>NC_064929.1:163923114-164548114 GCF_023897955.1 Schistocerca gregaria | reverse complement strand
AGTTGAATGTTGTGATTTACAGAATAACTGTGCTGGACTGTATTAGGAATGCAGGAGGAGGGCGTAGGTTATTTTCAGCCATAAAGATACCCAACAATAAGTAATAAAATGATATTTATTAAATATGAAGAAATATTCAACTTAAACGATGCTGCTTCTTGCGAAATGTCCAGCATAATTGGCCGTCTGAAATTATTACCAGTGTTGCGACCGCGGCTTATCGATAGTGATGGGATACTCTCTGGGGCAGTGATACCGTCACCACAGACTGAACTGGTTTCCTTCCTTTAAAAAATGGTTGAAATGGCTCTGAGCACTATGGGACTTAACAGCTGAGGTCATCAGTCCCCTAGAACTACTTAAACATAATTAACCTAAGGACATCACACACATCCATGCCCGAGGCAGGATTCGAACCTGCGATCGTGGCGGTGGTTACTTTCATCTGCTATACTCGCAAGGGAACCTCTCCATCGCACCCCCCTCAGATTTAGTTATAAGTGGGCACAGTGGATATGCCTTGAAAAACTGAACATAGATCAATCGAGAAAACAAGAAGAAGTTGTGTGGAACTATGAAAAAAATAAGGAAAATATACAAACTGAGTAATCCATGCGCAACATAGCCAACATCGAGGACAGTGCGAGCTCAGGAGCGCCGTGGTCCCGTGGTTAGCGTGAGCGGCGGAACGAGTGTGTGTGTGTGTGTGTGTGTGTGTGTGTGTGTGTGTGTGAGGTTCCAGCTTAGTACTGCATTTCCTTTCCTCTGCTGTGTTTCTTTGTACCTTGGAACTCTGTTGTCCGATCCACTTTCATTTGGCCCACCCTGGAGTACTGCGATTGTGAATTTCACAGTTCATTCTAAATTTATTCTCGTTATTAATTCGAAACATCGTTAAAAGAGTAAGTGGATTGGCACGTGAGTGTACGAATACCGTGAAGAGCCTTTCTTGTGATGTTCAGTTAGCAGCTTCATGTCATATTCTACATATACACCAATATTCCGTAAGTCACCTGTCGGTGTGTGGCTTAGGGTACTTTAGGTACCATTAACTCATCTCCCCTTATGTATTCCAATCCCGAACTGCACCTGGACTGAATGATCGTCACTAAGCTTCTGTATTAGCTCTTATTTCTCGAATATTCTCGACGTGTTCATTCCGTGAGATGTGTGTGGGAGGAAATATGTCGTCCGAATATTCACGGTAAGGACGCTCTCGAAATTTCAATAGAAAACCTCTCCGTCATTCACATTGCCTCTTTAGCAACGTCTTGAGCACCTCTGAAACAGTCTCGTATCGGCTAAACGATCCCGTGACGAAATGAGCTTCTGTTCGTTGTGTCTTCTCTGCCTCTTCTATCAGTCCTCCCTGGTATGGGTCCCAGACTGACGAACAGTACCCAAGAATCGGTCCATCAAACGTCTTGTAAACCATTTCTTTCGTAGATGAATTACATTTTCTTAAGATTGTATGGATCAATCTGGCCACTGCTTTGCTTACTATTTGTTTCATGTGGAGATTTCGCTTCATGGCTATGAGCTCTATGGGACTAAACATCTGTGGTCATCAGTCCCCTAGAACTTAGAACTACTTAAAACTAACTAACCTAAGGACATCACATACATCCTAGCACGATGCAGGATTCGAACCCGCGACCATAGCGGTCTCGCGGTTTCAGACTGTCGCGCCTAGAACCGCACGGCCACTCAGGCCGGCGAAGCGGAGCAAGTTCCTTCGCATTATCTTACTGGTATCTCATGAGGTCCTGATGCCTTTGAGCTAAAAAGAGATTGTAATTGTTTTTTTTTGTTCGGCGATCGGTTATCTCAGTATCGTGTGATAATTTTAAAGGAGGACAGTGTTACGATCTTCCACGGTGAAACAATTTCGGAAGATCGAATTAAGTGTTTCGGCCTTCTCTGTGTTATTTTACGTTTCGGTGCCAATGTATAGGTGGTTTCGAACTGCTTACGGATTTTTCATGAACCTCGCATGGCATCCTATTTAGTCAAATCGATTGACAAAATTTTAGCCGGCCGCGGTGTTCTCGCGGTTCTAGGCACGCAGTCCGGAACCGTGCGACTGCTACGGTCGCAGGTACGAATCCTGCCTCGGGCATGGATGTGTGTGATGTCCTTAGGTTAGTTAGGTTTAAGTAGTTCTAAGTTCTAGGGGACTAATGACCACAGCAGTTGAGTCCCATACTACTCAGAGCCATTTGAACCATTTGACAAAATTTTACTTTCAAACTCAGTGAAAACTTCTATCATTGCTTTTCTTACTCTGATTGTCGCTCCTTTCTAATTTTGTTTGTGGCCTTAGCTGTTCCGCTCCAAGCAGTGAAGTAATGGAACAGTGCTGACGGCGGCTGTAAGTCACCTTTCCTTGGAAATTTGTAACATGTGCTTTATTTTTAAAATTAAGAGTCAGAATTTTTCAGCCAACCAGTTCCAGCTATTCGCAAAATTCTCCTTCCTGTACCTGATATAATTGTGTTTCATCCCTCAGTCTTTTATCAAAAAGAGTCCTCCAATGTGTCTGATGAATCACTACCCTTCAAAGAACGCAACACATGAAAGAGGTCGATATTCTGTATATTAAACTTAACATCCCCATTTTTAGATCCGCAGCAGGGATATGGAATTGTAGGTTTCGCTATAATAAGCATGGTACAAGAGAACAAATTTCTAAACGAAATGTCCTGTACTGTTGTATTTTGAACTCCTTAGATTGAATTTTGAACCTTTATTTAATGTCACAGTGGATAAAAATAAGAATGGAATGCGCGCTACTCCCATTAAACTTTGTCCTCGTGCTCTTCGTTTCCTTCAGCTCCACAAGAAAATATTTCGCTCTGTCTACCGTGAAAAAAGTGATTTCAATACCTTATCAGACTAATAAAAATATATTAATAACGCAAATTTTTAATCGTTCGATAAAATCTTGTAGCAGTTTCTCATGTGAAGCTACAGGAAATTCTACAACACTGCTGCAATAGTATTATAAGCATAACTTATTCTCGCAGGTGTAATACTTTGACGTGGGTTTTAATATGTTAGTTTTTACCCGAGTCGTGATAATATGCAGAGTAAAACATACGTGTAAGTAGTAAGTGATGTTGGTAGAGTGGGGACGTGTAGTGTGATGTAATACGTTGCGTATGTCTTCAGGACAATTTGGGTTATTGTACATATTAAGTCGTTGCTACCATTAACGTAAGGGTATATAGTGTGGTGTTAACCGTTGCATACCTCATGACGATGATCAGGATTTCTCGTGTGATTTGCATTCTTTGAGTTGCGTTGTGAGCTGGTTTCGTCACATGGTGTTTTGTGGACTTTAGTCTATTTGTTACTGCTTACGAATCTGTGTGTGAACTACTCGATTTAAATGTGTTGTAAGTGTGATAGTTAAGGTTTTCTTTTAAGCCTAAAACTTTTATTACTTACCCCATTCCCTTAAATGGCACAAAATTCATATATTATACCTGTAGATTTATTTACTCCTATTCAAATATTCATCTGTGGTATAAAAGGAGTTCTCAAGGAGATATGATTTCAATTTATTTTTGAAACTGTTAGTGCTGTCTGTTAGACATTTTCATCTCGAAATTTATCGAAAAGTTTTACAGCAGCATCTTTTATCCCTTCCTGTGCCAACGATAGGTTAAGTAAACTGTAGTGTAAGCCTGTCTTTCATCTCGTATTATAATCACGAAAGTCACTGTTGTTTTTAACCTGGTCCACGTTGCTGAGAACAAATTCATTACTGAGAAAATGTACTGTGGAGCTGTTATATGAATTCCTAACCTTTCAAAGTAATACCTACAAGATGTGCGACTATGAGCACCACTCATTATTTTAACCACTTTCTTTTGAGTAGTGAATACTTTTTGTGTAAGTGTTTAGTCACCCCAAAATATTATTCCGTATGACAGTGTGCAAAGCATGTTGTTATCTTGCTAATTTCTATATCCTCAAAATTAGCAATTATTCTGATTGCAAAATATGAATTTTCCAATTAAGATTCTCATCTGTATGTACATCCAAAAACTAAGCTTACTCTGTCCTGGCTACTGACTTCTGTTTATGTGTTGTATTTACTAAAGGAAATGTGGTCCTTGCAGTAGAAAATTGAATATACTGTGTTTTTTCAAAGTTCACAGCAAGCCCATTCGCAAAAAACAATCAATAACTTTTCCAAAGGCATTATGTGTATCATTTTCTATTAGTTTTCCTTTCACTGGATAGTAAATTATGCCCTTATCGTCAGCAAACAGTGCCAGTTTAGCTTCCTGATTCAGATAAGAAGGGAGGACATTCACATATATCAAGAACAAAACATATACGAGTCAAATGAAAACCTTAAGTTTGTAATAACTTATCGAAATTTCGCGCCGTTGTCCTGTAAGTTCCTAAGAGTGCTACAAACAGCGTGCAGAATGAGCTGTAGGTGACAGCATAGTGCAGATGCACACATATCGTCGCAGTATCAGTATAAAGATGGCCGCCCCACTTGCGACTTGCACCAGGGAAGAAAAGCGTTCTGTTGTTCGGTTTTGCGTAGTGAAGGTGTGAAACCTACTGAAATTCATCGACGAGTGAAGCTTCAGTACGGTGATGCATATTTGTCACAGCAGCAAGTCTACGAATGAAGTAGCAAGTTCGCAAATGGTTCGACTTCAGTGGAAGATGCTCCTCGCCCAGATCAGGCACGAGTTGTGACTCCACAGAACATTGCAGCAGTTGAAGCCATAGTGACGGAAAACCGCCGAGTGACACTAAATGACATTGCAGCATGTTTACAGATTAGTCATGGGTCAGCACAGTATATTGTGCATGATGTGCTCCAGTTTTACAAAGTGTGTGCAAGATGGGTGCCACGGCAGCTGACTCCTGACATGAGAGAACGACGTGTTGATGCTTGTGAAGAACTTCTTCGGCGCTTTGAACGAGAACGTGATGGCTTCTTTGCAAGAATCTTTACTGGGGACTAAACCTGGGTTCACTTCCACTAACGGGAAACGAAGAGAGCGACCAAGGAATGGCGCCATTCCTCATCACCAAAACGAAAGAAGTTTCGAATAGAACCATCAGCAGGGAAGGCTATGCTGATTCTCTTTTTGGACGAAAAAGGCGTCGTTTTTGAGAATTACATGCCGAGAGGGACCACTGTCACCAGTGCATCGCACACAGATCTCCTAAAAAATCATCTGCGTCCTGCAATCAAATCAAAGCGACGTGGATTGCTGTCAGCAGGTGTCCTTTTTGGAACACGACAATGCAAGGCCCCACACTGCCCGTACAACAGTTGCAACAATCACAGACCTGCATTTTGAGTGTCTTCCTCATCCACCATACTCGGTGTTTGGACCACCCGAAGACGCAATGGGAACAAAGAAGTTCAGTTCTGACGAAGAGGTACGTTACGCGGTGCATGAGAGGTTGCGCGGATTACCAAAAGAATATTTCTCTAAAGAAATTTGTGCACTTTTTAAGGGCTGAAGGACTTGCATTGAGCGTGGGGGAGAATATTTTGAATGGTGATACAGCTTTGTACCACTTCTGCACAATAAATAACATTTTTAAAAAATGTTTAAGGTTTTCATTTGACTCACCCTCGTATATCAAGAACAAAACAGACCATTAAAATTGCTACACCAAGAAGAAATGCAGATGATAAACGGGTATCCATTGGACAAATGTATTATACTAGAACTGACATGCCATTACATTTTCACGTAATTTGGGTACATAGGTCCTGAGAAATCAGTACCCAGAAAAAACACCTCTGGCCGTAATAATGGCCTTGATACGCCTGGGCATTGAGTGAAGCACAGCTCGGATGGCGTGTACAGGTACAGCTGCCCATGCAGCTCCAGCACGATACCACAATTCATCAAGAGTAGTGACTGGCGTATTGTGACGAGCCAGTATCTAGGCCACATTGACCAGACGTTTTCAGTTGGTGATAGATATCGAGAATGTGCTGGCCAGGGCAGCAGTCGAACATTTTCTGTATCCAGAAAAGCCTCTACAGGACCTGCAACATGCGGTCGTGCATTACCCAGCTGAAATGTAGGGTTTCACAGGGATCGAATGAAGGGTAGAGCCACGGGTCGTAAGACATCTGAAATGTAACGTCGACTGCTCAAAGTGCCGTCACTGCGAACAAGAGGTGACCGAGACGTGTAACCTATGGCTCCCCATACCATCACGCCGGGTGATAAGCCAGTATAGCGATGACGAATACACACTTCCAATGTGCGTTCACCGTATGTCGACACACACGGATGCGACCATCATGATTCTGTAAACGGAACCTGTATTCATCCGAAAAAATGACGTTTTGCCATTAGTGCACCTAGGTTCGCCGTTGAGTACACCATCGCAGGCGCTCCTGTCTGTGATGCACGCCAAGGGTAGCCGCAGCCATCGTCTCCGAGCTGACAGTCCATGCTGCTGCAAACGTCGTCGAACTGTTCGTGCAGATGGTTCTTGTCTTGCAAACATCCCCACCTGTTGCTCAGGGATCGAGACGTGGCTGCACGACCCGTTACAGCCATTCGGATAAGATGCCAGTCATCTGGACTGCTAGTGATACGAGGCCGTTGGGATCCAGAACGGCGTTCCGTATTACCCTCCTGAACCCACCGATTCCAGATTCTGCTAACAGTCATTGGATCTCGACCAACGCAAGCAACAATGTCGCGATACGATAAACCAAAATCGCGATAGGCTCCAATCCGACCTTTATAAAAGTCGGAAACGTGATGGTACGCATTTCTCCTCCTTACACGAGGCATCACAACAACGTTTTACCAGGCAACGTCGGTCAACTTCTGTTTGTGTATGAGAATGGGGTTGGAAACTTTCCTCATGTCAGCACGATGTAGATGTCGCCACCGGCGACAACCTTGTGTGAATGCTCTGAAAAGCTGTTATTGTTGTTGTTGTTGTTGTTGTTGCGGCCTTCAGTCCCGAGACTGGTTTGATGCAGCTCTCCATGCTACTCTATCCTGTGCAAGCTTCTTCATCTCCCAGTACCTACTGCAACCTACATCCTTCTGAATCTGCTTAGTGTATTCATCTCTTGGTCTCCCTCTAGGATTTTTACCCTCCACGCTGCCCTCCAATACTAAATTGGTGATCCCTCGATGCCTCAGAACATGTCCTACCAACCGGCCCCTTCTTCTAGTCAATTTGTGCCACAAACTTCTCTTCTCCCCAATCCTATTCAATACTTCCCCATTAGTTATGTGATCTACCCATCTAATCTTCAGCATTCTTCTGTAGCACCACATTTCGAAAGCTTCTATTCTCTTCTTGTCCAAACTAGTTATCGTCCATGTTTCACTTCCATACATGGCTACACTCCATACAAATACTTTCAGAAACGACTTCCTGACACTTAAATCTATACTCGATGTTAACAAATTTCTCTTCTTCAGAAACGCTTTCCTTGCCATTGCCAGTCAACATTTTACATCCTCTCTACTTTGATCATCATCAGTTAATTTGCTCCCCAAATAGCAAAACTGCTTTACTACTTTAATTGTCTCATTTCCTAATCTAACTCCCTCAACATCACCGGACTTAATTCGACTACATCCCATTATACTCGTCTTGCTTTTGTTGATGTTCATCTTATATCCTCCTTTCAAGACACTGTGCATTCCATTCAACTGCTCTTCCAAGTCCTTTGCTGTCTCTGACAGAATTACAATGTCATCGGCGAACCTCAGAGTTTTTATTTCTTCTCCATGGATTTTAATACCTACTCCAAATTTTTCTTTTGTTTCCTTTACTGCTTGCTCATTATACAGATTGAATAAAATCGGGGAGAGGCTACAACCCTGTCTCACTCCTTTTCGAACCACTGCTTCCCTTTGATGCCCCTCTACTCTTATGACTGCCATCTGGTTTCTGTACAAATTGTAAATAGTCTTTCGCTCCCTGTATTTTACCCCTGCCACCTTTAAAATTTGTAAGAGAGTATTCCAGTTAACATTGTCAAAAGCTTTCTCTAAGTCTACAAATGCTAGAAACGTAGGTTTTCCTTTCCTTAATGTTTCTTCTAAGATAAGTCGTAGGGTCAGTATTGCCTCACGTGTTCCAATATTTCTACGGAATACAAACTGATCTTCCCCCGAGGTCGGCTTCTGCTTTCTTTGGGACTGGAATTATTATATTCTTCTTGAAGCCTGAGAGTATTTCGCCTGTCTCATACATCTTGCTCACCAGATGGTAGAGGTCAGGCCTGGCTCTCCCAAGGCTGTCAGTAGTTCTAATGGAATGTTGTCTACTCTCGGAGCTTTGTTGCGACGTGTATGGGTATGGAAACAACTTCTTGAATCCATGGACCCTGCACGTTAGCAGGGGACTGTTGAAGCTGGTGAGACTCTAATTAAGTGGGGCGTGTGAAGTTGCAGTGGTATGGGATCCCTGGTACGTCTCTGACAGCTGACAGATACGTAAGCATTCAGTCCGATCACGTACATGGATTCATGTCCGTTGTGCGTTCCGACGGACTTCGGCAATTCCAGCAGGACAATGCGACACCCTGTACTACGAGAATTGCTACAGAATGGCTCCAGGAACTCTCTTCTGAGTTTAAACACTTCCGCTGGTCACCAAACTCTGCAGACGTGAACATTATTGAGCGTATCTGTCTTGCAACGTGCTTTTCAGATGAGACGTCCACCCCCTCGTACTCTTACGGATTTATGGACAGCCCTGCCAGATTCATGGTGTCAGTTACCTCCAGCACTACTTCAGGCATTAGTCGAGTCCACTCCACATAGTGTCACGGCATTTCTGCGTCGTCACGGGGGCATTACACAATATTAAGCAGGTGTACCAGTTTCTTTGGTTCTTCAGTGTATATGATGGCAGGCGACGTTCTTCAGACATTCGCCAAACCCAATCTCTCACATCGCATTGCTGCAGGGTATAGCATTATTCATCACTGCAAATCATCTATCTCGAGTCTCAAAGAAATGGTTCAAATGGCTCTGAGCACTGTGAGACTTGACAGCTGAGGTCATCAGTCCCCTAGAACTTAGAACTACTTAAACCTAACTAACCTAAGGACATCATACATATCCATGCCCAAGGCAGAATTGGAACCTGCGAACGTAGCGGTCGTGCGGTTCCAGATTAAAGAGCCTAGAACCGCTCGGCCACAGCGGCCCGCAGTCTCACACAGTCCCGCAGCGACTCTTTTGCATCACCGTATTGGCTGCAAAAATATGTGGATTATGAGAAAGTGCGTAAACACATTCTATGTACAGTCTACATCTACATCTATACTCCGCAAGCCACCTAGCGGTGTGTGGCGGAGGGCACTTTACGTGCCACTGTCATTACCTCCCTTTCCTGTTCCACTCGCGTATGATTCGCGGGAAGAACTACTGCCGGAAAGCCTCCGTGCGCCCTCGAATCTCTCTAATTTTACATTTGTGATCCCCTCGGGAGGTATAAGTAGGAGGAAGCAATGTATTCGTTACCTCATCCAGAAACCCACCGTCTCGAAACCTGAACAGCAAGCTACACCGCGATGCAGCGCGCCTCTCTTGCAGAGTCTGCCACCTGAGTTTGCTAAACATCTCCGTAACGCTATCACGCTTACCAAATAACCCTGTGACGAAACGCGCCGCTCTTCTTTGGATCTTCTCTATCTCCTCTGTCAACCCGACCAGGTACAGATCCCACACTGATGAACAATACTCAAGTATAGGTAGAACGAGTGTTTTGTAAGCCACCTCCTTTGTTGATGGACTACATTTTCTAAGGACTCTCCCAATGAATCTCAACCTGGTACTCGCCTTACCTACAATTAATTTTATATGGTCATCCCACTTCAAATCGTTCCGCACGCATACTCCCAGATATTTTACAGAAATAACTGCTACCAGTGTTTGTTTCGCTATCATATAATCATACAGTAAAGGATCCTTCTTTCTATGTATTCGCAGTACATTACATTTGTCTATTTTAAGGGTCAGTTGCCACTCCCTGCACCAAGTGCCTATCCGCTGCAGATTTTCCTGCATTTCGCTACAATTTTCTAATGCTACAACCTCTCTGTATACTACAGAATCATCCTCGAAAAGCCGCACGGAACTTCCGACACTATCTAATAGGTCATTTATATATATTGTGAAAAGCAATGGTCCCTTAACACTCCCCTGTGGCCACAGACCTGGTCTGGTATTCCGTAGGATCTTACTTTGTTTATGAGGCGACAGTGCGATACTGTGTTAGCTGGACTGTTAACAATACATTGGAACTCGCAAGTGATTCCTTCCGCTTGTTTCATGTGACTTTTTTACAGACACCCACCACAACGCTCGACGGTCCCTATCCGTCAGTTGATTAGGTGTCCCTGGTCTTGATTTAGCTGTAGTTGTACCTTCGCGTTTCCACTTGACAGTCACATCAGCAAAAGTCGGCTTGGGCAGCTTTTGGAGGGCTGAAATATCCCTGGTGTATTTGTTATTCAGGCGGGCGTTCGAACTCATGGAGCTTACCTGACCGAACCATTCCACTGCTTCTGCACCTCTACTGACAGCAAAAAACTCCCTGCCTTCTGTTACACTGGCGGTTTCGCCTGTCGTGACATCTCGTGCCCAATTCCCATATTACATAACGGTGTTTCGAAAAGTTTGGTCAGATATTGTTCCGAGCGAGTTGGCGCAGTGGTTAGCACACTGGACTCGCATTCGGGAGGACGACGGTTCAAACCCGCGTACGGCCATCCTTATTTTCCGTCATTTTCCTAAATCACTTCAGGCAAATGCCGGGATGGTTCCTCTGAAAGCGGTCGGCCGACTTCTTTCCCCATCCTTTTCTAGTCCGGTGGGGCCGATTTCCCCGCTTTATGGTCCACTCTCCGAAATAAACCAACCTGTTCATATATTGTATCCCTGTATTACTCGCCGTTTCCCATACATTTATTTCCACGCATTATCTTTGTTTTACATTTGTTGCTGTTCTTCTAGTACCGTATTTTCAAGACATTATCCATTTCATTCATCTGATCAGTCTTTCCTGTCTCTAATTGAATTACAGTATCATCGGCAAATTATATTTCTGCTTCCGAATTAGATTTCTTGTCCCTAAACTTCAGTTTGCCTATCAATTTCCACCTTAGTTTCATTTGCAGCTTGCTCATTGTACACACTGAGTAACGTCAGAATACACTACAACTCTCTTTCATTCTCTTCTCAATCATAGCTTCCGTTTAATGTCCTTCGCTACAATAGCAGTTTTAGACAAACTTTCGGACCCTGCATTTTATCCTAGCAACCTTCAGAATGTTGTGTGTTCCTGTCAACATTGTCAAAATCTTTCAGTACACCTACAAATACCATAAATGTAGCTTCGATGTATTGAATGTGTCTTCTGTGTCAATATTACCTCACATATTTCTACATTTTGACAATGTTGACTGCAATACTCTCTTTCAAATTCTGAAGGTGACAGAGGTGAAATACACGGAGCGAAAGGCTATTTACAATTGGTACAGAATCCAGATGGCAGAAATAAGAGTCGAGGGGCACGAAAGGGAAGCATTGGTTGGGAAGGGAGTGAGACAGGGTTGTAGCCTCTCCCCGATGTTATTCAATCTGTATATTGAGCAAGCAATAAAGGAAACAAAAGAAAACTTCGAAGTAGGTATTAAAATCCAGGGAGAAGAAATAAAAACTTAAGGTTCGCCGATGACATTGTAATTCTGTCAGAGACAGCAAAGGACTTGGAAGAGCAGTTGAATGGAATGAATGGTGTCTTGAAAGGAGGATATAAGATGAACATCAACAGAAGAAAAACGAGGATAATTGAATGCATTCGAATTAAGTCGTGTGATGCTGAGGGAGTTAGATTAGGAAATGAGACAATTAAAGTAGTAAAGCAGTTTTGATATTTGGGGAGCAAATTAACTGATGACGATCAAAGTAGAGAGGATATAAAATGTGAGTGGCAATGGAAACCAAAGTGTTTCTGAAGAAGAGAAATTTGTTAACATTGACTATAGATTTGTCAGGAGGTTGTTTCTGAAAGTATTTGTATGGAAGTGAAACATGGACGATAAATAGTTTGAACAAGAAGAGAAAAAAAGCTTTCGAAATGTGGTGTTACAGAAGATTGCTGAAGATTAGATGGGTAGATCACGTAACTAATGAGGAGGTATTGAATAGAATTAGGGAGAAGAGGAGTTTGTGGCACAACTTGACTAGAAGAAGGGATCGGTTGGTAGGACATGTTCTGAGGCATCAGGGGATCACCAATTTAGTATTGGAGGGCAGCGTGGAGGGTAAAACTCGTAGAGGGACACCAAGAGATGAATACACTAAGCAGATTCAGAAAGATGTAGGTTGCAGTACGTACTGGGAGATAAAGAAGCTTGCACAGGATAGAGTAGCATGGAGAGCTGCATCAAACCAGTCTCATGACTGAAGACCACAACAAAAACATTCCTACATTTCCCTGGAACCCATCCTGATCTTCCCATAACGTAGCTTCTGCCAAACTTTCCATTATTATGCAAAGAATTCGTATCAGTATTTTGCAGCTGTTACTTATTAAGCTGGTAGTTCAGTCATTCAACTGTCAGCACCTGCATTTTTTGCGAATATGGTTATTACATTCTTTTTTGAGATCTGAGCTTATTATTCTTGTCTCTCACAGGCTTGGCACGCACAGCACATGAAATAGTTTCTTCGTGGTTGTTCTCAAAAAGATTTTAATACTGCTGAGCGAATGTCGTCTACTACGGGTGTTTCATTTATACTTAGTTGTAGCAGTGCTCTGTCAAATTCTTCTCCCAGTATCATACCTCGTATCTCATCTTCGTCCCTCTCCCCTTTATATTGCTTTCAAGTTCCTGTCCTTTGTGGATCCTTTCAGCTCCTTCAATATTTCAGCATTCACTTGTTTGTTTCATACTGGCTCGTTATGTTACCACTTGTTATTCATACAGACGCTTCTCTTTTCTCCAAGGGAGTACCAAATTATGCTGTAGGTGGCATCTATCTTCCAGACACTCATGCATCCACCTACAGCTTTGCATTTCTGCTCTAACCATTGCTGCTCTGCCATTTTATACATTGTATCGACCTGTTTTTGTAGACGTATGTATTCACTTCTGCGTGCTTTAGTTATTGAATTTTTGTATTTCAATGTGTAGTCTGTTGGTCAGTGATTTCTTACAGGATTTTCCTTTGTACCTATTTGATCCTCTGCTGGCTTCACTATATCAGCTCCCGTTGGATTTCTATTTTATTCCTTTCCCCTGAATAAGTGAATCGTTGCCTAATTCTTCTTTTGAAACTTTCAGCAAGTTATGGTTGTTCCAGCTTACTGAAACCGCAATTCCTTCATTTTTAATCTGCATTTCGCAACCAATAAAATCATGGGCAAAACTCACGTGCTTCAGGAATCGTTTTTCAGTTTAAAGTCCGGTTTAGAAATTATGTACGCTATCCGAAACCTTCCGGTGTCTCCACGTCTCCTCCACATAATACGTGACATCTTACTATTCTTTAAAAATTAACTGTGTTCTCCGTATAGCGTTTATTAATGATTCTGTCAACAGTTGCAGTATTTATGTTAGACGTCTAGCTTCAAACCTCACAGGTTGATTCCGGGCTTGCAAAGGAATCTATAACTTTCAAAACAAGTCGCCGGATGTAAATACTTCAACTGCTGACAGAATCATTAATAAACGCTTTAAGGAATTTTACTTTGCTGGTTTTCTGTTGACAAGGTGTTGAAACTGAATTGCTACGAATTGACCATGTTGTAACTCTTACGTGTAACCTGCGCTTTTTACTGTTACGTGTAGTTCGTTATGTTGCGCAGCTTTTATTGACTACAAGTTATTTGTTTTGCCTCTATATTTGTGATGTGTTGCTGATACAAAGTATTTGGCAGTTGGATGCAAGGATTCTACAAATAGGAAATGATGCTAAAAAATTGAACGAGATCTGTAGTAATTACTCGAAGAAATACAGTACCAGCATTTTGTAAAACTTTAGTTACGACAAGAATTATTCGGAAATTTCACCCATCTTCAACTGGCGTCATACATTTATATGTTAATAGAAATAGATAAATTTTAATCAGTACCTTTCGACTTTCGTATTGAAACGCTACAGATGCTCTGGAAAACGAAGTATCTAAAGGAATTGTTATTCTGCACAGTACAGCCACTGTATTCAGAATTCAGTTAACAAAACCGCAGTACTCATGAAGACACAAATGTTAGATAGCTAGTTTCATGTTCCTCGCATTATTTGCGTGGTTAATCGTAATGATATGTGTGTAATCACATGTAAATACGCGGACATTCAGACCATACGGAAGAGATTTTTTTTTAAATACAGATGTGACTAATTCTTAGCTGCCATCTTTTACACCTTACAGAAATAGAAATTATTCTACAGGAGTGAAGAGACTGTCAACGGGAATCGTTTTTAGTTTGTTTCCAGATTTTACGCTGCTGTCTGTCAGTACATCACTGAGGAAGTGACCAAAGATTATTTTTGTGGTAAAAACAACACTCATTTTTTCTTCTGGTAATATAATTACGCACATGTTTGTTCTCTTTCAACCGCGGTGGACTATTTCCAACAAACGTCCCCTAAAACTTAGAACTACTTAAACCTAACTAACCTAACGACATCACACATATCTAAGCCCGAGGCAGGATTCGAACCTGCGACCATAGCAGCAGCGCAGTTCCGGACTGAAGCTTCTAGAACCGCTTGGCCACCGCGGCCGACTTTTAAGTTACCTCGTAACATTGTTCAATACGACATGATTGAATGAAAATACGCAAAGTATGTCACTGATCTGTCTCTCACCAAAAATTGCAATGATTCGAAATGCAAAAGTGTCTGAACTAAGTAATAATTTAGGGACTTTATAGATGTGTATGGATACAAAATTTGTTTGAAGTTTCCTCCCAGTAATTATTTCCTCGCCATGTGTTATACTCATTATTCGTGTAGATTTGTACAACTGAACACGTTGCGTCCTTTTCGAAATTGCTGATGAGACCATCTACAGAAAACCAAACAAAACAACAGTACAATTAAGAACATTACTTTCCTTTTCTTCTCTTGCTGTATGTTTATTTGGATTGAATACAATACCAGTGTCACCTTCAAAATAAGCGAATTCTGTTTGTTGTGTATTATATGGAAGTTTATGCTGGTTGTAACAGGTGCAGATACATTTATTTGTGGTATCTAATATGCACACACGTCAATGTGTTGGTTGTTTTTCTCTGTGTCGCACTGTCATCCCAAAACAAAAACACATCGAAACTTCATGACTGATGTTTCTGCATGGGCGTAACTGCACCAGTAAGTGGGCTACACATGTCAGTATATAATCATTTTGCGACAATCTGTCCACACTTCAGCATCTGAACCCCTACACATGGGAAAGAAAGCATTTATATCCTCCTCTCGCCACATGTACTTGGAGGTGGTGGTGGTTGTTGGGATGTTTAAGGGGGACTAAACATGTACTTGGAGGTGCTAACAAACTTAAAAACGTACAATTTGTACTGGCTATTATCATTAATATGCAAATGATGTTCAGTACACGACCCTCAGTCACCAATAGAAATATCTGTTCTTATATCCCTTGCGCCGGCAGCAGTGGCCGAGCGGTTCTAGGTGCTTCAGTCTGGGACCGCGCGACCGCTACGGTCGCAAGTTCGAATCCTGCCTCGGGCATGGATGTGTGTGATGTCCTTAGTTAGGTTTAAGTAGTTCTAAGTTCTAGGTGACTGGTGACCTCAGATGTTAAGTCCCATAGTGCTCAGAGCCATTTGAACCATTTGAACCCTTTACATTCTGTATATGAGAGTAACAGTAGCGGACCTATTGTTGAGTCTTCTGAGACCGCATAAGTGATTTCTCCCCAATTAGATTCTTTCCTGCTTACATTGCCTGATTTATTAAGTACAACTTTCTTCATTCTTTTCGTTGGCGGTGATATTTTCCATAGGATGGCTGTACCATCAATTCCATGAATCTCCAATTTCAGCTGAAGATGTGTTTAATGTCGAAACGCATCTTGGTATAAATTAAGCTTTGGTTGATGCAAGTATATTTTCGAGCAGTTTTATCTATGGGCAGTGAGCCCAAGCAGCATCATTATGGATAAAGTAATATCTATTAATTAAATTACGAGGAGCGCAAGGCGAATCTTAACCATGGAAAAGGTACTTTGGCGCTGACGTACGTGCCAGTGCTTGTAAGAGCAGGTGTAGAGCCGTGTCGTACAAACGCTACAGCCGTTCCGGAGGCATCAACGCGTGTCTAGCTATTGTTTGCCCCGTTTGTCGGGTATTCGTGTCGCCCAGATACGATCGGCCGATAGCGCCGAGTTTACCCACGTGACTCGAGCGCGGTTACGGCCCTATTAGCGTCACTTTTAAGAGCGCGCCGCGGTATCCAGGGCCTTAACTCGACTTTTAATGCTTCCGCGCGGCGTAGGAATTCCGAAACGAGCACTTAGTTCACGCGTATCTCCACAGCTGGCGCTAGCGGCAGTGTTTTGGTGCCGCAGCAGGGGGGGAAGAGGAATCGGACGGCTCGGCGCAGATAAAGTGAGCGCGCCGGGTGGGGGAATATCTGTGGCCGGGCGGTCGGCGCGTGGCGCGGCGCGGAGAGAAGCGGAACTATTTGGAGAGGCAGAGGCGTGACGAATTCTCCTCCCATTGGCTGGGCGGACAGACCGCCACCCCTCTCGCTCCGCTAGGCAGTATGCTCGAGAACCTGTCACAAGGCGGAATGATGGATGGCTCTTCGACCTCGAAAATGAAGCAGGAGCCAGTCGCACTGCGTTATCTGAACTTATTGGTTCAAACAGACACAGTCAATGATGTTTACTCAGTTCTGCGACACTTTCTGACACACATCTATTACTTTAAACATAGCTGCGACCGTGTCAGAATTATGGTAGAAAAAATAAGCCCCCTGTCACAAATATTAAGTCAAAATTGATCAGGTTTCGACAGTACCATGAGCGTCGTCTTCAGAATTAAACTAACTGTTCTAAAACATAGTTTGTACTGACTGGAAAGAGATGCAGTACTTACAAGTCACATTTAAAAAAAATCTAAGCTGGAAAGGCGACGTCATGAATAGTTGTAAATAAGATGGCGAGCCGCTAAGGACTGCTCGTACTTGAGTGAACAAGGGTTGCAACAAGACTGAGGTGCCCACGTTAGAAAGTGTGGGCGAGTAAACATGGTGCCATCTAGCAGCCGCAGAAACAAGTAGGCTACTGTACATTCAAAATTAGATATATGAAATTGTGATGCAGCTGATTCAGCCATAACGTAAGCACTAATAATAATAGGATGAAGTTACATATTTATCTGCTTTAAACAGAGATACATTTTGGGACGTAAAGAACGTCAGTTATGACATACAAGAAAAAGGCAAAGATGTAACAGGGAAACAACATTTCGGTAAACTGCGTGAGGAAATCTGAATCAAAGATCAAGTCGAAAATGTTTTTATTTCGCAGCTGCAGCTGTTTGTTGAGAATGAGGCCATCATGACGAGAGAGATGTTTGAAAATCTACAACTCCTCTGAAACATCTAACCTACGCCCCTTCTTTCCGGTATGCAGAATATTGTTATCGCCTCTGGCTTTAGGCGCGTGTCCAGTAATTAAGAGATGATCGGCAAAGGATGAATTTAGGGGACTGGTGCCGTTCTTTCTCAAAATGATTGGTTCAAATGGCTCTGAGCACTATGGGACTTAACTGCTGAGCTCATCAGTCCCCTAGAACTTAGAACTAGTTAAACGTAACTAACCTAAGGACATCACACACACCCATGCCCGAGGCAGGATTCGAACCTGCGACCGTAGCGGTGGCGCAGTTCCAGACTGTAGCGCCTAGAACCGCTCGGCCATCAAGGCCGGCAGTTTTAAAGAACGTCCCTACGTCTAACTCAGCGGTGATACGTAGTCGACCTCTGTCTCATAACCAAACTGCTTTTGTAGGGGAAAATAATGAGCTAAGCACGCCGCTCCACTACGCTGATTTACCCGTTATTACTAGAGTCAAAAAAAAAAGTGAGGTAATGCTGGTTCACCCAGTATATAACTGTCTTCGTTTCAAAATCTTTATTTTCAAAATATGCCTTTCTCCCTCTGAGTCAATTGTATTTAGTGATGTTTCATTCAGTGTTTCACTGACAACAAATGGAATTTTATTCATGATTTTTGCACTGACTGCTACTGGGTTCAAACATGACCCCCAACTTAAACTTTTTTTTCTTTTTACTCATGTATTCTGACATTTATGGAAATACAATAATGTCATGTTGAACAGTTGTTATATTAAACTTGTGCAACAACAAAAATATTTTTTTGTTCACATTTGTAGGTTCTTTTGCATCAGCTGTTGTTGTGCCCTTCCTAGTACGACTGGGGTCAATCTAACCCCATAAGCACATTGGAAAATCATCTCTCTCTTGTTTTCAAAGCTATTTTTTTCAAAGTATATCAGACTGTCTCTGACTCAGTTCTATCCATTGGTGTTTTGTATAGTTTTATATATAGGGCATATTAAAATTTATCCCTGGTTTCTTGCACTGAATACCATTGGGGTCAATATGACCTCAGTCTAAATGTCTTTTACTTTGTTGAATGTAATATTTATGAAAGTGTAATCATTACTGCTATACTGAACAAATGTATGTTTTTATGTTTTTTTGGTCATCAGTCTACTGACTGGTTTGATGCGGCCCGCCACGAATTCCTTTCCTGTGCTAACCTCTTCATCTCAGAGTAGCACTTGCAACCTACGTCCTCAATTATTTGCTTGACGTATTCCATTCTCTGTCCTCCTCTATAGTTTTAGCCCTCTACAGCTCCCTCTAGTACCATGGAAGTCATTCCCTCATGTCTTAGCAGATGTCCTATCATCCTGTCCCTTCTTCTTATCAGTGTTTTCCACATATTCCTTTCCTCTCCGATTCTGCGTAGAACATATTCCTTACCTTATCACTCCACCTAATTTTCAACATTCGTCTATAGCACCACATCTCAAATGCTTCGATTCTCTTCTGTTCCGGTATTCCCACAGTCAATGTTTCACTACCATACAATGCTGTACTCCAGACGTACATCCTCAGAAATTTCTTCCTCAAATTAAGGCCGGTATTTGATATTGGTAGACTTCTCTTGGTCAGAAATGCCTTTTTTGCCATAGCGAGTCTGCTTTTGATGTCCTCCTTGCTCCGTCCGTCATTGGTTATTTTACTGCCTAGGTAGCAGAATTCCTTAACTTCACTGACTTCGTGACCATCAATCCTGATGTTAAGTTTCTCGCTGTTCTCATTTCTACTACTTCTCATTACCTTCGTCTTTCTCCGATTTACTCTCAAACCTTACTGTGTACTCATTAGACTGTTCATCCCGTTCAGCAGATCATTTAATTCTTCTTCACTTTCACTCAGGATAGCAATGCCATCAGCGAATCGTATCATTGATATCGTTTCACCTTGTATTTTAATTCCACTCCTGAACCTTTCTCTTATTTCCATCATTGCTTCCTCGATGTACAGATTGAAGAGTAGGGGCGAAAGGCTACAGCCTTGTCTTACACCCTTCTTAATACGAGCACTTCGTTCTTGATCGTCCACTCTTATTATTCCCTCTTGGTTATTGTACATATTGTATATGACCCGTCTCTCCCTATAGCTTTCCCCTACTTTTTTGAGAATCTTGAACAGCTTGTACCATTTTATATTGTCGAACGCTTTTTCCAGGTCGACAAATCCTATGAACGTGTCTTGATTTTTCTTTAGCCTTGCTTCCATTATTAGCCATAACGTCAGAATTGCCTGTCTCGTGCCTTTACTTTTTCTAAAGCCAAACTGATCGTCACCTAGCGCATTCTCGATTTTCTTTTCCATTCTTCTGTATATTATTCTTGTAAGCAGTTCGATGCATGAGCTGTTAACCTGATTGTGCGATAATTCTCGCACTTGTCAGCTCTTGCCGTCTTCGGAATTGTGTGGATGATGCTTTTCCGAAAGTCAGATGGTATGTCGCCAGACTCATACATTCTACACACCAACGTGAATAGTCGTTTTGTTGCTACTTCCCTTAATGATTTTAGAAATTCTGATGGAATGTTATCTATCCCTTCTGCCTTATTTGTCCGTAAGTCCTCGAAAGCTCTTTTAAATTCCGATTCTAATACTGGATCCCTTATCTCTTCTAAATCGACTCCTGTTTCTTCTTCTACCACATCAGACAAATCTTCACCCTCATAGAGGCTTTCAGTGTATTCTTTCCACCTATCTGCTCTCTCCTCTGCATTTAACAGTGGAATTCCCGTTTCACTCTTAATGTTACCACCGTTGTTTTTAATGTCACCAAACGTTGTTTTGACTTTCCTGTATGCTGAGTCTGTCCTTCCGACAATCATATCTTTTTCGATGTCTTCACATTTTTCCTGCAGCCATTTCGTCTTACCTTTCCTGCACTTCCTATTTATTTCAGTCCTCAGCGACTTGTATTTCTGTATTCCTGATTTTCCCTGAACATGTTTGTACTTCCTCCTTTCATCAATCAACTGAAGTATTTCTTCTGTTACCCATGGTTTCTTCGCACCTACCTTCTTTGTACCTATGTTTTCCTTCCCAACTTCTGTAATGGCCATTTTTAGAGACGTCCATTCCTCTTAAACTGTGTTGCGTACTGCGCTATTCCTTATTGCTGTATCTATAGCGTTAGAGAACTTCAAACGTATCTCGTCATTCCTCAGAACTTCCGTATCCCACTTCTTAGCGTATTGATTCTTCCTGACTAATGTCTTGAACTTCAGCCTACTCTTCATCACTACTATATTGTGATCTGAGTCTATATCTGCTCCTGGATACGCCTTACAATCCAGTATCTGATTTCGGAATCTCTGTCTGACCATGACGTAATCTAATTGAATTCTTCCCGTATCTCTCGGCCTTTTCCAAGTATACCTCCTCCTCTTGTGATTCTCGAACAGGGTATTCGCTATTACCAGCTGAAAATTGTTACAGAACTCAATTAGTCTTTCTCCTCTTTCATTCCTTGTCCCAAGCCCATATTCTCCTGTAACCTTTTCTTCTACTCCTTCCCCTACAACTGCATTCCAGTCGCCCATGACTATTAGATTTTCATCCCCCATTACATACTGCATTACCCTTTCAATATCCTCATACACTTTCTCTATCTGTTCATCTTTAGCTTGCGACGTTGGCATGTATACCTGAACTATCGTTGTCGGTGTTGGTCTGCTGTCGATTCTGATTAGAACAGCCCGGTCACTGAACTGTTCACAGTAACAGACCCTCTGCCCTACCTTCCTATTCATAACGAATCCTACACCTGTTATACCATTTTCTGCTGCTGTTGATATTACCGGATACTCATGTGACCAGAAATCCTTGTCTTCCTTCCACTTCACTTCACTAACCCCTACTATATCTAGATTGAGCCTTTGCATTTCCCTTTTCAGATTTTCTACTTTCCCTACCACGTTCAAGCTTCTGACATTCCACGCCCTGACTCGTGGAACATTATCCTTTCGTTGATTATTCAATCTTTTTCTCATGGTAACCTCCCCCTTGGCAGTCCCCTCCCGGAGATCCGAATGGGGGACTATTCCGGAATCTTTTGCCAATGGAGAGATCATCATGACACTTCTTCAATTACAGGCCACATGTTA
Organism: Schistocerca gregaria; assembly: GCF_023897955.1. Lineage (NCBI taxonomy): Eukaryota > Metazoa > Arthropoda > Insecta > Orthoptera > Acrididae > Schistocerca > Schistocerca gregaria. The sequence goes on along the minus strand of NC_064929.1, from coordinate 164,526,363 downwards.
CTTCATTAAAATAGTCCCAATTTGCGAGGTATGCATTACTGGGGGTCTATTTGACCCCAGTAGTACTCAGCAACACTACCAAATACTGACAGTAGGAGGGTTAGTTTGTAAAATGGTGTAGTCTTGCCAGTTGTTGGGAAAACGGGATACACTGTGTCCTAAAATAGAACAGAGGTTGTAAGCCCCATAGTCCATCCCATAGTAGGACCACAAGAGGCTGAAACTCCCTTCTCCACCCACAAGGGTGCGTTGGTCAACCCCATTTGGGAAGAGTTGCCTCTTATGCCAGTCCCATCGTTCTGGTTTACCACTGTTGTTAAGGGGGCCTTAGAAAAAATACATGGGTACATGTAAGCTAATGTAACATGTGCTATTTGAGAGAAAATTGAGCCATATTTTGCACATGATGTCAAAATGTTATTGAATATAATCTGAATTTTTTTTGGTGAAGATCAGGATTTTGCTTGCTTCTTTTAGAGTACATATTATCACGCGAGGAAAATTTTCTCAATGGGTACTTTCGTGCTGTTGGTGATGGCATAGGCGTTTGTGTTCCGGTGCATTTCCTCATTCCTTATTACATTCATTCTCTTCTTAGTCACTCTGTGCTTGTTCTTACATTCTCTCGTGTGGATGTGACAGTGTAGGTTTTTCCTTCGTGGGGGACCACAATCACGCAGATTTTTTTAAACAAATTTCAGCCATTTGAGTGTAAATTACTGACAAGTCATTTACTTAGACATCAGAATGGCTATAAAGCTGAAGCCATGACTGAGTGATATAAATGAACAATGATTTATTGTCAAAGGGTGGAAATTTCTTTAAAAAAGTACAAAGTGACCATAAATTATAGCTTAGGACTTTGATACCATTGCAGCTATTCAAGATATTGACAAATGGTTTGCAGCATGTGATAATGTACTCATGAACTTTTGTTTCCTCGTTCATGCACATCAGTGTGTGCACCATTAGAGGCACGGATAGCGTCTAGTCGGAATTCCATTTCTCTGCAGTACGATTCAAGGTCTACACCGTGACATGTCCTAATGCATTGCGAATGCGTGCCTTCAAATCCTGTAAACGTTGGTTCAGTTTACCAGATCCTTTACGAAACCCCACAGGAAGGAGTCTAATGGTGTGAGGTCAGGGGTTTGTGCCGACAATCGAATTGGGCCATCTCATCCGATCAACCTATCCAGGAACTTTTAATCTAGAAATTGACGAACATTAGTGGAGCAATCCAATTGTGGCACAGGAAACTGTCGTAACACGTCCAAGTAAAAACCACCGTTGACGCAAGCTTGATGAAAAGGAATGGATCAATGATGTCATTCTGCATCAGATCACACCCAACATCGACCTTCGCGTTTGTTCTTGTCATTTCACGTGCAACAAGAGGATGCTGTGGCCGCATATACGCGCCAAGGTTTTACCGAAGGCCTTAATGCGTGTAACAGCAACGCCTTAGAGGGGTATAGCCGTCACCTCTCATGCGAGATATTATTCGCTGTCGATCGTCTAAATTCAAACTCTCTGGTCACCGTACGGACCGATATCGTGGGACTCTCGTTAGCGCCTGAAATATATGGGCGATCCGCCCCCTTCCTCCGGAGAACACTACTTGTTTCCATAAATGACGTGTGCCAAGCCCGAATAGCTAGTGTGCTTGTCTTCCACACTCCGTCCTAAAGTTCCGTAGCATTGGGTATCGGGCGTCGTCTGTTTGAACCAGCCCACAAACTAAGCTTTAGCCTGTACCGTCCATATTTTATCTGGTTTTCAAGTTCAGTTTTGCCTCAAAATTGCGTCATCTAGAAGGAAAAAAAAGCCTTGAGTTACCTTTTCAATACTGAAAACCCTTTGTTAATATCTGTTATAGTTTTCAAACTGTTTAATTCGTAAGTTGTTAAGATAATTTATGGACACTCTATATAGCTGCTGACGAACGTCGCCCCAGTGCTACATCGAAGAACAGTTTAAAAAATGATAAAATAAAGAATCACTTCTTCGCTAGTGCAGTGTATATTAGCATATTACAGCATACTCCGAAGAAACTCTATTTCAAAATTAGAAAAGGAACAGAAGTTAGTTTCCTCAAACCAATAAAATAAAAAAAATCGTTATTCGTATCGTCCATAGTTTTTTTTAATCCGATTAAGACGAAGACCTTTTTCTTTTCAGACAAAAATTTTCACTGTGGAGCGGAGTGTGAGCTCTCTTGATGTTACCTAGCAGATGGAAAGTGTGAGCCGGACCGGGAGTCGAACCACGAACCGAATTTATCGTGAATTGTTGTTGCTGTTGTTGTTGTTGTTGTGTGATCTGAAGCAGCCACCGCGCTATTCTATTTCGTGCAGGTCTCTTCATATCCGAATAATTACTGTACGCTACATCCAGTTGAACCTGGTTAGTGTAACCAGGTCTTAGACTCTCCCTCTACAGTTTTTACTTCCAGCTCTTACCTTTGTTGCCCAAGTGACGATACTTTGATGCCTCGGACTGTCTCGCATAAACCGATACCTTCTCTTAGTCGACTTGCACCACAAATTTCTTGTCTCCCCAGTACCTTGTCGTTAGTTCCTCGCTGTACTTATCTACATAGCACGACAAAAAAATTTGTGCACCAAGAAGGGAAACTAATTAAAAGTTATCACGTTGAGAGGCAATATGATGTTATCTCAGTGATGACGAAATCTAGTCAGATAAAAAACGGGCAGTATGAGTCCAGTTAATAGTTGTGATGTCGCACCATATTGCGTCTGGATGTATGCACTAACTCGATTGGGAAGTCCGTCATAAAGTGGTCGTATCCTTCCTCGAGACAAGCTGGCCCACAACTGTTGCGACTGGTCGATGGTATACTGGATGCTGGCACTGAGACGGAGTTTACGTGAGGGCTCCACACACACGCGTTCTATTGCGGACAGATACGGGAATCTTGCTGACCAGTAGGGTACCTCTACATCCAGTAGACTGAAGGGACAAATGAAAATTTGTACCAAGGCTCCTGCTCACTAGGGAGATGTACAAACCACTACACCACCCCCGCATAATGGCTTTGCACAACAGTACGGACTACTCATACAGTGAAGACTTTCACGACCGGATGTTTCAGCTGCTGAGAATTCTTCCGGGTTGTATGGCCGTGGTCCATGGAACTCTTCAATCCGTGACGTTTCGTCCAAGGCTACGTGCAACATCTTCGGAGGTGCCCCTGGTTGTGCTGAGTCTTGCCGACACAACCAGGGGCACCTCCGAAGACGTCCAACGTAGCCTTAGACGAAACGTCAGGGATCGAAGAGTTCCATGGACCAAGGCTAATACAACCCGGAAGAATTCTCAGTACGGACTACACCAGCACGCCTGTCTCCACGCCTCAGCCCACTTGGACTGAGGTGGGAGAGGCACTGGTGTTGTCCCATGGAGTTGCGCGAACCTTCGATGTAAAGGTGATGTAGTGGTTCGTGCTCCTGTCCAGTGAGCCGGAGATGCGCGTTCGAATCCCAGTCTTGGTGCCAGCCAATGTGGCCAAGCGGTTCTGGAACCGCGCGACCGCAACGGTCGCAGGTTCGAATCCTGCCTCGGGCATGGGTGTGTATGATGTCCTTATGTTAGTTACGTTTAAGTAGTTCTAAGTTCTAGGGGACTGATGACCTCAGATGTTAACTCCCATAGTGCTCAGAGCCATTTGAACCAGCCAACCCAGTCTTGGTACAAATTTTCATATGTCGCTTCATGCTACCTACACACATCACAGATGTTTGGGACTTGGAAAAGTCTCTGGAACGGTATAGTTTCACTCGATTTGGCTTGTGGTCTACAGAGGCATATCCCATTTGCGGAGAAGAACTGCCCTGCATCAGATGCTGCCGCCTGACAGGTAACACGTGCAGACTCAAGATGTCTGTGACGTACCGTCGTGGCGTCAGAGTTCTCTGCCACTGCCAGCAGTGACCTGCAGTCATCCCTGTTGGCTGCCCATCCCATGAAATCAGAAGTAACACCGCTGTCCGCCTCCAAAATACTGGCTCAGTGAGACTTCTCTGCCGATCGCCGCTATATGCGCCGACAGTGCTCGTCCGGAATAATGCAGAAACGCGATTCGTCAGCACCATATTGCTAAATTTTACGTTATTCTACTGTAGCACAATCAGCTTAACAGCTCATCTATCCAAGTTGCTTACAAGAATAATATACAGAAGAATGGAAAAGAAAATTTAGGAATTCTCTAGATGACGATCAGTTGGCTTTAGAAAAATTAAAGGCACGAGAGAGGCAATTCTGATGTTGCGGTTAATATTTGTGGACCTGGGAAAAGCGTTCGACAATGTAAAAAGGTGCAAGATCTTCCAAATTCCGAAAAAAGTGCGGGTAAGTTACAGGAAGAGGCGGTTCATATACAAACTGTACAACAGCCAAGAATGAATGAATATGAGTGGACGACCAAGAACGAAGTACTCGTCTTAAAAAGGGTGTAAGACAAGGATGTAGGCTTTGGCCCATACCGTTCAATCTTTACATCAAAAAAGGAGTGAAGGAAATGGAAGAAAGGTTCAGGAGTGGAATTAAAAAAAAGACAAGGTAAAAGGATATCAATGGCACAATAAGCTGATGACGTTGTTATACTGAGTGAAAGTGAAGAAGAATTACATGATGTGCTGAATGGAATGAACAGTAACGAGCACAGAGTACGGATTGAGAGTAAATCGAAGAAAAACAAAAGTAATGAGAAGTAGTAGAAATGAGAAAACCGAGAATCTTAACATCGGGATTGATGATAATGAATTAGATGACGTTAAGGAATTCTGCTACCTAGGCAGTAAAATAACAAATGAAGAACGAAGCAAGGAGGTCATCAAAAGCACACTAGCTATGGCAAAAAAGGCATTCATGGCCAAGACAAGTCTATTGTTATGAAATATCGGCGTTAATTTGAGGAAGAAATTTCTGAGAATGTACGTCTGGAGTGTAGCGTTGTTATGTCAGTGAAACAAGGACTGTGGAAAAACGGGAACAGAAGAGAATAGAAGCATTTGAGATGTGGTCCTACAGACGAATGTTGAAAGTTAGGAGGACTCATAAGGAATGAGGAGGTTCTACGCATAATCGGAGAGGAAAGGAATATGTGGAAAACACTGATAAGGAGAATTGACAGGATGGATGGGCATCTGCTAAGACATGAGGGAATGACTTCCATGGTACTAGAGGGAGCTGTAGAGGGCAAAAACTGTAGAGGAAGACAGAGATTGGAATACGTCAAGCAAATAATTGAAGGCGTAGGTTGCAAGTGCTACTCTGAGATGAAGAGGTTAGCACAGGAAAGGAATTCGTGGCGGGCCGCACAAACCAGTCTGAAGACTGATGACAAAAAAAAGTAGCACCATATTCCTAAAAATGTTACCAGATCCATTTCCTTACTTCCCATCCGACACACAGGCTCTCTTACCTGTCATGGTGAACCAGAATTCCTCGCCGACAGGTAAGAGCATTTGTAGCGAAGGCCAAGGCTCAGAGTTCGAATCTTGGTCCGGCGGACATTTTAACCTGCCAGGAAGTTTCACTTGGTTGGTTCCTTCCAACAGTTTACAGTCTATTTTCTCTTTTCCTTCATCTGACTACGTGATCTATCTCTAATGACCACTCTGTCGACAAGGCGTTTAGCCTATTATTTGTTCACCCGAGAGTTGTATGCAGCTGGAGACAATACGTCCCTGCTTGGGACGTTATTGTTGCTGTGGTCTTCAATCCAGAGACTGGTTTGATGCAGCTCTCCAATCTACTCTACCCTGTGCAAGCTTCTTCATCTCCCAGTACCTACTGCAACCTACAGCCTTCGGAATCTGCTTAGCGTATTCATCTCTTGGTCTCCCTCTACGAGTTTTACCCTCCACGCTGCCCTCCAATACTAAATTGGTGATCCTTTGATGCCTCAGAACATGCCCTACCAACCAATCCCTTGTTCTAGTCACTTTGTGCCACAAACTCCTCTCCTTCCCAATCTCCTTCCTCCTCATTAGTTGTGTAATCTACCCATCTAATCTTCAGCATTCTTCTGTAGCACCACATTTCGAAAGCTTCTACTCTCTTCTTGTCTGAACTATTTATCGTCCATGTTTCACTTCCACACATGGCTGATCTCCATAGAAATACTTTCAGAAACGACTTCCTTACACTTAAATCTACAGGGTGTTACAAAAAGGTACGGCCAAACTTTCAGGAAACATTCCTCACACACAAGAAAAGAAAATATGTTATGTTGACATGTGTCCGGAAACGCTTACTTTCTATGTTAGAGCTCATTTTATTACTTCTCTTCAAATCACATTAATCATGTAATGGAAACACACAGCAACAGAACGTACCAGCGTGACTTCAAACACTCTGTTACAGGAAATGTTCAAAATGCCCTCCGTTAGCGAGGATACATGCATGCACCTTCCGTCGCATGGAATCCCTGACGCGCTGATGCAGCCCTGGAGAATGGCGTATTTATCACAGCCGTCCACAATACGAGCACGAAGAGTCTCTACATTTGGGACCGGGGTTGCTTAGACAAGAGCTTTCGAATGACCCCATAAATGAAAGTCAAGAGGGTTGAGGTCAGGAGAGCGTGGAGGACATGGAATTGGTCCGCTTCTACCAATCCATCGGTCACCGAATCTGTTGTTTAGAAGCGTACGAGCACTTCGACTGAAATGTGCAGGAGCTCCATCGTTCATGGACCACATTTGTGTCGTACTTGTAAAGGCACGTGTTCTAGCAGCACAGGTAGAGTGTCCCGTATGAAATCATGATAACGTGCTCCATTCAGCGTGGGTCGACGAAACTATAATGAGCTCTAACATGGAAATTAAGCGTTTCCGGACACATGTCCACATAACATCTTTTCTTTATTTGTGTGTGAGGAATGTTTCCTGAAAGTTTGGCGGTTCCTTTTTGTAACACCCTGTATACTCGATGTTAACAAATTTTCCTTCTTCAGAAACGCTTTCCTTGCCATTGCCAGTCTACATTTTATATCCTCTCTACTTCGACCATCATCAGTTATTTTACTCCCCAAACAGCAAAACTTATTTACTACTTTAAGTGTCTCATTTCCTAATCTAATTCCCTCAGCATCACCCGACTTAATTCGACGACTTTCCATTGTGATAATATACAAACATATGTGTTGTGTAATAAATGAGTCGTTAGTTTTGTGTTTGATTACGTAGATGTTGTTTTACTTTTGAGAACAAAAACTGAGTATTTTATGTTTATATATTTACACAAATAAAAACGTATTTGTTAGTTTGTTCAAAACCGTATATCTCCAAAAGATCTTCACCGGTAGCTCTGAAATTTTGACACATCGTTTCGTTCGAATGCGCTCGACTTTTTATATACCTGTTCCTAATGTATGTAATATATAAATGAATATATAATACATGAAGTGGAAACTTTGTTACTAAAAATTCTCAATAAGTACGCGACTCATTTACTTCAAAATTTTACTGTTTGGTGTAATAAACATTTGAAGACGTACAAACTATAGATTTTTAATGTATATATTATATAACTGTATATGCATAATATATAATAGTGAAACGATTTTAGCGAACAGAAAAGTTGTATTAATGGCTTATCAGCTTATAATTAGAATGCTACTATAGATTCTGATATTGTGGTAACAATAAACAGGACTCAGGGTCAGAGAGAGGGGGTGAAGAGGAGATGGACATAGGGGTGGGAGGAAATGGGTATAGAGAGGCGAAAGGAAGAGATGGAGAGATAGGGAGAGGAGAAGATGAACATCGAAAGGAGGAGGAGGTGGTAAACAGAGAGAGGGGCAGAAGGAGATGGAGACAAATGGGGAGGAGGAGGAGATTATAGACCGAGAGGAAGGAGGGGAGATGGACAAAGGGAGGGGGAGGGGTAGGTGGAAAGATACAGGAAGGAGAACGAGATTCGAACGTATATCCAGTTCCCATACATATTAGGAACGTTTGCTTTGTTTCTTTCTTTTCCTTTTCACCAGACTGAACAACACCAAAACATATCCGGAAACAGCTAGCATTTGTACAAAATGGTGGAAATTCTGAGGAATAGGTAAAAATAAGAATACAAGAGGAAGAGCGAAGTGCTCGGATTAAAATGGTTGTTGGACAAGGATGCAGTGTTTCGCCATACTGTTCAATCAGTACATCGAATGAATAAAAGAAATGTTCGAGAGTGAGATTAAAATTCAGGGTGAAAGGGTATCAGTGACAAGATTCGCTAAAGACGTTGGTATCCTCAGTGAAATAAGAATTTCAGGATGCCGATGAACACACAGTTTGTATTGAGAGCGAACGGAAGGAATAAGAAAGTAACGGGTATTAGAAGAATTGAGATTAACGATGAACGTAAAAATCTGGAGTCACAAAGTATACGAAGTGAAGGAGTTCTGCTGCCTTGAAAGCTAAATTACTCAATACAGAAGAGGACATTGGAGGCAGCAAACGAGGGCTCTGATGACGTAAAGAGGTCTACTAGTCTCACATATAGGCCTTAATTTGAGGAAGTAATCTGTGGGAATGTACGTTTGAAGCACAGCGTTACGTGTTAGTGAATCATGAGCCGTGCGTAGACGGGAAAAGGAGATAATCACAGCGTTCGAGACATGGTGCGGTAGAAGGATGTTGAAGATTAGGTGTGCTGATAAGATAAGGACTGAGGGTGTTCTCGGCAGAATCGGTGATGACAGGCACATTTGGAAAAGACTGACAGTAAGAAGGGATAAGATGATAGCACATGCGTTAATGCGTCGGGGAAGAACTTTCATGGTGGAGCGGACGTCAGTAACTTCCATGGCACTTCAGGAGGCGGTAAGGGACAAACTCTGTAGGTCTATACAGAGACTGTGATACATCCCACAAATAATTCAGGACGTAGGGCTTTCCGCTGAGAGAGAGAGAGAGAGAGAAACTTCTTATTTATTTTTTACTTAAACTGAAATAACTAAGAAGGTGAAACTTCTACGTTTTTACTTAAACTGCTGAGTGAAACTGAACCTACTGTCTTTGCTTTGTTCTGTCATTTCATTTCAAACAGTGACCTACAGAATTTTCCCTGAAAAAAACATCTCAATCATATTCTGTTCATTAATGACCCCCAGTATACGATTAATTAACACAATAGAATGGCACTGAACTGGAAGAAATTTTAACGATAACCCATACATTTCATAGCTCACTTACCTCACAGAAAATCTTTATGACACGAACTATAGCAGATACAGCAAGTATACAGCCACCTAAATAAAAAGATTTGAACTACTGTAGGCTCTAACTACTAACAGGCATGTGGTTAGCAAAGGAAAGATTTTGTAGAAGTGCAAACAATGTATTTAGCAGAGTCAGCCTTAATGAAGTGACATCCAGTTCAAAAAATTATATAATCTTCGGTGAAATCCAGTTCTAAAAATTATATAATCGTCAATAATTCCATTGCCCACATTTTACAATCCATGTCCAACCAGTATTAAATCTCCATGACGGGCACACGTCCAGACGGTCCGCTCCCGCTGCTTCTAACCTCCATCACTGCTAAGTATTAACTTCTAACTGCAAGTCTGTCAGAGAGAGAGAGAGAGAGAGAGAGAGAGAGAGAGAGAGAGAGAGAATAAAATAAAACAAAACTCGTCGTCGCAATGAAGTTCCCAGCGTTCCAGATGAGGTTTATGCAGCTGACTTATTCTAGCACTACTATTAAGTTAACAATTTGACAGTCGATAAAAATAATCATAGGACGGCTGCGAGTACTATGAAAATACGCTCACGGATCTAAAGTGTCCTTTTATAAAATGCTGCAATGAGGTCGATGTATTTCTAAGAATTGTGCACTAAATGGGCTGTGTCTCACAATTTTTTTTACAAGCTTTCCTTTCTTTCCATCCGTCTCGCATTTATGGCTTTTTGTTGCCAGTCTCTCCTTCTGGCTGTAGTACGAATCCTCTTACGTCTCCTCTTCATCGATACTCGTGCGGCGTAGGGACTCCGAATCAGCGTTGGATGGTAAGAAAACAATGGCAAGAATAATCGTTACAGCGCGAAAGCGAACCAACAGATATCTTTGGGAAGACAGGGCGCAGAATCACCGTTTGTTGGGGGGGGGGGGGGGGGGGGGGCGAGACTGTCTTTGAGCTCGGTTCATATTTGAGGTAGGAACACTGGGTAAAAGATTTTGGTTTAGGCCGGACCATTTGCCACATGTATAACCATTTGAACATACGTTTTACTGCAGCTATGTTATAATACATGGTGAAAAGTATTTAAAGCGACAAACTCTGGGAGGTTGTAGTGACATCAAAACAAATATTTTTCGCTAATGTCATTTTCTCCTATGAGGATTATTTAAACCGGTGGCGGCCGTATTACGCTTTTCAGTTCTACGCAACTGCTGTCCACCGGTGTAGTAGTGCATTGTCTCTGTTTACTATTGGAGCGATACACCTGGAGTGAGTACACCGATATTATTGGTGCGTACTACATAGCGCACCACAACGGACGAGCTGTACAGCGGGTTTATCAACAACAATATCCTAATCGCCGTATCCCGCATCCTACGACCTTTGCTGCTGTGTACCAACGTCTGCTTGAGACCGGGTCATTTAACAGATTACCTGGACAGGGACGCCGTCGCACGGTAAGAACACCGCAATTTGAGGAAGCAGTCTTGCAGCATGTGGAGCGGGATCCTTCAATCAGCATTCGTAAAATTGCACATAACATGGGGACGAATAAGACGAATGTAAGAACAGTCCTTCGAGAGCAATTGTTACGTCCGTTTACATCGTTTCCACAACCTGGAACCAGTTGATTACCCAAACAGAACACAGTTTTCGCAGTGGTACCTGGAACGAAAATGGATCCTACATTTCCATCCTCGGTGTTGTTTACCGATGAAGCAACGTTCGGGGGTGATGGAGTCTTCAACATTCACATAACCCACATGCCACAGTTACTAGAGCTAATCAAGTGCGCTTCTTCGTTAATGTGTGGGTCAGTATTGTTGGGGGCTGTTTAATTGGGCCGTATCTGCTACCTAGGCCATTAAATGGCAGGCACTATTACAATTTTCTCAGCAGAGCATTTCCAGACTTGCTGGAAGACGTCCCGCTCCGTACAAGACAACGCATGTGGTTTCAACATGACGGGGCGCCGGCACATTTCAGTCGTCGATTCCTGGACCGACGATTCCGAGTAACGTGGATTGGCCGAGGCGGTCCAGTACGATGGCCTGCTCGATCCCAGATATGTCCCCTCTGGACTTTTATGTGTGGGGAGTGATGCGCAACCTTGTTTACGCAACTCCTGTTGCATCAGAAGAGGATCTGGTTGTCCGGATAGTAGCAGCAGCAGGAACAATTCAGGATACTCCTGGGGATTTTGTCTTTGCCAGACAAAACATGACCTGACGGTGTATCCTTTGTTTACGTGACAATGGAGGCATTTTTCAAAATCTACCGTAATTGAAACTGGGTTGTGTTAATCTGTTGTCACTTGGTCATAAAAAAATGGAAAAGTGTTTGTGGGTTTAATTGATTTGCTGCCACATAAATCTTCCTCTACTGGTTTAAATACTCCTTATAGAAAAAAATGACATTAGGGGAAATATTTGTTTTGATGTCCCCTCAACCTCCTAGAGTTTGTCGGTTTAAATACTTTTCACCCTGTATATTAAGAAAGGTTTGAACGACAGTCAGGACCTGAACCCATGGAAATCGTACGAATCGATTAATTCCTTTTGCAAAGGATATTAATCTGGATGAAATTAATGCCCAGCTGAAGGCGTCATTTGTACATGCACTGTTCGGATTTTACATGCAAATACGTACAAAAACCCGTTTTTCTGGGAGATTTTTGAAGCGCGCCGCTTCTGCATTTTAAACTAGTACGTATCGGTTCAAACTTTGCGCTAAGGTAGATAAATGGAAAAAATCAAAACGATTTTCTTTATCCAACAATCTCCATCCGGTGTTGAGATACGATGGTTTAAAGGCAAGGCAAATGTAGCGTGTAAAATTCGTTAATGAGTGAATTGAAGGCTCGGAAACGTTTAAATTGAATCATCATATAAACATGCGTTATTACGATAAAATTGAAAGCTTGTTTTCAAAAAACTACTTTCATTCTGATTTTTTGTGCAAAATCACGCTTTTTGTGAGACATTTTTTTACGCGTACCCGTTCTATGATTCAAACTTGTGCGAATCGCTTCAAATTTTCGTAACAAATTAGACAAATACATGGAATAATGTCCGTCCTGTTCTGTGAAAGCTTTATTCTTAGCCACGATATTAGTAATATGGTTCGAAGGACAGTAAAAAAAAAAAAAAAAAAAGACCTGTACCGGATTAGTCATCTTCCGAGTCAAGAGAAATCTACATCGGTTGCCAAGCTCTGAAGGTCTACTGTCAAAATTACGGTAGAGTAAAAGTTGGGAAGCAGACTGTAAAGGCGAGGATAACCTGGGCAGAGTTAGAAACTTAGAAGAAGAGGACTAGCTTTTCGACTTACGTAGCAATTTCAAAGTCGTTTTAATTGAAACAACTTGACGTATTTTTTACAAGTTAACCCTAGTTCACCAGCGTAGTGAACTCTCTTAGCTGCAGGTTGTTGGTACACCTCCACCTTGTAGTTTATAGGTGAAGGTTCCTGATACTGCGCCCAAAATCCAGATGAGTAAAAAAATATAAAAAATAAACATGGTTCAAGTGGCTCTGAGCACTATGTGACTTAACATCTGAGGTCATCAGTCCCCTAGAACTTAGAACTACTTACACCTAACTGACTTGAGGACATCACACACATCCATGCCCGTGGCAGGATTCGAACCTGTGACCGTAGCGGTCGCGCTGTTCCAGACTGAAGCGCCTAGAACTGCTCGGATGAAGAACATATATGTAATAGCTAAAATAGTTTTCGAGGGGGAGTTAACTTTCTTAGAGCGGATTAGTTCCTGCGGGAATGACATCCTGTAACTTTATCCTTCACTTGATACGATACGTTATATTACATGACATAGGCACAAATACGAACAAGTATAAATGCATGAATATATCAAGATGCTTTGATATAAATGTTTTTGAAGATGCCAGATAAGCCTAAAAGGTAGTTCCCTTCTTCTACATCTCTAACTCTGTCCAGGACGTATTCGCGGGATGCGTTTGAAAATTGCATTATTTGCAGCGGCTGTGAAATAAGTTGAAACCAGAATTAGTATCGCTTACAGCTGAGAATTCGTCAGGGACACTCTGACATCAACGTAGTCAAAGGAAGAAAACACACAGTCTGTGATGCCTGTGGACTGAAGGTCTGTGCTGCGTTTTTCACCCGACATCGGCTTCTGCACCGATACGCCCTCACATTGTGAATGGAGCCCCAGACGTTGCCGTACTCCCGTGTCAGCTGGCGACCCTGGAGCGAGAGTGGCGGAGAAAGGGGGGGGGGGGGGGTGTAGGGGTTAACGTCTCCGTTTTACGATCTACGTTTTACGGTCGCTGACGTCATAGCCATAAACCTCGCGTTTACTATTCCGGCGGTAGCGACAGCGACCTCCGGAGTTGAGGTAGGTCCCTCATGTTGCATCTCTCTCTTTCTCTCTCTCATATCTGAGAGCGACAGACAGACGGACAGAGAGGGAAGCAGTGTGTGAACATTCTCAAAACCTGACTGCTGTGAAAATCTATATGAATAAAAATGTGAGTGTCCGTTGTTAAAAATCACAAATCCTCGAAAGTTGTTGGACGATTGCATTGAAATATTCACACAACGTTGCATTCTAATACAGGTTTGTTTTGTGATTGTGCGTGTGCGTGTGCGTGTAACTTCTTAAGATTCTTTGTAACAACGCTACCCTACTATTAAATTTATAAGAACTGTATATTACATATATTTAAGAAATAGATACGTAGAAACGCACACGTATTTCAGTGAAACGTTGTGTCAAAATTTCAAAGCATTCGATCGAGAATTTTAGGAGATTTTTTTTATTAGGAATATTTATGGTTTCTGTATAACTACAAATGTACATCATCGTTTCTTCAAAATCGCGAATCTACGAAAGTTCATCACGGATTTGCTTTGAAATTTTGACACAACATTGCATTCGAATACTCAAGTGTTTTGTATGCCTGCTGGAACGCAATCTCGTATACGTGTAATATGTATCTAACAAAAGAGGAAACCTTATAAAATTGTTTGATATCCTTAACGGTTCAAATGGCTCTGAGCACTATGAGACTTAACTTTTGAGGTCATCAGTCCCCTAGAACCCAGAACTAATTAAACCTAACTAACCTAAGGATGTCACACACATTCATGCTCGAGGTAGGATTCGAACCGGCGACCTTAGCGGTCGAGCGGTACCAGACAGAAGCACCTAGAACCGCTCGGCCACCTCGGCCGGCGATATCCTTAATCTCCGTAAATTCTTGATCAGTTTCTTTGAAATTTTGACACAGAGCCGAATTCTAATATGGGCATGTTTTTAGATATCTAATTAATATGTTATATATAGGGGAAACATATTGTTACGAAAATTCTGAAAATGTACCTTTCCGATTTACTTCAAATTTTTAGATGTTGATGTAACAAACGTTTAGACACAGTGTGTGTGTGTGTGTGTGTGTGTGTGTGTGTGTGTGTGTGTGTGTTGGGTATTCGAATGCAATGTTGTGTCATAATTTCAAAGCAATACGTGATGAACTTCGTAGATTTGCGATTTCGAAGAAACGAAGATCTGTTTGTAGTTATATAGAAATCATAAATTTTCCAAAAAGCATCTCTTCGTAAGTTCTCGATCGAATGCTTTGAAATTTTGACACAACGTTTCACGCACACACACACACACACACACACATTATATATATATATATATATATATATATATATATATATATATATATATATATATATATAATGTGTGTGTATGTCAAAACGTTGTTAGCAAACAGGAATGTTGTATTTATGGCTTATTGATCTGTGATTAAAGTAATAATAGTAGCAGTAGTAATAGTAGTACGAATAGAGAATCTGAATTTGCAGTAATAATAAAGAAGTCTCAAGGTGAGACAGAGGGACGGAGGAAGAGGAGATGGACAGACGGGTGAAAGGTAATTGACAGCCCATATCTCGTGGTCGTGCGGAAGCGTTCTCGCTTCCCACGCCCGGGTTCCCGGGTTCAATTCCCGGCGGGGTCAGGGATTTTCTCTGCCTCGTGATGGCTGGGTGTTGTGTGCTCTCCTTAGGTTAGTTAGGTTTAAATAGTTCTAAGTTCCAGGGGACTGATGACCATAGATGTTAAGTCCCATAGTGCTCAGAGCCATTTGAACCATTTGAGGTAATTGACATAGAATTCAGGAAGCAGGAGATGGAGAGAGAGGTGGTGCAGGAAGAGACGGAGAGAAGGAGAGGGATGAGAAGATGGACAAAGGAAAGGGGGAGAAAGTGACGGACAGAAAGAGGGGGAAGGAGGACGAGATGGGCAATGAAAGGGGGAATGAGGAATCGACAGAGGAAAGAGGAAGAGGTTAGGACATACGTCCAATTCCCATCCACATTGGAAACGTTTGCTTTCTCCTTTCTTTTCCATTTAAGCAGGCTGGGTCACAGCAAAACGTGGCCGAGGTGAGATAGTATTTACAATGAGACTGACCGGCCGTTAACCCTTGTTAATGAACACTACAGAAAATGATGAAAATAGCTACTGCTGACGTCGATTAAGAGGTGTGCTCGATTTACCAAACAGGAACACGTCTTTAAGGTCTAAATGAAGGATAGCAGCAAAGGTGTCTTCAGTGTTCTGCTGTAGCTCTTACCCTTCAATTTACCCTAGACATAAAAGTCAGAGGCTATCGAGGTGGCCAGGAGGTTGCACTGCGTCCGCTGACTTTCCTCTCCTCAAAAACCACCTCGTGTGACAGCAACCTAGTGGTGCATGGAAATGACAGATTCTCACATTTTCTGTGGTAGGCAGTTCTCCTCTCAGTAACAAGGGTGAACAAGTGTCGCTCTTGTAAATATGTTCCAGGTCACTTCTATTTCGTTCAGCCTGTACATACTTATACAAGTACATTTTCCGCAGTATAAGAGCTTAAGTACGATACTATTTAAGAGATGTTTCATTTTTTTATAATGACCAGGTGGTTACAATTAATTTTCAGCTCCAATTTTGGCCACCAGATACACATCTGGGGCTGTGAATGCTTGGCAGATGTATAGAGGTATGTCCATATTAAAGTATTAGGAACTGCACGTTAGCAAGCCAAAATGTTGATCTTTCTATCAACCGCCGCTTACAAAGTTAGTTCAATTTCAGCACCTGAGACGTCGACGAAATTCAGCATCCGTTAAACGACGTGAGCAACGGCTGCTCACAGCAGTGCCGGTGGAATCTGAGCAACGTGCTCCGGTATACTGGCCTTCAGACGAGGTAAAGAACGAACGTTATCCTGGTAAACCCGTTCGTTTAGATATCTCCTGAGCCGAAGGTAACATGGATTCAGCCGAGGTGATATTACAGGCCATCCATCTTGAAAACCTCGAGACTTCCTCTTTGTATTTAAAAAAGAAATGACAGTGCTGGAAAAACTTTTACGGTTTTTGATTTTCAAACAGCTGAGAAAAACTGAACGTACTCAGACAGTTTTCTCTTTACTTATTCTGATCATCACAAAACTGACACACAATATTTTAGCGCAACGCAATCTGACTTTCAATAATCCATACAAAAGAATAGCCCTGACTAAAAATAACTTTTACCTTTCATGAATCACTTACCTCCCAAAAATCTTCGTTACTCGAATTACTGCAATACAGCGAGCGCCAATACTGCCAGCTAAATAAAAGAAGTACTCTAGGCGCTAACTACTGATAGGTATAGTTAGCAAATGAAAAATTTTGATGGAGAACAAACAACGTATTTACCTTAATAGTGTTCAAAAGTCATAATATATATTTAGCAGTTCATGACATCCTGTCTTACAAATTTCCTTTTTCTGACGGACACACGTCCAGATCGTCCACACATAGTAATCTGAAAACTCCGCCATTTCTCTTCCCACATCCACCACTGCTGGCGGCTCACCTCCAACTGCGCAACGCTACGCGCTGTTTACATCCCACTGCCCAACGCTACACCAGCGAATATTCCAGTCCCACTAGCAACAGACTGCACACAGCGCAGAGCATTACCTGGCGTTACCAACATAAAAACCCAAACAGCCTACTTACAACCTATGTACATAACACATTCGGGAAAGGTAGCATTAAGCAGATCTTCCATTGGACGAGCCACATGAGGTGTTGCTCCACCTTGCATGAGAGCAGTCGTTTCCACACGGTGCAGACATCACAACACGCTAGAAAGACCTTCGTGTTTTGGCTCCAAAGAGAGAATACACCACTGAGTCACATACGATGAGTACAACGTTTTCAACACATGGCTTAACAGTGCTCAAGATTCGGCAGTTTTGCATATTCACTGCAATCTACAGTGTAAAATGTGCCTCGTCACTACGTAGAAGTTAGGCACTGGACTCGCATTCGCGAGGACGACTGTTCAATCCCGCATCCGGCCATCCTGATTTAGGTTTCCCGTGATTTCCCTCAATCACTCCAGGCAAATGCCGGGATGGTTCCTTTGAAAGGGCACGGCCGACTTCCTTCCCCGTCCTTCCCTAATCCGAGGAGACCGATGACTTCGCTGTATGGTCTCCTTCCCCAAACAACCCTACTACATAGAATGTTACTAACTTTGATCCGTGACAGAATGCGAAGATCAAATTCATAACGTTGCTGCAAGTCATGCGATTTCAATTGCTGCACCACCTGGATCCTGTGCGAGACGAGTGTAAAATACACAGCAAAATTTTCCGTACCGTTGATCAGGAGATAGAAAGTTTCGTGACCCTGCAAAGAGCATTAGCACTTCCCGGGCCACGTGTTGTGTGGTCAGTTAATAGCAGCAACTACCATTTCAATAAATCACTGTCACTGTACGCCTTCCTCTTCCATGTCCCGCACCAAGCTCACCCGTGTTTCATTATAATCTTCCTTAAACCATTTATTGATATCGGACCTCTGCTCAGTCCTTGGTGATACTGTCTCAGTGCGGCACTGTAACTGCTACCGTCCACATAAAACACTGTCTCTTCTCTGTTCACTCATATTGTGGCTTTTCAGATCATAGCGTGGATGTCATATAGTCAGACATATAGTATACAGCCCCAGATTCCCACCTGCAACTGCAACTACACTCATGCTCTTAAATTAAGGATAATTGCAGAATGTGGTGCCGCACTACGTGGCACTGCAAGAAACTGGCGCTAATAGCATAGGCACATATGGAACACACACGACACAGATCTTTAAGTCCACGGTATTGGCGATAAGTTGAGAATACCGTCCCGAAACACATCTACTACAAAACGCCACTGTTTCCGGCGCATGTACCCCGACACCAATATGGGATATGATTACCATGCACACGTACACAGGCCGCACAACGGGTTGGCATACTCTGGATCAGGTGGTCGAGCAGCTGCTGGGGTATATCCTCCAATTGTTGCACCAGTGCCTGTCGGAGCTCCTGAAGTGTTTTACGGATTTGTGCAGCGATACGTCGACCGAGAGCATCCCAGACGTGCTCGATGGAGTTTAGGTCTTGGAGAACAGGCAGGCCACTCCATTCGCCTGATATCTTATGTTTCAAGGTACTCCTCTACGATGGCAGCTCGATGGGGCCGTGTGTTATCATCCATCATGAGGAAGGTGGGACCCACTGCACCCCTGAAAAGGCGGACATACTGGTGCAAAATGACGTCCCGACACACCTGACCTGTTACAGTTCCTCTGTCAAAGACATGCAGGGGTGTACGTGCACCAATCATAATCCCACACCACACCATCATACCACGATCTCCATATAGGTATCTTTCAAGGACATTAAGGGTTTGGTATCTGGTTCTTGGTTCACACCAGATGGAAACCCGGCGAGAATCACTGTTCAGACTGTACCTGGACTCGTCCGTGAACATAACTTGGGACCACTGTTCCAATGACCATGTACTGTGTTCTTGACACCAGGATTTACGGGCTCTCCTGTGACCAGGGATCAGTGGAATGCACGTTGCAGGTCTCCGGGCGAATAAACCATCTCTCTTCAGTCGTCTGTAGACTGTGTCTGGAAACAACTGTTCCAGTATCTGCGGTAAGGTCCGGAGCAAGGCTACGTGTAGTACTCCGTGGCCGTCTGCGAGCACTGATGGTGAGATATCGGTCTTCTTGTGGTGTTGTACACTGTGGACGTCCCGTACTGTAGCGCCTCGACACGTTTCCTGTCTGCTGTAATCGTTGCCATAAACTTGAGATCACAATTTGTGACACACGGAGGGCCCGTGCTACGACCTGCTGTGTTTGACCAGCCTCCAGTCGCCCTAGTATTCTACCTCTCATAACGTCATCAATATGTATTCTTTGAGCCATTTTCAACACAGTCACAGAGCGCTGTTTCACCATGTATCAGCATTATCCTTAATTTATGAGCATGAGTGTCATTTGTTTTCCAGCGTAAATCGCTTCTGCATTAACGCATTAGAATATATACTTAGTTCCACTGCCATTCGATAGTAACAGTCCACACGATACCTCCGTGAGAAGCTGCACTTGAATTATAAATACCTGGTTCATTGTACTTGTATGGGTCACATTTATTATTTGAGTGGATTCTCACTTCTACGTTTTAAATGTGTTTGTATATGGTTTTATAACGATTTAACTGTGGCAATTATTAGTATGAAACGAAGGAGTTAGTAATGCAAACTCTGTTTCGTGCTATGGTTTATTGAAGCTTAGACGATTGTGTCGTCTTGGATATGTTTTAAGTCATAAAATATCATCAGTGAAAAAGTTTAGAATATCTGAAGCATATAACATAAGGACTTTGGGCAATTATAGAAGCAGACAAGGCACTAGGTTTCGTACTGGAGTAGTGACAGTTGGCATTGGAAGACAGAAGTACATGGTAGGTATTTAGATATTTCTTACCATCTAACTATGGTGTAATTAATTAAATACCCTAAGGAAAAAAAGACGCATCACGAAGGAATTGTCCAATTGGGACGGAAATCGGTAGATGTTATGTACATGTAAAGAGAAACAAATCATTATCATTTCAGAAATAATTTACTCCAAAGAAAGAGTTTCACCGATTGATCAATTCAGCCGTTGTGGCTGAGCGGTTCTAGGTGCTTCAGTCTGGAACCGCGCGACCGCTACGCTCGCACTCTCGAATCCTGCCTCGGGCATGGATGTGTGTGATGTCCTTAGGTTGGTTAGGTTTAAGTAGTTCTAAGTTCTAGGGGACTGATGACCTCAGATGTTAAGTCCCATAGTGCTCAGAGCCATTTGAACCACATCTGGCAATTACGCAAGCAGTTATTCGGCTTGGCATCAATTGATGCAGTTGTCGGGTGTCCTCCTGAGCGGATATCGTGTCCGATTCCGTCCAACTGCCGCGTTATATCGTCAAACTCTCGAAATGGTTGGAGGGCCCTGCCTAAAACGCTCCAATCTTTCTCAGTTGGGGAGAGTTCCGGCGACGTTGGTCGCCGAAGTAGGGTTTGACAATTAAGAAGACAAGGTGTAGAACTGGTATTACCTTGTTGAAATGTAAGCCCAGGATGGCTTGCTGTAAATGGAAACAGAATAGGGCGTAGAAGATCGTCGACGTACAGGTGTGCTTTAGGGGGCGCCGGGCATGACAACCAAGTGGGTTCCGCTGTGAGATGAAATGTCACCCCCAGACCATCATTTCAGGTTGTCGGGCCGTATGGGGGGCTACAGTCAGGTTGGTGGTCCACCGCTGTCCAGGGCGTCCACAGACAAGCCATTGTTGGTCATCGGGGCTCAGTTCGAATTGGGACTCTTACTCGATAAGAATTCTACAACATTCAGTGAGATTCCAGGCCGACTGTGCCCGACACCACTGCAGACGGGCTTACTGGTGCACAGAGGTGGTCGCCGCGAGGGCCGCCCTGAGCTCTGTCAAATTTCTGTGAGATACCTATTAGTGGCCTTCGTGGTCACGGAAGCACCAGTCGATGATAATGAATCCAGGGTTCTGAGTACCTCCAGACGACTGCTAAGTCCCCTCTAGGTTGACGCTATGTTCGGCCATGGTTCACCCATTCCAGTCATCATCGTTGATCAGTGGCATCACCCCATTGGAATGTCGAGCGATTCGCCGATTACTCTAACCGGCTACTTTGACCCCAATTACTCGTCCTCTCCCAAATGCCGCCATCTGTGTGTATCGTTCACGCGCCTGTCTGCGATGTATAGTGACAGTCCAACTGGGTACACCGAATGAAATTCGCAAAGACTTTGTATCCTGGTACTGAGATGTCCTCTATTTACTGTCCTTGCCGGCTGCGCGGTCAAATCACACTACAGGGTCACACATTCACCCATCGGCGACCATTGTTTACCGTTTTTCATTTTCCGATCTTACCTCTGTGATGGTCAATTTTTGACCAGTTTGCATACGTCCTTCGTATCACGTTTTTATTTCTCTATTTTTTGTCTTTGAGTGTATGCGAAAATGGAGAACTTAAAAATTTTCATTATTGTTGTTGTGAAATCCACAGTTAAATTACTTTTTTGTGAGTATGTTCTTTGCAAGTTCAGTGACACTTCGTCCATAACGCAAGTATACATGATGAAAAGTGATTTACGAGGCACTTTGTACGTAAATGCATGCACATGCTTTAAGAGTATAGTAATTTTTTCATAATGTGGGCCACAGGCATAATATATTTCTTTAAATATCAGTACCGCCGTTTGATTATTTTTTATTTGCAGTGTTACATTTACACGATCATGATTTGGGCTTCACAGTGCCATTGTCAAATGTTTTAATGTTATACAGTGCCTAAGATGACATATTGTCGTAATACACTACTAGACACCGGGTATTTTAAATACAACAGTACGCCATCTTAGGCACTGTATAACATTAAAACACTTGATAATGACATTGTAAAGCCGAAATCATGATCGTGTAAATGTAACACTGCAAATAAAAATCAGTCAAATGGAGGTACTGACTTTAAAGTAAGAATATACTGTTTCTCCTTTGATTGATATACGTGGCCCAATGACAGTATTTGACCGATATCAGTTGCCAAAATAAAAATACACTGTCTGACGAAAAGAGTGAAACATCTAAAGGGGTGAGACAAACCGATATGGAACTTCATGGCTAGAGGGTTTGTTTTATGTTATTTCAGTGATTATGCAATGGAGTCATTTTGCAAAGAATTTGCCATTCAATGGTTCGATTTGGGTAGGGTATCATAAGGCCGTTGTACCCTCTCCTGACGCAAGGTGACCCGCAAATTGTTGTCTGGACCTTGACATTTCCGGATATTGGCATTCGTACACTGTTGACATTCGAGCTGGTACCACACACGTTCTGTAGGGGGCATACCTGATAGAACTTGGTTCTGGCTGGTCACAGGAGTACACCAACACGAGCATTGTCCTGTTGAAAAATGGCAACGCAATAATGTGGCACAAAATAGTCCTTTTGATTACTTCACTGTTCTTCAGTTTGTCAGCCTATTTAATTTTCATCATTCTCCTCCAAACCCTTACCTCCAATTTTGTTTCGAAATTCCCCAGTGCCCAGTTTTCACAACTGCACAGAAAAATCGCTTCACACGAAGCATTTAGCCTACCTTCTTTTAACCTACAACTTCTTTTTGCTGCATAATAAGAGTTTCTTCTTCTGGAAACCTTCTTTTGTCACTGCAGTTCTTGATCTTATTTCTTTTTCACCCTTTGCGTTATCAGCTAATATGTCCCCAAATTTCTGCACTGTACAATTTGACCAGCTGTCTGTTTCACCTTTTCCTCCCCTACTTCTAGCCTCTTCATTATCAAATAAACATCAAATAAACATGATGAAGTCCTAACATAAAATGGCGAAAGTACTTGATTATTAAGTAGTGCGATGAGGATAAAATTTTGGATGTGATGGGGCTCCGTCTAGTGGAGGACGGTTTTCAATAATTACGTTGGGATGGAACGTGTTAAGCAACGGATGGACATTGATGTCCACAAACATTAAAGGGTCATACCCAAAAACCGGCGCAATGAAATTCACCAATCACAGACGTTAATATACGCGGAAATTCCTTGATTACTGTACATGCAATTTTAACAATAATAAATAATTCACTCTAGCATTATTGCTATATTAAAAGCTACATCGACGTAATTCACCTGTGAGAACTATATATCTTAATACTCATACAACATTTAGGAATTTAATCGTATACAGTAGATGTTCTCAAGATAACTTTAGCCTTATCCTTTTTTACTGGTATCTTGCCACTTACTTGTATTGAATGACGCCAAATGCATTTAGTATTAGGGCAGCACAATTTTATGATGACAGTTTGCTATTTGCCTCTGGTATCTTGCCACTTACTTGTATTGAATGACGCCAAATGCATTTAGTATTAGGGCAGCACAATTTTTATGATGACAATTTGCTATTTGCCACTAATACAGATAAACGTAAACAAGGAGTGGAGAATTCGTAAGTTGGCCTTTAAAGACTGAAATTCTATTATGTTGAACACACAGCAAAAAAAGGGTAGGAATTTTCAGTTACGTTGTACATTTAATTTATCAGTTTTTATAATGTTCAGTGGGTGGCAATCATTCGATGAACTGCCAGTACAGTTTTATTTCTTATTTTAGTTCTGATAGTTTTTTCCTTTTAATACAATTAAATCTTTTTACTTTATTTTGTTTGTCACTTCTGATCACTAATTATTTTGCAGGGATATGGCTGCAGGTTCCTGAAAGTCATAATTTTTGTTTTCATTGAAGATACTAATAGATTGTATAACGTTGTTGTTGTTGTGGATACAATAACGACAGCTCTTTGTAATGTGTTCTCACTATCAGCAATCACAGTTTCATCACCAGCAAATAATAATGTCACAAAATAATCTCGAAAAACTTAATATCCGTATCCATTTTCTCACCATGTCGTCAATATAAATACTAAAAATAATCTGAAACTGGCCCCGTTGATATTTATCAACGCCTGTATGCAGCTAAAGGTCTGGATTTCATTATAATTTCATAAACTACATCCTTGTCTTACTCCCAAATGCATCCACTATAAAATTCCCAATTTCTTACAGTGATTATTTCTGATTCTTGGTAGACGTTTTCTGCAACCTTTCTTATGAGCGGAGGTATTCCCCTTTTGTTCATTATCTCCAACAGCCTTTCCTTATTTACCACATCGAAATCTTACACATAGTCCATGAATAGTAAACGTGTCTCTCTATCCAACTCACTGTGTTTCTTAATGATTTGCCTCGTAGAGAACGTATTCTCTTTGCACGATCTACCTTTCCTAAAGCCCTTTCTCTCTATTAACAGAATATTTTGAAGAGTTACTGCTAGTGTTTTAGAATATATTTTATACCCTGCGTTTAGCACAGACATGCTATTTTAGTTTCCTCATCTCTTTCTCCATTCTTGTAAATAGGTATTACTGAAGGTAATTCCCATTCCTCTGCAATTTTCTTATTTCTCCAACATCTGTTAATTCCACTTCCTGAGTGCCCGTCATAAAAGATAATTCCCAAAGCACTGTACACAAACAGTAAGAATTAGATTATGTTTTTTTACTACGTCTGCAAGTTTTGTACATTATATATTTTATTTTTATTTCTGTGTTTACTGTAATGTATTTGCAATACTAACATTGTTAACAAAAAATGACAGTAAGATACATGTTTGAAGAGGCCAATGTCAAAATACGCAGACTCGTGAACAGGGTTCGACAAGAGGTGCGTGAACCTACACCACTTATTGCCCGAACCACCCTTTTCTGAGACAAAAATATCCTTTTGCAAGGGGAAGAGTTACCAGAAATTTTATCCCTTTTACATAAGCGAATGAAAATAAGCAAAGTAGACTAATTTTGTTGTCGAACTATCACTCACTTCAGATACCGCTCGAATAATAGAAATGGTAGCATTAAGTCTTTGAACAAGATCCTGAACGTGGGTTTTCCACGACAGCTTACTATCTGAATATCTATAAATTTTAACTGTTCGGTTTCACTAATCTTATGCCCATTCCGTGAAATTAAAACTTCAGGTTTTGTTGAATAGTGTGTTAGAAACTGTAAAAACTGAGTCTTACTGTAATTCAGCATGAGTTTATTTTCTACAAGCCATGAACTTACTTCATGGACTGCACAATTTGAAACTGGGCCTATGTTGCACAGAACATCCTTTACTACCAACCTAGTGTCATAAGCAAACAGAAATATTTTAGTTACCTGTAATACTTGTGGGCATGTCATTTATATATAAATAAGCAACAGGAGTGGCCCTAACACTGATCCCTGGGGCACTCCCCCTCCCCCCCCCCCTCAACTTCTTGATGTACCCACTCAGACTGAACATCACAGCCATTCTCAATATTGTGAATAACGACCTTTTGCTGTCTGTGGCTAAAGTAAGAGATGAAACAATTGTGAGCTACTCCCCATGCTCCGTAATGGTCCAACTTCTGGACCAATATTTTGTGATCAACGCAGTCAAATGCCTTACTTAAATAAATAAAAATTATGCCCTGCTTTTGAAACCATTTGTTTAACCCATCCAGTACCTCACAGAGAAAAGAGAACATAGCATTTTCACTTGTTAAACGACTTCTAAAGCCGATCTGTACAATTGATAGCTAGTCCTGTGATACAAAATGATCATCCCATACACAGCTTTTTCATTAACTGTAGCAAACACCGATGGCATAGAAACATGTCTAAAATTCTCTAAATTACCCCTTTCTCCCTTTTTATAAAGCGGCTTTACTACTGAGTATTTTAATCTTTCAGGAAACTGACCATTCCTAAAGGAAAAATTACAAATATGGCTAAATACAGGGCTAACATGTGCAGCACAGTACTTCAATATTCTACTAGACACTCCATTATAACCATGAGAGTCCTTAGTCTTCAGTGATCCAATTTTTGACTCAGTCTCCCCCTTGTCTGTGTCACAGAGGAGTACTTCAGACATCAGTCTCGGAAAGGCATTTACAAGGAAAGTTATGATTCCCTGTAGACACCATGTTTTTATTTAATTCACCAGCAATGCTCAGAAAAAGATAGTTAAATACTGTAAATATATCTGATTTATCAGCAACAGAGATATTTTCACTACGAACAGGCTTTATATCGTCGACCTTGTGCTGCTGACCAGACACTTCCTTCACAGCTGACCATATGGTTTTAATTTTATCCTGTGAATTAACTATTCTACTTGCATACCACATACTCTTTGCCTTCCTAATAACATTTAAGCACTGTTTGTAATGGGCTGCTGTCGCTTGATTGTGACTGCTTCTAACATTTTGACGTAATTGCCACTTTGTTCTACATGATATCCTTATCCCACTAGTCAGCCAACCGGGCTGTCCATTGCTGCTAGTACCCCGTTAGAATGTTCTAATGGAAAGCGACTCTCAAGGAGCATGAGAAATGTGTTAAGGAAAGCATTGCATTTATCATCCATGTTATTGGCACTATAAACATCTTGCTACTCCTGTTCCTTGACAAGGTTTAAAAAAACTCTCAATTGCTCTTGGATTAACTTTCCTACATCATTTGTAGTTAAATATGACATTGGATGGAGTGCAAAAGCCTTTTATTGTTAAAATTTGTGCATCATGGTCTGAAAGGCCATTCACCCTTTTAGTAACAGAATGCCCATCTAGTTATGAAGAATGACTAAGGATATTTCTATGGCTGTGCTACTGTTCCCCTGCACCCTAGTTGGAAAAAGCATAGCTGCATCAGATCATATGAATTTAGTAGATCTACTAACATCCCTTTTCTTGCACCATTCTATACAAAATTTATATTGAATGCACCACATATAACGAATTCCTGGTATTTCCTACGAAGTGAATCAAGAACCATCTCTAGCTTGAGCAGAAGTCAGAGTTAGGGGATCTATAAACAACAGCAGTTACAAGTTTAGTTTCAATAAATTCAACTTCCCCTGCACAACGTTCGAATATCTGTTCAGTGCAGTGCAGTGATATGTCTATGGACTCAAATGGAATACGGTTTTATATGTACATAGTCTAACAACCTTACCACAACAACGGTCAAAAATTAATTATGATTGTAGTGTTGCTCACGCTGCTAAATATTGCATTTTCGGGCAACAACAAAGTTATATTATGTGGCAGGTGTCATTAGAGCACAGTTAATAAAGTCATTTCTTGAAATAATGGATAAACTAGGCACTCATCTTTTCGTGTGTCCCACGCTTGTCTCGTTGTGAACTCATGGCTCAATCGTCGAAAATCTAGGTAGTGATGATTCCCAGCTCGGATGCAAAGAGGCCCAGGTGTTATTCTGCGATATTCGAAAGTTTTATAGATGTGTTTCATAAACCATTCTTGAGGATTAGACTTTTGCAAGTTAGGACAATGGTGATGTAAAAAAGTAATCAGCACTCCGAATTTAAGTTACACTTCTTTTTTTATTATTATTATTACTTTTGTTGCAGTATCACGTAACTCGTTCCAAAACATCACTTCACAATTAAAACATACTTGAAAATATCTTCCTCACTGTTAAAGTTCGGCGGCCGGAGTGGCCGTGCGGTTCTAGGCGCTACAGTCTGGAGCCGAGTGACAGCTCCTGTCGCAGGTTCGAATCCTGCCTCGGGCATGGATGTGTGTCATGTTCTTAGGTTAGTTAGGTTTAATTAGTTCTAAATTCGAGGCGACTGATGACCTCAGAAGTTAAGTCGCACAGTGGTCAGAGCCATTTTGTTAAAGTTCACATTTAATAAACTGACTACAATTTGCGTCTTTTTAACATGACGACCAAAGCTTGACTCTCTAATAACCGCTTACGCACCCAAAAATCAGAGTTACAAGTACGTGAAAGATCATAGTGACAAAAGAAAGAATACACATAAGAATAATATCATAGCAATATATAGATATCGATGTAAGGAAGTACCTCTACATTAATGAAATCTAATCTGAATGTTGTTACAGAAATATCTTAACTATTTTACAGAAACACAGTAAAATATTGCTGGTATCAAGAGGTTGAGGTGAGGTGCCGTAATGGTTACGTAATTCGAGTACCATTACAATAGCCACTCCACCACCTTGCAAGGAACTCCTTCAAAAAACAGCCAGTTCTCCTTATCTTGGTAAAGGAAGCCTCTGAACTGTCAAATTATTCAAGTGGTGCTCCGATATACCAATAATTTCAGAGTCAATGTCTATAAGCAGTTAACTAACTTTATCTCTAAAAGTGAATCGGTTAGGAGTCAGTGAAATGTGACATTACAGCACACTGTTGCAGATGACATGGACTGGCCGAGAAAGTACGGGTAACGTCCTGCAATGACTCAACGTTACGAAAATCATTGTATGTACGTTCGGCTCAACCAACTTGGTGCACATATAATTTACTATTTGGAGAGAAGCAATTTGGTGGTAAAGAACCATTTACGTCCCATTTGGAAGTTAAGCTGAAGCGTAGCTCAGAACTTCCTGGAGCAATTTTAACTACATTATGTATATACACAACTAATTATTTGTATAATTTGTACCAAAATACTGTGGGAGCAATGTATTGCTACCTCCCATAGAGGCGGGAGTGAGGTGAGAGTCTATAACATGTAAAATATTCAATAATGTCCGATATTCAGTTGTGTTGATGTACTTTAAAATATGTAGTGACATCTATAGCTTATTTGTGTTGCTCATGTGGCAGGCAGGTAGTAAGAATGAGCAGTGGAGCATGGCAGTAAGTCTGTGAGCAAGTTTCGGCACCAAAGATCATGCCACACGACGATACATCTAATGTTGTTTCTGGAGTCACAGGATACAAATTATTGGAGACTCAGACAGTACCAGCGACAGTTTTTTATCTCAAGCCAACAAGCAGTTACTGTTACCAATACGCCTCAAACGAAAGGGAAGAAAACAAAAGCGAAACTAATGCGACAGTATGAAACGCATTACCGACGTCTCCATCGACGTCAGACTGTACGAAAATGTGTCAACACAATGCAGGGTGTTGAATCTGAAGACGAAGGTCATCGTTGCTTACAGAACAGCAGGCCCTCGTAAATCTGGGGTACGATGTGAACGTCGCTTACAAAGAGTGAGGGGAGAAGTAGAACATTGCAGGGTGGTGAAGGTGAAGCATGATGTGAACTTCACTTAAAAGGAATCAGGGATTCAGAGAGCACATCATGTCCGGGTGAATCTGAGGTACGACGTGAACGTCGCTTGCGAGGAATCAGAGAGTGAGCCAGCTCAGATGCACTCTGGTGGATCTCATATATGATGTGACCGTAGATTACAAGGAATGTGGAACGAGCCAACACATCAGAGGCTGGTGAAACTGAGGTTCGATGTGAACTTCACTTACAAAGAATGTGTGGACGACCCAATACCCCACTGGCTGTTAAATCTGGGGGTCGACGTGAATATAACTGTACAGGTATGTGGCAGTTTGGCACGAGTTCACATACTGGTGAAGCTTAGGCAGGACATGAATGTCGCTAAGAAAGAATGTAGGAACGAGCCAGTGTATCACAGGCTGGTGAAGGTAATATCTGATATGAACTTCAGTACCAAGGTTGGTTGTTAGGTTAGTTGATTTCGCGGGAAGGGACCAAACAGCGAGGTCACCAGTCTCATCATACTGGTGAAAGATGGGGAAGGAAGTCGACCGTGCCCTTCTAGAGCAACCATCCCGCCATTTGACGGACCCGTTTTAGGAAAATCCCGGGACACCTAAATCAGGATGGCCAGGCTGGTCTGAACCGTCACCCTCGCGAATGCGAATCCAGTGTGTTAAGTACTGCGCCAACTCGGCCATTTACAAGGAATAAGGGGACGAGTCAGCACATAGTGGGCTGGTGAATCTGAGGTAAGACGTGAACATCAATAATAAAAAATAGGGGAAGTAGCCAGTACTTAGCGGGCTGGTGAATCTGAGATATAACGAGACCCTCACTTACAGGGAATTAGGGAATAAGCCGGCACGTCGGAGGGTGGCGGACGGGATGTACGACGTTACGACCATTACAAGGTATGAGGCGATGATAGGACATCGCTTAAGAGGAATGAGCATACATCACATGGTGAATCTGAAGTAACACGTCAAAATCGTTGACGAGGAGTAACAGAACAAGCCAACCCATCACAAGCCGTCGAAGCTGAAGTACGACGTGGACGTCATATGCAGGGAGTATGGGGACGAGCCAGCATGTCACAAGCTGGTGGAGCTGAGGCACGATGTGGTCTCCACTTATGAGAAATGAGGGTATGGGCCAGTACGTCCTGGGGTGGTGAATCTGGGGGACGACATGAATGTTGTTTACAAGGAATGAGAGACTGTGCCGGTACATGGTAGGTTGTTGAACCTGATGTATGAGTGAATGTCAATGAAGAGTAACGAGGGGACGAGTCAGCATCTCACCGTCTTGTGAATCTGAGGTATAACGTCAACACCACGTGCAAGGAATTGCGAAGGCTGCCTAATTTAAGGTATCAACGTCACTTACAAGGAATATGAGAACAAGCCACACATAACGGGCTGGTGGAGCTGAGTGTCGACATGAACGTCACTTGCAAGGAGTTTGGAAATTATCCAGTACTTCACTGGATGGTGGACAAGCTGATGGACGACAAGAACTTCGATTAAAAGGAATGTGGGAACGAGCCATCAAATCACAGGCTGGTGAAGGTGAGGTATGCTGCGAACTTCGCTTACAAGGAATCTGCTGTTGAATCTAAGGTAAAACGTGAAGTCACGTGTAAGGGGTGAGGGAGTGAGCCAGTACATCTTGAGCTGGTGAGTCTAAGGTACGTCGTAAATGCACCGTACAGAGAATGGAGGAAGGAACCAGCACATCGCAGGTTGTTGAATCTGAGGTAAGACGTGGTCGTCAGTTTCAGGGAACACGAGAAGAGAGCAGCACATCACGGGCTCGTGATTGTTGCTAACAAGAAATACGGGAAGAACCTGCGCAATGGAGGAATAACACAGCACATTGTAGGCCGGCGAATCTGAAGTATGGTAGTGAACATTGCCTACTGGGAATGGTTGATACACAGGAAATGTTTGTACAGATATGTGCGAAATATCTAAAATACATGTATGTATGTGAGAAACGTCTCTGCGCGCAGTCACGGGCATATAGCAAATCCTTAATTAAAAATATAATTAATCAAAGAGAGGAAATGTTTAATCATAAATTACGTCAGTTGCTCTGAAAACTGTAGCTGAAGGGCTGTTGGAAAGCGAGAATCACAGAAACGGGCCTGGATATGAGTATCGTAAGTAAGGCGTATTCTTCACGATGTGGGATGCTGCAATAGGTGGCAAGCAACAGGAATGGTGAGTTGCGTCACATCAGCCTTAGCATTGATAATTAAAACACATTACGAACGTTTTCAATGACCGTTACAAGATGAGAACGATGCACAAGATTGATGGTTGGTGACAATATCCTTCGCAATATACTATAAATTTTTTACTACCATGCAGTTCATCAATGAGTAGAAACTCAACAAGACCTAGTCTGGCAACAGGAAACTTTGCGGTAATAAACATCATGGATGCTGAAGTATTCCAGCACTGTACCATTTTGTTCTTAGGTATAGTGAACCGAACAAGAACGCGACATCGGTTGTAAATATGGCAGACATAATCACCTGTCTTCGTCTCAGTGTAGCTCGTGGTCCAGCATCCCACGTATCTTTGTATCGGACCTACGTTTATCTGCATCTCTACTAGTATATATGAAGGGCTTATTCGAATAGTGGTACAAGTCCGGTCTAAAGGCGCTGCAGTCATGGACTGTGCGGCTGGTCCCGGCGGAGGTTCGAGCCCTCCCTCTGGCATGGGTGTGTGTGTTTGTCCTTAGGTTAATTTAGGTTAAGTAGTGTGTAAGCTTAGGGACTGATGACCTTAGCAGTTAAGTCCCATAAGATTTCACTTTTTTTAGATACAGAGTCCTAAAGTTAAATGAGCGCTAGAAATCTGCAGTTGAGATACCAGAAATATACAAGCATATGGCTTCTTGTTAGATATGAACCTTTCTTTCTGTTTGTTTCGACCATTAATTTCAGAAGCATTGTAGACAGAAAAGTGGAGGTAATGGACTTCTACCAGTATTGAAATAAGCCCTTCATATGAAGACACGCCGGTCTTTAAGGTTGTTAGAAAATATGTCAAGAAGTTGTTGACCGATTTAATTCATATTTTTAAAAGACACTAACAAATGTCCGGACATAAACTGAGAAATGTTGTTAACAAAAATCTCGAAAAGTTCTTCACTGATTTACTTCAAATATCTACACGATGCCCTAATAAACTTTCAGACAGACCTAAGTTATATATTTTTAATATTTATTTATCGAAGTATATATAATGACTAAAAGATTTCGTTTTCGTTTTAACTACTATAGCAGGACATTTAGACCATAAGAGAGAGAGGAGATGGACAGAGGGACAGAGAGAGAGAGAGAGAGAGAGAGAGAGAGAGAGAGAGAGAGAGAGAGAGAGAGAGAGAGAGAGAGAGAGAATGAACAGAGAGATGGGGGAGGAGGAAGAAGAAGAGGAGGAGGAGGAGGACGGATAACAGGGTGGAAGAGCCGAGATGGGGTGACAGAGGGGTGAGGAGATGATGGACATTCAGACAGGGGAGAAGGGATTATACCATTGCCAAGGTCGCTAGTCATGCATAAATGAAAACTTTTCCTGTCGTAAGTAAATTGTATGATCATTGTACACAACGTGTCCCAAGTACTTGACCAACCTATATAATTTTTTTGTCCAGAACCAAAGCAAATATTGCGTAACTACCAAGTGGGCATTATCTAGCACTGTTCCCTCTCAATAACTTCATTCGTAGCCAAGATATGAACAGCAGCACGCGTTTTTTTTCTTTCTTCTAGTTACAGCCTATGTTGTTAACTGGGCATTTCACTTTCTTTCCTCAGGATCTGTTTAAACCCGCATCAAAGTGCACCATTCACGTAAACAGGTTGTTATTACATTACCCAACCACACTAATGTGACTACCTCTGGAAAGCCTGAATAGACTAACCACCTTTCGCTGCGTGGACCGCTGTGACACATGCACGAAGAGAGTCTTTGTCGTTCTAGAACGTACCGACAGGGATCTGGAGCCATTCCGGCTCCAGTGTCTTGGCAAGCTGCGCCAGATTTCTCCGCTGAGCCCAATTGACGTGGTGTCGTAAATTCCCAATTGGGTCTAAATCCGGGGAGTGTGGTGTTCAGGGGAGTGTTCCTCGAAACACGTACGTACACTGCGAGGTGTGTGACGCGTTGCATTGTCGTGCTGGTAGATGTCATCGTGCCGAGGAGAAACAAACTGCATGTAGGAGTGGACGTGGTCCTCAAGTACAGATGCATGCTTGTGTTGATCCATTGTCCATTGCAGAATGACCATCACCCAGGCAATGCCCAGGCCATGTTGGTATCCCGGGCAATGAACATGTTGACGGCCTGGCCAAACAGGCCACCAGTAAACTATCTCTGGACATTGGCCTCCCGGAGACCGATTTGCGAGCAGTCTTCCGGCGCAAAGCGTTCGCGGTTTGGGACGCTGAATAGCGCAACCTGACCACACCAAACAAACTCCGTGCTATCAAGGAAACGACGAATGTGTGGCGGTCATCCATGCAAGCCACTCGCAGGGAATCAGTTGTCCATTGTCGACTCCGCATTGCCCACACCCGGCTGACGCACAGCCATTTACTGCGCCGTGAGGACCCGCCTCTATGTCGCTGCGGGTCGGCTTTGACGGTGGTCCAGACTTTGTTGGCCTGTACACTTTAAGCGTGCTCAGGCAGACATTTGCGCTGCCTAATACTCTCCCTGCCCTTTTAACAGATGACACTGCCATGGCAGGCTTAGTTTTGCGGGCTTTTACTACTTGATCGTTTGTCATTCTTTGTGTTGAGTCTGGCCTCTGGCCTACGATTTTAGACTCGGTTTTTTTAGTGCGTTTGTAGGTGGTTGGCTTTTCCTTTTTTGTCTGTATAGTTGGCCAACCGCTGTCAGACTCTGCGTGCTTTTAATTCCTTCTGTCTGCTCTTGTCTGAGTCTTTCCTGTTCTGTGTCGTCTCCTGTCATCTCCATCGTTCGTTTTTATTCTTTGTGGTTGTTTGAAGATTTTGGAAAAAGGGACCGATGGCCCTTGCAGTCTGGTCCCTTCAATCCCACAAACCAACCAACCCAGCGACTGCCATGAAAACATTCCCCAGACCATAACGATATCCCCTCCGGCCAGAACACGTCGTACGATTATTGGACGATGATTGTTTTCAGTCTATTCGTGCCGTACACGACAACAACCATCTGTCCGATGGAACATGAAGTGTTATTCATCTGCAAAGGATACCAGTGGACGTCCAGTTGCAGTAATGGCGTGCAAACTCCAGCCTTCGTCGCCGATGGACTGCATCAGCGTGGGTGTATGAACCGACCGCCTGCTGGAGAGGCCAAAACGCAGCCACGTATGCTTAACGTTCGGAGACATTTCTGGAAGCCCGTCGGTTCATCTGGGCGGCCAGCTGCTCAACGGTTGCACGTGTGTTGGCTAGTACACATCTCCGCAGTGGTCGTGAACCCTTGTCTGCATATGCATCTACATCTACATACATACGACGCAATCCACCATACGGTGCGTGGCGGAGGGTACCTCGTACCACAAC
The DNA here is from genome assembly GCF_023897955.1 of Schistocerca gregaria. Lineage (NCBI taxonomy): Eukaryota > Metazoa > Arthropoda > Insecta > Orthoptera > Acrididae > Schistocerca > Schistocerca gregaria. The sequence goes on along the minus strand of NC_064929.1, from coordinate 164,491,508 downwards.
TAGCATCTTCTCTCCCTGTTCTACACCCAAACAGAACGAGGGAAAAATGACTGCCTATTTGCCTCTGTACGAGCCCTAATCTCTCTCATCTTTGTGGCCTTTCCACGAAATATAAGTTGGCGTCTTCAAAATTGTATTGCAGTTAGCCTCAAATGCTGCTTCACGAAAAGAACGCCTCCTTTCCTCCAGAGACTCCCACCCGAGTTCCTGAAGCATTTCCGTAACACTCGCGTGATGATCAAACCTACCAGTAACGAACCTAGCAGCCTGCCTGTGAATTGCTTCTATGTCCTCCCTCAATCCGACCTGATACGGATCCCAAACGCTAGAGCAGTACTCAAGAATAGGTCGCACCAGCGTTCTACAGGGTGTTACAAAAAGGTACGGCCAAACTTTCAGGAAACATTCCTCACACACAAAGAAAGAGAATATGTTATGTGGACGTGTGTCCGGAAACGTTACTTTCCATGTTACAGCTCGTTTTATTACTTCTCTTCAAATCACATTAATCATGGAATGGAAACACACAGCAGCAGAACGTATCAGCGTGACTTCAAACACTTTGTTACAGGAAACTTTCAAAATGTCCTCCGTTAGCGAGGATACATGAATCCACCTTCCGTCGCATGGAATCCCTGATGCGCTGATGCAGCCCTGGAGAAAGGCGTATTGAATCACAGCCGTCCACAATACGAGCATGAAGAGCCTCTACATTTGGTACCGGGGTTGCGTAGACAAGAGCTTTCAAATGCCCCCATAAATGAAAGTCAAGAGGGTTGAGGTCAGGAGAGCGTGGAGGTCATGGTATTGGTCCGCCTCTACCAATCCATCGGTCACCGAATCTGTTGTTCAGAAGCGTACGAACACTTCGACTCAAATGTGCAGGAGCTCCATCGTGCATGAACCACATGTTGTGTCGCACTTGTAAAGGCACATGTTCTAGCAGCACAGGTAGAGTATCCCGTATGAAATCATGGCTGTGAATCGAGGAAGAAGTACATACTAACGAAACTAAAATGAGCTCTAACATGCAAATTAAGCGTTTCCGGACACACGTCCACATACCATCTTTTCTTTATTTGTGTGTGAGGAATGTTTCCTGAAAGTTTGACCATACCTTTTTGTAACACCCTGTATAAGCGGTCTCCTTTACAGATGAACATATTCCCAACATTCTACGAATTAACCGAAGACGACTATCCGCCTTCCCCACAACTGCCATTACATGCTTGTCCCACTGCATATCGCTCTGCAATGTTACGCCCAAATATTTAATGGACGTGACTGTGTCAAGCGCTACACTACTAATGGAGTATTCAAACATTATGGGATTCTTTTCCCTATTCATCTGCATTAATTTGCATTTATCTATATTTAGAGTTAGCTGCCATTCTTTACACCAATCACAAATCCTATCCAAGTCATCTTGTATCCTCCTACAGTCACTGGACGACGAAACCTTCCCATACACCACAGTATCATCAGCAAACATCCGCACATTGCTATCCACCCTATCCAAAAGATCATTTATGTGGATAGAAAACAACAGCGGACCTACCACGCTTCCCTGGTACACTCCAGATGATACCCTCACCTCCGATGAACACTCACCATCGAGGACAACGTACTGGGTTCTATTACTTAAGAAGTCAATGTGTCGTACATGGTCCTTGTTGCACCACACTAGCCTCTGCGCTGTTTTGAAATAGAGTCATTTAACCACAGATATCTTAACCATGTTGGCACGCGAACAGTTAACAAACTTAGCTCTTTCGGAAACGCTTCACTTCTTGGTCAGAACACCAATGATCATGCCCTTTTGGGCGTCAGATAAATCGCTCCGTTTCTGCATTACAACAACAAATGCACTCTTTTTCCACGGTCACCCTGAATCGCCATATATACCCTCCAATGCTAGTCTGCCACCAGCCGTCTGTCAGACACTGCCATCCTCTTCGCCTCAACGACCGTTCATCGAACTTTGCTACGTACGGGCCTCCGCAGCAGGCGCCCTGTTTTTGCACGCATTGTCCACTGAGTGTCGAAGGGTGCCGTTTTCAGGTGAATCATGTTTTATGCTCCACCTAACAAGTATTTTATAAGCTACTCCGTATGTTGATGGGCTATATATTAAGAGGATGTTCCAATGAGTGTCGCTGTGGCATGGGCCGAACACGCGATTAATTATGGAGGCTCGACAACAGTTACATGTTGTTGTAAGTTTCAGTCCAGAGATTGGCTTGATTCAGCTCTCCATGCTACTCTATCCTGTGCCAGCTTCTTCATCTTCCAGTACCTACTGCATCCTACATCCTTCTGAATCTGCTTAGTGTATTCATCTCTTGGTCTCCCTCTACGATTTTTACCCTCCACGCTGCCCTCCAGTACTAAATTGGTGATCCCTTGATGCCTCAGAACAAGTTTTACCAACCGATCCCTTCTTCTGGTCAAGTTGTGCCACAAACCTTTCTTAATTCTATTCAATACCTTCTCATTAGGTATGTGATCTACCCATCTAATCTTCAGCATTCTTCTGTAGCACCACATTTCGAAAGCTTCTATTCTCTTATTGTCGAAACTGTTTATTGCCCATGTTACATTTCCATAAATGGCTACACTCCATACAAATAATTTTGCCCGCATCTCGTAGTAGTGCGGTAGCGTTCTCGCTTCCCTTGCCTAAGTTGCCGGGTTCGATTCCCGGCGGGGTCAGGGATTTTCTCTGCCTCGTGATGGCTGGGTGTTGTGTGTTGTCCTTAGGTTAGTTAAATTTAAGTAGTTCTAAGTTCTAGGGGACTGATGACCATAGATGTTAAGTCCCATAGTGCTCAGAGCCATTTGAACCAAATACTTTCAGAAAATACTTGCTGTCCCTTAAATCCATACTCGCTGTTTTTCTTCGCCAGAAACGCTTTGCTTTCCATAGCTAGTCTACATTTTATATCCTCTCTACTCCGACCGTCATTAGTTATTTTGCTCCACAATTAACAAAACTCAATTACTACTTTAGGTGTCTCATTTCTTAATCTAACACCCTCAGCATCCCCTTATTAAATTCGACTACATCCATTATCCTCGTTTTGCTTTTGTTGATGTTCATCTCATATCCTCCTTTCAAGACACAGTCCATTCCGTTCAGCTGCTCATCTAGGTCCTTTGCTGACTGACGGAATTACAATGTAGTCGGCAAACCTCAAAGTTTTTCTTTCTTCTCCATGGAATTTAATTCCTACTCCAAATTTTTCCTTTGTTTGCTTTACTGCTTGCTCAATATACAGATATGTAAAATCTACCATAGGATGATCAGGCGCCTTGCGGCTGGTTCCACCAAGTGTCCGCTGCTAAGAACTCGCCGAAGGCGGACGTGGCTGGCACGTGGTACCCTGTAGATTAAGTGGGCTGTTGGAAAGAAGTGTGATGATGGCTGCACACTCAAAGTTCCTGCCCTATTCGGATCTTGAATACAAACAATAAAAATGAGCTCACAGATTTTAGGGCGTGGTAGGACGGTGCAATGGTGGGTAATTTGGGGGGGGGGGGGGCGTTTAAAATTAGATACCGGCCGGTGGTTTCAGGTAGTGGAGGCGCGCCTCCTCACGGCAAAGGGTGGAATACGGGCCCCTGCAGGTGAGCGAACTGGCGCTCCGTACAAGGGCGTTAAATCAAACATCCCTTGAGCTTTTCTGGCAAGCGGCCAAGGTTGTAGCCAGAAGGACTAATTTAAAATACACGGAACGGTAAGTAGCTGACAGTTGAAAAAAAGCTGCTGAGTAATTTTAATGAGAAACTACAGGATTTTAGCGTCTCATCGGCGAAGGAGAAATTATAGTCTGAAGTCTAATGAAATCTGTAAAACTTACGTATACGTTCTTCAGTATAGGCTAGTAACTATTGATTGCACTCATAGACACATCGTTGAAACGGAATCGAAAGTTTTCCGTAAATATTGAAAAAATGTCTCTGCTATTACACTTTTGAATTTGAATAGAATATTTCTTCCTAAGTATATGACAGTGTTGTATCCTGAAACCTCTTATCACGGCCGGCCGGGGTGGCCGAGGGGCTCTAGGCGCTTCAGTCTGAAACCGCGCGACCGCTACAGTCGCAGGTCCGAATCCTGCCTCGGGCATGGATGTCCTCAGGTTAGTTAGGTTTAAGTAGTTCTAAGTTCTAGGGGACTGATGACATCAGATGTTAATTCCCATATGCTCAGAGCCATTTGAATCGTTTGAGCCTCTTTCCATATTTCGAGAAACTTCATTTTTCCGGAGCAGTTTTTATAACTTGAAAAAACTCCGCAGCACATACAGCGTGAACGCTGCCACTTGAAAATAGGATTAAAAAAAAAAAATAGAGTGTTCAGAAATTCCCGTTACAAACCACTAGGGCTTGTATAGGACAGTGAGTACATTTTATTTTGAACAGGAACCAATGTCCTGAAACCTACTATTCCCATTATACAACGGCTTCGGTTCGCATGCGGAATACGTCCACATCTTTTGAGGGAAAGAGAAAAGTCTCAGAGTAATGTTTAAGGATTATTACAAACGAATAATAATAAATTTATGTTTCGTAACGTGTCTTTTGGAATTAATTCCTAATAATTTATTGTACTGCGTCATGCCTAACTTAATTTCTTCAAGAAGAAGTTATACATCTGAATTGAAACCGTTGTAGAATCGAAACGGCACGTTTGCGGACACGGGTTCCTAGATGTTTGTAGCGGGATTTTCGGAAGACCTTATGAGACCAGTGTTGGCATGGTGACACTGTGAACAAAAGCTGCCCAAATATTTCAAATCCTGATAAGATTTCGAATTGGCACGTAAATTGGGAACTTTCTTTGAGTGGTCAGAAATGTTAAATTAGGCGATTCACTAAACGTTAAAAAGTAGTATCGCGGAACTCCAATACCAGCAACTCACAACTGGAAGCAATCAACTCATTGAAATACCTGGTGTAATAGTTCGCAGGGGTACTGAATTATATACACTCCGTCATAGGTACAGCACGTGGCAGACTTCAGTTCAGTGGTAAAATACTGGGAAAATGCAATCAGCCAGAAAAGAGGATTTCCTACAAAACACTCCCGAGACCCAGTCTAAGGACTAATAAGGAATATTGAACATAGACAAAGAATGGCAGATTGAATCTTTGCAGGCCGATTTAGATGTCGACATATTACCGAGGCTACTTAACGAGGACAGGAGAATTATATATCGATGAAATTTTGCACCCTTTTGATTTCACGATAAGATATAGTAAACTGACTTGAAACATGTATGTATGAAATATGCAATGGGGATTGGTTGTTACCAAAAATCTCTAAAGGGGCGTGGCAGATTTACTTCAAATTTCTACATTCAGATGAAACAATGAAGAAACCGAACGAAAAATTAAATGCCTAACAAACGAAATGTATCGTGGTAAACTGACTGTAAGTCCTATCGCGAGAATAAATTACAGTGGCAATACCCGTCTACCACCAGAAGTCACTAAATCGTAAAACGAGCGAAAGCGGGAGAATTCACAGAAATATGATTACAGATTCTTGTTTATTGGTTAGATGCTGTTGTTACATACGCAACGGACCAAGTCTGGCTGTAAAGAACATACTGCGGAAAGTAATAGAAAAGGCCACCATCATGACGGAGTAAGCGGCAGATGAAGACGTATTCATTTTTCGCATTCCGTCGACACCCAGTGATTCAAATATGCCCATCGATTTAAAGCGATTGCAGTTTCCGATGCGACCTGCATTCTCTATGAGCATCAACGAGGCACAGGGCCAGTCACTTTATATGGAAGATATTCAACAAGCCGGGCACGGTGGCTAGCGTTTTGTAATGAAGCAACGTATCGGTCACCATCAAGAGTCGCTTCTTCGAGTTACGTCACTCATTAATACGCTATCCCCATACAAAAAGAAACACGTTCACTCACTGTGTTAAGGAAATTTCCATCGCAGTGTACTTGTGTACGAAGTTTATGTACCTCGTTCTGTTCTCTTACACTGTCAGAAGTTAAATCGAAATCGATCAACTCAAAGGCATCGGACCACCAGATGAAATATTCACTCTTCCATTGCTCAAAATATTTCTGCATGGCTGCTTTCCGCCACATCGTAAGAAGACACCCATAGTATACTGCTCGTTCACCGCAGCTGGGCTGATAAACTTTCGTAAAATATGTTCGATGACGAAAAACAGTTCGGCATCAGCCAAAAGACAAACAGATGCTTAGTAACAACTGGGCTGTTCCGTTTATTTTTATTTTATTTTATATATATATATTTTTAACTCGTATATCACAATATGAAATATCATTATTTGTGGCTTGCGGTTGTACTGCAACATTGGTTAATCTCAAAATTTCATGAGACATGAGGTAACGTAGGTTTCATACATCCTTGTACGTTCTTTAGTCTTACCAAAATACTTTTCCGATAAGTGATCCAATAATTTCTAGAACTGACAGTGGCTCGTCACGGTAAACATTATCTACCGACGTTTGGACTACATTACGAAAAGGTTTTTTCTTGACAACTGACCCACTAATGTCAATCTGATGTGTTCCAAGCTAGGTGGTACAAGATAATAGTACACTGTTAACCACAGGGTAATTTTAGGTGATTATTCAAATGGCGGAGGAGGTCAGAATAGTTTAAAAACTTGTTTTGTCTGATAACGCCTTGGGAGGTTTAAGCCTAATACGAACACACAGAATTTTAGGGTATAGAATTTAGTCAAAGATTCTTTTCAGTTTTCCTCGGTATGTCTGACTAGCTTATAGTGCCCGGCATGTTTACTATCTGCCACACAAAGTGTTGGGCCCCCTGTCTTGTTGATACTCATAGTGAATGCAACACGCGTGGAAAACTACAATCGCTTTAAATCGAAGGGTGTATTTGAATCACTGAGTGCCGTCGGAATGCGACGAATGTATACGTCTTCACCGTTATGCAAAGGTGATTTGTTGCGCCATCTATTCTTACATTTTGGGATAAGTATCTCATTGTGTTTTTGGCGAATTCGTCTTCTATTATTTCAGCTCAGTTTGCACTGCTCCAACTTGGGCTGTGTTTGAGTACTACTCGAACTGTTCGAACAGTTTACGTCAGAGTTCGTGGAAATTTCGGGTTTTATTCGATCTTTTGACAGGCCCATGATCTGGTGAGTTTTTAGCGTTTGTAAAGTAACTGTGAAACATGAAGTAAAATATCTTCTGGGGTATGTGTTGATTGTGAAAACGGCAAGTAATGAATAAATAGGAGTTTAGAGTCATGTTTCTGTCAAATTCCCGAGCTTTCGCACGTCCTGTGATCTACTGACGTTTTGTGGGAGGATCTCCAAGACAGGCAATGCCGTTGTTTTGACTGAATGTAGACATTTGGAATAAATTGGCCAAGAAGTTCAAGATACTTTTGGTAACAATGATTCCACTTTATATATTACATACATCTATTTTTCAAGTCAGTTCACGAAATCTTATGGAGACAGTGATAGTCCTCTTGTCTTTAAGACAAAGTGTGCAAAATTTACTCAAGATCGGATTAATATTGTGTATTTGTATGAGCAAACAAACAAACGGTTACTCTTCATTTTATATAGGCCTATAGAAGACAGACAGCTAACTTTGTCGGCTGCATTTGAGCAGCGCAGACTGTAAAAATGGAACGTTTAGAACTGGGACACCTTGTTTCAGATTGTGCGTGGAAAACGTAGATGGCGGCAGTCGATTTTAGTTCACTGCTGTCGCAAAGCAGTCTGTGATTATGTGCGCTGACCACCATGGTATTAAGTGTACTGTCAGACTCATGAGGAACTTGTTTCATGAAATGATGTTGCCTGGGACAGAACGATGACATATTCTTTACCTGAAAATGAAATAAAATTGCGAAGTGCTTGTGGTTCACGTACCTAACTTGAACACTACAGAGCGTTACGCCTACACCTACATCTATAATCCGTAAGCCACCTTTTCGTATGTGACTGAGGGTAGATTTCGCTCTACTGTCGCACTACTGTCTCCGTTGTAGAAGTGGATATTGCTCAGGAATACCAGCTATTGGTAAGCCGGTATTTCAATTCGAATCCCTGTAGTTTTACCGTAATGGTCTTTTCGCGAGATTTACGTAGGAGGAATAAATATATTCACTCACTCTTCTTGTCAATGTATAGTTCAGGTTTTATTCCAAAACGTTGATGTTTTAGTACAAAAAAGAAAACAGTACACGTATTTCATATAGCACTAGAAAACGCTATACTCAGCGAAAAGGTAAAATAAAACGTAAAACTAAAATGCGTCAAACGTCATTTCAGTACTTCGTCGAACTGATATACAACACGTTTCTGATAAACATATTTCGCATTTATCCACAATAACAGGAACGCTTGCCTTTCTTCGTGATTTAGAACGCTCTACTGAGTGCAAAATAAAAATACTAAATATAATTTTGTGTACGTGAAGTGTACTTGCATCGCAATTGTTTTGGTTTCATAAAGGCGCAGAAGTTACGCGATTAACCACTTTTTATTACTTATAAAATGCAATTTATGTTCTGAAACGATATAAATAAGTAATTGACTACCGCTGAATGAAGTACGGCTTTAATTACGTAAAAAAAAAGTAGTAGTGCTCGGCTGCCAGTTTCTCTCACTGCCAGTTTCTCTCACTGCCAGTTTCTCTCACTGCCAGTTTCTCTCACACACATCCATACTACCGCTAATCATACAATTTGCTACGTCACTTATTTAGCGTACCAAAACTACTGAACCGTAGTTTTTGTAGAGTGGAACTCTAGACCACACAGATCAATGTGCAACGCGAATCTCACCGGGACTTGCCGCTTTTATTATTCCCGAGAAGCGATACGAAAGTAGGTAATTTGAAGTGGGGGCGAAAGCCATTGAACTGACACCGAACGGAATTCAGAAACTGTGAATTATTTTACTAATGTCATACGGACTCGACGTCAGTGTGTGAAATGATGGAGTTCTGCCTTGATCGGTAAAGACAAAACTTACTAAATTAGGCGCTTCCATCAATTTTGTGACGTGAGAATTGCATGCTACAACTGCAGTATTTACGCTCTGAAAAATTTGGTGACCCTGTTTCGTGGATTGCGAACAGAAAAGATCTGCTGTCTGTGAGATTCTCAATCAGTATGAGAATTCGATACTTTACCCAAAATGCAAAGGCGAGTTGTACAATGAACATGAAATAGATTGACGAGCCCTGTTAAAGAAAATATGTGGCGGTCATAATAGCAAGAAACCAAATGGAAAGTTTTTCCCTTGCCACGGAACAGAATTTTAATCAGTTTTGCAGATTTCTACTACTAATGAGACCAATCATGTATTTCCCACAGTTTTCATCCCCATTTTTATATTGGACCGTTGTTAGGTATCTGGTCTTGTCGCGCTGTGAATGAAATTTGCGAGGTATCTTCACAAAACTTACACGGGTATAGCTGATTTCGGTCTTACATGATATCAAATCAGAAACGTGATGAAAACGACAAATTAAATATTAACAAGTTAATAACAATATTATTAACAAGTACGTCTGAATGCCTCTGAAGCAGCTGACAAGAACACCCAAAACCACTCTAATTGTGTCTTCAATTTTGAATTTTGTCGCTAGTCAAATAGTTCCGCTTAATTAACTGGTTACATTTACTTTTACACACTCTTCTAGCCAGGGTGGTTTCTTGAAAGTGGTGCGAACAAATCTTAGATTTACGTTCATCACCGATTCAATGGGAAATGTCTGTCGTCTTGCATGAGACTTCACAGGAAAGAAATAGATGAACTCTCGTCTTCATATGAAAGTCAGCCGCACATAATTTTGCTTGTCCTTGGACTGTAATTCAGACTACTGTACATAATTTTTATCTGGATGCGTTGACTTACTCTAACAGACCTACTGCTCAGTTAAACTGGAGGAGAAATTCAGTCTCTCGGAAGGTGATGTAGTGAGATTATAACTTCCCTGGCTTTAAATCGACGATTTGTCAATAATTTATGCTGTTGCACAGTGATCGTCTTTCTGTAATTCAGCATTTACTCATACAGTACAGTTATAACAGCGGACATCAGATACTACTGTGATGCACTTTCACACAAAAAAATGGTTCAAATGGCTCTGAGCACTATGCGACTTAACATCTACGGTCATCAGTCCCCTAGACTTAGAACTACTTAAACCTAACTAACCTAAGGACATCACACACATCCATGCCAGAGGCAGGATTCGAACCTGCGACCGTAGCGGTCGCGCGGTTCCAGATTATAGAGCCTAGAACCGCTCTGCCGGCAATTTCACACAGACTTCTTCGTTGTTTGAATGTTAAAAAAAAATAAAGTCGATGAAAATCAGTAAAATTGGTAGATAAGGTCGTGAGTTGGAACTTCTCTGACGACATTTTTTAGTTTCACTGACCCAAACTTTTACAGAGCAGTATATTATATTTTCATGAGCACTGAAATTAAAACATGTGGTGACTATTCAGTGGTGTAATATAAAGCAATGGAAGTCAAAGGCATAGCATGCGTGTGATGAGATGTAATGTACAATGTGTGAACCATTTTAGAAGGTTATTAATCTTAGTTGTCTGCATGGACTTGGTTTTCAGTGGCGTGTAAATAGAAAAAAGTTACTCAGTGTTATAATATTATTTACAGTTGCCGCCACGTCAATTAGGGATGGGAAAATGAGACAGGTTAAAACCGATACCTGTATTTTGGTTCTGGATAACCGGCATACTTCGGTATATATTTGGTGCCGGTTGTAACATGTGTTTTTTTTATTTTTTACAAATAACCGAGTAAAAAACTACTACCCTTAGCAGCAGTGCTATTACCTTTAAAATAAATCTTTTTTAAAAAAGGAGTAAATTTTGTGTGTAATGTTGGTATTGGTTTGGAATATATCATTATTATAGAAAATGAGAAAAGCGATTAGTGCCGACAGAATCGGGTAACAAACACTTGGCATAAGAGTTGGTACATCGTTGCCATGTATCGTGGCTTAAAGTACGTGCAGTGTGCAAGAACCGTTCCCACCTCGTCTGTAAGGTAGTTTCTCGCTGTCTCATCGCCGGATACCTATGGTACAGCAGAACAGCACCAACACTAGTCCGGAAATACATTTACGAAGTAATGTAGCAATGACGTACAATGCTTCATTTGCTTTCAGAGATTATGCACATCTGCCACTTCTATGTAATAATAAAAGAGGAAGGAAAGTATGGGAACAGTAATAATCGAAAAACTGAACAAGAATTCATTCACAGTAAACAGTAGAAATAAAGAAAGGGGCTGATGTGTTGTCTGTGCCCACATAATATACATTTATCTCCTTATAGGGCATGAAAACGGACAAATTAACGTGAAAAATAAAATTGTCGAAATGCCCAAATAGTGGTATGATCCCTGATTACAACGTGGGTTTTTTAGTTTCAAAAAATAAGAATCAGTAGGAGAATGCTGGTGCCTCACAACTTTTCGAGAAAAGCAGCCAACGGTGGACGGGCAAAGTTTTCTTTTATTTGCATATTGAATTTAGTATTTTTTTCTATATGTGTTGAAACTGAGTGGGTCAATTTTTTTTCAATATTGGTTCCATTTCTGCGTTTGTTACGTGAAATGATATCGGGTATTACAGAGAAAGAGTATTTTTATCGGTTTTAACAGTCACATTAAACTGGCGTACAGCAAAAACGGTATAACAAAAACCGGTTGTTTCAGTGATAACTGCCATCCCTAAGGTGAGTAAGCAATGTCCACTTACCCCAAATATGTTACACGTTTCAATCTGAACCACGTCACTTGTTGCAGTAAAATTCGCCCTCAAGTCTTCTGCATCCATCACAGTATTTTCACACTTCTCATATATCGAAATTTTATACTTCAACAAATTCCTTAAGGGGGTCAGGTCGTCAAACGGACCGACTTGGAGGAGGAGAGGCACCAGAGGACATTTTAATTTCCATTTCGACACTTTTACAAATAAATTCATAAACCTTTGTCAGCATGACCTGGAAGGAGTCAGGATTCACACTGATAGCAGTAGAAGTTAAAAAAAATAACAAAATAAATATTTTTTACATGTATAATTTCATCATTTTTTTCATTTACTATTGGCTGCATTTGTTACTATAGTGCACTTCTCTTCATAAGTAAGAGCGATTCTTCGAAGAATTTTGACAAGCATGCAGGTCGTACTTACAGGTATATGAAACTGTAGAATTTTTAAATCTATTAAAAACTGTGTTAAAATTGAGATAATTAACTATAAAATTTATGTTTTTTCTAAACATGCAGTTTAAAATGTACCAGCTCATTCATTTTTTAATAAATTAGATAAATTCTGGAGTTTGATACCCCTGTAAGTATGGTTTGAATGCTGTGCAAAATTCACCGTAGAATCTCCCTTATTTATGAAGAAAATTGGAACTACAGTAACAAATGCAGCCAGTAGTAAGTGAAATAATGATGAAATTACACATGTAAAAAAAATTATTTTGTTATTTTTTGAACTTCCACTGCTTTGAGTGTGAATCCTGAGTCCTTCCTGGTCATGCTGACCAAGTTTTATGAATTTATTTGTAAAAGTTTATACAGTGTAAATTAAAATGTTCTGTGGTACCGCACGTGCTCCAAGTCGGCCCGTTTGACGTCCTGTCCGCCTTAAGAGTCAAAGAAGTTAATTGCTGATTTCATAAGAGACAGTGCTGTGACAGTGTTTCAGCTTAGTTTTGGCAAACAACGAGTTTCTTCGTCTGCATACGTACTACGCAAGCTACTGTACAGTGCATGGCGGCGGATGCTTCGTACAATTGTTGGACGGTCCTTTTGCTGTCCCGCTCGCAGATGTTTTTGGTTGCGATTCGCAGAATTATTTATTTATGTTAGTGATGTTTGCATCTGTTAAGGAGCGCTACCATCGCTCTGGTCACGTCGGTTTATTACATTTTAAGGGATTGAATATTTTGAATAAGCGGGTAGAAATGTGAATAGTTTACTGTTTCCGTAACCGGATTCTAGCTGTTGTATTAGGACTCCCATTTTCGTGACAACCTTCCATTTTCAGGCACCTTTGGCGAGTCTTATGCAGTGGTTCACTTCAGAATGGTAATCATTTCTTTAGAGAGACCCGCCACCAGGCGTAGGGGGTGGTGCTTCTCTTCTTAAGACGCTCAAGAGAAAATATTACGACATGTGTTCGAAGGAAGTGCACCTTATGATACCAGTGAGCTGAATAAACGCGAACTTGAATAATGCGATCTTCAAACCTGGAAAATTTCTCAGTAACACCCATAATTTGGAAAACAACGATGTTAGTTCAGATCTTTCCAAGATAGGATACATAATCGTCAGTATCAATAATGCATGATGAAAGGAAATATTTACTAATGATTGTTCGAAATCCTTTTATTTGCATGTTAACCAGAACTTGAATTAGATACTCTTTATTATAGATGTTGACTCCTGACTTCTTCAGCGTTACCTCTAGATCTAATTGATAATTTCATTGACGAAAGTACCAGAATATTGATTTCTTTTTCATACTTCCGTAAGTAAATGTCACATGGAAGTTGTTTTTTTTTGGGACAGTCCTACACACAGATGCAAAGTATCTAATGCACAGAAACGTGTAGGAATGATAATGCCATGTGCTCGTCCCTTACCCGCATGTAGGCAACTGTGTATAAATCTAGAAGTACTAATAACGGGCTCACAATATGAATGCTCTCTTAAGAACTCTATTAATAACCAGCCACGATTTGAAAATAATACTACCACTTACAAATATAACACCAGTAACTATCCAGATCCTTTTGCTGGCACTGAAAGGAGCGAAATATGAAGCCAGGAAACTATATGGCCACCTCCCTTGTGAACTACAGGAGTCTGAAGACAATAAAAATAGTTTTCAAGATAAATTGTACTGATTTCTGCTTCACTGATCCTCCTACTCCGTAGATGAATTTCAGAATAGATAATATCTCTATGTGATTGAATTAATTTTTTTAAATTTTACAGCAGATGGAGTTTTTAGCGTAAATCGCCAATATGTTATCAACAGAGAAAAATCTGTCATATTTGTAGTTCTTCCTACACGTTGTGTTGCTAGCGAGTCGCCTGCTGCAAATATTGTCAACGGAACATGCAACGGACTTACAAGAATTCTTTTAATATGTTTTTTTTATTTATTTTTATGATTCCTTGCCTCAGTGTGCAAAAACGGAACCCTTGTAGGATAACTATGTATCAGTCTTTCTGTCTGTCTGTTACACTGTCAAGGACCTTTTTTTTTTTCAGGAACGAGAGGACTATGAATTTGAAGTTCACTCACGAGATACTGCCATTAATGTTACATATTTAGATTCTCGCAATCTCACTCATCATAACCGATAAGGTAGTTCCCACTGACGTAGAACTATGAAAATTGGCAAGAAGCAAGATTCAATAGCATAGGTAAAAAACCTAAAAATCGTTGAATTGTAATTCTATCATATATAAAATGTATTTTTGCCATTAGAAAGCACATTGAGTTCATCATGCATCGAAACATAATAAGACGATCATTATTTCGTGCAACATGAAATGTAATTTGTGGTCATGTTTTAGTAAGTAAATAAAAAAATATTTTATTAGATCTTCTGTACCTACATATATAAGCTGCAGTGTGTCTGAGGAACTTCTGTTGTGATTTTGGCATGGTCTTGGAAGTCCTGGGACCGATATCTTGCCACTATTTACATTGAAAATGATTGTGTTTCTTAATTCCCAGGGTGGATTAATTAAGTTTACACAGAACCCTCAGCATTTGGGCTTTTTTTACTTCGGTTCGCTCATCGATCAGCCACACAATGCTTTGCTTGAATATTTTAGCTGTTGTTTTGTTACACTCTTTGTATCATGACAGCGCATTTTTTTAGCATGACATTTATGTGAACTTTAGTGTATTTAATGCTTCTTCATGAAAGCGAGTGAAACTGACCTGAAGGTTATCAGGTTTTAGAGATTCTGAATTTTAGAAACTAAAATTTTCAAACTTTTTAAGCACATTCGTGTTCAAACATTTCATCTAGTGCGTTGATAGTCACCTTCTTAGCCCCATAGTCCAACAGAACCAAAAAAAAGTCAAACTATCCTACTTACTGTCCATTTCGTTTTCTATACCACGGGTTTCCATCAAATTTCATTCGTCTGCATAATGATTGCTGTATGCGCCGAAATCAAGGCGTGATGTACATGCAGACATATCGCCACGCGTGGAATATTTTTGCAACAAACCAAAACATAGCGTTGTACAGGAACTGGAAGTGCGACAAAGTAAAAGAAATGCATACTAAGTGTGTGTGCCATATCGCGCCATTTCTCTTGGCACTAGTGTTTTGCGTAACCATAATCAACACGGTTTGTCAAGTTACGTGGTATGATGATAAGTTTTCGCTGACGCGAATGCGGTCTTGTGAACTGTTGTTGTAAGGAACTGAAAAGGTTGTACGGTTACGTTTAACGCTTTCATTCTGCAGTGTCGTGTTTCACTGCTTCTTTCAGCAGCATCGATTCTGCACTGTTGCAACGTCTGAAATACCCCATGTTCGAATTACTTTAAGTGTAATTTCATTCAAACAGTTTTAGCCGTTTTTTTTATATTTTTCGCTTAAGAACTACATGCACGCTTCTGGTACTAACAACACGGATACTAAAATACGATCAACGGGTTTTACAGAATTAATGGACAAGAAGAAAACTTCAGTGGTATTACAGCAGACTTCGAAATGCGAAAAGTTTGTGGTTAACTGAGATGGAAGACCCCGTTATCTTCCTCATTGCAAAATGTATAAGTTTATGTATTGTATAGTCTGTAAGTTTATTTCTTCCAAATGGGAAACAACAACTTGTATAAAATTATTAAGTGATGTAATTTTCCTTTATTTAGATGCAGCTCTTAATTAAAGCCTTTATTCCTCACTGTGTGCGTACTGACAGCTTGAAAATACTCGTAGTTGCAGGAATTAACTGATGATGTTAGACATATAGGCTTTTCCCTAATTATTACAGCCAATTACAGGAAAAATGATTTTACTTCGTAATTTTATACTTAAGAGTCGTTTCCGCGTCAGCCAATTCCAGTAAGATGACATTACCATTTAGTGCTTTGCTATTAATTTGTAGCATGCGAATAACTATTCCATTAGTGGATGGGGACATAGCGTTGCACATTCTGAGGCTAATTTGTGAATTAAAATCTATTACTTCATGACAGTAATTAAAACGAAATAGAAAACTCTTGTAAGCTGAACACTATCAGAAACTTTAAAGTATGCTTTATTACTGTCGTAGATAGTGAAAGAGAGGCATAATTACTGGTTTCAATCAATAGAATATGTGTGAATGAAACAAAAAGTACAGTATTAAGAAAAAGAACGCTACCATGCGTATCTCGATAGAATGCTACGTTTTCCCTTTCTCAACGCAATGTGTGTCAGGCTTACAAACGCAAGTATATTATCATTACTGTTCTTGGTACACGAAGCAAGGGTTCGTCTCTTTCATATGGAAAGGTCAGTGATCTCGAGATTGAATCACACAATATTGTCATTCATCTGATACGTGAAAAAAGTTGTTTCGTAACGGCGATCGACCACAGCAATCCAGAAACGTAGGAAAGATTCCTTATTACTGTATTAGATCCTGAAAGTAGCGTATAATACCGTTTTTAGTCAGTGACGACCGTTTTCATACGTTTATGTAAAGTACAGGAATACGTACTAAATTTCTACTGATATCAATAGCATCTAACCGACAAGGTACTTTTAACTTGTAAATTTGACGGCGTTAGATATTTTCTCTTCTTGGGTTGCTGCAGCCGATTGACATTGGCAGTAATTTTGTACATATCTTGACATTTTACTCATAAAATTTGTTTCAAAGTATCAGTAGGAATAGTATTGTATGATGAGATGTAGTGAACCATTAGTTCACAGCATTGAGTGGAAGGGGAAATGGAAAACACTACTCTACAGCACTTATTTGTCCTACTTATGAACACCTGCAATAGCGCGAGGACTTTTTTTCTCACGGCTACAGTGGCGTAGTAGAGGATGGACGGGACGAGGTATCAAGCCAATTCGTAAGAATGCAGTCACATCATCAAAACATCTTTTTAAAAGCACACACTATAACAGATGGATAGAAACCATGATGGAAGTGAATTTCAGTGTAGATGAAGTACCACACAATAGGACAACTGTTCAAGGAGAAATTTTTCACTTTACTTCCTGCTATCAGTTACGATAACTCAAAACATAATTTCCACTATAATTGATGAGTTTCTTTTCTTCAATGTTCCTCCAGTTCTCCGGAACCGAAACTCATTATACCTAAGATCGGTTCTTACCAGTCTTAAGTCTTATACGGAGGGTGAACCCGAACTTCGAAAACAAAATTTCATACGCTGTTCAGAGATATTTTCTGAGTATTTTGCTATAAGGGAACGATGGCCTCCGGTTCGTTATAGAGTGAAAATATAATTATGATTTATTGTGTGTTACCCCTTTTATGTCTGTCTTTGCTGTGGAACCTTCGCAGCAGGTAAGAAGCTTGTAATATGCAACCACCAAAAGGTGAAACACAAAGGACAGAATAATGTGTAAGTCTGTAAGTACAGTGATGTTTTTGCGGTCGCCGTGGGAATACTTGACCGGTTTCACACAGTTTCTTCTACCTTCTGAACATTTCTCGTAGTTACAGAGTTTTACTGTCACATAGTGAAACTGATAGTATTCCGTTAAGCTTGCTTACTGTGGAGTGACTACGAGAAATCTACAGACGATGCGCGACACTGACCGAAACCGATCAGCGTGAAATGGTAAAAATAGCGATAGACAGGCGGAAAATAAGCCCTTTCTTTTCGGGAATTATTCTCGTTTTCAAACACTTGATAACCAAGAAAATTCTTCCAGTAACTGTATATTAATCAAGGTAGAGCTGCGCAACTGGTCATTCCACGAAACTACAATTAACTGTAAAATTTATACAGTGTTTAATAATCTTCATCATGATGTTGGTTTGAACACAATGCTGCTGTATAAGTGTATGTCTAGGGAGGAAAGTTCAGTCGTGATAATGCAACTTTTTGCCAAATCGCGTTTACGGTGCATATGTGTTGTTGAGTAATATGTTGCATGATGTCGCTAGATTTTTTTCCAAGCGGCAAATCACAGACAAAATGTTTCAAACATTCGTTAGGGGAGAGTTTTGTATCCTAGGAACACCTTTCAAACATTCTACTCTAGCCACCCCTGTAATAGAACTTTAGTACATTTTCCTATTCCATTTTCAAACGATAGCGTTCACTTTATACCTGCTGCAGTCTTTTCCTAAAATTACAAAAATTACTCCGAAAAGGCTAGATTTTTCCAAGAAGCCATGTGCTTAGGAACACAACTGTATTCAAATTTAAAAGTGTTTCAATCGAGAAAATCTTGACCGTGATGTATTTAATAGTCTACTTGCGGCATTATTACTCTACTGCATACTAATACTCAGGAAGTGAAATCTGATTAAGATGAAGTATGATCAAAAATCAGTTACAAGCTTAAAACATTTTGTAATAGAAGATATTGGCCACTTACAGAGAAAACTGTTGAGAGACTGAAGAAACTGTTCATTTGGAAGTATCACGCGTTCCGTGGTAAAAACATTTTCCGCTTCGAGGTAAAAGATGGTGCGTGACTAATGAAGTACGTGTTAACATGCTAAACGTTCTGAAACTACTTTTAAAAATATATAAAATTTTACGCACCTTGTAACTATATATCTGAAGAATTACAAATCTCTTCAGACTAGTTATAAAATACTGTACAGCATTTCAATATGTAGGACTCGTAACATTAACAACCGCTGCACAAAACACAACTTCGTGTCTCACGACGACAGCAACATCAGTAGAAAATTGTGAAAACTGCAAAAGATTGAAACTCCAACCAGCTAAAACTGTAAAGCCATTCCATGTAGTTGGAGTGTATAAGACTGACTTCTTTTATTTGCTGCTGCAATATTATCATCAAAGTGTCTCATACTCACCCATCTCAAGTAGTCAGTAAAATTATTAGTGTGGACAGAAGAAGGGTAAAACAGCCTACCATTATCGTCAAAAGAGGAAAGACCTATTGACGATGATGTGATTTCTTCCTAAACATCGTACTAATTCTGCAGTAAATTTCGCAACATCTAATCAGAAAGATGGAGGTGTGTAAAAACCATGAGTCAATACTAAAAATATTTTTTCTTGAAATTAACTTTGTTGTTCTCCTGTAAGGAGGTATGTGGAATGGTATTTGTTCGCTACAGTTCTACAAGTTAAAATACTACTGCTATATTTCTGTACTTGTATTGCCACAAATAAAACGTAATGCTTGTGTATTAATGCCCCTCGAAACAAAAACTTTCGTGTTGGCACATAGAACCAGGCAGTTACCTGGTATGGCACTTAGAACCTCCTTTATAGATTATTTATTTTCTATTTTGTCTATTTTTGCGATGATGAGATGAGAATCATAAATTGTGGATGCAAATAAGTTGCATACAAAAATATATACATCGTTTTTTGACTCTCTTGACTAATGTGAGATCTGGTACTTAGAACGTTTGACTTTTCTACTCTTCATAAAGATATTGTAATGGGTCACAATATCATAGGATGAACGATTTATGTAACTTTAACTTGATCAATATTTAGGCGCTAGTACACCTTTCTTAATTCTCACGTATGTAAATAGCAGAATAAGCCGGTGTCTGAACATGGGTTTTGAGTCGAAATTCGTCACGATTGAATAAGCACTTTAAAATCAGCCTTACATTAGTGGTTTAAATTACTCTGAGCACTATGGGACTGAACATCTGAGGTCATCAGTCCCCTAGAACTTAGAACTACTTAAACCTAACTAACCTAAGGACATCACACACATCCATGCCCGAGGCAGGATTCGAACCTGCGACCGGAGCGGTCGCGCGATTTGAGACTGAAGCACCTAGAACCGCTCGGCAACTCCAGCCGGCCCTCACATTAGTGTTTACATTAGTGTCTATTAGCGATGCATTCATATAAATACATTTGCAGAGACTTAAACAGTCTAGAAATATTGCTTTAGGAAGCACAGAAACCGTCTTTTAGTATTTTATGGTGTCATTACAGTTTCGATTGGTTACCAAGTGATCGTCAGATGCCCGAATACGTCGCAAAGTGATTCAGCACCTGAACAGAATCGACAAGGCCCTCTCAATTTCCAACACTCTGACGCATTACCGATCGTTTCCTCTACCTGCACCTACCAACTACACATTTCTCACCGGGAGCGAAAGTCACTGCTTCCACTAAGAATCCAACTTCAGACGCTAGCTTGCGAGGTATGAACCCTGCCGCCAGACTATATAGACAGGTCACCGAAATTTGTCACAGAGCTATGCACAGTAACGAACAAGACTTGTCAATACTTGTTTCATATGTACACACACGAGCCAGTTCGTCACCGACACGGCAGTAGCGTGCTATTGGAGTTATTCAGTCTTTCGCGACTATGTTGAAGCTTTTTTGTTTTTGGAACAGGCGTGTTTCGCTTTTATTTGAAGCATCGTCAGTGGTGAGCTGTTTTTTCTCCCACATTATTTTCAAGCTCTCTATACGCGTTCGATTTATAGCACACGGCATTACAAAAGTTTACTACAGTCACAAGACGGAATAACTCTCATATTACTTCTAAAATTGCGACTGCGGAAGAGAGTTCCTCGAAAACGAGAAGATAACATCGCGTATTGCAAAAGAAGAATATTCTGGTGTCTGAAAATGGAATCATGAGCTTAGGACCAAAACTATCTGCCGTTAAATAAATATTTCGTTTAACAGAACTGTTTTTTACAGAATTTTCCATACCGTTGTAACTCAAAGTCTGCATAAATCACAAGACTGCTTCCTCATTCTTAATCCCACACACACTTAACGATGGCATTTTGTAAGTGAATGTACAATAAACTCACGATTAGCAAGCTGAACATCTCCTGATGCCTGTACCTACCGACTCCGCGGTTCTCAACGAAGCAAAAAATTATTGCCTCCACAAGGAACCCAACCAGAGACCTTCACTCGCAAGTCACTAAACATGCCACCGGAGCGTATAGCAAGGCGATATAGATTACTGCACTCGGCCTCCGAAATTTGTCGTACAATAGGGACCACATATTAGAGCCTTCCTGACAACACTTGCTTCACACTTGGGCGCAAACGCACACACGCAAGCGCAAGCGCGCGCGAGTTGCTAGGCAGTCATCTACACAGCAGAAGAGTTCTGTTTGTTGTATATTTGAAAAGATAAATATTTTTATGTCTGACGATGGAATTAGGAACGAAACTACCCGTGGTTAATTAAATATTTCATGTAATGAAACTGCTCTAAGCGCTTCGAGGTCGATCACATCCCACAAGAAAAAAAGACTCTACGAATTACGTGTCACTGTATACCCATACGAAAACTTTCCTAGCGGCTGAACGCATTATAATTTAGTTAATGCATCTACAAATTAACGTAAATATTCTATTATATGAGAACGAAGTTTTTCGCGACGACACCCTTATATAAAATATTGTTTCGGACTTCTTGTTGTAACTGTTCTTGGTAAAAACTCGAGCTTTCGATTATTACTATCACTGACATCGTCAGGAGCAGTTGACGGAGGCGAAGATGGTAATCGTCGAAAGCCGTAGGTTTTATCTAGACCCGACGTAGCAACAAGTCCGAGAATGTTTTCAATATTTATCGTATGATAGGAATGTGAGTAATGAACGCTCACGCGAGCGGATTTGTGTATGTGTGTGTAGTTATGTTTCTTATTTACTATGATAGCCGTTGCTCACTATAATATGTAGCATGTCATGTATCGAAAGGTGACTTTATGGATCATGTCTTGAAGACCACCACCAATAATACTAGTAATGTTCAAATGTGTGTGAAATCTTATGGGACTTAACTGCTAAGGTCATCAGTCCCTAAGCTTACACACTACTTAACCTAAATTATCCTAAGGACAAACACACACTCCCATGCCCGAGGGAGGACTCGAACCTCCGCCGGGACCAGCAGCATAGTCCATGACTGCAGCGCCCAAGACCGCTGGGGTAATCCCGCGCGTCATACTAGTAATAATAATAGTAACAATAATAAATAATTTTTTGTTAAGTTATGTTCGTGAGATTTAATCAAATTTTCTGTATAGTGTGTCGTGGTTAGATGAATTTTTTTATTGAAATACAACGTTTCGTCCCCATTTGCGGAGGACATCTTCAGAGGGAATTGTAACTTTTAAGAACGTCCGATACACATCCCGACGTCTGACAGAGTCAGAGACGTCAGTAGCTAACTAGGGAGACTGTCGGACGTCCGATAAAGCTAGATCCCCGTTTGAAGATATTTTCTAAGAACGTTGGCTTTCAATAAGTGATAGATCCGACCAGACATAGTAGCCCAGAACATTTTAACAAGTCTGACATTTCCGCCCTTCAAATTTTCCTTTTTGCGATTTTTGTTATCGTTACAACTTTAAAATCTGCCTGTCACACTAGAGTGGTTCTCGTTCTTCCCCACAAGAGCCTTACTGCCACCTGTACCTACCGATCGGACGATTCTCACTACAAACGAAGATTATTGTTCCTACGCCGACTCGAACCAGGGGCACGAGAAGCGCGAACGTCGCCACCGGACTCTATAGACGGACGACAGACAGTACTGCACCCGTCAACCGAAATTTGTCCCATAAGCAGTTGCGATAAGGAGCTGGCACACATGTCAGAGCCCACATGTCAACACCTGTCACATGCACACGGAGCAATAAATCATATATTTGTCTAATAGGGGGTAGTTTCGGTCCTAAGCCCGTCCTCAGGCACCAGAATATTTTTCTTTTGAAGTACGAGAGGAACAGCAATCTCTCGCTGCCTTCGTGAGGTACTGCTAGATGTGATGCCCCTGTGTAGGCGCGCGCCCAAGAACATCTAGCAGTACCTCACGAAGGCAGCGAGAGATTGCTGTTCCTCTCGTACTTGAAAAGAAAAATATTCTGGTGCCTGAGGATGGGCTTAGGACCGAAACCACGCCCTGTTAAACAAATATATGACACACGGGCGCGCGCGCAAGAACATCTAGCAGTACCTCACGAAGACAGCGAGAGATTGCTCTTCCTCTCGTACTTGAAAAGAAAAATATCCTGATGCCTGAGGATGGGCTTAGGACCGAAACTACCCCCTGTTAAACAAATACGATTTAGTGCTGCGTAGATGACAACTTCCCACCTGAAGAAAAGCGTGTACCTACCGACTGCACAGTTCTCAACACAGGTGAAAATTACCGCCCCCGGTACGAATCCAACCGGGGACCTTCAGTAGCTGCCGCCGGACTGTACAGACTGCAGCTGCTCACGACCCGCCGAAATTTGTCACAGAAGCGGGAGCGATAAGGAACGGACCACACATCTCAGAGCCGGCCTGTCAACACTTGTCTCACACAGTACGTCACCAACACAGTGAGGGACGGAGATAGATTGACACAGACACAAACGCACACAGACGCAGACGTACACCCCCACACAGGGGGTGATACGCCGGCAGGTAGCGAAGCGGACGGACGGACAGCCCAGCACGCGAACGCAGCGCGCGCGCCGGAGACGCGGAGGTTGCCGGCGTGGTGGGGATGGAGTGGCGCCTGTCGCTGCCGGCGGTGGGGGGAGAGGGGGGAGGAAGGTACGGCCCGGCGGGGTGCAGCGGGGTAGGAGGGGCTGCCGCCGGCTACCGGCGTGATAGCGGCGGCGGTGGGGGGCAGATAGGGGCGGCAGGGGCGGGTTATGCCTCACCGCCGGCGCCGCGCCGGTTCAGTCTTGTGCGTGCGCGCGTGCCAGGCGAACGCCATCGCAGTGCTGTGTGCTGTGCAGTCGCAACAGGAAGCGAAGCGGTCGCGCTCACCGACGGCGTCGACGACGACGGCGTCGACGCTCCCATTCCGGGCACCTCCGACTGCTGCCGGCGAGACAGCACAGCCAACTCAGTCCCTCCTCCGCCCACATCGTTGCAGAGGAGGCGAAAATAACAACAATAATAATAAAAAACAGTGACGATTTTACGTGTTCTAAAACGTCAGGTCCATAGCGACGCTACTTGCCGACAGAGCACAGTAGCACGACCTCCTCAGTGGACCTGTACCACAGTTGTGAATCGCGGAAGCTGTTATAAAACGAGGACACTTGCATTTTTGATGTCCCTGAGCAATAATAACAAACAATAACAATAAAATACTGCCATTATTACTACTGCATAAACTTTTACGCTGTCTTGGCCGCAATACGTCGTAATTACCGCAATTATCACGTCGTTATGGACTATAAAGAGGTGTGTCTACATTAATAGTCACTGTTATTACGGTAGTTATTCCTCATTTTTTTTATTCGTGTCATAATAATTGAAATACAAGCCACGGACTCTTCAGACAACTGATTGCGAGTTGGAGGGAAGCTGCTTTGCGAAATTGGCCGAGACTCCACGGTTTATTCGCGGCGTCGGTGACTACTGGCTGTGATGGAAACTGGTTGAAGCTGTGTGAATTCTACCGCCACTCTACACGACTGCACGCGTTTCGAACTGCCAGTGAAGTCTCAGCCGTGTGACAAAGTGTTTATTTTTCCTGTATCGCTCTTAAGTAGAGAAAACAGAATAGAGACAAGAGAGAAAGAAGAGGGAGACATTTGCACTGATTACGACCGTCGTTTTCTTTTTTGTTTTTCCCCCCTTCCGCTGTGGAAGCGTCTTGCTCTCTTTGGCAGATGTTGCCGATCGCGAACTGCTTCGGCGAGGACTTGTCACGAGGTGTAAACAGTGCCACGATGTGTCGCCACGAGCCCAGCTCTCGACTGCTGTGACAGTCGGTTACCACTGCTTTTATTCCGCTCGCGGCGAGTGACTGAGTACTGAGGAGCAATATTGTTGACGTCGGTTTCGAAAACTGTGCTTTTGGATTCGTGTCCAGTTGCGGCAGAAATTCTGTGGCACCGTGGAAGAGTTGCTGTAAATTTGGTGGTGAGCTCTGGTGTTTGATTTGGAACTGAGACGCGAACGTGTATCGCGGTGCGGTGTGTGCGTCAGAGCGGCCAGCCACACCCCCTTCCGGGCAGAAGTCTCTCAGCGGCAAGAAGGGGCCCACGGACTGCACAGTGTCGTCTCGATGACGGCGTGAACGGCGCACAGAGAAGACGCCCAGTGAGAATTGTATGAGTGTCTCCGGCAGCCGGGAAGCCAGAAGCTACCGGAGGGAGCCCTGAAGGCGCGCCAGCTCTTCGGGGATCGGCGCTGACGAGGAGGGGAGGTCACTGACTCGGGGTTCGCGCGAGCCGGAAAAATTTTCTCACTGTACCAAGGCAGACCGCCGAGGAGCGACTTCGTTTCGCTCCCCGCAGTCGCCGAGCCCGACAGATCCGCGACGGACTTCGCCACGATGAACTCGTACTTCGAGCAGTCGGGCTTCTACGGGGCGCACCACCACCAGGCGGCGTCGGGGGCGGCCGGGGGCGGAGGGCCCGGCCACCACCACGACCAGACGGCGGCCGCCGCCGCCGCCGCCGCCTACCGCAGCTTCCCGCTCGGGCTGGGCATGTCGCCGTACACGTCCTCACAGCACCACCACCACCACCACCACGGGCTGCACCAGGCGGCGCGCCCGCCGCAGGACTCGCCCTACGACGCCAGCATCGCCGCCGCCACGTGCAAGCTGTACGGCGCCGGCGGCGGCGCGGGGGCGGCGGGGGCGGCGGCGGGCGCCGGCGACCCGCAGGCGGTGGCCAACTACAGCGCGGGCAAGCCCGACTGCAGCAAGTCGGAGGCGACGACGCCCGTCAGCGGCGCCGGGGGCGGCGGCCACCAAAACGGCTACGCGGCCGTCGTCGCCGCCGCCAAGGACGTGTGGCAGAGCGGCGGCGGCGCGGGCGGCGGCGGTGGAGGCGGGGGCGGCGCGGGCGGCGGCGCCGGGGGCGGAGGGCTCGTGGGCGCCCCCGTGCGGCCCGCCGCCTGCACGCCCGACTCGCGCGTCGCCGGGGGCGGCGCGGCGGCGGGCTACGCGGGACTCGTCGGCGGAGACCCCGCCGCCTCTCCGGGGGCGGCGTCCGGCGGCAGGGCATCGGCTCCCGGGGGCGGGACGCTCGGCTCCTGGAACCAATGCTCCATCAACAGCTCCGTCGCGCAGCCGGCCGTGGTGCACCAGCAGCCGACCAACCACACCTTCTACCCGTGGATGGCCATAGCAGGTGAGTCGCACGCCGCCGCCTCCTTCCTGGACCCACCCTTATCACGAAACCTTGGCGGTAAATCCGTTACAAAGTGCAAATTTACTTCCCCTGAAATCTCGTGCGCCACATCTGTCGATGTAAACCCTTCATTCCCATGGCACCAAAGTTCTCTGCTCACAAACATACTGCGTCAGGTCACTTTGCATTTCCAACTGCGTTTCTTCATCACCAAACCTTGTTAGTATACGTTATCCCGTGTCTTTTCGCCTAAAACTAACAACTGTACGAGGCAGTTAAATAAAACCCCATGACTGCAACGCAGACACCTTCTTGTCCCAAAACCGCGTTATTTAAACATCAACGTACTTGCCAGTCAGGTGTATGCAGTGCTTAATTTATGACGGTATGCACCGGTATACCATACAGGTATCTCCGACGAAATTAAATCAGAACCGCAGAGTTTGAGAGGTGGTACAATAGCATTTTCCCTGTGGCTGAAGAGATGTAAAGCAATTGTTGTATACACACTTTTAAAATACGCAGAAGAGTGTTAAAGTAACGTTTTAAGAAGTGTAAATTTTAAAAACAACAGATCACAGTACCGGAATTTCTTTTTCTGCGATTTAACCACTGGGCATATATTTTTTCCCAATGTTGCGTACCTTTTTTAACCCCCATAAAAATAATAATTGCCAAGTTCTCAAAAATACGCTTCTATCTCAGCGATGACAATGTTATTTAAACAAAACTTTCTGTCTGCGAGTCATAGCTTCTTTACGGAAAAGAAGAAATGAAAGTTATCTACCGCCACACCTACTGTCGTAAATATTGTGGGGACAATCAAAGCCGAAGTTGCCTGCTCACAGAATGTCGCTGCATCGCAGTTGTAATTTCTCCCAAAAGTTCTGCGTCTGCGCCTCCTAGGCTTTGGCCCGTTTGTCTTATCACTAAATCTTGTAGAAATCATTTTACGTCCAGTGAACACTTCATGGCAATTCTCGTGACGGAAACACCTGCTGAGGTAAACATTTCGGCTAGAAAACAGCATCAGACACTGTGTAAATATTCGGTTTTGTTTTCCACGGGCCCTCAAGTGCCGGTCAAAGCCGAAGTCACCACCTCGAAAACGTCACGACGTGCGTAGATCACATAACATTATGAGAAGGTAGTTTTCCGCGCCAAATGTTCTTGGATAATTTTTTCTTGTTTTTCTTGGTGCGACAGATTTGTTCGTCCGCTCAGACTTTCGACGACACACCCTTTCCTCTCCGTTAAATCATTCGACCAACAATTGACAAAAGTAGCTCATGGCATATAAGAACGACAGTGGTGACGATAGACTAGGTTGTTGAAAGTGCACAAACGAACGTCAAATGAGAAGAATACCGATAAATATTTATTCACAGAATATTGATTAAATCCATTTCTGTCTTTTCTTACCGCCTAAAAAAAAATCATAAGAAATTCTACATGCGCGTACAAGTATTAGGATGAGCTAAAGCTTCTGAACTACTGCAAGGAAAGGTAATCACATAACATTTGCAGAGCTGCTGGGAATCGCTACATTTTTTTTTCATTTCTTTTGGATACGTAATGAAAACACAATTTACAATTTAGTACACAAGGTTCTGTACGATGGAGGAGGAAGAGCTATGTAAGCCGCTATTATTATTATTATTGACAGAATGTCGCAGTTCGTTACGAATGAATCTCTATTATGCATCACAAATCTTGTGCGAATGACAATCAGAATCACGAAATCCTTGAAAAGCTGCTCAAACAAAGTACGCAAACATTTTTAGGTTAACACCATCGCTGTCGAATGCGCAGAAGTACCCTACAGGGTAATACGTAACACACAGTTGAATGAAATTAAAACATTTCACGAAATTCGTGTCATCAGCGTGTGTTGCTAGTCCCACATTCGTATCATTGCGTGCGAGATATCATCGAGCTGAGCCGTGTCAACATTATTACTCGCAGTCATTGTGTGTGTGTGTGTGTGTGTGTGTGTGTGTGTGTGTGTGTGTGTGTGTGTGTGTGTGTGTCACCCAACTCGGCGACGTTTCCCAGAGATGTACCTTTGCGCTGAGGCACGGAGCTGTCTTTGAATTCTTACCTAACTAGCTCCGCTGGCAGTAATGCACAGAGGTTAGCCTAATAGTGGAAGTAATTAGTGTCTGCCTTATTCGAGAAAACCGCTGGCTTAGAGAAGCGTGCACGCTCTCTCTCTAGTCTAAGAACGTGCCCGGCATGTTTAGCTGTCTAAGACGCCACGTGATAAGTAATGTTCTCGGCAAACATTTAAACACAACTGCCAGTGTCTCGTATACGTCTGTGGTGCTGCGTGTGTGTTATTCTGATGTCGAATGGCGGCACACCAGTCGGCAGAAACAAACACTACGCTGAGGAGTCACAAAAGCGGTCTCTACGTCTTCAGTGGCGAGTCTAAATTGCGTTCCGTGAGCCCTAAATGACCGTTCCCGCATGAGAGTCGTTATATTGAGAAGGGAGAACGGACGATTGTACTAATTTGGTTCCAGCGATGATAAGAACAGTGGTTCTGTTGTTAGTGTCACCCTCAACGACCCGCCGAGTCTTATCGGACAGAAACAAGCATCTTCATTCACGCAACAGTCGGTTTTTGAAATTTCTACAAATGTCCAAGCGGAGGAATTTTCCTGGTATTACCTCAATATAAATGTTCTTTTGTAATACTGTATCCTATTCGTCACAGAAAAACGACGAAGAATGAAATTTAAGTAAAAGGTTGGAAAGGACCACCTTTTGTCACGGCACAGTGTTGTGTGCATGGTCAAGTAATCGCGCAAAAGCAGCCGTCCACCTGTTTAGCGTACGAAATCACAATATACAAGACAAGCGGAAACGTGTTTATGCAAACTATACCGAGCTTGTGGGTTTACAGATAGCAAAAACAAGTGACGAAGCATTCGGCGCTGGTTTGTATGTTTTATATCTCCTTCCTTTTTCTAGACTTTCCTCTGTGCGTCCTAAATAAGAAATTAATGTTTTTGGAAGAAAAAAATAATCAGTCCTGCATAAAACGAATGGAAACATTCTTCCGAAAATCTTTCAACACATTTCTGTATGAGTGTTTTAAAGTTAAATTTCACTCTTACGAAGTTTGGCCTAACGTGCTGTACAAGAAACACCAACTGCTGTACAAAGTTATCTTCAGTGTAACATTTCGGGTGTTAACTTTTCTATATTTGTCGCTCGCCGTTCAGGAAGTAATAACGTGAACGCAAGTTCGAGATCGAGAATGTGTGTTGCGCTCATTCACGTGGTTTTAGCGTTAACAGATCTAGTCATAGCGACAGTCACTTGATCTCCGTGAGACAACGTTAAAGGAGAGAAATAACGTAGTGGTGGCACGGTTTTACGAGAGAATTTTGGCGTGTGTTGAAAGATTCAGCGAAATCACTAAGTTCGAAACCTGCACCCTGATGAGGAATGCTCCAGAGAACGCTAACATATCATCGTCAGTGGTCTAGAAGTTCGGGGCATGACAGTTTCGGGGGGAAAAAAATAAAAATAAATAAACAATAAAAATTGCTGTATTCTGGTGATAACTCCCTGTCGGTTTATAGGGAGTATTTTGGTTAGACATTCTACTCTCGAATGAACTGCATTTTGCCGATATCATGTAAGAAACGATTTCTTCCCCTATATTTTGAGTAACAAGTGAGCATTAGATTTTAGGTACCCTAGATATGAAGGTTCTGACGTCTTCTGCGCAAATAGCACTGTAGTTGCTAATCTGGAATACAGGTGCCACAAATGTCAAATGCAAGCGTAGCTTCCGTCATCCCCACCCACTGAGAATGCATACGTCATGATACACACGTTCGTAGATTGGCGACTATGTAACAAACATTTCTGAAATACTTGGGAAGGGGGGGGGGGGTGGAGGGCAGCTAAATATTTTTTTAATTTACCTTCTGGAAATAATGATACTATCAGGTTTATTCTGTCACAGCGAAATAGTAATACCATATAAAGAAATTAGAAGGTTGTGGATGGTTGTAAATTGGCAAATGTACACTAAGTTTTTTCCTCCACTCAGGGTGTTGGCATAGTGGTCCTAACACCCTGGTATCTTCTACACTTCCCTCATACTGCCGCAACTGGACAGGGAGGAGAAAAGTTGGTGAACAGAAAACGCGAGTTAACCACCACTGGTCGGGGGAAGTTCATTTGCTAAGTATTCACTTATACACACAAAGTTGGAAAAGGAATCATAACTAGCTTTAGTACTTAAAAAATCCGCTGTGTGTTTCTTTGTTAGTAGAAAATGTACAATGGAAAGCTTCAGCGTCAAGACTTCAGATAATTACAATGTGGGCTGGATTGCGTTCTTCAGCGTTGGAAACAAGCGTCCTGATCTCGTTAGCACCTCAGTGAAGTTCCCTCAGAAGCAAGCTGAAGTAGTAAGGACGATGATTCCCACTTGAACACTTGTGGTTAATAATCAAGAAAATATAGTTATCTAGACTGTTGACGAAATTTGTAACTGCAATATTTAATTTAGCCTACAACCTTTAGTTCACGAGAAATGTGCAGTATGAAGAAATACCATTACTGCTTTCCACATTAATTGCGAACACATATACTTACGAATGACGGAAATTTTTGGTTAACGTGCAACATGTGTATTTTAGTTGCTAGAGAAGTATGTAAAGCTTATTACAAAGATCCCTCTGGAAAAAGAAGTTTTGTGTGTGTGTTTTTTTGGGCTGACACAGAAGCCTGTGGTTGTTATCATTAAAAAAGTTAGGAATTCGGTAATTTGTTGCAAATTTGAATTATGATGAAATCAGCTGCATTGTAGGAAGTAGTTACATGTATAAAAATTACGCTTGTTGTCAAACACTTTGTTAACTTGCTTTTGTGTCTAAGACACGAGCTCGCGCTCTTTCACAGGAATTCAGGAAACAAGCTGCAGTAGCAAGAACCTATTCGTAATGTCGCAGGAAAACCCCTTTGTTTTATATCTGTATCATGTTGAGTAGCGTCTAGTGTTAAGTGCTACTGCTTTTTCTTTGTCTCACCAGAATGTCGTAACCACTACTCCTGAAGTTGAAGCCAGAATTCGTGTTCAGAGTCATTTAAGAACGTCATCGTCTGGAGGGGATCCCTCAAGGTGGTAAAAGTCATTGTGCGTAATCTCAAATACCCAGAAAACGAATGCAGTACGATGGTAAGAAAAACAACTTAAAAAATGGAATAAGAAAAAAAAAGTTTGTGACAGACATGGAGTTCGTCGTTACGTTATTAAAATTTACTACTGTGTAGTCACTATCGAGTAAGAATTATTGGGTAGAATGTAAAGAAAGAGTCACTCTTCCAGAGCCAGGAAATGCCCCCTGCGACGAAAGAGGGTGGAAGTAAAGAGAGGGAAATTTGTGGTTCATAATCAGTGAGCATGCTTTTCTGAATGACGCCAATTCAGCGTCCAGGGTGTGAATGTTGCCGCTTCGTTCTTCAAACGGCACATCGTTTTCGCTCGAACCCCATTACAACCATTCCATCATCACCATTATTCTAAATACCAAGCCTTAACTGGGCGACTACTTCTTTGTTCGTCTGCTTCTATTCTCATGATCTGTTATCCATATATCTTCGTCAGATATCCACTGAAGTCTTTCCTAGGTTTACATCCGGCAATATGGGCCAATATTTCGTCTTCAAAGGATTTTTTATGTCTATTTTCACCTCATTGTACGACATATAAGTTTTATCTTTGTTCTATCTGTTTTTCTTTTATTTATTTATTGGAGGAACTGATTCGTTCCTCTCACGACGCTCATCCGTGCCCACATTACTGGCAAAAGTGCAGACCATTCCGCTCCAGTGCTAATAAAATTATACTTATCGGAGAACAAACTGAGAGCCAGAGTCGCTAAGAATCACTTCATGGAGGCTGTCGAGGTAAGGGGACATTCTTCAGATCCTGAGGTAGCTGGAAGAAAATTTTTTCATTTGCTGAACATGGTCGCTATTACCTCTTTCGCAGCACCTTCGTAACTGACACAGGAAAACGCCAGATTTCTAATTTCTTTGAAGGAACTATTATCGTTAGAAATGACTATTCCCAAAAAGAACAACTCAGTCAGTTCCACTATTTCCTTCGTAACATATATCCCGTCTTACATGGTCTACATCTGCATCTACATAAATACTCTGCAATGAACGCTTAAGTGATGGTAGACGCGCTTTTAGGATATTCCTCTAACGTTCCACTATCGAATAGCACGTGGAAAAACCAAACACTTCATCTTCCCAATGCAATCTCTGATTCCTCTCATTTTATTACGATGCTCGTTTCTCCCCATGTACGCGGGAGTCAACAAAATATATTCACATTCAGTGGAGAAAGTTGGTGACTGAAATTTCTCGCAAATAGCTGCCACAACGAAAAATCATGTTTGTTTTTAATATTTCCTACCCTAAGTCTCATATCATATCAGTGGCACTCCCTCACTTATATCGTGATAATACAAAACGACCGGTCTTTCTTCAAACTATTTCAGTGTACTCTGTCATTAAGGATACAAGGGTAGCAGCGCTCCAGAACAAGACGGAGAAGTGTAGTGTAGGCAGGCTCTTCATAAGACATGTTACAATGTCTAAGTGCTGTAGGAATAAAACGCGCTCTTTGGTCCATCTATCGCACGACACCTTCTTTGTAATGGTTCCAATTTAAATTGTTCGTAATCGTTATCTCTAGAATTTAGTTGAATGGAGAACCTTCAAATTTAACTCATTTCTGTTGAAGCACCTCGTACTTTTTATTGTCCAGGATCCAACGCCATTTTTCGCACCATACAGATATTTTGTCGAAATCATTTTACTATTGATTTTGATTTTCTGACGAGTTTCTTAGAC
This sequence comes from Schistocerca gregaria, assembly GCF_023897955.1. NCBI lineage: Eukaryota > Metazoa > Arthropoda > Insecta > Orthoptera > Acrididae > Schistocerca > Schistocerca gregaria. The sequence continues at coordinate 164,458,263 of NC_064929.1, read as the reverse complement.
GGTAACAGCAACACCTGTAAATAATCTAAAAGGGCTGCCCAGATTGTCCCATAAATCATCTATGTAGATTAAGAAGAGGAGAGAGCCTGTCAGAATTCTTGAAGAACGCCAGACATGAAATAAGTTTCACGCAGTGACTCTCGGTCAGTTACTAAAAACGGCGATCTTTTTGACAGGAAATTACGAACGCACTCGCACAGCTCGGACGATACTCCATAGGAAATCGTTTTCATTAGAAGTCGCTTGTGAGAAGTGGTGCGAAAAGCCTTCTGGAAATCTAGAAATGTGGAATCAGTTGGACATCACCTGTCGGTTGCACTCATTACTTCGTGAGAATAGCCGGCCGAGGTAGCCGAGCGGTTCTAGGCGCTACAGTCTGGAACCGCGCGACCGCTACAGTCGCAGGTTCGAATCCTGCCTCGGGCATGGATGTGTGTCATGTCCTTAGGTTAGTTAGGTTTAAGTAGTTCTAAGTTCTAGGTGACTGATGACCTCAGATGTTAAGTCCCATAGTGCTCAGAGCCATTTGAATCATTTTTTGAGCTTCCTGAGAATAAAGGGCCAGAGTGCTTGCGCCATCCGTCGGTGAATCACGTGAACTTGTCTTCTGTGTATTATCGTATTTCAACTGCTTTTATCTCGTGTTTCAATGGTTCCCGTCAGATCACCGAAGTGACATCGGGTGTGGCTGGAAGTTGGATGGGTGACCATCCACTGCAGTGTCGGCCTCTCGGCGTAGAGAGACTCGTGATGCCGACTGAGGAGCTATTTGACCGCGCAGTAGTGGCTCCAAGTCACGAAAACTGACAACGGCCCGGGAGAGACCTGCTTTTGCTTACAGCGCGCCCCCCTCCGTATTCGTACTCGATGGTGCCAGCCTGCATAGGATGACACGGCGGTCGGTCGGTGGCTTTGAGCATTCGGAGACTTGTGTACTGTATTTCCCGTACTGGAGATGGGAGCCAGCCCTGCTTTTGCCTAAACGAGCGAGGCGCGACGACCAGGCGACAGACACAGATATCCTTTGTTGAGAAACCAGCGATGCTAAGCAGTGGAGCTCGGAGCCCTGTAGCAGCGCTAACAAGACGCACTCCTGAAACTCGAGGCAGCGAGGGGGACGTGCGTTCCTAGTTTGCAGAACCTCCGTCGCTCCTCGCGGCAGCGCCGCCGGCGCCGCAGACAAACGGCGCGTGGCTGAAGACACGCACCGGCGCGGCAGTCGGACGCACCTGTCGTGTGAGGCCAGATAAAGCGGCCGCACACATCACTTCGCCACGCGCGCGCGTCGCCACCCGGGGGCAGCCTCAGTCGTCATTTAGCCTCCTCTCCCCCACCCCCTCCGACCCCTCCCACCACCCACCACCTGCCTCTGCCGTCCTGCTGGGGGACGATCTGCGCAAATGTGGACGCCTGTAGCCGCTACAAGGGACACCGGAGGAATACCAACACCTTGCCGGCCAGGTGGCTGAGCGGTTCTTGGCGCTACAGTCTGGAACCGCGCGACCGCTACGGTCGCAGGTTCGAATCCTGCCTCGGGCATGGATGTGTGTGATGTCCTTAGATTTAAGTAGTTCTAAGTTCTAGGGGACTGATGACCTCAGAAGTTAAGTCCCATAGTGCTCAGAGCCATTTGAATCAACACCTTAAGGGGGTAGCACTCTTTCGAAGCATTAACAATAGATGATCTTATTAATTTTTTTCAACAAAATTAAAATTTAATGCAAAGTCTGATGTTACAGTTCCATTCCTCACACTTTTGTTATTACGAAATTTTTGTGCCAACGTTGGACGCTCCCTGTAACCGCTGCACCAGGAGGAAGCACACTGTGCTGCCGGAACATTGGTGACCATCGGCAATTCCAGAAAACGTCCTATCGCACCTGTAACAAAATAATTTTGTAGACGTCATCTCCCATATGTATGTTCAATCAGCGTAGATAGCGTACTTGAAAAATATTAGGTTCTAACAAAATAGTGACGTGTTGAAACAAATGTCTGTTTTCCGCCCACTAAATCGAGACAAAAGCGTGCATCGAAAATAAACTTCTAGATCTACATCCACGGGGTCCCGGGTTCGTTTCCCGGCCGGGTTGGCGATTTTCTCTGCTCGGGAACTGATGGCCCTCATCATTTCATCATAATCATTTCTGAGAGTGACTAAATTGGGTTACTATCAAAAACAGTCTTGATCACAATTTATTTATTACGGTGACCGGTTTCGACCACTACTATGGTCATTTTCAGACCAATGAGTAAGAACCTCCTTCTGCTGGAGAATAGCTATCTGCGCCTAGGCTCGCTGTTTGGTCGCCTCCCCCAAATCATCCAACCGATCAACTTATTACTTACTAAATAAATTGGCTCAACGCGCCTGTAGGAAAGAACAGCGTTGCATTAAATATTTCCCGATAAAAAAAGCAAATTGTGTTTTTTTTGCGCGTTCTTTTTTGTTATTGTCAGTTTAACGTTCGTCCCAAATCGAAAAGGAACGTGACGTGTATCTTAAATACAACGAATCACTGATCAGCTTTTTAATTACGGTGATCGTACATGGAACATATTGAAGAATTCTCATACACTGCACCTGTGAAGAGATTACCTAACGAAGTTGATGACTGCACGCGCGTATATAATTAACATGTGAATTACACGCTTTTTAATTGATACAGTAACTGTTTATGAAACATATTTTACGTTTCTTAATGAAAATCAATCAGACTCTTCCTATGGTCTTCTTCCTGAACTCATTACACTGCATGACGTTGTTTCTGCGCTAACTCGTTACGCTGTACATTTGCACTGGCGACATGCTTCATGTCCATACCCGTAAAAACGTCAGAACTGTACGAAAAAAATAAGAAACAAGATGTAATAGTTGTAACTGTAAGAATCAGAAGTGTAGCCACGTCGAAAAGTTTTGGTGACCCGTAGCGGAATCTCAGTTCGCTATAAGGGACTCCTATGTATACGTCAAACACGTGGAGACGAGCCGTCATTTGTGAAACTAACAGAGTACTTAACAAAATAATCTGAAAACAGAAAGTGTGTGAATAAATTTACACTGCTACATGTAGGCTCTATCTGATTAAACAGATCCGTTTGTACTTTCTATATTAACCGAAGTACACTAGCAATTTTTTTCTATTATCTGCCGCACTGGATAATACCTTTTTAAATTACACAGGTTTGTAGAAGGAGACTACTATCGTCCTGTTATTACTGTTATCAGGGCTAAAAAGCCTGCCTTTTAAGACAACATAACTTGCGAGAACACTTTTAGCACCGTATCAGCTACCGGCAGGCGTTTTCGAATAGTCACGGATACGAATTGCTTGGTATCTCACCAGAACGTGTCATTACGTCGGTCCCCTTACGTAGTCGATCACTACATGATTAATTCGATGCGTACACGGGATCTAAAAAACCTTTTCACTATTAGTGTACGACCTTCCGAAGGCGTCGCTATCATTTGTTTCTTCGTTGCGGCGACCGCAAGTTAACCAAAATTCCTTAAGCAGGTGTTGTGCGAAAGTAATTTAGAGGTACTCGAAAATTACCAAGGATAATCACGCTACCTTGACTGACTTGTTGGATGAAATTGCTGCTTCGAAGCGAAATGAAAGGTATCTGCCCTTTCTCTCTCTCTCTCTCTCTCTCTCTCTCTCTCTCTCTCTCTCTCTCTCTCTCTCTCTCGAATGACGGCCAGTGTGGCCGAGCGGTTCTAGGCGCTTCAGTCTGGAACCGTGCGACCGCTGCGGTCGGAGGTTCGAATCTTGCCTCGGGCATGGATGTGTGTGATGTCCTTAGGTTAGTTCGGTTTAAGTAGTTCTAAGTTCTAGGGGGCTGATGACCTCAGAAGTTAAGTCCCACAGTGCTCAGAGCCACTTTTTTCTCTCTAATACTAAGCTGGGAAAGTGGAGCTGAAAAACAATCGTTCCATGCGGAATAACACACTGGTTAAATTGCTTGTATGCTGCAGGGATGATTTTAGAATGCGTACCAGCTTTCTGACAGAGGTATCTTCCTGCTTTCTTTCAGTCACTCAATACTCACACTCAAATATTGCTTCAGCAGCCCTTGGAAAATATCTTTCCGTTTAAATACTTAAGAATTGTTTGTGTTCGGGATGACGACATCGTGTCAAAAAATTAAACTTGTAGAAGTGGAAGAATATCACAGTTTTATTTTCAACTTTATTGTTGCTTCAAATCAATCTACCAATACAGTTAGCACTTCCCACAAAGACACAATCTTGATGTGTGCTACGCAAACAGCCTGTAAAAAAGACGAAAATATTTCGCCAGTTAGCGGCGGAGTATGGTTTGCTCTCATTGAAATTGCAATTGTCAACATACGGCTCACTGGCTCATCGTGTCTTACCATCCACAAGACACCGAGCGAGGGCAGATATTGATATGGGAGGCGGTATATTCTTGTAAAATGCTTCTGTTGGTTGTCGATAATTTAATTTTCTGGCACAGATTTAGCGAGGACAGCTCTGCTATGAGTAGAGAAGACCGCAGATCGTGGTCTCGCGTTCGCGTTCTCCCTTCCCGAGCACGGGGTCCCGGCTTCGATTCCTGACGGTGTCACGGATTTTCACCTGCCTCGAGATGACTGGGTGTTTGTGTTGTCATCATCATTTCATCATCATTCATGATGAAGGAAACGCTTCTATCCTCTTATACGACGAAAGAAGATCGGCGTGAACGGTCTAACAAGGTACACTGTATTTACCAACGAAACGATGTTAGACACCTATATCGCCTTGGAAAGAAAAGAACACACTATATTGGGCTTCTGACCAGTAGATGTGAAAGAGATTCAGCTTCGCGAAAGACTTAGTACAGGTTTAGACTGCAACTGGAACAGAGTTATCGTTGATCTTCTGATGGTGATGGTCTGTATGAAGTAGACAATATTAATTATGCAAAGTCTTTCAGTTAAATTTGTCCAATAGTGACTTGGAAAGATAGTAGACACACCTTCAGCAGACTTTTTTAGGCTCAGAGAATAAAAGATTATCAGTTTTCACTGCTGGGACTTTTGAAACGACGTCACGAATAGGAAAATTTTTAAAAAAGCTTCATTCCCAAATATATTTGCAAAATGGAGTAACAATAGAAATATTGTAGTTGGCCACATGGTCATCCTGATGAAGGCCTGGCGTATTAGCTGTCGAAACGTTATTACGCTTATGACGTGACACAGTTAGACACAGGAAAAAATTTTGTGGAAAGCAAATAACCAACCCGCGAAAAAATTATACGATTTGTAATGTGGTTCTCCCTTCGGACGAGAATGTTAAAGAGAAGAAACTATGGATATGGAGTACGTGCACACTGCACAGTTACTAAAAAATAAACCCCGTCCTAGCAGGCCTTGGAAAGCCCATCGGTACAGACCGGCCGGCGTCTCGTCCTCAGCCCACAGGCGTCACTGGATGCGAATATGGAGGGGCATGTGGTCAGCACACCGCTCTCCCGGCCGTATGTCAGTTTCCGAGACCGGAGCCGCTACTTCTCAATCAAGTAGCTCCTCAGTTTGCCTCACAAGGGCTGAGTGCACCCCGTTTGCCAACAGCGCTCGGCAGACCGAATGGCCACCCATCCAAGCGCTTAACTTCGGTGATCTGAAGAGTAGCGGTGTTATGACTGCTGCAAGGCCGTTGGCACTGCACAGATATTACAGTGTCCAAAGTAGCTGAAAAGATGTGGAAATGGAGTAGGGAGTTGAATGTAATCTGCAGGCGTCAGTGGAGATTGCTGTCATACGGAAGCGAACCATGCACTGTAGTTGGGATTGTTAGGGGTAAATTTAGTTGGTAACACCCCGTAGATTTGTCGAATACGTCTTAAGTGTGTTGTACACAGGCAGAGGACGGGCAGATTTTGCACGTGTGTATCCGCGCGGCATTCGAGAGGACACGTGGCTGGCACGCGCCGCGGAGCCCGCGAGGCGCAACTGTGTCTGTACGGAGAAACTCCAAAGCGCGCGGTCCCGCCAAAACAAACACCAGCTGCTCTTTCCCGACCCACCTGCTTCAGGCCTTCGGTCTGTGTATCTTCCCTCCACGCCGCTACTTCTACATACAGTATACAGTGACGAGCCGAAACATTATGACCACTGCCCTCCCGCCCCCCTCTCGAGATGTGATGTCGCTTGGTGGCAGCTCGTAACACGGTAAAGAAGATATATAAATGGATGAAAGGCGGATGGGGAATCATTACATCAACGACACCGACCGCAAATGGGGAAATCTGCTGACACAAGCAACTTCGACAAAGGTGATATTATTATTACCCAGAACCTGTGAACGAATATCACTGAAACGGCAAAGCTGGTGAAGCTGGTCGAATGTTTTGTTGCTGCTGTAGTGAGCATCTATGCTAAGTGGTAGAACGACAGTGAAACTACCACTTGACGATAAATGGTTGGAGGTCCACGACTCTTCACAGAACCTGTCATTTGGAGGCTTGCCTGCTCTGTAAAGCAGGATGGGTGGCACTCTCTGGCATCTCTGCAGAAAGAGCACAGTGCTGGTGCACGCACAAGTATTTCGGAACACACCGTTCATGGCACACTGTAGAATATGGGGCTCCATAACAGGAGACCCCTGAGTGTTAACATGTTGGTCCAACGACATCTTCAGTTACGAATGCAGTGCCCACGGGATCGTCGGGATTGTGCTGTGGATGGAAACGTGCTGCCTCATCAGATGAATCATCAGGTCGATGGTCGTCTCCACAAACGCCGTCATCTAGGCTAGCGGCGGCTCGAAACTTGTGGAGGGCCATGGACGCAGGCTGGTGGTAACAGTATTATGCCATGGGTGACATTCTGCTACGCTCGCATGGGACCTGTGGTAGTAATCGAAGACACGCTGACAGCTGTGTCACATCTACACACTTCCGTGCTTGAGGTCTTGCCCGCCGGAGATGTCATCTTCCAGCAAGATAACGATCTGTGTCTCACAATCAGAACCATGCTACTCACGTTGATGTCTTGGCCACGAACGCTATCAGGCGCCATCACAGCGTACACAAATCAGCTGTCCATTGTTTAAGAAAATTGCATGACTTGCGCGTGGACATCTGGTGCGACGTACATCCACAAACCTACCAACACACTGTCGAATCCAGAATCGGTGACGTATTGCGTTCCAAAGATGGAACTAAAAGTTATTACGCAGGTGGTCATAATGTTTTGGCTCTTCAGTATGTATACTCCGCAAACCACTGCACATTGCATGACCAGAGAGTACATCTTCCCAATATTATCAATTTCCTTCCCCATTCCATTCGCATATTAAACGAGGCATGACTCTCGATATGCCTCTGAACGTGCCCTAATCTCTCTTATCTTCAACATTACCTTACGATGGTATTTTCGAGAAATTGACCGAAAATGTCAGTTTTCAATTTATTTTTTATTTGTTAGTAGAACTCGTGGGCAATAAGTTCGCAAAGTGAAAGTGATGACATCGCACCTGAGGTGTCTGAAAAATAGATAAATGTGTGAAGAGACTTTCCTGTCACACCCACTGCCTAAACAGCGCTTCAGTACGAATTCCGTGAACAACGATTCCATGGATTACTTTCAAAAAGCTTGCACGGGATACTTCTGGAAGGCTGTATTTTATTGATCATAAGTGTCTCTGTTCCTTATCTTAAACACAAATGCGTCTCTAAATTCACTCATATGGAAACGATGCCCTAAAACCACATTTTCATCTACTACAGTTGTCACAATTACAACTTATACTTAATGATGGGAACGTAGGGAAGATGACATTGTTACAGAGAAAGGGCTTCTAGATAGAAAAGACATCATGAGAAAAATTGACTAACAGGGGAATTCGATGTATAAAATATATATGAAATTCTCGTCTTAGCGAAGCCAAATTCTGTTTCTGGCGCTAGGTCAGAACAGAATTTATTCTCCATCACCAGCACAACGAATAGAAAGGAAAAAAATCACTATCAGCGAATAACGTCTATGCCGATGTACATTTGTTTCTATAAGAAATTCTATGGCACGGAACGCTCCGCTAATGACAAAAGCCCATCGTCTAACTCATGTATTCTTTGTAATTACGATGCAAATGCTTATACACCAGAGAGAAACAGCCGCAAATATTGGGAGCGGCGTTGTGATGTCTCTAATAATTGTTCATTTCGTGCAAGCGCATTTTTTCTTACCTAATTTCCTCAATGGCTGAATAACTGCAGATTAAATTTACAGCGATCAACCACAACCAGTTGATGGCAGTTACTTTCACTTCGTCACCTTCTTGTGTCTTCACCGTGAAATGTCTGATGTCTATAATCGTCCCAGTAAATCTTTCCTTCAGGTCCTTAGTCACTTGTGACGCCCCCACATAGTCTCTCCACTCTGACTTTTCCTATTCTCGTAACTAATAACTGGCAGCCTCCTACAGGTTGCTGACACTGTGTTTATCTCGTCTCCGTAAACGTTACCAACTTGACGGCGAAATATGGATTTCTGTCGAGTTCTCTGCATTCAAAAAAAAAAAAAGAGGACTGCTCGAATCTCACATACGACGTAGCTACCAATCCGCTCATCGCTGTAAAACTGTATGTTTGAGCAGAGAATGTTCGAAACGAGTGACTAGTTTCAGTGACATCAACATCAATCGGGGGGCGGGGGGGGGGGGGGGGAATTGTTTGCTGGATGACTTACGGCGATATGCTAAAGCAGTTTCACATTATATGTCATGTTATGAAAAGACTATCAAATGCAAAGTTATTGATTGCACACATTTTGCCCTACAAGACCTTACGCCAGAGATGGCTGACAAAGACTAGAAGAAACGACAAAGTTCGATATTATTCGTTTCCTCGTCCAAATGAAGCTGTGCTTTTGCATTTTGTCTCCGACCGCTGTAATGTATCCAGGGTAGAAGTTTAAAACAAAAATGAAATGTGTCACGCTTTTCTCAGAGGCCTTAGTTTTCAGAATTTGGGTCATGGTTTCGTACAGTCTTTTCTGGTAAATGAGCAGTATTTCATTCTGCAAACTACGGCCTTTTCCGTAAACTGTTTACCGCGCCTAGAGTCTGTAATGTCTGGAGTCGGGCTATTAATCTGCTGGCCACCTGCGAATAAACTGACCACCCTGGTGAGTCACCATGAAGGAAAGTGCTGCTGGAACACCGTCATAATAAATACCCGTTTAAGAAGCTGCACTTTCTTTTCATCACTCTTTCAAGTGGCTTGGTGCGGCCCTGCACATCTTCCCCCCTTACTTCTTCATCCCCTTTCTACTTATGGTAGCTCTTGCACTGTACGTCCTCAAATATTTATTGAATATATTCCAGTCTCTGTTTCATTTTCGATTTTTACCATCTACTGCTTCCTGTAGTTCCATGGAAGTTATTCCCCGATATCTTTATACATGACTTGTCGTTCTGTCCCTTCTATTTTTTAGTGTTTCCCATACATTAGTTTGTTCACCGACCCTGCGGAGAACTTCCTCACTCCTTGCCTTATCTGTCTATCAAATTGTCAATATTCTTCTGTAGCAACCTGTAACTCTTATCATCTTGCTCTTCTCTCTGATTTTGCGGAAAATTTCCTCATTCCGTATCTGTCCGGCTAACTATCAACCCCCGTTTGCAGATCACATCTCAGACTCATTTTTCAGTTTTCCCACTGTCGATGATTCACTACAATACAATTCTGTGTTCGCAGCGTACATTCTCAGATATTACTTCCTCTGACGTTTGATACTAGCAGATTTCTCTTGTCCAGAAATTCCCTCTTTGCCTATGCTAATCTTTTTTTCATGCCCCCCCTGCTCCACCTGCCATGTGGTATTTTTCTCCGGAGCTACCGGAATTCCTGAACTTCGACTACTTCGTGGTCCCTAATTTCGACATGAAATTTATAGCTATTTCTCATAAGTGTCGTCATTCTTCGATTTGCTCTCAATCTATAATCTGTGGTCACTATCGTGTTCTTCATTTCATTCTTCAGATCTTGCGCTACTTCTTCACATTCACTGAAGACAGAAATGAATCAGCGAATCTTATCATCCATATCCTTTCATCCTAAATTTTAATCTTACTCACAACCTTTTATTTCCTTCATTGCTTCTTCCACATCGAGATTGAACAGTAGGGGTGAAAGACTACATCCAACTCTTTACTTTTAATCCGTGCACTTTGCTTTTGGTTCTCCATTTTTCGTACACATTAGAATATATGCTTGGAACCGGCAACTTCATTGTTTGGTTTTTTTTTCGTTTCCTTTCCGACGCTGCTGTAGCTTTCTCTGACTTCCGTTTTCTGTAATTCCGACCATATTTACGAGTAATATGAGATGCCATCTTTCATTATTTCTACTTCCGATTTTTATTTATAATCCGGTGAATGTTTTTACTGTCTGACTTTGCGGTGCTAGTAATGTTCTTCACAATGACACCAGAATCGATGCCAAGCTTAACGCGTTGCCGCGCGACTCCAGTTTATAATTTCACACAAAACTAATTCGTAATAACTACGCACAAATGTGTACTGTTTTGTCTTGACGTCACAAGCTAAACACACACGTCGTGACAGCCACGTACAGACACCATCTATCCGTACTGGGCTCAACCGTTGTTTACGCATTATTACTCTAGTAGTTGAAACCTCCCAGCATGTTCAAACTGTGTGCCGGATCTGGAATCCTTACGGGACTGGTACTTTTTACAGAGAGGACATTACGTAGACATGGCTTTGCCACAGCCTGTGGTACTGTATGCAGAATTAATTTTTAGTCTGTAGCGGATTGTGCAATGATATGAAACCTCCTGGCACATTAAAACTGTTTGTCACACCGGGACTCGAACCTCGGATCTTTCCCTTTGGAAAAAATGGACAATATCAGGAAAACTGAATGATTTACTCAAAAGAAAGAGCTACACAAACTGGTCCACCCTCTGGCCCTTATTCAAGCAGTTATTCGGCTTAGCACTGATTCACGGAATTGTTGGATGTACTCTTGAGTGATTTTGTGCCAACTTATGTCCAATTGAATCGTCTGATCGTCAGAATCCTGGTTGGAATGTCCTGACCATGATGCTCCAAATATTCTCAACTGGTGAGAAATTCGGCGACATTTCTGGCCTAGGTAGGGTTTGGCAAGCACGAAGTCCGGCAGTACAAACTCTCCCCGTCTCTGGGAGGGTATTATCCTGCTGAAATTTAAACCCAGAATGGATTGCAATAAAGGGCATAAAAACGAGATGTATAATATCGTCGATGTGAGTAAGGGTGCCGCGGATGACAACCAAATGGGTCCTGCTATCAAAAGAAATGGCACACCAGACCATAACTGTCGGTTGTCGGCCCATATGTCGGGTGAGAGTCAGGTTCGTACCCCATTGCCCTCCAGGGCGTCTCCAGTCACATCTTCACCAGGACTCTCATTGACTGGAATCGAACTGTCTTATTGATGAGTCCCACTTCGAACTGGACCCCGATGACCAGGCAAGATGAGACTGGTGACATCCCGGACAGTGTTGGAGTACCAACATAACTGTGGCCCGCCGTATGGTCCGATAACAAGGGCTGATAGCCTGGAGTGCCATTTCTTTTCATAGCTGGACCTCTTTAGCTGTCTGTCATCTACGGCATTCCTACAGCACCGTTGTACGCCCCGTTTCGTTACCCTTCATGGCAAACCATCCGGGGCCTACGTTTCAGCAAGATCATGCCTGCGCGCAGTTTCTGCTGCTGGTCATAAATCCTCCTGAACAGGCCACGAAGGCCCAACGGTATCGGCTGGCCACCGTGTCATCCTCAGCCCATAGGCGTCACTGGATGCAGATATGGAGGGGCATATGGTCAGCACACTGCTTTCCCGGCCGTATATCAGAGACGTGAGCCACTACTTCCCAGTCAAGTAGCTCCTCACTTTGCCTCACAGGGGCTGAGTGCACCCCGCATGCCAACAGCGCTCGGCAGACCAAATGGTCACTCATCCCAAGTGCTAGCCCAGCCCGACACCACTTAACTTCCGTGATCTGACGGGAACCGGTGTTACTACTGGGCAAGGTCGTTGGCACTGCTTATCTTGGTGTTTGCCAAACCCTACCTTGGCTAGTAAGGCTACCGGATCCTCCCCAACTGAGAATATTAGTAGGGCCAGGGCCCTCCAACGAGCTCGGTACGTTGACCATCTAAGCCGCTAGTTGGACAGAATTTAGCGCGACATCCAACAATTGGATCAGTGAATGACAAGCCGAATAACTGATTGAATAAGGGCCAGACGTGACTGAACGTGTTGTTGACTTGATCAGTTTGTGAAGCTCTTACTCTTGGGTAAACTATCCAGTTTGGCTGGGTCGTGCGCTGTCAGTAACTGATAGAGTGAGCTGGTTTGGAACCTTCCGCTGCTTTACTTCGGTGTACAAGTGAGCCACACAGTGTTTGCAGTTGTATGCTGGACTGCCGGCTGGGCGTTTAAGCGCAGTGGTCGGGTCGGGTGCAACAGGCGGCGGCACTGCAGTTCGCTGTCTGCTACACGCGTAGCGAGGCGCGCATTAATTCCGGGGCAGTCGCATAAAGGAGGCGGCAACAAGCGCGCACAACCGCCACCTGCGCGCTCGCTCCTGACGACGGCTAACAAGTGCCGGCCGAAACGCCACGGTCCTTAATGACGTGGCTGGTGCTCTCTGACAAAGAAGGAAGTGGCAGTGAGTATATAGGCTCTCATGCCGTCGACGTCGGCGTTATTACAGGTGGACTACAGCTTCAAGAGGGAAGCGATGGGCAATATATTTCGTTGTGGTCTAGTTCAAAAAGCACTTTGTCTCCAAGATGTGCTGGAGCAAATCAGAATTTTGTGGAGTAACGAGTGGCACTTATCGTTGCTGTGGGCTTCATTCCAAAGACTGATTTGATGCAGGTCTCCACGCTACTCTATCCTGTGGAAACATTTTGATATTCGCACAATTAACCAACCTGCAGCCACCCGAACCTGCTCACTATATTCATTCCATGATGTGCCTCTAAAATTTTAAGCCGACCGTTCTCTCCATTATCAAAGTGACGACTCCGTGGATAAATCACATCATCCGATGTATTCTTTTAGTCAAGTTGTCGCATAAATTCTTTTTCTCTCTTTCGTTCGATTCAGTGCTTCCTCATTAGTTACTCACTCTACCCATGCAATTGTGGGAGCGCTAAGAGCCCTAATCACATTTAACTGCAGTCTTGCTCCCACTCACTCATTTCTTCGCTACTCCTCACATTTGCTAGTGTGTAGCTGTTTAGTACGTTACTTTGTTACTAGATGGCACATGCACGGTGGGTTGTGTAAAAGCTGTGAGCTATCGAATGGGACACGACGTTTTTTAATCGATTCTTTTATGTCACGATTGAAAGAATGCATTCATTCAAGCAGACGCTTTTGGATCGATTTATATTTACATGAACTGATATTTTAGGCAGTGGTATGAATTAACTGTTTCCGAGCACAATTCTATATTTGATCATCAAGTGAAAGCAGATCTGTACAACAGACTACATCATCACATTCAAGAAGACTGATTTACTCCCAAAAGAATACGAAAGTATTTTTTTCTGCCGGCCGGGGTGGCCGAGCGTTTCTAGGCTCTTCAATCCGAGACAACGCAGCTGCTACGGTCGCAGGTTCTAATCCTGCCTCGGGCATGGATGTGTGTGATGTCCTTAGGTCAGTTAGGTTTAAGTAGTTCTACGTTCTAGGGGACTGATGACCTCAGAAGTTAAGTCCCTTAGTGCTCAGAGCCATTTGAACCATTTTTTCCAACTTTTTCGTTTCGCGGACGATGGCCATTTGAACTATTTTGATTTTTTTTTCTGAAAATTTGAAATAATGCCTAATAATGATTTATGGCCTTTGCAGAATATATAGGAGAGTATGTAAGTGACAGAGTAAAGAAAGACTGAGTAGGTGAAAGAGAGAGAAAAAGAAGAATGTAGAAGTAAGATATAAAGTGTGTGTGTGTGTGTGTGTGTGTGTGTGTGTGTGTGTGTGTGTGTGTGTGTGTTTTTGTGTGTGTTTTTGTGTGTGTGTGTGTGTGAGAGAGAGAGAGAGAGAGTTAGAGAGAGAGAGAGAGAGAGAGAGAGAGAGAGAGAGAGAGAGAGAGAGAGAGAGAGGGGGGGGCGGGGGAGGAATAAAATAGTCAGTGAAAGGTGAAAGACAAGGTGGAAACAAAGAGTGAATAAGTGGTTGGTTGGTTGGTTTGTGGAAGGGACCAGACCAGACTACAAAGGCCATTGGTCCCTAAGTAAGTGGAAAGGAGAGAAAAAGACCAGTGAGGAAGTAAGAGAGAAAGGAGAAGAGGGAGAGAGAGAGAGAGAGAGAGAGTGAGAGTGAGAGAGAAAGCGGAAGAACCAATGAACGTCTAGGTCGTAATTGAATGCTTTTCGCTGGAACAGAGCGATAATGCTGTTTGGAACTTCTAGATGACGGTAACCCGCCTGCACAGCTGATACCGCTGCCACTAGTTATCGTTATGAGCCTCGATCCCAGGTGCGCGGAACGAGTCCTCTTGGCGCCTAAAATTTTCAGCGGCATAGCGTGGTCCGAAAGGCGACGAGAGATAGTTGTGTATGTGCTCGTGATCACCACGCTGTGCGTCCGTCTTTTGGGTTTCATCTCGAACCTTGTCTTATTGCCTAAAGGAAAGCAGCACGCAGTAGTATTACAAAGGTGTCAGCCAGTTCTCCCAAACGTCTCTTTGACATCTGGACGAAATGCTCTAGCTATGGATACCCCGTTGACGAAAAGAGGTGAACTTCAAGAAATAAACAGTGTTTCCCGACAGGTGCTTGCGGGTTCTGTGAGGAAGTCAGTTTTCGTAGTTTCACAGCACGGGGAGTGATTCCACACGTAAAGGGTTTCCCGTACGAGCAATTTTCTTTCACTCGTGCTGCTTTTTTTGTTTGTGTGTTGCTCTGCTCATGCAGTTACAGCTGCGTTAAAACGCAAAGGAAAGGTAAATTGTGAGATAAGCGGGGGTAGCAGGAATTCGGCGAAGAATGCCGCGTCCTGTCTGCGATCAGCGCAGTGCGCCCGGCGTGGCGTGGCGCGGCTGTTCTCTGCAGATAAATCGGGACCGTTGGCTTCCAGTCTGATGTGTCTTGGTGGGCCGGCGAGAGGAGGCTGGGAGGGTGGGAGGAGGACATTCCTGCCGCGCCTGCGCCTTCCGGACAGCGGGATCCCCCGACTGACGCCCACGCAAAGCGGGTAGCCAGTCCGGCTTAGCTCAGGTGCGTGAGTATCGGATCAGAGACCAGCTCAGCTACTGACTGGTTAACACCGAGCGAGCGCGGCACAGTGATTAAGGTGCTACACTCGAGTTCAGATCTCTGTACAGAACTCGTAATTTCATAGTTCTCTAAAATCTTTGTAATCGAGATGTGTGATGATCCTATCAAGAAGACGGCACACGCTTTCTTGTTCAATTGTTATGCAACCGACATAGTGCTCCCTCTATAATGACAACCATGTCAACGATGCGTTACTACAACGTCCCTTCGCTTCTTATCCTCTCGCACTCTTACACTGTAAATATTTACTAATGCTTCTCTCTTTTTTATATATATACTTTTCTGCCACGAAAGTACTTCTACTCAATTTCTTCCACTGCGTCGTCTAATTTTGCAGTGTTCAGAACCTTCACGATGGACTCCTATGCTGTAAATATTTACCATAGCTTCTCTCGTTTTTGTATACTTACTCTGTCACTTAAGTACTACTACTAAATTTCTTCCACTGCATCATCCAATTGTTTATTTTTTAGTAATTATTCCCAGTATTCCCAACTGCAAAGATTTAGCATTGCTTCTTTCATTTTTGTGTAGTTTTTCTGTCCTGAAACCGGAATTACTCAATTTCTTACATTGTATGATACAATTTTTTTTATTTATCAGAAGTTTTTCCTCGTGCTATTTTTCCAGATACGGATCCCTATCCTCTATTTGTTCCTCAAGACACCTTCTACAATCTCTCGAAGTTTGTTGCAACATTTCTGGGACGCCCTGTATAATTGTTGATACGTTGTTGCTTTTAGCTGTGAACAAATTGGTTTGCAGATAGCACTGACCCGCCTGAGAGTTGTAAATTGGACACAAGTCAGGCTACACCTTGCAAGCTTAAAAATGTTTTGACATTAGTTCTGCTTGGATGACTGTAAAACTACCTATTTAACCCGTTCGTTTGTCAGTTATCTCTATGAGGCTTACTAGTCCCTCTCGCACCGATAAAATACACAAAAATCTTTAGAGTCATGGATCAGGTCTTCCGTTGATGGTCAAAAACGTCTTCTACATAAATTTCATATCGAGAAACATAAGTAGCCTCCAGCCCTTGCAGTTCCGCTGCCAGAAATAAACATTGATACGAAAGTAGATATTCTCCAGCTTACGAAGAGCATCCGATCAGGCTCTACGTTAGCCCGGCGACGTCTATTAGGTTCAGGAAAACGGAGGGAGGGGGAAGAACGAAGGGGTGATGAACAAGAAATGAAACAGAATTTAGTCATTGACCCATCAGCGCACCTGACGACAAGAGTTCGCCTCAGAATGCTACAAAGTAGAAAAGTGGGCATGTTAACAAGAATCTCACTCGTCATCTCGGATTCACTTCTCAGCACATCTAGAGTGGCGGCGACACGGAGACGGTCGGAGCTGTGTCCACACAGGGCTTTCTCGTGTAGGTAGGCCCACCAACCCCGGAATCGGCTGCCTGTTGCTTAGCCGTTCCGCCAGCCAGCCCTCACCCCTGCTAATGGGGCGCGCAGTTTGACCCACTCCTGAGTTTCCTGAGAGGGTGGCGATGTCAGGGGGGCGGAGTGTGACACGGCGGTCAGCTGATCGTGGCTCATCCACGAGGGCGTATCCGCCGGCGTCGTGTGGCTAATAATCGAGTCAGCGACGCACGGAGTGCCTCCAACGTACGATATCGGATCAAAAGATTCCGGACATCTCTTTGTAATACGTTATTCATCACTAGATGTTACGACAGGCTGGCCAGGTGGAATAAAAGAAGGCGAGGTTTACTGCTTAGTCTGTGGTGAAGCAGTAACAGTGGACTGAGTCGGTCAGGTTAGGTCATTGAGTTGGTGTCCGCCCGGGTAGCTGAGTGGTCAGCGTGACAGACTGTCAATCCTAAGGGCCCGGGTTCGATTCCCGGCTGGGAGTTGTGTTGTCCTAATCATCATCATTTCATCCCCATCGACGCGCAGGTCGCCAAAGTGGCGTCAAATCGAAAGACCTGCACCTGGCGAACGGTCTACCCGACGGGAGGCCCTAGTCACACGACATTTCCATTTCCATTGATTTGGTATGTGGAGTACCCGAGTAAGAGATCCATTAGAGATGTTTCACTGTGAAGTGGAAAGCCGAAGGAATAACGGCAGGGAAATCGAGTCCGTAGAGTACTGCGGAGGGTGACTGTAAAAGATCGTAAGGCACCAGCTGAAGGAAGCACTCTTGTTCGTTTTACTCTCACATGCACAAGATGTCAGACGGATAAAACCGCTACGGTCGCAGGTTCGAATCCTGCCTCGGGGATGGATGTGTGTGATGTCCTTAGGTTAGTTAGGTTTAAGTAGTTCTAAGTTCTAGGGGACTCATGACCTTAGAAGTTAAGTCCCATAGTGCTCAGAGCCATCAGCACATTATAAACGTTTGTCATGGCTAACAGCTAAAATATTTAAACACAGACAGCGACTTGTCCAAAAGGCCACCTCCATATACATGTTGCTCACAGGTGCTTCTTACATGATAGGAATACTGTACACAGTAGCACATTTGTGTATATTTGCTTTGATTTCTTTGTTGTCAGTAGGGATCACAAGGCTCAAAAAAGTAAACTGTGCCAATCTAAAAAAAACTTTAATTAAAACTTATAAGATATTCCTTAAACTTAGAAGTAACATGCATTAACTGTACTAATATAATAAAAAACACGACATTTGTTGTAGAAAATTAACTTCGGTTTGCTTCAGTGTGATTCTTGAGCTCGCGTCATCTTCTCTACAAGTTTGGTAATTCTCGGGCTTATATTTTTGCTTAAAGCTATTTGCTTAATATCAGTAATTTTCAGTTTAAAAATGATTCAAATGACTCTGAGCACTATGATACTTAACATCTGAGGTCATCAGTACCCTAGAACTTAGAACTACTTAAACCTAACTAACCTAAGGACATCACACACATCCATACCCGAGGCAGGATTCGAACCTGCGACCGTAGCAGCAGCGCGGTTCCGGACTGATGCGCCTAGAACCACTCGGCCACAACGGCCGGCTTATTTACAGTTGATTGCTGGACTTTTGTTTCAATTTCCATCAAAGCAGAAAGCCCTTGTTCGCATAAATAAGTTGCGAAGATAAGCATAAGATAACGCAATGGGATTTCTCGTATTTTAATTTAGGAATTTTTTTTTCACCAAAAAGTGCTCAAGAGCGTCAGGTTCAAATGCGTCCTTACAGTTTCTTTCATTTTGAAATTCTTGTGAAGCTTTTCAGGCATTAGGGCTAAAAGGGTTGCCAACCAGTTTTTGGGCAACTTCAGCTTCCGTTTTGTTATGTTATGATTACACTCGTCGGGCAACTTTTGGTGTCTTCTTATATATCTGTCCTGATCGTGTCATGATTTTCATCGTCAATGAATGCTTTTAATATCACGAACGCAGAATAATTGTTTTCGCCAATTTCATGTAATCATAACTGAAAATTGCATGTAACGGCACGAAGCTGATCCTCAAAGACAAATATGTTTGAAACGACTCCACTGAAACAAGTGATCAGGAGTGATTAAATATGCTCTGTCTTGTGACAGTTCGAAGTACGGAGGAGATTGTGGTATGGTATGAGGGTGTTTTCCGTGGTACGGGTATGGTGCACTTACTACGCTTAAGAAAATAGACTGAAATTTTAAAAACAATTTTTTTTTTAAATGTATACTCTCTTTAAAGAGCATTCTGGAGATCACTGAATCAGTCGAAGCGCGTCATTGGTCAATAAATAGTAATTGCAACTCTGACAGCAAGACTTTTTTTCTTAATCGTATATTGTGTACCATTTTCGCTGCGAGTTGGAAAAAGTTGTACGTATGTCGTCTGGTTTGGGCTCTTGAGGAAGAAGGTGTTTGCAAGTATCCTGAGACATTCAGACACCTTAATGAATGTGTCTCCAGCTAAGTTCAAGCTGGCCAGAAGGCGAAAGGTGGACACAACCTATATTAATGTCCACTGTAGGTATCCGGACACTTTCGTTCAGATAGTGTTCAGGTTATCTGTATCGCTGCCAAAAAGCAAAAAAATAAAAGTGCTTCGAGAGACAGAACCAATCTGCTGGACCTCCGGCCGAGTTTTCGGTCGCCGCTAACAACCTAAAATGAATTGGTAGAGCACATATATAACGCCTGTCAAAAGAGGCAGAGGGAAGTAAAAAAGGGAAAAAGAAAGAGAAACAATGAGCATCCAGGTAAAAGGCGCGGTTAGAGAGATGAATCGTAGAAACGAAAGCGACAGTGTTGGGGAGGGTAGGGGGAGTGGCGCCGGATCAGATGGGACTCGCAGGGAACAGGTTATGCTAATCGATAAATAAATTAATGGCATTGACGGTCCCGCGCGGCTCGGGAATCGTTCCGAAAACAGACCGGCCGCCCGGCCCATTGTGGCTGGGGCGATCTGTTACGGAAACAGCGGTACCCGTTGTAGCCGGGCCGCGGCATCAGCTGACGCTTGCGTGATTGCTCGCGCCGGGGAACGATCTGCGACCAGTGGAAAGGAGGACGTTGTCTGATTGGGAGGCCCCCTCTGGATTCAGAGTACGAAACACCTTCCTGGCTTCCTGGTAGGGGCTCTGCCCAAATAGCTGCAGGCGGTTCCAAATGCCCCTGAGCACTATGTGACTTAACATCCGAGGTCATCAGTCCCCTAGACCTTGTAACTACTTAAACCTAACTAACCCAAGAACATCACACACATACATGTCCTAGGCAGAATTCGAACCTGCGACGGTAGCGGTCCGCGCGGTTCCAGACTGAAGCGCCTAGAACCGCTCGGTCACTCGGTTCTTCTTTGTCATTACATACTCGTAACAATACGACTGGGAAGAGTGTTTCCAAACAACCTGTCACTGTCCGATTCCGAAGGTATTCCATGTCAGACGAATACACCATAGTTAAAAATTGTAGGGTTCAGATCAGATGAGAGTGGGGACAAAAAAATTGGACTATCTCTGCCTGTTCTTCTGCTAGTAAAGGTGAACAGTAGGACCGAAGTGTGCTGAAGCGGCACAATGCAATGTGTGAGCCTGTTAACGAGTGGTCAATGGACTATTTTCAAAATCATGACCAATGGTATTTTCTAGGAAGTCTGTGTACTCCTGCTTCGTTAGTCTCGTTTACAAGTGCATGGTGTCCAACTAAGCGATCACTAATTATACTGGCCTACATATTGTGGGAGCACTGCACTTGGTGGTGAGAGGAAGCAATTACTCTTAGGTTCTCACACTCCGATACATGCTGACTGTGGAAGCTTATAATGGGGCAACAATTTACAGTGAAAACTTGTTCGCCTCTGAGGGAGACGTACAATGATACGAAATTCAACCCCCCCCCCCAAAAAAAAACTCTATTCCCCCCGTGAGTGGAGAGGGGCAGCTTTGAAATCTAAAATGGGAACCCGCATTTTCTATTTCTGATCCGCGTATCACTGAAAAAGTTCTGTGGGAACCTTTTTGCCAGCCGAGGTGGCCGAGCGGTTCTAGGCACTACGGTCTGGAACCGCGAAACCACTACAGTCGCAGGTTCGAATCCTGCCTCGGGCATGGATGTGTGTGATGTCCTTAGGTTAGTTAGGTTTAAGTAGTTCTAAGTTCTAGGGGACTGGTGACCGCAGATGTTATGAAACGTCCCCTTTGAAAAAATTATACAAGACTGTGCTTAAAATGACACAGAATAATTTCAGCGCAACGCAATCTGACTTCCAAAAATCCCTACGAAAGAATGGCCCTGACTAGCATTAACCTATACCTTTCACAAATCACTTACCTCACAAAAATCTTCGTTACTCGAACTACTGCAATACAGGGAGCGCCACTACTGCCAGCTAACTAAAAGATTCAAACTACGGAAGTCACTAACTACTGATAGGCACAGTTAGCAAATGAAAGATTTTAATAGAGAACAAACAATGTATTTACCTTTATAGTCATAATATATATATCAGTTCATGACACCAATTCTTACAAATTTCAAAACTCCGTCATCTCTCTCCCACGTCCACCACTGCTGGTGGCTCACCTCCAACTGTGCAACGCTACGCGCTGTTAGCATCCAGCTGCCGCTGCCCGACACTACAATGGCAGACAACAATGCAAACTAGCCACAGACTGCGCACAGCACAGCCAGTGATTTTTCATACAGAGCGCTACGTGGCGTTACCAATAAGAAAATGTAAACAGCCTACTTACAATGTTAAGTCCCATAGTGCTCAGAGCCATTTGAACCATTTTTTTTTAACTTTTTCGTTTCGCGCACGATGGCGATGTAATCGAAAAACTCAAAATGGGTAGCAAATCACATGTTTCAAAATGCTATCCAGTGACACTTGAATTAACTCTCTCCAAACGCTGCGAGGGTAGGAGAGGAAACTATTTCGTGACTTCTAATGGGAATCCCCAAACTCAACGCTGTATTCCTCCGTAAAGACGAAAAGGGGACTGTCGGAGCGCCACGGTGGCCGAGGAGCGAACTACGACTTTTCATAAGCAACAGTGCAGTCGCATTAAAAGTTACAAAGTAATTCTCTCTACTGCCCTCGCACCGTGGAGTAGGGTGGTGGGAGGTTGTTCAAAAGTCTTTGGGTAACATTTTTAGACATACGATTTTCCACCCATCTTGATTTTTCTGATTACAGCGCCATCTGTTGCGTACCGGAAAATATGTTTCTAACGAAACTGATGTATTTTCTTTCGTAGAATCCGAATGTGCAATAAAAAGTAGTGGTTCCGATTTAAGATTTCAAAGCTGTCCCCCCCCCCCCTTTCCCCCTACCCCCACACATGGGTTGGGGTGAGATGTTGAATTTGGTATCAGTGGATTTCCGCCTCCGAGACGAACAAGTTTTCGAGATACTTCAATGTCTTCAGACCACCAAATACATATAAATATGGTGCGATGATCAAAGATGCATTCTTTCTGTGCTGATGTGCACCAAGACCGATCTCTTGCGAAAAGCCGAAACGGCGAGTGAAGGATTTATTGGTTCAAATGTCTCTGAACACTATGGGACCTAACTTTTAAGGTCATCAGTCCCCTAGAACTTAGAACTAATTAAACCTAACTATACTAAGGACATCATACACATCCATGCCCGAGGCGGGATTCGAACCTGCGACCGGCCACCCCGGCTGGCGTTTTATTGGTATGTGACGCTACCTTGCAAGTGTATAGCAGTATGAGAATTGCAAGAGTTGGACGAAAAGTATACTCCGATGGCCCATGTGGTTAATGCGTCAGCTCGCGTTAACAGGGAGATCGTGGTTCGAGTCCAAGTCTGCCACAAAATTTCTCCAATTACCCCTGATTCATTGCAAAGCACAATATGGATAACGTAATTGAAAATCGTAAAATAAGTATTTGTATGGCCGCTGCATCGGTAAGGTGTCTGTTCCTTCAGACGTCCGAATGAACAAACGCAGAAATATATATTAAATAATGTTATGTTGTGGAGTTTCTTATTACTTTTATGATGGTAAATCATTTGCCCCAATACTTTGATATTAAGGCAGTTATACAACATGTTTATGTAGGTGGGGCGGAACGCCATAAAAAAAGTTAAAAAATTGTTGTTATTAAAGCAAAAGAAGACGAGTAAATGAATAAATAGAGAGAGAGTATTTGAGAGTGCTGTGCGTGATGTATAGGCAGTGGTGTGATGACAGACGGCAGCCGACGCCGCGAGACTTCTCCAGAGTTATGGCCTGCGGTGACACGCGGCGACTGCCGTAATTGGCTCAACTGAGTCGTGTATCGGGTGGCTGAGACGGCGCCGCGGGATGTGATTCGCCGCCGCTGTGACGTCAGCACGCGGCCGCCAGTTTCTTTATTTGCACCAGCTGAAGGCAGGTGGACCAACTGTTCGGGAGGTCGCCGGTGATAACTGTACCGGGCTCGACGTCTGTCGCGGTAACGAGAGCCGCGCAGGTCTCGTACAGATCAGCTGGCGGGCCGACAATTACGCCCGCTTTCTGCCGCGCCAGTAAGACGTCACACGCCCTCCAATTACAGAGCCTGTCTTGTTTTCACTATGTAAGAGTGTGCTAAAGTTTTGCTCTGCTGCAGAGGGAGGGAGGCCGCTTTAGTGTCCATAGGGACAGGCTATGTCGCCTGAATAAGTGGGGGTGGGACGGAGGAGTATTGCTCAGTTTAGGGGGAACACCCTCGCATTCGTCGTGAATAATTTGTAAACGCGAATTCGTAATTACCTAAGAACATGGTAAGTAGTAACTACCTCCACATGTATTCTGGCAATGAGAGGTGCAGAGTATTTAAACTATATGATGGTTACCTCAAGGATCAGCTTCGGTTTCTTTCCTTTTCACTCTGTGCTCACACATCAAAAGTTTCTTCAGAACAATCCCTTTACGATGATGTTTGTTTTGTGGCCCACAGCTCCTAGTTCTCTGAGTCTAAAACCACATGATCCACTGGAAGTCGCCAGCCATGGTGGCCGTGCGGTTCTAGGCTCTACAGTCTGGAACCGCGCGACCGCTACGGTCGCAGGTTCGAAAACTGCCTCGGGCATGGATGTGTGTGATGTCCTTAGGTTAGTTAGGTTTACGTAGTTCTAAGTTATAGTGGACTGATCACCTCAGAAATTAAGTCCCACAGTGCTCAGAGCCATACGAACCATTGAAAGTCTTGGGTGTCCAATTCAAGAAAAGGTGCCACCGCCTCAATCCTCGGAAAACAGTTATATTTACATGAAATGTATTTGCAGCTACGAATACGAACAACTGACAGTTGTGTAAGGAATGATGACAGTGATAATGTGTGCCGGACCGAGGCTCTAAACCGGATTTCCCGCTTTACGCGATCGGTCGCCGTAATCGCTTCGGATATCCGTGCACTAATCACATCCAGACCCAAACTTCCATATGTCTTCGTTCCTCAGTCACAGCCTGTACTCGAACATACATTATGTAATTCCAGTTCAGTGGAGGTCATTTTAATTGAAAGTCGCTGCCTGCTATCGACGAATAAATTGTCGCTGAATCTCTCCACCAACAGAGAACGTTTGGAGCATTATGGGTAGGGCTGTCCTACCACCTCGACTAAATCATTCAGTTTTTCTGAAACTGTAATTACGTGTTTGTTTACACATTTATATCACATCCATCGACTTCCGTTTCTTTTAAATGTATATTTTTGTTACTGCATCTAGGAAAATTTAGAAGAAAATATGTTTATAAATATTTTATCTATATATAATTTCGTATTATTAACTTCTGATCATATAACCTTTTGATCACAGCAACATATGAAATACGACATTTTCGTACATATTAATTTTGTATGAGATTATTGACTTACAAATGAAGTCACCGATACCCATCGGTATCCGAAAGTTCATAATGTACATTAGGCTTGGTTACATCTCAGAAATCATCGTATAGAATTTGTGAATCAACATTATCTTAATGCCGTTTATTTACGCTTTTGTTCATAAACCGGAGACAGAAAATTTAAGAAAAATAAGAAAATGGCGATGGCCAGGCGAGACTTAGACCTAAACTACTCCTGGATGAGCGTCTGTCTACTGGACGCAACGTGGATTCTCGTTGTCTCGCATTCGGCCAGTCGGAGATCGTTCTTTGAGAGGAATTCACATACTGTCGATAACGAACGTCACGGAAAGACTACGTAAATAAACATGCCGTCTCGTGGCCTATCGAATGTCAGTTAATGGAAGTTACGGCTCGTTCATAAATATAATGGGCATAATTCCGCTGCCAGCCGGGACAGCCAATAATCTTGTTAACAAGTTCTACAGCCACTAAGTGATCAGCGATTTCTGTTGCCGCAGATGTAGATCTTGTCCTGCCATTGCTCTGGCGTCGTCATACTTAATCGCAGCTACAAACTTTCTCCTTGTGCACGCTTAAGTGGAATGTAGCCAGTTTGGACTTTGTATTCCAGTATCGCAGATGTGTGTGTATGTGTGTGTGTGTGTGTGTGTGTGTGTGTGCGCGAGTGCGCGTGTGCGTGTGTGCGTGTGTGACCCCAGGCGACGACGACAGAACATAAATTTCTTTCGTAAATCACAATTACATTCGGTGACCGTACGTTTCTCTGGTCGCGCGTGATTTACTGTTCTACTTGCTGGTTTGCAAGAGATTCTTTTGTCACGTTTCATAGGGATATGTATCACTTATGATTACGAAGTTTGTTGTTTTCTCTTTCGGCGTTACTGTTAGCCAAAAAATTAGTACGTAAGCTTTAATTGACATCTAGCTATCAATTCCGACAAGCATTTTATTTACGCAGTTGCGTCACTAACTTGGAGATCGGCGTTCCTTTTTTAAAATTTAAAATTTTATATTTTATTGAACGTCATTAACGTATACATTTGTCAGCATTTTGAAGGAGTGTTTATGGATGCACGTGTAACATTTGTTCAATCTGTGTTTTCGTAGTCAAATGAATTTTAATATATCACTGCTGTATAATGTTTCAAACACTTTCTGTCATCTTCATTCAGTGACGCGTTGCAAATGAACAGTTTGGTAAGATTTCTCGTTGTTTTTGTGACACCAACAACGCTATTCTTCTTGACGAACATTCTCATCGCCTATTGACTACATTTATCTAAATCACTGATTTCACTGTGTGATGTTTCTGTCTGTACAGCTAAGTGCTTCCCTCATTCCGTTCCATGTTATTTATATTTGTGTTAATTTTCTCGTTTCTTCTTTTTGTTATTTTTTCTGGATTTACTGTACTTTACACAGCAAAGTAGTTACGTTAACAGAATGGACTTTAGGGTAGGAGCGATCTTACTCCAAGTACCATTCAGCGTTAGTCCGAAAGCAGTTTACGGAAACATCGACAAATTAAATCCGAAGATAAGGAGAAATGTTTGTAACAACTTTGTGATTAGGCTGGAATTGTCTAGAACAATTCAACATCACTACACTTTTGTCCTCGTTTCTGTGGGTTCCCCTATTCTGTATTTTCTTCTTGCTTGCATTTAAGTCAGCTTAGGCTATTAATTATTTAATACGCCTCTTGTAATTTTCGAAAACGTGTGAAGGAATATCAAGATTGAGACTTTGTCTAAAAGAAGTGTGCATCTGTTTTTCAATTAAGTTCAGGTGGATGTTCTTGTCATTTAAAAGAATTTTTTTTTCTATGCGTGCAAATAAGTTCACAATAGCATCTTTCAGCAGAAGCAGCCTAGTCGCCCAATAATATTCTTGACGGCTTTACTTTCAAATATGTGGGACTAATTGAGCCGTTCGTTACGCATTGTAAAATATTTTACTATTCTGTAGGCCTACTGTCTTCAGAGCAGACATGTTATGGATGTGAAGGCTGTGTAAATGAAAATTACCGACGTGAGGACAAATAATAAAAACCTGTATTTTTTTGCATTAGTTAACTAATGAAAGGTAAGGGAACTCTGCTGCCAACGTCTACAAAATTTTAGTGATATCCAATACATCAAATATAATTCTATTCACAACCATAAATCAACTTACTACTTCTTCCTCAATTCAACAGAAAAGGATGTCTCAAGTTCTTGTCATATTAGTTGTCTCCTCCTTCTTCTGAATCTCTCTCCCTCTTTTTTCTAATATCTCATCTCACTTTCCAAGCCTTTCTCATTTACCCTCTTATTACGTCTCTCGTTTCTAATCTCTCCCTTATCCTTCAAATCTCTTTCCAACTTCCTCATTCAGTTTTGACAATTTTTCGGTGCTTTCGTCACTCTACCTTTTCTATTCCCACATTGTCGAGGCCGGTAGTCCAGATACAGCCTTCTGAAAAATCGATTATACACTGTAGGTACTTGTCACTATTATGATTACTATTCCTTTCCTTACCAGTAGGACCATAAGTCTTGTGGTTGTTTCTTATTAGTTTTGTCAGTTGCATCATTCGTGTTAAGAAATAAATTATGTCACATTTCCTGACAGCAGCAGTGAAGGATGCCTGGTATTCTTACCAACTGAGATAAATAAAATAACACAATCCTGCGGTCGTCTTTGCGCACGTGTAGCTTTTGCCTCCCACGCCACGCGAAGTTGCGCGAATTATTGCACGGCGCTGCAAATTACCAGTGATACGCTGTTACCCGTCAACAGATCCGCCCGCTAAATCATCTTCCTCGCCTTCGTGTTCCGCCTGACCACCGTAATGCTGACGTGGACAAGACAAGGCGATTATCATCTCCCCCACACGGCGCCGTGCCTCTAATTTATTTTTGCTCAACCCGCGGCAACAAGTGACAGACCGCGCGCTCGCCGTCCGGTTTTCCCTGGTTTTCCTTCGTCCCGTCTCGTCTATCCTCGGCGGAGCTCGGTTCCCGGTTGCGTAATGGCGCGCCCTTTACCGACGGCCCCAATGACGTATGGCCCCAAAACAAGGCCCCATACCTCGCTACTGGCCGTCCGGAAAACATCGTGTGCGCCGCGCCAGCTTCCTCGGTAATTAGCGATACTGGACACCGGAAACGTTTCCACCCAAGTACGCGAGCGGCGTCTTCAGAGAACTGGCGGACAGATGTAGAACCATCTCCTTAAGATGAAGACCAAATTGACCTGAATTTAAAAATACCCATATTACGGTACTTTTATGCCCTTCTAATGTTTCGTAAACTGTTACTGCAGTAAATATACGTGCGATCCTGTTATCGAAAAAAATTGGGATTCGATTTCCAGTCGCTTCTAGGACTACTTGCTGTAGCCATTTCTTTCCATTCCGCCAACGATTTTTAAGTATGTTGAATACCTAATTGTACCGTTGTCCTGGTCGTTTTAGATGAGAGGCCATAGTAGTACGAATGCAGCTTGGAAGAAATGTCCACATTAAGCAGCTGTTCACCCTCCTACTGGCAGAGTAAATCAGTTTACAGGCCAAAGCGGTGGCGCTCCATCAG
This sequence comes from Schistocerca gregaria, assembly GCF_023897955.1. Classification (NCBI taxonomy): domain Eukaryota; kingdom Metazoa; phylum Arthropoda; class Insecta; order Orthoptera; family Acrididae; genus Schistocerca; species Schistocerca gregaria. The sequence goes on along the minus strand of NC_064929.1, from coordinate 164,430,088 downwards.
GCCAACTAAAGCATCGCAGTGTTCCAACCACCTTTTTAGTCTACCATTATCTGCATAGTCGCAGAAAATGATGATTTATAAAACAATGTTTGCCACTATACATGTTACAAAAAGGAAACAGCAGGTCAAAAAACTGCACCATTGACATGAGAGTGCTTCGAACCCTGGTCCTATGCTTTACCACGTAGCGATGCGCTACCCCAGGATGTTTTATTCTATTTTAATTTTTTTACCTTCTACCCTTATTCATAGACAGTCAAACTCTAACAAAACTCGCTGTCATTGGAGATAATCCTAGGCTGAACAATTCGTCAGCTCAAGACGTGCAATTTTGTTTTTCCACTCCATTCCCGGCCCAAGTTCAGCAACAGTAATCCAATTTTCAAACACTTGCTTTTGCTGTTATTTGACACAGTTTTGCTTGTTTATTAGCACTGACAACTCTACGAAAATGCCACAGCTCTCGGTCGTTACGTGAAGGGCGTCGGCCTTTGCGTGGTGAAAGGTAACACCTCATATTTGGTATTCTCGGCACATTCTTGAGACTGTAGATCTCCGAATATTAAATTCCCTACCGATTTCCGAAATCAAATGCGCCCTGCATCTAGGTCCGTCTACCATTCCGCGTTCAAACGGTTCAAACGGCTCTGAACACTATGGGACTTAACTGCTGAGGTCATCAGTCTCCTAGGACTTAGAATTACTTAAACCTAACTAACCTAAGGACACCACACACATCCATGCCCGAGGCAGGATTCGAACCTGCGACCGTAGCGGTAGCGCGGTTGCAGACTGAAGGGCCTAGAACCGTTCGGCCACTGCGGCCGGCAATGTACATGTAAATAAATAGCACACTACGTGTAACCTTGGACGCAAGTTAAATGTTAATAAGCTGGAAAAGATTAACGATGATGTTTGGTTTTTGAGGCGTTCGACTGCGCGGTCATCAGCGCCCATACAAAGTCCCAATATTTATACAGTCCAATTTTTAACCCCTTCCAATCTAGTCACTGTCACGAATGATGCTGATGATGATGATGAAATGATGAGGACAATACAAACACCCAGTCCCTGGGCAGAGAGAGAAAAACAGTAATGCTAGACAAAACAGTAGACAAGTTTACTTTCACATCTCCTTAAGCTGGCTTCTCCGAACCGAGGGTCCCTATGCCAAATTATTCAGTGGAGCATCCTCTATGTACTGTTACATACCAAGCGAGGTGGCGCAGTGGCTAGCACACTGGACTCGCATTCGTGAGGACGACGGTTCAATCCTGCGTCCGGTCATCCTGATTTAGGTATTCCGTGATTTCCCTAAATCACTCCAGGCAAATGCCGGGGTGGTTACTTTGACGGGGCACGGCCGACTTCCTTCCCCATCCTCCCCTAATCCGATGAGACCGATGACCTCGCAGTCTTGTCTCCAACCACAAAACAGGCGCCCAGGTCCTGTTACATTTTTGCACACTGTTACGGAAACACGCTGTGTGTGCATATCACTATAGACGTTTTTTCGTCACCTAAGTCTGTGTGTGTGTGTGTGTGTGTGTGTGTGTGTGTGTGTGTGTGTGTCGCCAACCACGAAAGGCTTAAGACACAACAAGTTTTTGTAATACCTGTCACATTGCGTTCTAGGTACAGTATACGTCCTCGATATATCAGGCGGATAAAGTTTAGCTATTTTACAGTCTTGTCCCTTGTAATGGTTCTTTATTTATGTGACCATTACGGCACTCCAACCCCAGTTCTCGACACCAGTAATATGGTACTACTTTTCTGCGAAGTAACAGACATATTTTTGTGACAATATTCATATTTGGTTTTATTAATGTATAGGTACCCCGGATGTATCGATATATTACAGTGATAAGGTTCTTGAGTGTATTCATTTCTGTGAAACTGTCGTAATCTTTGACTTACTTGTAACCGTTTTCGTGCGAATGCGCACAGAGCAGTCTTTGTTTCACTTTGCAGAAGTTAAGTTGTTAATTCTCTTTGTAAAAGAACAGTCAAGTCTTGTGTCTGGTTTAAGTGGAAATTAAATATATGAAGATTGATACCAAAGTATTTTCTTGATGATGTGACCGTTAAGAAGACGTATATGTGAAATTACAAGAAGTTTAATAAAAATGTGGATCGTGAACACCAAGTCAAAAATTACTTTAACCATACCATTGTTCTGATCTGGGCTTGTTCGATTGTTAAGAATTTCCTGAAAAACGCATTTGTTAGGTCTTCAAATATTGCTAAAATACAGATCTGGACGTCCTAGCAGTCAAAGTGGAACCACCCTAGAATCAACAAGATGAGCCATAACGACTTCAACGAAATCAACGTGGGATCCATTCAAGATAAGTGCCAAATTAATGACTTTTTTCTACGGTGACCTCATTATCTCCATTCTGACAACACCAGCCACACTCAATAACTTTGTTGTTGCCCGATAAAGCGAACATATGCCACTTTGCAAGTGGTGGTATTGTTAGACCCTATCTTGGAAAAATTCCTGTAGGCAGCCACGCGTAGCGTTTGTGTCCAGTTTGACAGAGACGGGAAGCCACCCACCTCTCTGCAACACACCGGAGAATCACCGTGGGCAGTGCTGACCTACGGCATCCCAGAAGACTGGGGGAGCTACTAAACGCCCCGTCTCATTCACTGCGCCGCGCGTCTCCAGCTGACTTTTACGGCTGCCGGGCAGGTGATAATAGTAATTGCGGCCCGCTTTACGAGTATCGTTCACTTCGCCAGAGCGCGTGAGCTCCGCGGACCGCTAATAAGCTCGTAAAGCCAGCGCCGCCGCGTCGTAAAAATGCCGCCGAGTGTCGAGTTTTATTTAATTTCCAGGCGAGCGGGCGCGAGCGCGCAAACCGTGCCGCTTAGTATTTCATTGCCGATCCTCCGCTTACAGGTCGTTTTTGTTTCAACGGAAGCGTACAGCGAGCGGCACTCTGTGTCCCTCTGCGACGCTGGGACGCGCGTGTTCTGGCCGCTCGTGTTATGTAACGGGCCAGGATCACGGAGTTGGCGGCTAGCTCACACACACGCGCACGCGCACGCACGCACGCACGCACGCACACGCACGCGCGGCTCGGGCGCCAGTATTAGTTAGCTATTAACTTCACCGCGGCGATAAACAATTGGACTCCTCCTCTTCTTTGCCCGCGTCCCTCCCCACCACTTTGGCTCAGTGACTTTTACGACTGTTTAATGAGAGTATGAATTACTGTAACGGGACGTTTTTAAGAGCTGCTTACGGTGATAAAGTGACCGCAATTAATGCCACGAGGAATATATATATATCAGAATACATTTCGCGTATCAATGCAATTAAAAGTTTTACGACTCGGCCGGCACTATATAATGACATTTTACTGCCCCTTTCTCTCTTATTTTCCTCACACAAATACCGCACTTCTTTATTTCGGCATGATTGTTAAGTGCCCCGCGAATCATTTCGTACGGGTATGTCTGTCGTGTTGATACGTTCTTTGTGAATGGACTTGTAGGAAGCGTCCGACGAGCAGGAATGAGTGCAGCAGGTCTTATCAGCCGGGCAAAATGTTTGTTATTGTTCCGGAAGAGGTCATAAACAACTACACCCACGATAAGACTAAACCGGCGCGTGTCCAGAGCACGTCAGTAGCGGCTTCTCAGACTGCACTGACACTATCTCTGCCCTTACTAAATAAAGTTACCCTGAGTGGCAGATTTTCTCCGCTCAGGGACTGGGTGTTGAGTTGTTGCAAAAAATGTGCAAAATGTGTGTGAAATCTTATGGGACTTAACTGCTAAGGTCATCAGTCCCTAAGCTTACACACTACTTAACCTAAATTATCCTAAGGACAAACACACACACACCCATGCCCGAGGGAGGACTCGAACCTCCGCCGGGACCAGCCGCATAGTCTATGACTGCACCGCCTTAGACCGATTTTTTTTTCATTTTTTTCGTTGTTGATCGTTGTGTTTGGTCGTTGCGGACCGGCAGATTAGCCGAGAGACCGCTTGGCTAATCCTATACGCAGCGTTGAGTTGTTCTCACGTTCGTATCGTCATAGTTGACATTCCAGTAATGAGATGGTATAATGGGCACGTCCGTAAAGCCGATATATATAAAAATTGCAATAAAATTCAATGATAATTAAATCAAGAATGCCCACTAATCCTAGATGCTCTACCTGCCTACCGACTTTAACTAAAGCCCCCATGCCTGACCAAGCAATGTGATTAAAAAAATTAAATTCAACGTTCTCTGGATAGCTGTTTCCGTTCTGTGTGATGTCGTACCTCATAAAAACAAGACCTAACCATTCACAAGAGCCTCCTTCTCAGTCAACAACTCGAGCGAATATTGTGTACGACTTATCGTCCAGTTGTTGACTCAGCTTTTTTACATATATTTTTATTGTATTCTCTAGAGCCGTATTCACTTATTCATGCTGATGAGATGCTCACACCTAACATTGTTCTTTACTTGGAAGTTGAGAATAAGATTATTTTATCTGTCTCACATTGCAATAATCGGTTTCTATAAAACAACTGTGTTTTCACGCACTAGTATGTAGCGCTGTGATATATCATCCTTCTTATTCAGCTGCAGTAATTCGCTTAAACAGTATATGCGGATTTCTTATTACCCAGGTAATAGCACATTTTTATCTTCATTGCCACTTTTTTAATGCCTTTCTTGAGCAATTTTCCAATCTTTCTAAAGATTTCTAATCGTAAAACTAAAAATAATTTCTAAAAAAATTGTTCACACGTCGTAATTCATAAAACATTCGGTTAATACGTAGATCTGATGAGTATATTGGTAACTGATCATAAATGGTTGACTATATTAACGGGATATTTCCGGTTTCGTTCAGTGCACAGATGAGAAAGTAATTCTGTCCAAAGCTGTGATCTGCCAGCCTTAGCAGTGTTTCAAGTTCTTTTTTAATTTTTTTATTTATTTCTTATTTTTTACGGGAAGTTTGGCTGCAAATGTCTCCGTGGGCTTCATCAGTGTACTATAACTCTTGTAACACTTCGAATGCCCTTATAAAAATCTCATAAAGTTTTAAAGGTCACCGTGCTGTGCAGAAAAATTTACAAATATCAAGCGTAGGAACCAAAGACACATTCACCCTTACATCCCCTACCACTGATCAAAATCTCGTTTGACGCTTCGAACTGTGTGAGTATTGGGCGGAGTGTATTACTCCATTTGCAATTTTGTTTGACTTGGTACAAAATATTTCATCCTGAAGAAATAAATAAGTTGTAAAGTGAAGTCTCTACAACATTCTCTCTTCCAGAAGGGGTAGACCCGCACGCTGTGCCCTTCTGTTAAGGTTGGGGGATGATGTATTTGAGGAAGTAAGGCTGTGAGGGCACTGTGTGAATCGTCCTTGGGTAGCTCGGCTGGCAAAGCACTTGATCCTGGAAGGCAAAGGTCCCGAGTTCGAGTCCAGGCTCAACACACTTTTAATCGCCAGGGAGCTCTACATCATGTCATACCTCGCTGCAGACTGAAAATTCGTTCTGGAAATAAGTTGTAGTTGTCATCACGCAGCCAAGTAACCTACTTGTTTTAAGCAAATTTTCTGGCCGCAGTAACGCTGTCTCTCATTGATGTATTTGTACCAGGTCTACGATCATCGTTAAGATGATTACCAATGCGGCATTTGTCTCAGAAATGTGCACGTGGATTTTTAAAAGAAACTTACCGCTATTCGTTTCCACGATAATTATTGCAGTGAAAACGGTTACAAGGACAGGCAAAAAAGGAAAAGAAAAACATTACTTCGAAGGTTAGCCAGTTATCGAGGCGAAATTCGATTGGTCGGCAGCTGCAGTTGGTGGCGGAAAAAGAACAAGACGTGGGATTCCGGCTGCAGCGGTGATAATAGCTGTCCGCCTGATTGGAGGTCACCAACCCCTGAGAGGCGGCGTGCATGACGCACCCGCAGCTGGAACACGCTGGCGCCGCTCCAGCGGCCTTCTGGAGCGGCGAATGCAGATCGCGGAGCTGATTTAGTGCGGCGGCGGCTCCAGGAAGCGACGCTGCGTGTGGCCGGGCGTGGCCGCCGTCAGCCTGGAGTGCTGGAGGCTCCAGGAGCCGGTCGCGCCATCTGCTGGAGGAAGCTGCTGCATTGAGCTGTCCGGAGCACAGGGTCGAAGCAGACATTACAGGATTCTCTTGCAGATACGACTCAGCACGTCGTTCTTAATAGAACAAAATCGATTAATGGAAAAATAATTTCTGGAGTACCCACTCTCCTGGTTTTACGGACTCATTGGAACCCTACAGTCAAACATTTTCTGCTAATCTTCTTCAATAGGTTTTCTTTCCGACTGCCCAATATCTTTTCATTCGTTCTGATCCTTTGTTGTCGTTCCGTATTTGTAAATAGCGTTTCTATCGCTTGTCGTTTGTCTGTTTTTTGTTTAAATCTTATTTTCATGTTTTTCATTTTGTTTAGATTTTATGTTTTGTTTTGCAAAACATTCAGGGTTAATTCTACTTCTTTCATATCCTCCTTGATTTCCTTTATCTATCCTACTTGTTGCTTCAAGTTCCAAAGTTCCTGTAAAATTTTTCTTGGTAATCTGGTTTCCGGTGTCCTGATAATATTACCAAAAAATTAATCCTTTTTTTACCGTATAGTATCTGTAATACAGGCCAACATATTTGCCGCAATAATAACACTAGTTCTCATCAGATCACCGAAGTGCTGTCGGGCTTGGCTAGCACTTGGTTGGGTGACCATCAGGGTCTGCCGAGTCCTGTCGGCAAGCGTCCTTGTGAGGCCAATAGAGGAGCTACTTTACTGAGAAGTGGTGACGCCGGATACGAAAACTGACAACCATGGGGAGAGGCCCTCCGCACCCACTTACAGTAGCACCTGTCAGGTGAGGAGGACACGGCGATCGGTCGGTCGGAGAACAGGATTTGTAATGCATATTAGTCGTATAGTGGTCAACATTGGAGTGTGTGTAGTCATTTAGTGATCATCGTTGCTGTCTCGATGAGGCTATTCCTGAATGACGCTGTTGTGTGTTGGAAGATCCAACCCCACAATACTGTAGCAGAACGCAAGCGTACATGCATTGTATGGACGATAGGTGAAGGGACTGGTGACAGACGCTGAACGTAAATGAATGTAACGCGTTACGTGTAAGTAGTCGAAGATATCCACTAGCCTAAGAGTACACTGTTGGCTAAAAAATCACTTGAAATAGGAATTTTTACAAAACACGCGAAGAGTACCCACCTGGAGCGACCTCAAGTGGAATCGTCACGTAAAACAAACACTAGAAAAAACAGATGCCAGTCTGAGAACCATTTGGAGAATCTTAACGAAGTGTGGTTCATCCATGACAGAAGCGTCTTATCAAAGACTTGTTCGACCTATTCTTGAGTATTTGTCATGAGTGTGGGACTCTTCCGTGATGTGATTAATAGGCGTTGCATTTCGTTAAGTGGTCCTTTAGTAGCTAGGACACGCACAACAAACCCCAGCCCTAGTTGCCACAGCAGAGACACTGCGTGTCACGGAGAAGTCGGAGAGGTTTGTTGCTGAAATTCCGAGAGCGGACGTTGCAGGAAGAGTCGCGCAACAAACTGCTACCTCCTACAAACTTGTCGTCAAATGGCCATGTCGAGAAAGTCAACGCTCATGCGGAGATCTGTAGTCTTTCAGTATTCCCTCGCTATATTCCCTAGTGGAATAGAGAAGGGGCAATGAAAATAGTGGCCCGGAAAGGACCCCCCCTCCACACACTGTAAACGAGCTTGCAGAGTATAAATAAAGACGTAGATACACATCACAGCATCGCCAACGACCAACTGAGGGCGATGCTCGTTCTGCGTGATTAAATTAAGAGTATCAGCGGTCATGTATGCTTCTACATTTGTATCGGTCGTACATGCAGCACCCAGTACAACATAAGGAGCTCTATTAGCAAAGATAAAGTATGTTAGAGATGTGGTTCTCTTCTTCTTCTTCTTCTTCTTCTTCTTCTTCCTGCGCGATTAGGTTGCACGAGAAATTAATGCTAGTTCGATTTCCTTTCAGCCTAGTAATCATTCATGTGCATCGAGTGAGTACGTCACCGCTGCTCCGCCCACTCCCTCCTCACCCTCCTCCCTTCGTCCAACCACTTGATAGACCTGATTACATTCCGATTCTCTAAAATTTTTGATTCTAATTGTTTTAGGGCGTTTTTGTTTTTGTTAGTCAGAGTTGAACTTAGTAATGGTGTTTTACATATTTGAAGATTTACGATCTTGCATGATTCAACTTTAATAGAACTAGCGTTGTCGTCGACATCGTGTATGTGAAAACGCTCTAGACTCTGAAGAAGTCGTCACCGCCTACGCCGGAACGCTCAAGAATATTTCAGCCAAAATTATGTGCGACCAAATGTTTTAAAGGTGTTCATCGTACACCCCCAACTGTTGCGAGTGCGCATACATAGTAATAATAAAATCTAGAATGTATTTGGCAGTACGTCACACTATTTTGGGTAGGCTCTGGATGAGAGGAACAGTGCCTAATGGACAAAGAGACAGTCGTAAAAACGGCTTCGTTACTGTGTAACGCTAGACATTGACTGAGCAGCGAACTGGGCGCCAAGCGCGTAGCGGCGGACCGTGCTGTGTGTGATGTGCGCAGTGAGAGACACCGCAGCCGCTAGGATGAAGCAAGGCGCCTTTTTGCGCCCGAATCTTGGCGCTGGCTAGGAATCACGGCCGAGCCAATTCCGGCGAGATCGTGCGCGCAGTCGCGGTCTAGGAGAAGGCCCGCCGCCTCCACAATCTATTAACGGCTAGGGACGGCTGTCGGCTAGCCAGACGGCGTTGCCAACGGGCGACGGCATGTCTCGTGTCGGAAGCTGAGGGGTCGCTGCCAGACAGCACGGACTCTCTGGGAATGGCAATGCAGTCGACTCGCCTCACAACGCGGGCCGGCCACGCTTTGTCCACGTCACACCGCGTCATGCAACGAATGCGTCCGTCAGACTGCGCTAAGAGTCGTAGGTCTTGGTTGGCTTGTCCACATCCGTACCTAAGTGGTCGGGGTGGCTGACTAGTATGCGAAGGACCCGAGTTCGATTCCAGGCACTGTCTCGGTGCGAGGACTGGCACGGGGTGCGCCCAGCCTAGTCATGGCAATTGAGGAGCCACTTGACTGACAAGAAGCAGCACCAGGTCTGCTAACCCGACAGTGGTCGGTTGAGCGGTGTGCTGATCCCCTGCCCTCCATATCGGATAAATATGATCCTATTGGTATAGGATGACCTGGCGATCGGTCGGTAGCACCAGGCCTACTAAGCCGACAATGGTCGATAGAGCGGTGTGCTGATCCCATGCCCTCCATATCGGATCCATATGATCCCATTGCTATAGGATGACACGGCGGTCGGTCGGTAGCACCAGGCCTGCTAAGCCGACAATGGTCGATAGAGCGGTGTGCTGATCCCGTGCCCTCCATATCGGATCCACATGATTCCATTGGTATAGGATGACACGGCGGTCGGTCGGCTCCGGCTTGCCCGTCTGCCACCGCAACTGCGGTGCTTTTGGTCCGCTTGGAGACCTCGAGGAGTGAATTCAGCAGCCTAATTGGGAAGGCATTTTCTCCCTTCCGGAAGAGTAAGTTGTGTATTACGTGTACTCGTATCTGTTCAGTGTACATAACTGGAATGGATGCATGCGAACTGTGGCGTCGTTCTTGTGTTGTATGACGTTACATGCCTCCTGGTGCAACATACTCCCTGCATCCCGGCGAGAATGCGGCAGAACTGCTAGCGCCGTTGGAATACCTGCATTGGCAGACGTCTCTTGAACAATTACTGTGAGTTACGTTGTTGTTATGCGGCGTATAATAAATATGCGTGATCTGAGTTTTTCCCGGCGTACATTAATCTTGAAAATTTCTCGGTTATTCATCCGGATGGCGTCGTCCAAAAGCGATATTTCGGCAAGAAGACTTCTTGCCAAAATATCGCGTCTTTTGGACGACGCTACCCAGCTGAATACCCGAGAAATTTTCACGATAATTAAAATGCAAAAAATGGTTCAAATGGCTCGGAGCACTATGGGAATGAACATCTGAGGTCATCAGTCCCTTAGAACTACTTAAACCTAACTAACCTAAGGACAACACACACATCCATACCCTTGGCAGGATTCTAACCTGCTATCGTAACGGCAGCGCGGTTCCAGACTGCAACGCCTAGAACCGCTCGGTCACAGCGGCCGGCATTTAATGTGCATTTCCGACCATTGGTCTGCTATCTCAATATAATCGTTGGTGGACCCATTACCACCCTACATCTCTCGCTGTCAGTGAATGTTGCGCTAGTCAGCCGTTGAGACCCATGGGTCGCTGCAGGCGGTTCACCGTTGCACCAGCTGACCCACTGTTGGAACTCTCGCCGCGTCCTCTTGCCAGCGCCCGCCTCGGCTGTCGATGCTGACGCGGCTCGTCTTGGCACCATGAGTGGCATTCAGTGGCTGCCCGCCGTGCGTCGTAAATCGACTGTCGTTTAGCGGACGACCGCCAGATGGTATCGCACCGGCAACCGCCTCCATACGCGATGAGCCAGCGTCGATTTGCACACGTCTCCACATGTCATACACACGCAGAGAGAGAGAGAGAGAGAGAGAGAGAGAGAGAGAGAGAGAAGATGATGACAGACAATGGGCAAGCTTCCTGGCTTACGGTATCCACACAGACACAGAAGAGGAGGACAGAAAATGATGATAAGGAGGCAGAAAGCAAGGAAAAGAGATCACGAAACGAAGGAATTGAACACATTAGCAGCCAGTGGGCACTGATCTAAATCAATGAGGAAAGTTGAAAATTTGCGCCAGAGATTCGAACCCGGGCCTTCTACTGCATAAGCAGTTGCGCTGAACACTACGCCATTCGGATACAGTGACCACCACAACCGCGCGGACTACCCTAGCATACCTCTCTCGGACGTATTGGTATAAATCAATGCCCACTGGCAGCTAATGTTTTTAATTCGGTAGTGCCTTTTATGGTTATCAGAGAGCTGGTAAAAGTAATGAGGCTAATGAGCAGGGGCACTACATCAATTGTGTGTGGTACAAGTTGAGAATTTGGATCTGACAGCCAGCGTGTTAGGTTATTCCGCGTGGCTGTTGTCACCACTGTCTCTGGATGGTCTAGTGCTCAGCGCATCTGCCAAGTAGGCAGGAAACGCGGGTTCGAATTTTGATCTGGCACACATTTTCAACTCGCCCCATTGATATGAAGTAACAACCACTGGCAGCTCCTTTATGTTCAAATGGCTCTTTGCACTATGGGAGTTAACATCTGAGGTCATCAGTCCCCTAGAACTTAGAACTACTTAAACCTAACTAATCTAAGGACATCACACACATCCATGCCCGAGGCAGGATTCGAACCTGCGACCGTAGCGGTCGCGCGGTTCCAGCCTGAAACGCCTAGACGAGAACTGCACAAAGTGAATATTCGTGCACGAGCTGCTGTACGGAAACCAATAGCAGGGACAGCCAACGCAAAGGAGCATAAATCCTGGACGGCTGATCGGTGGACACACGCCATATGGTCCCACGAGTCAACGTTTTCGTTACTTGTAACATCTGCCCAGGTTTACGTCTGGAGAACGCCAATAGAAGCCTACAATACCGATTGCTAGAGTCCAACGCTTAAACATGGAGTTGGAAGTATCATGGTGTGGGCAGCCGTATCGTGGTATTCTACTCATCCCATCATTACTCTCAAAGGCCGTGCGAAAGCCAACGATTATTCTAACGTTTTAGGTGATCAAGTGCACCCCATTATTCAAATGTTGTTCCCCAAGGATGATGCCATATTTCAGGACGATAATGCACCCATTCACACAGCCAGGACACCACAGTCATGGTATGAGGAGCATGCAACTGAACTGCAGCATCTTCCCTAGCCAGCACAGTCTCTGGACGCGAACATTATCGAACCGTTGGAGGGTTATTGGAGCGCAGACTCCGGAGCAATTTCCGCCTCCCTCGTCACAGGGCTTAGAAGGGGTACTGATGAAGAGTGGCGTACCATTCCACTGGAGACTATGCAATCGTTATATGCCAGTATTCCAAGCAGAATCGCAGCTGATTTACGGGCAAATGGGGATCCAACCCCTTATTAACAATCCATTCTCAACTAAGTACAGGTGTTCACATTATTTTGTCTAGCTCCAGTATGCCACAAGCTCCGCCAGCTTCCTCCGTCACCTTCTTCAGCTCCCACAAATACAGTTGCGCGCCAGTACCGGCCACTTTCTAAACCATCGCCTCGGATTGTAACTGTGCGTCGTAATAAGGAAGGTGTAAGTCAGCGCGGGCCGGCGTGTGTCCCCGGGAGCTACGGGTCGACCCCTCCCGGTTTTTGCGAGGCACTTCGTTAAGACCGCGCGAGCATCTGGCGGAGGGAAGATAGTCCGCGATAAGGCGGCGCGAAACCCCAAGAAAATGGCTCATTTAGCGGACGCTACAGGACCTGGCCGCAGGTCCTCCCCCCCTCCCCCCCCCCCCCCCGCCAAGACTTCCTCCCCCTCCTCCACCCCCACCCTCGCAGCAGCAGCAACAGACTTTTGTGCTATCTGCGTGAGTTATGGCATTCCTCCGCGGGCTACGTTCTGTGCTGCTACCATACCGACCCGCCCGAAACATTCCCCGCTCGACCACCGGCGCCACACAACCTCTTCCTCCCCGTCGAGAGCAAAGTCCGAAATAAATAAGGACGGACTCGACGAAAAATCTGTTACCTCTCTCCGCGAGAGCGCGCCGCCGTCTTTTGTTGGCGCTGTTCGGTTTTTCCTCCCGGAGCGGACGTCATACGCGACCGACTGGTGCCGTATATTAGTAACTTGTAACAGAACACACACACACACACACACACACACACACACACACACCCTCGCTCCCTGTTTCTTCCTCACGCTGTCCGGACGGTGACGGATGACCTCCTGGGGAAGATGTTTAATTTTATGCACCAGCCCTGAGATGGACTACGCCGCGCGGCTATAACTATCCATCATCCCCAATAGGGCGCTGTACCGATTCGGAGAACACGAAGAGACCAGGGAAAGGCAGCGGTGCGTACTGTTCTTGCTACAGGACAAATCTCTCGTTACGAGTACGGATCACCAGCCGAGCTGACACAATCAAATGCAAAAATAAAAAAAAAATAATCAGGCAGCCAGTGAGATGAAGGTACGGTACGTAATAAAATAAAATAAACACCTTCAGCCGTCGTTTTGGTGTTGTTTCATTATATTCACGCCTGTATGGCGGCAGTAGAAGCGTTCAGCAGCCAGCTTCAAATGGCGGGTCACTAATTCTCCTCAGTAGTTCGCCTCGAAAAGAGACTTCCATTTGAGTTCCGGAGGCATCTCCATAATACTTGTGTGTTGACGGAACCTGCTGGTAAAAGATCTAGCACTTCCCTAAAGTGCTTCGATGTCTTCCTTTAATCCGACCTGCTGCGCATCCCAAACACTCGAGCACCAGCGTCCTATATGCGGTCTCCTTCACAAATGAACCATACTTTCCCAAAATTCTCTCAATAAGTCGAGCATTCACCTTCTCTATATCAATCCTCACATGCTCGTTCCATTTCGTATTGTTTCACAAAAGTATGCCACGGTATTTAAAGGACGTGACTGTCTCAAGTAGCGCAGTGCTGATGTCGTATAGCCGGCCGTTGTGGCCGAGTGGTTCTAGGCGCTTCAGTCTGGAACCGCGCGACCGCCACTGTCCCAGGTTCGAATCCTGCCTCGGGTATGGATGTGTGTGATGTCCTTAGGTTAGTTAGGTTTAAGAAGTTCTAGGGGACTGATAATCTACGATGTTAAGTCCCATAGCGGTCAGAGCCATTTTAACCATTTTTTTTTAAAGTCCTATAGTGCTCAAAGCCATTTGAACCTTATGATGTCGTATCCGAACATTACAGGTTATTTTGTCCTATACAGCCACATTAACTCATATTTTTTCTATATGTAGAGGCTGGCGTTATTCATCAAACCAATTAGTAATGTTGTCTAAGTCATCTTGTATCCCCCTGTAGTCACTCAACTTCGACACGTTCCTGTACGCCACAGCATCATCAGTAAACAACCACAGATCGCTGCCCACCCTGTTCGCCAGATCATTTAAGTAGATAGAAAATAACAGCCGTCCTGTCACACTTTGTGGGACACTCCTGACTATACCCTTGTGTCTGACCAACACTCACCGTCGAGGGGTAGCTTATAATAAGAAAGTGAAGGCACCTTGATACACATGTAGTAGTTCGCCCTTTGATTCTACGTCACTTCAAAAGTAGAGAGCGTATACCATTCGTGGTGGCCATGGAGCGCTTAACTAGCAGAAGAGGAGAAGAAATGAAATACGAGAAAAACATCTTGTCGGCAGCGAGCACCACTGCTTTACACAAATACGTGCAAGTGGTACGAGCACCGGTAATAAACGCGAGCTGTCCGTAAATCGCTTGCATGTGTTATTGCGGGCAATTCGTTGTGTACGGCCACCGGATGAGGTTAGCTGCAACACGGGTAGCGCAGCCGAGAGCCAAGCAAGAGGAATGACAGCGTGGTAACGGGCAGGCACGTGAGGAGAGGGCGGTAATATTAATTAGAAAAGGCCCCGTGATTTAGTGGGCGCCTGTCTCTGGGGGTGCCCACGCAAGTCTTCAGCCACAGCCAAGGACGCGTGGAAAGCCGGGCCCACGGCCGCCTCCCGTACACCAGAAAGCGGAGATCCTCCTGCTCTGTGAGCTGGCCGACAGTGGATTAAACGTCGCTCAGAACCGAGAGTACTCTGCGTCCCGTACCAATAAAAATCGTGGGTGCTTGATTCGGCACGTGCCGTCTATGACGAGTTGTCTCTGTAGATGACCACTGTTTGGCCCAAACCGGAAACCTTTGTAATCGTGTTCTGTAATTCCGTCTAGAAGAAACGAAAATACGTCTATAATTCGACATACTGCAGTCACCGTGTCCAGTCGAAAAAATTGATTGATGCAGGTCTCTAGGTCAATGTACCCTGCGCAATCCTCTTTACCTCTGCGTGACAACTGCAAGCTACCACTGAAGGGTCTGGCAGAGGGTACATCCAACTATACCAATTATTACATCTCCACATCCATTTGCATAGGAGCGGGAGGTGAATATTTGCTAACGTGGATCACTGCGCGATGTAATTACTCTAATCCGCCTTTCCCTCAATCGCCAGCCGGCCGGTGTGGCCGAGCGGTTCTAGACGCTCAGTCTGGACGCGTGTGATGTCCTTAGGTTAGTTAGTTTTAAGTAGTTCTAAGTTCTATGATACTGATGACCTCAGACGTTAAGTGCCAAGGTGCTCAGAGCGTAAATCGCTTACGGCAAATTCTGGGGTGGTCCCTTTGAAAGGGCACGGACGCTTTCTTTTTCCACTTCTCCACCCTTGCCTAATCCGAGACTGAGCTCAGTCTCTGATGACCTCGGTATCGACGGTACGTTAAACACTAATCTCCTCCTCCTAATCTTGCATTTAGCCGCGTGGTCTAGGTCGCCATGTCACGGTTCGTGCGGCTCCCCTCATCTGAGGTTCGAGTCCTCTCTCGGGCATGGGTGTGTGTTGTCCTTATCGTAAGCTTCAGTTAGATTAAGTAGTGTGTAAGCCTAGGGGCCGATGACCGCAGCAGTTTGGTCCCATAGCACTTACTACAAATTTCCAGTCTTGCCTTTGTGGGTCCTACGTGAGCCATACGTTGAATGTTTCAGTACACTCCTCGATTCCTCAGATTTTTAAAGAAGCCTTTCGCTGAATAGCCGGTGTCTTATCTTCAAGCCGGTGCAGGTTATCAGCAATCTCAGTCACGCCCCCACATTGCTCAAACAAACCTGTGATCCATTCCTGTTGTCCTTCTCTGTATGCCACCAGTTTCCCCCTATTAGCTCTCTTTGATATGGATCCCACACAGCTGAGCAATATGCGTCGCTCGGGTATTTTGTAACCACTTCTCTTCGTACAGTAAGTGCATCAGCCCAGTGTCCTACCAGCGAAGAGAAGTCTACCATATACCTGACTTACAGCTGTCATTGCATTTCATATTCCTACAAATTGTTACACCAAACTAGTTGTATGAGTTTTTTTATATTATTCAGACATGTTTCGACACCTATCGGTTATCTTCTGTGGGTCAAATTAATATTTCTTAAAATTACATCGCTAAATGTAATGCATTACCTTACACCGTTTTTGTACTCTTTTTTGCGAGTATAATATTGCAGTTCATTTAGCTATATAATTTTAAGAACTGTCTCGGTAAATACAAAATAAGTAAACAAATAAATAGAGTTTGCGTAAGGCTGATTTTCAAAACAACCCAGTTTTAAATCGCAAACACGGAATAACATCAACAGGAGCTTCAGACCATAGTAAAATGAGTATAATGAACGCAATAATGTGGACTAAAAACATGGTCATAGAACCACATCGAAAATTATACATAAAATTAATTAAAAACGCATGAACAATGATTTCAAGTGGAGAAAGAGTGATAGGAAGAAAAATAAGAGCTAATGAAGAAGCTGATATTGTGAAACTTTCCTGTTAGATTAAAACTGTGTGCCGGACCGAGACTCGAACTCGGGACCTTTGCCTTTCGCGGGCAAGTGCTCTACCAACTGAGCCACCCAAGCACGACTCACGCCCCGTCCTCACATCTTTACTTTTGCCAGTATCTCGCCCCCTACCTTCCAAACTTTACAGAAACTCTCCTGCGAACCTGCAGAACTAGCACTCCTGAAAGAAAGGATATTGCGGAGACGTGGCTTAGCCACAGCCTGGGGGATGTTTCCAGAATGAGATTTTCACTCTGCAGCGGAGTGTGCGCTGATATGAAACTTCCCTGGCAGATTAAAACTGAGCACTTGCCTGTGAAAGGTAAAGGTCCCGAGTTCGAGTCTCGGTCCGGCACACAGTTTAAATCTGCCACGAAAGTTTTATATCAGCGCACACTCCGCTGCAGAGTGAAAATCTCATTCAGCTGATATTATGATAAAATTATGTGACAAAGGAATGGAGTTAAAACATTACATTTAAATCAATTAATTGGATTAAAAAAATGATCAGTCTTTTTTCGATAAAGATTAGAAAAATAATTTATGCACCTGATGAGAATCGAGGCAACAACCTCCTGCGCACGAAGCTGTTACGCTACTGAGTGACACAAATATCCGTTTTTTTATTTTATTATAATTTTTTTTGTCAGTTATTCGCAAACGAGGGCCCACTAGGATGAATGGATGCAGTGTGTGATACCACCGTGTAGATAGTTTCAGAAAGTCGATCACACCGCTGCGGACCTTCACTTTTCAGTACACTCCCTCTACGCTCGAATTCTGACTTCTCCCAAGAAAAACATGCTCACAGTGCGACGGTCACAGACAGGTTACGAGTCCGGCCAACAAAATATTCCACAGTCACCTCTTCGCCAAACGCCCCCAAGACTTTGTTTGCTAAGGATACTGTGACGCGTCCCCGGCTAATGACGGAAGGCTCTTCTTTGTCCCCTCTGCCGATGCAGATCTGCTGCGACCTCCAGATAGGCGCGTGCCAGGCATTAAGGCCGTGACTTACTGCCGCGGCGCCGGTCGGAAAAGCGCTTTCCCTGTTTGTCTTGCGGGAATTAACCTGCTTATCATCGGCCGCTCATCTCGCCCCCGCCCTCCCCCATTTCATCATCCCCCTGCACCCAAAATATTATTTTTCCCCTCCTTCTGCTGCTCCTCGTCCTCTTTTATGCAAGACAAGCTATTACCGGGGTAATTAATGTCAACACGCAGGTTCCGCGCTGCTTGTTTGATAGATGGACGATTCCGATCGCATTTATGGCAGATTAATTATCGTATTTCAGATAGGAGCACAGCGTCCCGCGGTGCCGTGAAGTTAATAGCGGTTCCAGGTGCAATATATAATCTTCGTATCGCTGGTACTCGCGTCGAGGCGTGGATACGCCTACCTAGAACGTTGCTTCAGCCTCATCTTGTGTACAGATGTATCAGTAGCGATTTTTTTTCGGTATTTCGCGTCACTCTCATCTCCGTGTAACTATCAGCTCCATCGCACTGTGTATGTAATTGAAAAATATCAAGTTGCAAACCATATACTGCTTGTCCCACTGAGCTCTGTACGTTGTAACTAGAAGGTCTCCCATCTCCTGTTGTTCTTAGCGTATTTTAACTGCAGACCGCTTTGACCGAGCGCTTCTAGGCCCTTCATTCCGGAACCGCGGTGCTGCTACGGTCGCAGGTTCGAATCCTGAATGTGTGTGTTCTCCTAAGTCTAGGGGACTCATGACCTCAGATGTTTAATCCCAGTGCTTAGAGCCATTTGAACCATATCTTAATTCGACGCATGTTACGAATAACTGCTAAACCTTCACATGCGTATCTTTAGGTTTAAGTAGTTCTAAGTTCTAGGGGACTCATGACCATACGTTCCATAGTGCTCAGAGCCATTTTAACCATTTTTTTGCGTATCTTTAAAGGAATAAACATAGCTTTGGAATTGAAAATTACTTAGTTAGGAGACAAACAGCATCCACGGAACTTTTGGTGAAGCCGACAATACCAGGGGGAGTGCATACAAAACAACCACGAAGTCATCATTACTGTACGAACAACAAGTTTGTTTGCGTGGCCATCCTCCGTGGCAAGCACAGAATACTTGTTTTTTAAATAAAACTGCCTTTTCTTACTGCAACTTGATTTATTTTTGCCAGACGCGTTTCGCGTTTTCTTGCTCAAAGGCCGTCTTCAGTGGGATCTATAACGATACAGTTTTGTTATTTTTAGATTACCGAACAGTTTCCTTCGTATTTATGACGTAAATAAGTGATTACATAAAGGTGGCTGTGATCTGTGTTTCCTCTGATCTGACCTGGAGGTCGCACTACCACTTTTATTTCCGACTAAGCACAGTTTTGTATTCTAATTTTTTTTGCACTGTTCTCCATGTTTCTCCTTTTTTGTGGTGTGGTATTATTATTTTACCACTAGAAATAGCTATTTGTTCGAAACTGTGCTTTTAACAACGGAAATATTGTAGCTTCGTTATGTGCTTCCTCTTTGGTTTGTTGGGTTGGGAGCATGTAGGTAAACAAAGTATTTGTTCAATTCCAACTTCTTTTCGTGTTGTTTATGTCTGTGTGTGGGGGGGTGGGAGGGGGGGAGGGGGGGGGGAGCTGAATCGAACCAGTCTTTCGACTGAAGACCACAACAACAACAACAACACGGAGACATATAGATAGTCGTTTCTCCCTTACTGTATCTGCGAGTGGAACAGGAAAGGAAACATTTAGTAATTGTACAAGGTACCCTACGCCATGTACCATACGGCATGTTGCGGAGTATGTATGTAGATAAAGATGAACCATGTTTCCTCGGTATAGTCTGTGACTGTTTTCAAGTTCTGTCAGTTCAGGTTTTTCAGCATGTCCTTGACACTCTCGCATGGGTCAGACAAACCCGTAAGCACTCCTGGCGTCCTCCTCTGTATTATCAATATCCGGTGTTTGTGCAATTTGATTGTGGCCCCCATATTTGAGCAGTATTCTAGGAAGGGTCACAGGAGGGATTTGTGATCAATTTCCTTTGTAGACTGTTTTGCATTTCCCCAGTATTCTACCAACGAACTTAAGTCTGTCATCTGCTGACGGAGTCTATGTGATAGCTTCATTTCATGTCCCTATAAAGTCTTACACGCAGTATTTATATGAGTTGACTGATTGCAGTTATGGGTAGCCATAGGATACTATGTTGTTTGATTGTACGAAATACATAACTTTATATTTCTGTACATTTAAAGCAAGCTGTCTGTTTTTACATATCAGTCCACAGTCTGTCGTTGCATTTTCACTTGTACCTCAGTATCGCCTTGTTCTGACAGGAAATCTTTTCTCTCTTTCTGTTCCAGGTAAGTCGGCTTCGCATACGCCCGCTAGCAGCTGCTTCTGCAATCGCGGTGAGTTCCGCACCTGCAGTTGTCTGGGATGTTCCACTTGTTGCCGCGGTCGAATTTGTTTTGGAAACGTCAGTAGGAGTCTCGCACCCAGCAAAGCTATACAATTTTAACTTTGGCATCACTCTTACACGACGGTGAGCTGTAGCCCAGATGGCTGAAAGGCGATATGAAATGTGAAAAACCTACTACCACGATGTGATTTGCACGGAATGACGTGAGAGTGCCTTCAGCATTTCAAGAAACAGTAAAACAGCCGAATGAGAATGAAAACGAAAACAATATTAGTAATAATAATAATCATAATTTACGTAATTACTGTGCTGTTCTCAATAAAGTGCCTGGAAGAGGATTCAGTGAACCACCTTCAAGCTGCCTCTGTACAGCTCCATTCTCGAACGGCACGCGGCAGAAACGAGCACTTAAACTTTGCGTGTGAGCCCTTATTTCTCTCATTTTATCGTAATAATAATATTAATAATATTCGTGAACATCCTTGTATTACATATACAGCCACAGTCTATGGTATTAAAATAAACGCTTCCGGCCTTTAGCGCCCATCTTCAGAAATGAGCGGCAGTTTGGAAAGCATACATTGAATCACCAAATTCCACACACGAACAATAGGTATGAATCACATACATTTCAATTTTAAGTTACTCAGTTGACAAGTAGAACAGGCGATAAATGTTTACCGGTTTTAAGGTATTATTACAGGCTTTTATCTTTTTTTTATCTGTTCTAGCTTCTGCTGACGAACATTGAAGGCTGATACTGCTTATGACACAATCATAGTATTGTGGTTGTAACTGAAATGCAAATAAAATATTCACATTACGTCATTCAGTGTCCTCTTCAAAAATCGTACGTAGTTTACATTCGGCAAAGTAGTTTACATTCGGCAAATAATGTTAATACTTTCGTTAGTAATGGTTGAGCCTGTGATCATTCTGCCCTTAAGTATTCGTTCTACATCCTCTGTCAGTGCTGTGTGGTATGGGTTCCATAAAAACGATTAAATGACTCCGATGTTTTCCCACGAGAGTTTTGTAACCAGTGTTCTTCGTAGGCGGATTGCATTTTGTCAGTATTCTAGCAATAAACGAAATCTTTCTCCTGCTTTACATATAGGTACTTACGTTGATATCGACGTTTTTCATGAGAGCATCCTTGTATAAAATCTTGTGTGTGTTCAGTCCGTAGTTGAAACTCGAGCTTTCAAAGACTGACACCATATCCTTTTTCAAGAGAAGACTTTCTGCCAGGAGCGAAGTCTACTTCCTTTATAGTGGTGTTCAGGCTCTGATTCGTATCTACTATTATGTCAGCCAACCAATGACAAACTCGAACATCCCTGTAAAAGAAGCTGACTTCGCTCTTGACAGAAAGACATCTCCTGACGAAGAAGGTCTACATCGACATCTACGTGATTACTGTGCTAAACACAATAAAGTGCCAGGCAGAGGGTTCAATGAACCACCTTCAAGCTGTCTCTCCACAGTTCCATTCTCGAACGGCCCGCGGCAAAAACGAGCACTTAAACTTTTCTCTGTGAGCCCTTATTTCTCTTATTTTATCATGATGAACATTTCTCCCTATGTAGGTGGGAGCCAACAGAATGTCAGACATTGAAAGCTCGAGTTTCAGCTATGATTTGACGCCGTCTGAACACACACAAGATTTTATATAATCAGTTACATTACTTCGATTGATCGTACTGCCCCCAGTGACTGTTACACTCCTGTTGTGAATCGATCTTCCTGGATTATTTTCTGGTTTATAGGAAAGTATTGGTTAAAAACAGTCGTGGTTGCAGATTTTTTTTTCGACGACGCTTTTCGCCTTATTTAGGCATCTTCAGGTTATCTTTTCTACATGGATTCGAGAGGCACCAAGATCTGCATAACGGGTTCCCGTTCACAAACAACAAAACAAAAAAACCTATAACTGCAATCAAGACTGTTTTTAACCAATACTGTTGAGCACTGGTTTGCTGTTATGCCACATATGGACTGGAAAATCTATAGGAAAGTCCAATGACAGCCCACTGATATGTGGAGGCTGTGAAGCTGGTTGTCCATGGTGGAAAACCTGAACGAAACTCTATCTAGAATTAGTTACGGGTCTATTTACAAAATTACATTTTTCCAGTGCTTGACTCACTGTATGCCCGACACTTGCGTGATGGACTGTGTGACTGCGTTAGCTTGTGCCACAGAGAGACCCCTCGCATGACGACGGTAGAGCAGGTACGGAACGTGGTGTAGGCGGCAACAGCCTGTTGCTTCCAACTGGCCCGGCGACGCCGTACGCAGAGCACGGGGGCGGCGGGGGCGGCTACGGCGCCGCACACGGCGTGCGGAAAGCCGGCGGGCCGAGTGCGCTATAAAATGGAGCCGAATAGTCTATAAAAGTCCAATATCGCCGCCGTGTCTTTATAGCGCGCCGGGCCGCACGCCGCGCCGCTAGTTCCGCACGCCGCCGCGCAAAGTGTGGCGGCGCTGGCGGCGCGCCGCCTCAACCCCTCCCTCGAGTTGTACTGGCAGGCCGAAGGGCGGCGCGCCGATCGCTTGCCACTTTACTCCGGATTGCCAATTACCTCACGTCCTCAAAGGGCCAAAGGATAGCCCTTTTTTTCCCCTCCCTCGTTCTTATACTTTTAGTTCTCGATCGCAAGAAGTTTTCACTGGCTTATTAGAAGTATTGCTACATCACCTCTGTTGTTTTGTTTCGTGTTAGACGTTCATATATTTTCCTCTATGACTGGGAGGAAAAGACAAGCTTCGATGAAGTGATTTTGCCATACACTGTATCTCCTATCACGAGGGGCGTTCAGTAAATAATAGAACACATATATTTTCTGAAAGAAAATTTGTTTCATTCTCCATTCCAATATATTATTATCCACACTCTTCTCCACAGAAATCTATTTTTGAACGTAATTTCTGTTCCGAGCCACGGCCTTAATGGCACTTTAGTGGGAGGTCTTGCATGCCTGCATGTTACCAATTTACTGCTGGACATCGGAGCCAACGTCTTGCTGTATCAATAATCTTCGCTTGATCCACATACTACTTTCCGTGGAGTATCTCTTTCATTGGGCCAAACAGATGGAAATCGGAAGGCGCGAGTTCCGAGATGTATGGCCGCTGAGGAAGAACATCGAGTGAAATTTTTTGAATTCCTCTAGGGTGCGCAGACTTTTGTGAGGCCTTGTGTTGTCGCGGAGAAAGAGAAGTTGGTTTGAATCTTTGTGACGAAGATTATGCTGAAGCTGTTTCTTCTTTTTTCTGAGGGTAACACAATACCTTCAGAGCTGATCGTACCACGGTGACGGGGGACATCAATCAGAACAATGATATTCAATAAGTAATGCAACACATTTTTCTCGGTCAATTTCGATTGGAATAAAATGCGGAATTTGGGAATTTGGTGTGTGACATGGTGGAATATTCCTGTTTCAGCCGCTGTAGTTCAGTAATTTCCGATAGGTGGCCACGCTGTACGTAGCCTTCAAAGTGGCGTCTGTAACAGGGGTGCGCTCCAAGCAGCGAGCTGCCACTAAGTTCCTTTTGACGAAGAACCAAGGCACAGCAAATTCATATCGCTCGCAGAAGGTCTACGGTGACCTGGCTGTGAACAAAAGCACGGTGAGTCTTTGGGGGACGCGTCTGTCATCGCAGCAAGTTCGTGCAGACCGATCTGCCGCGTGCCGGCAAACCGCACACAGATGCGACCTCTCCAATGTTGGAACGTGCGGACACCCTCATTCGAGGTGCTCGAGGGATCGCTGTCAAACCTCGCTGCTCAACTGGACGTCTCTATTGATAGTGCTGAAACACTCATCCACAGTGTACCTGCACCAGTTAGGATACTCAAAGGTACGGGTTAGTTGGTTTCCTCGCTGCCTAACAGAAGACTACAAAGAGCAGCTGGAGTCTATGTGTGCGGCGTTGCTTGCGGATTTCGTAGCCGATCCTGGTAAGTCTGCGCGCCCGATGGCAGTTCACAAAGCTTCAGTGGACTGTCCTTCCTCATCCACCCAACAGCCGGGACCTCACACCTTCCGAGTTCCATCTGTTTGGCGTAATGAAGGTGGCATTCAATGGGACGCAGTACGTGCATGACGGGGATGTTATGGATGCACCAAGACGTTAGTTCCGATGTCAACCACTAGTGTGGTGCTACGCAGGTAATCTGACTAATTTCTAATCTCATCATACGGTCTTCATTGACTCCATCATCTGCGGATATAGTACGCTTATGAACTTGTGGTACTGTGGTGGTTGTTGCCTTCTTTGGAAGAATGATTGATTAAACGCTTCCGCTGTAGCAGTAATTAGTGTTTCTCGTCTTCTCTGCGATACTTATGAGGCTACAGTGTATTCAGAAACTTCTCACTTTATACTCATTCTTGAAAGTTTGTAAATATACTTTGCTGGCAGGGGTGGCCGAGCGGTTCTAGGCGGTACAGTCTGGAACCGCGCGACCGCTACGGTCGCAGGTTCGAATCCTGCCTCGGGCATGGGTGTGTGTAATGTCCTTAGCTTAGTTAGGTTTAAGTAGTTCTAAGTTCTAGGGGACTGATGACCTGACATGTTACGTCCCATAGTACTCAGAGCCATTTGAACTAAATACACTTTGGCGCGATAGGCGTCTCTTAGATTTATTTTTTTTTAACCAACTCGACCCTAAATAAACCTGTGACCACTCCTGCTGTCCTCCTTTGCACACGCTGGATTTTCCCTTTTGGTCCTGCCTTGAATGGGTCCACACACAACGTTCTAGCAAGGGTCACGGGAGTATTCTGCAAGCACGCTGTTTTGCTGCCTAAACGACAGTTCACTTGTTTATTTTTAGTGAAAAGCGAGCTTGACAACATTTTATACTCCCTTTCTACTTCAGTCATCAAGAAACGAAATAATAGCTATCTCCTTGCTGAAGCAAGACTACCTCCGCGTGGTGGGTTATGTATCACTTTTTTGTCCTCGGTATGAAGAAGCAAACCAGGACTGGTATATGCGGCTCTGGAAAATCCACACTCGCACCTTTTTTTTCCTCGCGCTGTCGCCATTTGTCACGCCTGGATCACTTGCAAGCTCTGCTTCCACTCCCTCGCCTGGTCAGCGGGCGGCTTCGCGTCTGCAACCCTTTTCCCCCCACCCACCCCTCCCGCCAGAACCACTCGGCAACACTAGTTCTCTCTCTCTGTCTGTCTCACGTACGTTTTTGGCTGCTTCGTTGAGTGTTCCTCGCCCTGCCGCATTTTTACACACTATCCCTGTCGCCCTCTCACTCCCCTTGCAGAAAGAGTTGCGGTGTCCTGCGGGCAGGGGCAGCGACACTCCAGAGTGGAGGTTCTCGTCGTGACGGATTGCCTCTCAGTGCCATCTGTGGGCGACCCACGCCAACTACTCGTGCTCCCCTGCCGGCGGCCAAAAAATACAGGGGT
The DNA here is from genome assembly GCF_023897955.1 of Schistocerca gregaria. Taxonomy (NCBI): domain Eukaryota; kingdom Metazoa; phylum Arthropoda; class Insecta; order Orthoptera; family Acrididae; genus Schistocerca; species Schistocerca gregaria. Next base: position 164,404,607 of record NC_064929.1, on the reverse strand, counting down.
CTCCGCCGAGCATGCGTGCGTTTTCGCATCTCTTTTTGACTTCGCTACCGAAGAGCAACGGTGGCGAAAGTATAGACACGGAAATGCGCCTTCTAGTAATGTGTCAATATTTCGGGAGGTAAGGGAGAGTTGAGTTGAAATTGCCCGAAAATTTCGATTTTTAACGAGGGCCTAACACTCTATGAAAGAGAGAGAGAGAGAGAGAGAGAGAGAGAGGGGGGGGGGGGGGGGGGGACTGCCCGCATTACTGAGAACGACTTGTCGTGACGTATGTATGACCTTGGTATACACCACGACTGCGAATTGACTTGGAAACCTCAGCTACTATGTTGTTGTTGTGCACTAAGGTCCGAAGACTGGTGTCAGGCATATCTCGCGCCTGTTTCTCCTGTGCAAACCTCTTCATCTCTGCATAGCAATTGGCCCCCTACATCCATATCATTCTGCTTTCTGTATTCAAGCATTGGTCTCCCTCTACAATTTTTACTCCCCTTACTTCCATCTATCACCATATTGAACCTCTCATATCGCATTACATAGCCTGTCAAACAGTCCTTTCTTTCCGTCAATTTGTGTCTTAAGCTTCGTTTGCGCCCCAGTTTCTATCAGTGGCTGTTCATTAGCCGGCCAGTGTAATCATCGAATTTTTGGCATTCCTCTGTGGGACTACATTTCGAAAGCATGTATTCTCACCTTGTCTGAACTCTTTTTCGTCCACGTTTCACTTCCATATTTAGCTCTCCTGCCGTAGACTGTTAACGCAAAATTTCACCGCACCGTCCTAGCGGATACGTTCATCGTACGTCGCATATTGATTCCACGTTTATTGCACGCAGTGTTTCTTGTTTGTTAGCACTGATAACTCTATGCAATCGCCAGTCTTCTCAGTTGCGCCGGCCGCTGTGGCCGAACGGTTCTAGGAGCTACAGTCCGGAACCGCGCTGCTGCTACGGTCGCAGGCTCGAATCCTGCCTCGGGCATGGATGTGTGTGATGTCCTTAGGTTAGTTAGGTTTAAGTAGTTCTAACGGGACTGATGACCTCAGATGTTATGTCCCATAGTGCTTAGAGCCATTGGAACCATTTTTTTCTCGGTTATTAAGTGTCCGTGGTGACAGGTAACGCCTGAAATTTGAAATCTGATATTCTTGGCACGCTCTTGACACCGTCGATCTCGAAATATTGAATTTCTTAACGATTTCGAAATGGAAAGTCCCATGCGTCTAGCTGCTACCATTCTCCGTTCAAATTCTTTTAATTCTCCTAATCACATCGGAAACCTTTTCACACGAATCACCTGAGTACAAATGACAGTTCCGCGAAAGCACTGCTCTCTTACATGTTGTGTAGGCAGGACGGCCGCCATCTGTATACTGTATATGCATAATGCTATGCCCTCACCTTTTGTCACCTAGGTGTATACCGGCATCGGAATTACGGTGCGTTGCATATACGCTGCAGCACTGCTATGAAACTGCAAGTTTCTTATCGCCCCCAATAACAGCCGTTGGAGTACATAGCATCCGTATTCGTTCCACTCTTAGAATCTACGCTTGTAGGGATGACTTACGTTAAAGATAGAAAGTTTCGGTCGTCTCAATGCCCATCTTCAGATGTGCTACATTCGTGAGAGTCACTCAGATACAATCATTATTACCAGTAGTTCTCCTTAGTAACATCAGATGATGACCACTCCTGCTGAGTAGACTGGTTTCTCGTTTACATGTTTCCGTACGACAAGCTGCTCCCTGAGGATGAACAACTTGCGCGAAACGCTTGTGACTTACGAAAGTGATTTTCAGTCGAACCGCAGTTTGCTGCGAGGTGGTGATGCCCGCTGAACTCGCGTGTCGCTGCCGGTGTGACTTCTTTATCTGGTGACGAGGCGCTGCCGCCTGGGGGTGCGCTCGGGGGTGAGTGGCCTCTGAATGGGCGCCCCGCCGGGCCGCCGCCCCCGCACGCGCGCGCAGGAGACACTGGCCCTTTTTACCTGCCTTCGCAACTTCTTTGTCCTCTTTCCGAGGTCGCGTTTTTCTGTCCACTGCGAGTAGGTGGACGCGCACAGGTGTTTGCTAGTCCACTGCCGCTCCGACGAGCAGTCCGCCCGCTCCTGATGATGAGCTTTAGACGTAGAAACGTCTGTCGATTCAGGAACTCATGACCTCTTATGTGACTATGAGACAGCAGTATTTAGTACTTAAATGTCGAACGTGACTGTAAACAGTAACTGTAAAACCGTAGTTCAAAAGGTTCATATAGCTCTGACCACTATGGGACTTAACATCTGAAGTCATCAGTCCCCTAGAAATTAGAACTACTTAAACCTAACTAATCTAAGGACACCACACACAACCATGCCCGAGGGAGAATTCGAACCTGCGCCTGTAGCAGTCACGTGGTTCCAGACTGAAGCGCCTGGAAAAAAATGGCTCAAATGGCTCTGAGCACTATGGGACTTACCTTCTGAGGTCATCAGTCGGCTAGAACTTAGAACTAATTAAACCTAACTAATCTAAGGATATCACACACATCCATGCCCGGGGCTGGATTTGAACCTGTGACCGTAGCGGTCGCCCGGTTCCAGACTGTAGCGCCTAGAACCATACGGCCACTCCCGCCGGCAAGCGCCTAGAACTGCTCGGCCACAGCAGCCGGCTAAAACCGTAGTCTTGGGAATAAAAACCAGCCAATTAGCTGAGTGAAACTGATTTGTTAGAGAACCCTTTACCTAAGTTTCGAAAATTCTAAAATTGTCTTCTTCAAAAGGAGATAAAACGCTTAGAAATTACAATTCCGTTACAAAATATTCAAGCAAAACAGAAGTAACAAATGCGGATAAAATACTAGTAGCTAAGAGTACACATTTACTTGCTACAACTTGTGTAGAAAAAGTGCATTAAAATAAAGCCTTTTGCCTCTTGTCAAGTAAAAATTCACCTCAAAGTTGACTAATTTCATTCGTGAAGCTCTCCGTATGACTTGTTATTGTATGGTTTTTGAATTTTTACTTGACAAGAGCCAAACAGCTTTATATTAACATACCTGTTCAACACAGAGATGTAACAAGAAAGTGTGTACCAGTCGCTTCTGGTATTTTATCCGCATCTGTTATTTCCTTTATACTTGAACTTTTCGTAACCAGTATGTAAGTTGTAGACGTTCCATCTCCTTCTGAAGAAATTAATTTTATAATGATCGAAACCTAGGTGAAGTCTTCTAAGAACACTGTGTCACGCAAGTCGTTTGGCTGCTTTTTTTCGTCCTTTCCAAGGGTATTCAGCGCCAGTGTTTTCTAGTGTCATTATTTTGTCGTGTGAAGCCCACATCGAAATCCAGTACAGCGATGCGGCACTGGATAAAAGTGCTAGATAGCTATCCGGTTAATGGCAAGTTCTGATCTATACATTATTGTTTCTCCTGCTTACTTTTGGTATGTGCCGTGATAATCTTCGTAGCCCGATCCATCCTTGGCAATTCCCCCGACAGAGCCCTTACACGAGATTTACACAGAGTGGTATTTGAGAGAATCTAATCAAGATGCCAGAGTGGTATTTGAGAGAATCTAATCAAGATGCCAGTCGGGTCTTCCTCACGTAACATTTATTGAAGCTGGTTGCCAACAGATCTTACTCTTTTCTCTAAAAGCATAAGTGGCAGCTGTATAAATTTCTTGTATTGTAAATACCATTTACGGTTTATAGCATCATCACCGTAGCTGTACGTGTCAGAACAGAGTATGAAACAAGAAGAAATCCATTAAGATCAAGGTGTTATACATAAGTGGCCACAGAGCAAGGTGGAGCAGTGGTTAGTACACTGGACTCGCATTCGGGAGGACGACGGTTCAAACCTGCGTCCGGCCATCCTGATTTAGGATTTCCGTAATTTCCCCAAATAGCGTCAGGCAAATGTCGGGATGGTTCCTTTGAAAGGACATGGCCTACTTCCTTTCCTGTCCTTCCCGCATCCGATGTGACCGATGACCTCCCTGTCGGGTCCCCTCCTCCCAAGTAACCAGCAAACCAACCCACCATAAATGGTAAACATACCAGTATGGCAGTTACTGCCTCACCTCAACTGTTGGAAATCTACGGAACGGAATAGATACAAGACGTGTGGTGTCTCCAGTTTCAAATCACCCTTACGCCTTATCGTTAGGTGAATCTAAACATATCAAAGGATAACCAACCATACATGTTTGTTATGGAGAACAAACCAAAGTAAAGACTGTGGCTCCTAAACGCGCTGGGCCAAAATGACAATGTAAAGCAACCGGCAACCAAAACAATATAATCCACAGCCATGAAGCTCAACAGCCAGTAGAAAAGGAATATAAAATATTGTGACCGAAGAGAAATGTCCGCCCCCGGTAGCTGAGTGGTTATCGCGTCAGAATGTCATTCCTGAGGGCCCGGGTTCGATTCCCGGCAGAGTTGCTCGAGGACTGGATATCGTGTTCTAATCATCATCATTTCATCCCCATCGGCGTGCAAGTCGCCGAAGTGGCGTCAGATCGGAAGACTGCACCCGGAGAACGGTCTACCCGACGGGAGGCCCTCGTCACACGACTTTTTACATTTTATTACCGAAGAGAAATGGCCATCGTACTAACTTGTCGGATATCAAAATAGCAGATTTCTAAAGCCCATTCATGTAAATATACAGACGATGGAAAAGGAAAAAAAGTCTATGAATGACACGGCTAGCCAAAACTGATTTAGGGCTTAACTTGTAAACGCGACAGCGAAGAAAAAAACTGTTTCTGAAATTTGGTTTTCCTCTTCGGGAAGTTGTGCCGTATGTAGACTCAGGAGGTAGGCCTACGTCATCGGAGGAACTTGCTCGCCGTGCCGTGTCGGGGTGAATGTTCGGCCGCTTGCTCTGCCGCTGCCGGTTGCTGCTGAGAGGGCGGGCGGACGATCCCCTACGTTCGCCGCTGAATGGCGTCGCGTTTCTTTTCAGCGGGCACGGGACCCCCATACAGCGCTGGCCGCCTGGCTTTTTGTGACCCTGCCGCCGCCCCTTCTCTCGCGAGTCACCTGGCACCGCAGACCCCAGTCGGGAGTCGACGTCCGTAGCGGTGGCACCGACAACCCCGTCTCGTCACCACGCCAGGACGCCGTCTACGCATGGATCGCACCGCCTCGACCATCAGAGACGCCTGCTGCAGTGTTACAGTGCTCGCTTAAAGTGCTGTGTGCGACGGAAACTACCAGCTGTCCGCGGCAGCCGACGAGTCTCTCCGGTCACCTGCGACAAGATGCGTTATTGTGGTAGGGCGATCGACCGTAAGCTCGACACTCAGGCCTCAGTTACAAGGCATGTACTGGTCATAGCTCTTGAAGTCTGGGTCAAGTATACCTGTCAATTGCATTTAAATCTTTCTCAGTGTACTGCAGCGTCATCTTAAAAAAATTCCTAACGTGCAAACGTAGCCGACGTTTCGGCCGTGTTTTAAGAGGCACTCATCAGGAGACCGATCCAAAAGGTGAGTGGGTACCACAGCGTTGCGTTTCTAACCGTATCATAATACCAACGACGTCAAATTCCTTAAATGTTTCAAAATTTATCGTTTACTTTGCCGTCTCAGTAGCAAATATTTTTTTGATATGGCTAGTTTTGATTAAAAGTTGATCATCTTCATCTACTTCTACATCTACATAAGTACATCGCAAGGCACCATGCGGTGCGTGACGGAGGGTACTCTCTACCACTACTAGTCGTTTAATTTCCTGTTCCAATCACAAATAGAGCGACGATAAAAACGATTAATTATATGCCTTCATATGAACCTGATTTCTCGTATCTTATATTCGTGGTCCTTAAGCGCAGTGTGTGTTGCCGGCAGTAGAATCGTTCTGCAGTCAGCTTCAAATTCCGATTCTCTAAATTTCCTCAATATTTGTAGAATGAAATTTTCACTCTACAGCGACAGTGTGCGCTGATGTGAAACTTCCTGGCAGATTAAAACTGTGTGCCAGACCGAGACTCGAACACGGGACCTTTGTCTTTTTGCGGGAAAGTTCTCTACCAGCTGAGCTACCCAGGAACGACTCACGCCCCGTCCTCACAAGGGAAAGGCAAAGGTTCCGAGTTCAAGTCTCGGTCCGGCACACACTTTTAATCTGCCAGGAAGTGCCCTGAATATTGTTCCTCGCAGACGTCGTCTTCCCTCCAGGAATTCCTATTTGAGTTCGCGAAGCATCTCCACAACACTTGCGTGTTGTTCAAATCTACTGGTAAGAAATGTATCAGCTCACCTCTGCACTGCTTCAGTGTTTTCCCGGGGCGGATCACAAATAGTTTACTTTACATGTGGCAAGGGCCTTATCGACATTCGCCTGCTCTATGAGCCTCTTCCACTCCTGCCTGCCCAATGCGCTGTTTGTGCAGTTGCTGTTGCTGTTCATCCTAGTTGTGTCCTCCCGAATGTTATCCCGCCATCTGATTATGGGTCTCCCTCCTCCTCTCGTTCCTTCTATTGTTCTGCTGAATGCTATTCTAGGTAGTCCATTCTCTGTCATTCTTGCTATATGGCCTGCCCAATTCAACCTTCTCCTCTTGAGCACTTCGACGATGTTACGGTGTTTGTACAGCCCTCTTAATTCTTCATTTCTTCTTGTTCTCCATTCCATGCTATTTCCGTCGTATACAGGTCCAAAAATTTTCCTTAGTACTTTTCTTCCGAATGGTCGATTGATATAAGCCGATTTTGAACTTACTGCTAAGTGATCTTTTTCTTAGAATTATGATGAAACTAAAAAGTGTCTTGTTTGCTTTGGATAAACGGCCATCTATTTCTATATATGTTCTGTTGTTATTACTAAAAGTACTTCCTAGGTACTTGAAGTGGTCAAGTCTTGAAACTGAATCCATCTACAGTCAGAGGTGCATCTTTTCTGGTTTTCTTCATTAACATGTAATCCTCTTTTCTCAGCAATTTTATAGTAATTTTTCATCATTCTGATTAATTCTCTTTTGGAACTACTTACTAGTGCTGTATCATCTTTATAGTCAAGTCTTGTAATGTTCACATCCTGTAGCTGGATCCCTTGTGGACTGGTTTTAGAAAATTCTCTGTCGATCTTCCTTAGGACAGGGTTAAATAAAGTAGGTGAAATCGCATACTCGAGCAGTATTCAGGAATAGATCGCACTAGCGTCCTGCATGCTATTTCCATTATCGATGAACCACACTTTCCTAAATTCTCCCATTAAATCGAAGACTATTCGCCTTCCCTACCACAGTCATTGCATGCTCATTCCATTTCATATTGCTTTGCAACGTTACGCCAAGATATTTAAACGACGTGACTGGGTCAGGCATGATGCTATAAATGCCGTATCCAAACATTACGGGTTTGATTTTCCTGTTCATCTACATTAACTTACATTTTTCCTCGTGAACAAGCTGCTAGAAAGTTTGTCTAACTGATCTTGTATCATCCTCCAGTCTCACAATTGCGACAGCTTCTCTTACACCGTAGCATCATTAGCAAACAACCGCAGATTGCTGTCAACTAGGTCGTTTACGTATACAGAAAACGAGAGCGCTCGTATCACACTTTTCTACCAGGTTTACGTAGCCGCACATGAATACGACAGGTTGTATTAGCTACTTCATAAATCTGAAGATGATCAACTTTTTTCGAACCTAGCTATATTATCACCTTCAGATTGCGTAAATGGAATGTAAACAATAAAACTTGTTTGATAAATTCACCGCTCCCTGTCCACTGGTTTGTCAAGCAAGCGCGTAACGCACCAATAAAGTCTGTCAATTCTTCAAGCTTTCGGGGTGAGGCGTTGTCATGTTGATTGATCTGGTTTCTGATGGTTATTCGGGTCTTTACTGCGAATAACCGGCAGAAATCCGATTAATCAACATGACAAAGTTTGTCAGATTTAACCTCACTTTTGAAGCAACTGTCACAGTGTGCGTATCGCGTCGCGAAGTATTTTGATGCCTCTGGGAATCGGTACCAATGGAGATAAAGCATTTTAATGTGTATAAAGAAGAAAAAAACAAGAGCTGAGATAAGTTGTAATAGAAACTCCTTCTCACTAAACGTGCGCGGCGCAACATGAACACAACCATCATTTGACATCTTATAAAATTGATTGTCAATCAAAATTTCCCTCAATTCAAACAGTTTGTTTGACAAACACATTAAGCAGGGTCCCACACTACCAAATAGTTCGACAAAGAAGTTAAGTTTGTCAAATTGATTGACGTTTTCAGGGGCCTTAAGCAACCCATCGTTTCATTACGGATCTACAAAGAATAATACACACCGGCGTGTTGCTTACCCAACTAGACATATCTTAAAATGATCAACTTTAATGGAGACTAGAAATACGGCAAATACACGATCAAATTTAAATATGAAAACGGATACTAACTCTCTGGCAACAAATGCGTCGGCAATAATGTCTTAAATTTGATATAGTGAAGCATCCACTTCCCAGCTAAAGTAGTCTATGAACTGAGGAAGGCCAGTCGAAACGTTGGATATTTTAGAATTTTAAGCATTTTATGAGATGACGTGGAAGTACACGGGCAGCAGAAGCCTATGTATTTAACACCTGGCAATTTCCCATCCCAGTTCGACACTCCCCAGTCGAATATTGAATAACCGACCATTTAGGGCAAATGCTGTTTCAACGTCATTACTACCTTCTTATCATAATTATAACGTCTGTCTGCGGGGCTAAATAAAAGGCTGTTGATTAGAATGTCTTACGTGTTGAGCTTCTTTTATTTCTGCATCCCTCTCAGTTCTAGTTTGTGTGGCTTTTTTTCACATCTTTGTCCCCAATGGTTCTATATTTAAATATCCTTCACAGTTCAGGATCTCCTACTAAGGAAGTTTGGGTTGGCGATTCACTATAAACACTTCGCGTTTTCACTAGTGTGCTCATTTTATTTTTTCTTTTTTAAATAAAAGTCTTTTTACTGTCTATACTTTTGTAAATTATCGTGGTGCGTTTGTCTGAGCTATTTCTCATGCGAGATGATAGCAAGGGTCTACTTGCGCATTCGCTTGATACCTAATACTGTCCCCCTTTAGAGAATGGAGCTATACTTTGAAATACATTTTCTCTTACGTGTAACGTCTCAGCTGCAATATGAAATGATGTTTACAATGTGGACAATTATATATATATATATATATATATATATATATACTTATTGCTCACACAGGGCCTTCGATTTTTCTCATACAGTTACGTGGAGTCATAGCGACAACGAACAGGTTGTAACTAAAAGTTTATTTGCAACGAAAGCATCTGTTCCTCTTTACTACTTACTGCTTCGCACTTTATCACTACTTCGTGGTGCAGCTGCGTTAAGAAAGGGGAAAATAGTTTCATCTTGAGCGTCAAAATCAGTTTTAAACACCGACTGAATAGGTTTTGTTCTGAGTAACAGATTTTTTTTTTCTGTTCATTTGGTTTAGTTGTTTACACATACAATACTTTAATACTTCTATAAGCTACATCATTTATTTCTGATTAAATTTATGGAGATCTTTCATACTCTTGCAGCGAACACCCTTTGTTTTCGTCGTTAAAATGCAACAAAATGTCTAATGAGAGAAATATGTAAAATGTAAGTAAGTAAAGCGATAGCTTACGAATAGTTGCTAAAGGTATAGTCCCGAACTTCTTGTTGTATCTTAGTGGACAGCTTTCTGAAATCATTCGGAACCTTTATAACAACCATCACTTTTCAAAATCATTGACAACGAATGACTAAATGATATGACGTTCGAAAGCAGACTTCGTCGTCGTATTCTGTCGGTGAAATTTTCTCTATCAGGCGAATATCAACGACTACTTCATGAAGAGAGATTTAATCTCTGACCAATACATGACAACTAGAGATTTCTCCGAAACGTCGCATTCGTACAGAACTGTTTCTTGTCTGATTTCGACCGATATTATTGAATGTTGTCCTTATTGCGAACACTTAGGACACGGATATAGGACCAGGGTAATAGATTTCTATTAGCGTTTGTCTAGGTCTTTTCTGTGAGTTTCACAGTTTACTTGGAAGTCAGTCTGTGATGAGTTGCTTACGAAAAAAAAGAAAAAGTGAGTCCGGTTAATGTCTTCGTCATAGGTCGAGAACGTCCGATTGTCAATCACTGCAATATTAAATTGATGCTAACATGAACGCCAGGCTTGTTGCTTGTGTGTGGTTTAGGGACCACAGACGCAACTTCAAGGTCACACCTTGGCGTCCCAGCTGAGGTTAGGCTAGATGGCCGGAACGCGGGGTTGCTGCGATTGCTATGGACCAGCCTACCCCTGGTGGAGGGGTGGTCCCGTTGGGTAGGGGAGGAACCGAGCATCTGCCTCAGCTGCCGCCACCGCCGCCATCTTTGCGAGATGGTGGACCTCTCCCGGCTGTGGACGAGAAATCCAGGAATTCTCAGCAGTGCTTCTCCGCGAGTGCAGTTTACTTTGCTCCAGTGCAACGTCGTTGGCAATTGTCGTGCTACGAAATGAAGGTATCATCTGCGGCCGTGGTACGTTGTACCGATGGCAAGAAATCTGTGTTGCGTCGTTTGGAGCAGGCCGTACTGGCCTAGTACACAGTCTGTTCGACGACAGTTTATTGCTATCTAGGTTTGCATTCTCCAGCACGTTAGCCAGTAGAGATAAATCCCACAAAGTTTATTCAAAACAGTGACGATACAGCAGTTGTCAAATATTTTAGTTCGCTTTTGCAGATGAACACTGGCATTGTTTGTTTGTATTTTCAAGCTCTTTAATACTGTCTGATTCATTCGATCTGTTTTCTGTCTCAGGAAAGTAGTAAGTATTTTGATTATTAGCAAGATTATAGCTGTCTTAGGATCCCGTAATCGGGAAATCTGTAAGGGAGATAATCAGCTGTCCATGATAAAATGTTCTAGTAATAAGTGTATCAAATGATTTTTTTATTGTCATGTGTGGTTATCTAGTTTCGTTTCCATCTGCATTTCAGTGTCCATTGTGAATATTTTAATGTCCTCCTTATTTGTGGTAATATAATCGCCCTTTATTGCCTCATAAATTTCAGTAAGTAATTACTAATTCTTGGCAGTCTGTGTTCGCTAAATGATGAGGACTATTATTATTATTATTATTATTATTATTATTATTATTATTATAAGTGTTAAAGTAGGGCGGTGAGACGCGGAGGGGAAACCCCAAGGTTTGATCTCATTTTTTGTTGCAATTAGTACTTACTACTCCCAGAAAACTCGTTTTTTGTGCCAGTGAAAACAAAAAGATTCTCATGTGCGTATTCCAATGTGTATTTACTTATTACCTGTTGTGCTTGTATTATTTTACCACCATCCGGTTTGTCATTACCAAAACGAGATAAAATACCAAGTATGTGGTAGTTATAAAGAAAAAGGAACAATGCAAATTGCCTCATCAAGTGTTTAACGGGTACGAAATAATGTGTGGGTACTTAACACTTACATTTGCATATTAACTTGCCGAAGTAATGCGGTGTAGTAAACAGTGAATGTAAAGAGTTTGTTGCACTGATCAGTCGAAAAGAAGACGCAGAATATTTTTTTTCTTGTTATTTGGTATTTATTATGACTAATAGTGCTAAGTTACATTAAAAATCTGTAAACATAGACACTATGAAACACACAAATAATGTAGGATTGTTGCATGATTTTCATTTTTATCGTATCACCAAATGTTTGTAACCAATCATACGTCACACAGTAGTTGCAAGAATGATACAGACCGACAGAAAGAGAGAAAATTGAAATCTTTCACTAGCAATTTCCACAACGTACAGTTCTTTCGAATAAATCATTTTTTTAACGTTCTTCCCTTTTGGTTTTTGTGCCAATGAAATCCTCGCAAAACGTAGGGAATGTAAGTTTATAACAACTATCTGATTATCATTTGTTGCTTGTAATACAGTGCAAAGCGTACTGTATTGATGGACGTGTTGCAAGCCGAAGACGACAGCCTTCACTCTCTGCCTTTTTTTTTTTTTTTTTTTTTCGATAGTGTCAGACATGGACTATACGAAATAATTTCAGTTCCTACAAAAATCTCTCTATTTTGTTGTTTTATTTTTATCCAATATTCATTCTTTTTTTTCACCCGTGTCTCTTTTTACCTTTCTTCAGGTCCTTTCATACTTATTCTTTTACTCATTCTACCTGTGAATCGATCTAATTTTAAGACTTTTCTGCTGAAAACATTTCTTTCTTCCTCTAACTGTTGTGTGTTTCTAAATCCTTCTTTCTCTTTTTTTTAACTTCTGTCATCCAGCTTGTTGCTAAAAAAAGTTTGATTACTCTGTTGTCCTTCATTCTATTGAAATATGCATGAGTCCTACGATTTTACATACTCCGTCAGTAGTTCTCAATTTCTTGTGTATTATTATTATTGTTGCAGACTTTGGCCAGTTCTAGACCGCTTAGAACCTAAGGCTATGGCACAGTCTTCTTCTTTACATCTTCCCAAAACTTTTTCATGCCTCTATTCATTTGATGGCACAGTCGTAGGCTGTGATTTTTGTTGTTGGTTCGCAAATTTTGCAGTATTCATCACTAGATTAAAATTTTCCCGCTCTTGTGTGGCGTCGTCTGTGATGTTAGGTATCCTCAAATGCCTTCTTGTCTCTTTCTCTTTTTTATTTGGAAGTGAAACTGAAAATTTTCTTGCTTACCTACTGTCATTCATTCTGTAAATCTGACTGAAAACATTAATCTCCTCTTCCTTATTCTTAATCTCCTCCTCTTCTATATCTCTGTCTAAATATCCATTTTTTCCCCTTCCTCCAGTTTTACCTTTGATATTTTGTGGTACTGAACTTTTTCTAAGCGTTTTCTCTTTTCCAGTTCTTGTTTTTCACTCCTCTTATTCGCTCTAAGGCACTGAAATCCGTATTTTTCTTATTCTTATTATTATTTTGTAACACATATATGATATTTATGCTCTCCTGATTTACAATAGAATACTTAACACCTCCTTTCTCTTGTTTCTCTGACTTCAGAGGGGAGGCAGTTGCATGAACACGATACCTAACACGTTCCAGTCTCGCCCTTCATGCTATTTAAATTCGGGTTGGAAGACTGTGGGTTATTAGTACGAAGGTCGCAATTTTGATCACGTGTAAACGCGTGCGAAACCTTGCTTATTTCGTGCTGTCTGTCCCGATAATTGACTCAGAATTAGCATCTCCGTCTCTCGTAGTGATGACGGACGGCTCCCAATAACGTGTAGACGGCGTACTCCTATTTAATACGACCCTGTTAACAACGGCATCGGAACATCGGTTCAGAGGTCGCCTCGTATAGTTAGGTGTGGTCAGTTTTCCGCGCTGCTACAATCTTATGTTTAACGCGATTTATTTCTCTCATTCTCTCTCTTTGTACGTATCTCTCCCCATATGCTCCACGTCTTAGGGCAGAGTAGAAGTCGGGTCCCGTATTTCAAGACGCTCACAAGCATACGCGGCCGACCGCATCGTTAATTAAATTGATGCATTGCTGCCTAATCGCTTATCGACTCTGTAAATTAGCGCGGTGGCTATTAAATCAAACTGATATACTGGTCGTCCAAATCCCGGGTGTGCCGCCAAGCTTAAGGAAACCGCTGCGGCTCAGGGATCTTCATAACTTACACGCCATTTCGCCCTGCCTCCTTTTTTTATTCGTAGATACACAGCCACACCCTGCACATAGCTTACCGGGTATTGGAAAAGGGATGTAATGTCGTCCATACAAATTAAATATTTACTATCGACTGGATATTATTCCAGTAATGTGCATCCACCAGTTTTCATATTGTCTGAGATCCATTTTCTTCCGCTGGAAATCCCATCTAATTTACGTTTACCGCGATGTTTCTTGAGCTTTGTTTGAGGAACCAAACTACATCGATGCCACCTCTACAACACGTAAAACAGTAATTATTCTTTAAACAATAAAAAAAACTCATATGTTGTCCTTATTTGGGAATATCGCTTCTTCTTCCACTTCAGCGCCGGATAAAAAAATAAATAAAAAATCTTCCATCAAAACTATAATGTCTCTGTCCTTCAGGTCTGAGCGCTTTTCAATGTCACGCAAACTTATTACGTCTGTAATACGGGGAAAAAATTGCCGTAGTATTGCTTTCGACACCCCCAAGAAAAGCTGAGATTTGTTGTATTGTGTTGAGCGAATTTCTTTCGAATTTTTCCTTTTTCTAGTACAGTTTTGTACTTAGTTCTTTTTCAACCTTCAAACTACGTAATTTGTTTTAGCCTTGTTTTGTGACGTACTAATATTGTGCTCTGTTAATGTAACTTGGATTTTTTTTTTGTAAGGATTTCTCGCTGTCAGAAATTACGTGCTTATTTATCGGAAAATTTCACAGCTTACTAGCAGTAAGCATAATATTAGACACAGTGGGTAAAATTATTCCTGCAAGCAGCTTACCTTTTATTGGAACAGGTGCCGTCAAAAGAAATTAAATATTTATGGTTGATTTCTTAGTCTTTCAGACTGATTGTCGACTGGACCGCGGGTTGAAAATTCCGCTGTTGTAACAATTTGAGCGTTTGGTACTCCTGGCACAGAACGAGCAGCGGGAACGACATTGAATGCAAGCCGCATCAGACGAGGGGAACACTTTGCCTTATCGGTCGCCCTCATAGGTCACGGGTCACATCCAGTCACGACATTTGTTTCGATTTCACGTTCCTGACGACTGCAGTGGCGTTGTTACTCGACCGAACTGTAAATCGAAATTCTGCAACATCACAACCAAAATCCTCATAATCTTTTTTCTTCAGCACTCACAAAGCATCTTGTTAACCACTTTTGTACGTAACCTCTCTACTCTACTTCGTAAAGATGCTTCATGCCCATTTTTTTAATCACACCTTTTTTCGTACTTTCGCAGGGATAATTTATTCAAATGGGGCCCTGTGCTGAACCGTGTTGTGTAATTACCTGGCTTCTGAGACCGGGCAAACAATTTTTCATTTTCTATAATGATTCAGTGACTAAGCATAAAGTAAATGTAATATTTTCTAAAACTGACTCTGAGTCTAATCCTACTATGGGAATCATTTTCTTTTTTTGTTGTCAGATTAATTTTTTCCGCTATAGAACTTCATTCGAGGAGTGAAATAGTATTCCTTTATATCTATTCTTCAAATTTTAAGCTAATTTCACATATCAACCTTCCTCATAATTTTCTCTACACGAATTCTTAACTGGTCAAAGTACGCAGCTACCAAGATATGTTTTCTACAGACTTACTGGATAAATAAAAATATACACCGAAATTTAAGAAGAAATTATTCGGACGAAATAAATCAAAGCAATAAAAAGTTAATTTATATGAGCTGCGAAAATAGTATGCGATAATTTGCAGCGGTAGCAGAATCTTTCGCAACAACGTACCCCATCGACTTACAATTAACTTTAAAATTATCATGTGTTTTCTGACTTCCACAAGTTTCTTCAGTAATTAACGGAGTCTTTTGAAATTTAGCTTGCATTATGTCTCTAATACATAGTAGCTCCTAGTGACGAAGTAATTCCGCATTTAATGATGTTTTTCGAATCTCGTCGTCGCAAGCACGGAATCATGACAGTAGATTCGTCCGACTGTTCATAGCAAACAGGAAAACACTGTAGGTAATGATGAACCCGTATCATCAATATTTAAGTTAATTACATTTCATTTAGTGCAAACGCCTTTTTTTGTATATTTAGGTTCATAAATGCTATCAAATACTATCATAAATTGTTACTTTACGTGTTTTTGTTTATGAAATTCACAATGCACTGTGTACTTCCAAGTTTCTCCCATCGTGTAGTGCCTCAAAACATATATATTTGGTGTAGAGCCCCTTATTACATACTATGTTCAATGTAAAGTAGTATGCTTCATTTCACCAGATGTTGTAGAAAGACTGTAATGGGTATTGTTGAGGGAATTAGATGAGAAGCATGTGTGAATTATTGACTGATGTTTCTGCTTATTACCACATACATTACGTGTGGCAGAGCGGAAACAATAAATTACAATAGGCTAATGAAAGAGATTATAAGTAGAATGAAAGTCAACGGTAGTGGAATGTAGTCGAATGAAATCAGGCGAAGCTGAGGGAATTAGATGAGGAAACGAGACATTAAAAATAGTATTGCTACATGAGGAGCAAAATAACTAATGGTTGGATGATGGAGAATGTAAAATGTGCAGTAGCAAGGAAAGCTTTTTTGGAAAACAGAAATTTGCTATCACTTAATGTAAATTTTATTGCTAGGAACCCTTTTCTGAAAACTCTGAAGTGTATGCTTGTGCGGAAGCGAAACGTGAACAATACACAGTTCGTACAGGAAGAGAATATCAGTTTTTAAAGTACCGCACTACAGAAGAGCGTTAGGAGTTAGAAGGGTGGACCAGATGACATAAGGTACTGAATCGAAGCGGGAAAGTTCTTCTAAAAGAAGTGATCGGTTGATAAGGCACATCTTGGGGCATCTAGGACTAATCAGTCTGGTAATGGACGTGAAATTTTTTTTAAGACATCATGCTTTTTAATGGTTTGATACGGCCGGCCACGAATTCCTCTTCTGTGCCAACCTCAAGAGTAGCACTTTCAACCTACATCCTCAAGTATTTGTTGGATATATCCCAATTTCTGTTTTTCCATACCGTTTTTATCCTTTGCTTCTTCCTCCTGTACCATGGGAGTTATTCCCTGATGTCTTAACAATGTCCTATCTGCCTGCTCTCTCTTCTTGTCTGTACTTTCCATATATTCCTTTCCTCCCCGATTCTTCGTAGAACTTCCTCATTCCTTACCGTATCAGTCAACTCAATTTTCTATATTCGTCTGTAGCACCACATCTCAAATGTTTCGCTTCTCTTCTGTTCCAGTTTTCCCACAGTGCATGCATGCTTCACTATAATTTAATGCCTTGCTCCAAACGTGCTTTCTCAGAAATGTCTTCCTCAAATTAAGGCCTATATTTAATAATACTAGACTTCTCTTGGCCAGAAATGTCATTTCCGCCTGGGCTATTCTGCTTATTATGTCCTTGATTCGTCCGTCATAGGTTATTTTGCTGCCTAGGTAGTAGAATTCCTTAACTACATCTACTTCGTAACCGTCAAACCTGGTGTTAAGTTTCTCGCTGTTCCTATTTCTGCTACTTTTCGTTACTTTCGTCTTTCTTAGATTTACTCTCCATCCACATACTACGCACATTGAACCATTCATCCCCTTCAGCAGATCTTGTAATTCTTAGTGTAGAGGGGTAAAAATTGTAGAGCCTGACCAAGGTCTGACGATGGTAAGGAAGTGGCTGTACAAATAGGTTGCAGTAATCACGCAAAAATGAAGAAACTTGCACGGGGTAGACTAGAGTACTGTGCTGCATCTTTGGACGAAAGATCACAACACACAATATTGTGGGTATATCATAATGGTTCTACCGTTGATGCACGCCTCACTTTTTTTATTAGTGTTAAGTAAAGTATCCTTCATATTCTGACGATGTTATAGAGAAACGCTCGTAAATCATTATTCCTTGCTACTTGTCAAATACTGACTCAGCGATGTCGGCCTTCACCGATCCAGCACGTCTGTGCTGAGAACTCCGCCGCCCCCCCCCCCCCTCCCCCGCGGCCGTCGTCCTCCCCTTCCGCCACGCACACACAGACACACGCGCACACACGCAAACGCACACAGGCAGCTACGGACTAGTGTGTGCATGAGCGCGCGGGTGTGTGTATATGCGTGCGCCTTGTAAGTGCCGACCTCTCCAAATGTTATGTGCGGGCACGAACCCGTTTACGACAGCACATTGGCGACAAACACCCGGGCCGCTGAGATACGGCGCAAACTGCGCAAGGGGGGGGGGGGGGGGGGGGGGAGGAGGGAGAGGAGCGAAAAAAAAATTATAGCGGCCCGGTTATTTTATGCTTATCTCCAACGGCATTGCTTATTTTGGGAAGGGCGTGTTTGCACGGCTCGACGCCGCTGTTGGCTATCGGGTTAAGGGGAAGGGGTTGGCCCGGGGGTACAAACGCCACTGGCGGAGGTGCCGTCGCCCGGGATGTGAAGGTAGCCGCCAGCTAGCTCACACCTACTGGCCAGTTTTACTGTTCTCCGCTATAAACTATATATGGCTGACTGAAGTCTCTATGGAGCCGAGACGCAGGCCACTTCGTAGAGAGACAAACGGTGGTCGATAATTTTTTTCTAGTCTGCATCCCTTCACATTATCCTGTACCTCCTACGAGGGGCGTTCAGTAAATAATGCAACATATTTTTTTTTCTGAAAGCATACTGGTTTTATTTGAAATTCCAATACATCATACTAATCCCGACTCCTTAGGCTACAACACCATATTCTTCTACATAATCTCCGTTCAAGTTGACGACCTTATTCCACTTTACTGGGAAGGCATCAATGTCCCGTAAGTACGATTCTACTGTTCTACCTCTTGCTGCATCAATACGCTTCGCATCAACAACATATTGTTTCTGGCCGAGAGCCTTCTTCATTGCGCCAGACAAATGGAACTCGGAATGCGCGAGATGTGAGTTGTAAGGCCGATGAGGAAGAAGAGTCGCCGCACGGGATTAGCCGAGCGGTCTCAGGCGCTGCAGTCATAGACTGTGCACGGATGTTCGAGTCCTCCCTCTGGCGTGTGTGTGTGTGTGTGTGTGTGTGTGTGTGTGTGTGTGTGTGTGTGTGTGTGTCGGTACAACTGATACGACTGACAATCTGTATGTATCCGAGACGAGGCATTTCGTCCAGAGAAAAACAGTGATCGTTAATATTTCTTTTCGTCGACATCCTTCCGCTATATACCAATCTAATCTTCAGCATTCTTCTGTAGATTCGCATCTTACAAGCTCCTGTCCTCATTTTCCCCAGTGTACTGCGTATCGTCCACGTTTCATTTCCGCACAGGTTTTAACCCTAGACAGATACCCTCATAATATTCGATGTTAACTAATTCCTCTTTTTCAGTAATCTAATTCTCTCAGCATCGCCTGATTTAATTCGAATGCATTGTTCCATTAAGCTTGTTTTATTTTTGTTGATTTCATCTTATAATCTTTTCTCAATACATTATTCTTCCTGTTCAGCAGCTGTTACAAGTCGTTCGTTTGCTGTTTATGACAGAATTACAATGTCATCGGCGAAATCCTAAGTTTTTATTACTTCTCCTTGAACATTTATTCCTTCTGCAAATTTTTCTTTGGTGTACTTTACTGCCAGCAGATATCTACAACAGCACGAAAGTGAACGGTATGAGCTGTTTGTCCTGTTTGGAAACCAACTTGTTTCACTCACTGAAGGTACTCGTTGGTTTCTGCTCGCCATCCAGCTTGGCATTTTTTTTTTTTTTTTTTTTTTTTTTTTTTTGTAATGGTGACACAAAGCAGTATGGATAGCCATTACGAATGAAGAGATGGCAGTCGATATTAACCTCTTGTATGAATCCGGTTTTGAGGACTTCGGAGCCCTTCCTTGTTATGATACAGTTAAAGTACGAGCTTTTGTAAAATCACGCCAAGTTACGACATGTTCCCATAAACTGTTTTTGTGATGACGGCTGTTCTTGTCTGCAAATTGTTCGTTCTATATACAGGGTAAGTCAGGAGGAGAGGAACATGCTTTGAGGGGCGACAGTACTCGTCATACTGAACAAAAAATGCCATATAGACGTATGGCCTATTTAAAATGGTACACATTTAATATCACTTTTGTACGTTTTTCTTTAATAACTCGAAAACCACACCCTCCAGCAAAATCATGTCGCAGTAGAAAATTAAGCTACATTACATTTCCTATAAAAAAAGGTCCTGTTCATTTTTTCTCTAGAACTAACTGTTAGTGCGAAGAGAGCGCGAGAATGTAGAAAACCTCGCGTGACGCCCATGCGCCGTGACTTACGTAGTTTCTGTAGGCCAATTTGAGGTAGTTTCCCGACTTGAGAGATAAACATGCGTCCCGTATCAAACTCTTAGTTTCAACTTGCTAAGAAGCACTTCGTCTTCAGGCCACGAGTGGCCTACCGGGACCATCCGACCGCCGTGTCACCCTCGGTGAACGATGCGGATGGGAGGGGCGTTTGGTCAGCACACCGCTCTCACTGTCGTAAGATGGTGTTCTTGACCGAAGCCGCTACCTGTTCGGTCGACTGGCTCCTCAGTTGGCATCACGAGGCTGAGTGCACCCCGAAAAATGGCAACAGCGGCCTGGATGGTCAACCATCCAAGTGCCGACCACGCCCGACAGCGCTTAACTTCGGTGATCTCACGGGAACCGGTGTATCCACTGCGACAAGGCCGTTGCATATATATATATATATATATATATATATATATATATATATATATATATATATAGAGAGAGAGAGAGAGAGAGAGAGAGAGAGAGAGAGAGAGAGAGATATTTGTCACTCTTACTAAATGATCTGTCGTCAGTTAACAGAGAATCAGTAAGGCTGATATGACTCGTTACTTTTCGACACGGGTCTGCGCGCTGGGTGTTTCCTTAGCCCTCCCGACGAACTCAAAAGCGCTGCCACCTTACGAGCACGGCGTAGCCGATGACGTATCTTGAACAAGCGTAGGATGCCCGCCGTGTGACGTGGCATCACTCAAAACCTGCCGCTATCGCCGCCGCTTCCTGCTTCCCTTCCGCCCGGCAGTCGTTGACGGGAAAGATACCGCGGGCATGTGTCAGCTCGCGAGCAGCCGATAAACACGCGCGGCGACGCGAACACTGCACCTGACGATGAGTCAAGGCAGAAACGTCTCCGCTCGAACAAAACAACATGTTACTTCAAATTGGTTAGCAACGATGAAGCAATACTCACGCAATCACGCCCGGTATTTATTTCAGTTACAACTTCCATAGCGCAAGTCCCGAACTGACGAGATGAAGTGGATCCAGATTTTTAAATGTGATTCTGATAATGGCTGTGGCTGAAACGCATTAAGCTGTATATTTTGTTAAAAATAAAAATATGTAAATAGCAGTCAAGGGGAACAGTTTTATTGAAATGCACGCCTGTTCCCTTCTGAATATTGTTCCAAATAACGACGTTAAATATCATGGGAAAGTCTATGGCGACGCTACATAGACTGTCTCACACCCTGTGCTTCACATCGCTAAGGGAACAGTTCACCATAGCGATTCTTAATGCACTGAATTCCAGTTGCTTCCGTATATGAAGAATAGTCGAAAACACTCGAAGACTAAAATTCTACAATAATAAAAAAATAACGAAAGAATGACAGCTCATACGGCAGCAAATCATTGAAGCCTTCTGGAGGCTGCTCGAGGGGTGGTCATAAAGCTTTAATTATCACCCCCTAAAAAAGAAATAATGTTAGGGAAATAACTGATGAAATCTTCTCGGGTGTCGGCCCAGTCATGACATCGTCTTCTCGAGACGTTTCGACGAGTTTTCTACCCGCCATCTTCAAGGCAAGTGTCGGGCTCATGTCCAATTCGTTCCTTTTTAGCTTCTGAACCGCAAACTACTTCCGATAACGTCACAGCCCATGTGGAGCTCAGCTGGAAATAGCTCTCCCGGTTGACAAGATCATCATTTACTCTTAATACCACTGTCCATTTGATGACCGAATACCAGAACCTATTCGTCTATTCAAAAACAAACATGTGTCCTTCATTGATAGCCGGCCTTTGTGGCCGAGCCGTTCTAGGCGCTTCAGTCTGGAACCGCGCGACCGATATGGTCGCAGGTTCGAATCCTGCCTCGTGCATGGATGTGTGTGATGTCCTTAGGTTTGTTAGGTTTAACTAATTCTAAGTTCTAGGGGAGTGTTGACCGCAGGAATTAAGTCCCATAGTGCTCAGAGCCATTTGAACCATTTTCTTCCTTCACTGATGCTGCGCTCTTCCACTGCAGAGAAAAACGCTTCTCACTCGTTCTGAGCAGCGCTGCAAGTTGCATGCCGCATTCCAGCGGTTCTAACTAATTGAACATAAATCTGGTACTTCACCTGAAGATGACGAGCAGCAAACTCGTCGAAACGTTGCGAGATGACAATACCACGACTCGGCTGTTAACCCCAAGGGATTTCATTAATAAAATTCCCCAATACATGTACATCTACATTTATACTCCGCAAGCCACCCAGCGGTGTATGGCTGAGGGCACTTTACGTGCCCTTTCCTGTACCAGTCGCGTATGGTTCGCCGGAAGAACGACTGCCGGAAAGCCCCCGTGATCGCTCGAATCTCTCTAATTTTACACTCATGATCTGCTCGGGAGGTATAAGTAGGGGGAAGCAATATATTCGATAACTCATCCTTTCCCATACAGGTAACTAATTTTCATTTGCTTTCAGTTGTGGTACAGACTGATACCCCGCGCCCAAGTACAGTAGCACGTCTCTAGGGGAGTAACATTGTTTCTGCTGTTCCACCAGCGTTACCTGGGCACGGGGATTTCAATCTGTACCTCGTCTGCTGTCATGTACCTGGAAACAAAGGAAAATTAATTGCGATACTTTAATTTTTCTGAGTGATAATTATTACTTTGTTCTCCGTACAGTGGTCGTTGCAGGTAGCATTTCTGAACGCGGGAACACGTCAGCCTCTAGTGTGTGGGTGGTGTATTCCGCGCAGGACACGGGAGCACTTTGCGCCGGCCGACATTACGCAGTGGCGTGGCGTGCGCTCGCATCTGGTGACGCGCCGTGTGTGCGTCTGGTCTCCGCTACGTCTGCCGCCGCCGCCGCCTGCTTTACTGCGGTCACGTGACACGCGTGCGTAAGCTGCGCCGCGGCGCGTGCGACCTGCGGGAGGCCGCCGCACGGTGGACACGCACGCCCACGCGATTCGTGATCCGCGATCTGCCGCGTCTGGCCGGCGGAAGCCAGCAGCCCGCCTCCGGGAGGGACTCGGTTCGAATCCCTGTCAGACAAACGTCCGGCAGCATTTTACTCATTTCCGCGTGTCACACTAGCTCCACTGTCGGAATTGTCTCGTTCCACGATCGTAGCATGCACTTACCCCCATATAAAGCTCTGTCTGTATCCGAGAAGTATACTCCATGTTGTGTAGCGGAGGGTATTTGATACTACGTTTGCGGTTTCTAATGTACAAAACGATGTGAGAGGGAGAGAGAATGGGGGACTCCCGCATTCGGGAGGGACTTGGTTCGAATCCCCGTCAGACAAACGTCCAGCAGCATTTTACATATTTCCATGAGTCACACTAGCTCCACTGTCGGAATTTTCTCGTTCCACGATCGTAGCATGTACTCACCCCCATATTCAGCTCTGTCTGTAGCCGAGAAAGGTGCTCCATGGTGTGTGGTAGAGGGTACTTGATACCTATGTTTACCCTTACTAATGTACAAAGCGATATGAAAAGGAACGAGCATGGAATGATGAGGAAAAGCGAATAGTGGACTTTGGTTTAATCGAATAGTTCTAGGAAAGTGTAGTTCGTCTAAGGAGACCGTGTGGAAAACATTTCTTGAGTACTGTTCAAGTGTTCAGTGTCAAAGAAGACCCGAAACATTTCCGAAGCCTACTGCTAGATTATTATTATTATTGTTATTTTGCAGTAATTTCGATGAACACTCGAGTGTGACAGACTGCGCGGCTCCTCCCGCCAGAGGTTCGAATCCACAAAAAATGGTTCAAATGGCTCTGAGCACTATCTGAGGTCATCAGTCCCCTAGAACTTAGAACTACTTAAACCTAACTAACCTAAGGACATTACATACAGCCATGGCCGAGGCAGTATTCGAACCTGCGACCGTAGCGGTCGCGTTGTTCCGGACTGACACGCCTAGAACCGCTCGACCACTCGAATCCTCCCTCGGGCATGGGTGTGCGTGTTCTTAGTATAAGGGACCGATGACCTCAGCAGTTTGGTTCCTTGGGAATTCACACACATTTGAACATTTTCTAGTTCTCTTATGCTCTCATCTATTCGGTGGACGTGGTGAAAGATGATTAAGCTTCTTTTTTTTTCTTAATTGTCATTTGGCTGGCAGCAGTACAACAGTATATTATGCTCTGTAGCTGAGAGGATGAATAAAGTATACAAAAATCTTTTCTGAAAAATTATAGAAAATGAAATGTAAACTTTTTACAATCATTAAAATCGTTGGTTGTACGCTGAAGTTTTTAAATAGAATATTGTTATCACTTTTGAAAATAGCCATTTGTCGATAGGTTTTTTATTTTTTATTTTTTTTTAAAGGAGCAGTTGCATTTACAGGACATAAGAAGCAGGTGAGATGGGGTGTTAGAGGGGAGGGTTTGGGAAACGATGTGAGATGTACTAGTTGGAGTGGATGACCCCGGGTGAGTCCTAAGAAACTTGGGGATGAAAGGAAGGTATGTACAGTTGAAGCTAGAAAAATGGGTAGATGTCTGCAGAGATTTCGAGGTCAGCTGGGAAAATGTGGATGAAGCTGCGCTAGAATATGTTGTGGGGAGTGTGTGAGTGGAAGGGTGGTTAAACGGAGATCGGGATTTCAGGGGCACATGCATGGCAACAGTAACAGGGTTGGAGATGACAGAGGGAACGATTGGAAAGGCTTGTAGCAAGTGTAGCAAATCTGAATGCGTTCAGTGTAGAACACTAGAGGGAGCAAGGATCGTAAAATAAAAAAGTTAGCCCAGGATTAGAAAAGAAAGGTAGATTAGTGTTTAACGTCCCGTCGACGAGGGATTTATTAGAGACGGAGCACAATCTCGGATTATGGGGGTGTGGGTGAGGTTGGAGAAGAAAATTGTCCTTGGCCTTCCGCAGGAATAGTTCCGGCATTCGCCGGCTGAGGTGGCCGAGCGGTTCTAGGCGCAACAATCTGGACCCGCGCGACCGATACGGTCGCAGGTTCGAATCCTGTCTCCGGCATGGGTGTGTGTGATATCCTTAGGTTAGTTTGGTTAAAGAAGATCTAAGTTCTAGGGGACTGCTCAGTCATTTGAACCAGCCATCCCGGCATTCGCCTCAAGCGGCTTCCCGGGAATGGCAAAAAACGGAAGTCTGAAGGGCCAGTCGGGGATTCGAACCGCTGTTCTCCTCAATAGGGATCCTGTGTCTAAACTGCTGCCCCGGGGGGGGGGCGAGCGTTGTGCAAGATTTGATGGGAGTGATGGAAGTGTGGCCGGATCGGATATTGTAGATGACGGTAGGAGCCCAGTTTGGAAATGCCGAGTTCGCAACAGGATGTGACGGGGACGGAGCGGTGGCCGGTGTTTCAGAGGCTGGTAGTGTGGTGGACGGCCGAGGTGGAGTAGCCGCGGCCCACCAATCACCGGAGCGGCCGCTGAGGCGCGCGTTTATTTATTTACAGAGGCGCGCGGTTCGCTTCTTCCGTGTGACGCATGGCCGCTCGTCGCGTTTGTTGCCGTTGGCGTGCGGGGGCGGCGGCGGCTGCTCAAGGGAGGCTTCCAAGACGCATGGCGAGAGGAAGGAAGGGAGAAAGAGAGAGGGAGGGAAAGGGGGAGGAGAGAGGTTTGGAACGCTGCGTTCTGCGCCCGCCTCTGCGTGCGATACGCACCCGGGGGGCAGAGACGCGGGATATTGTTTATACAGCGACACCCAGCTGCCTGCGTTCCCACGTGATCCTTCCGACGCGGAGCAAGTAATCGCTCTGGCGAGAGAGCGCTACTTAGGTCCCCACTTCACAAAGCGCAATGTGAAGCCGCCGCGGATACCGAAAGAAAGGTATTATTATTACTTTTGCCTCCGGGACTTAAGTTAACTTGAATGTTAAACAATTATTCATTCCTTTCTTATTACCTCCTCCTTTTTCTCTTCCCAAAATCTCTTCATTCTTTGAGTTTCTTGCTCTTTCTTTTGGTCTATCCCTATTTTGCCTTTTTTCTTCTTCTATTTTACTTTAAATTTTGTGTTCATAATTTTGTTTCTGAATTTATCTCTTCTATTTACCATTCCACCACTGATTACTGCTTGTTGTAGGTATCCTACTTCTTGAAACGATTTTTTAAATGTTTACTACATCAAAAATCCTCTTTGTGAGTCTCATGTTTTTCATTCTATGTATGTAGAATGTTAGTCGGCGTTCTCTGATCATGACTGTTAGTCTTTGTGTCCTTTCGTGTAATTCTTTGGTTTGTATCTTCATCCACATACCGTCTCTGCCGACTGTTCCAAAAATGTTTCTCAGGAATTTTTTCATTCCTTTTTTTTTCTGTCATGCCTGATGCTCCGTTTATGGTCGTTTCCGAAACGTGGAGTGATTCTGGTGGTACAGCTGAACTGTAGTACCTGAGTTTGTCGTCTTTAAAATTTCTTTTATTATATGTTGGATGCTTCGTTTGGATCTCCCACTCTATTAACCTTTTGTGTTTTTTTGTACATCCCTTGGTTGCTGTTCCTTCATTCCATGTAATGAATTTTCTCATATAATATCTGTAGAACTGTATTAGCCGAGACTTCACGGAAGTATTCCAGTGTTTCTTGTCTATTCTTGCTGAGTACTGGCAGGTCATCCGTAAATGCCACGCATTTATTATTGTTATTGTTATTACACGATTATTATTAGTGATAGGACTATTAGCGAATTCTCCCAGTAAATGGAAGACGTTAAGCAAATAACTTAATCAACTTTTCTTTACGTACTTCTTCTTGTTTCAATAGGCTTCCATTCTTTGCGTGAAGGCTTGTTCATGTTCTTCCGAACACTTTGGTCCGTACTGTTTTTGTTTTTGGTTGTTCTGATGTTAACTTCCAATTTGTCTAGTTTGTTTCTGAAGGTGTCTTTAAAATGTCGGTTGCTGTTATTTTGCGTTTTGGTATTTCTAACAAATTACATTCAGCCAAGGTGTTGACTCCGTAAGAGACGATACTTAGTCTCTTATTATTTTTTGTATGCCAGACACGTTTCGCTGAATCTTCAGCATCATTAATGGGGTTTTATAATCTTTCTATAAAACAGGAAAAATTCTCTTCAGTACTTATAAACATATTAATTTTAGTTCTTAAAACATTATTTACAAATCTGAAAAACAGACACGGCGGTCGGGCGGTCCCTATCAGCCCATCCGAGTCATAACGCGCAGCTCCTATTTGCCGCTTTTTCTTAGTATAAGACACCGGCCACGCTTCGGCATTAGTGCCCTCTGTTCCTCATGGAAATGACGGCAACGGGAAGAGATGACATTGCGGTCGGTCGGTGCCATATGTGCCGGAGCTTTCCTTTTTTTACTTTTTCCTTGTGGACAGAACCGGCAACCTCTCCGCAATACGTCGGCAACAACAGCCTTCAACATTCTCCGACCATACTTCAAAACTGTTTTGCAGATGTACTGTATCAATGTTGAAGGAAGCGCTATTGCCGTAACATATGACGCGCGTAATAGTACCTTTAAGAGATCAAGTGACGCGAGCATCAGAAGGAGTCGGTGTTTATTCGTTGGAGTAGCGCGGCCGTTGGCGCCGGGCCGGTTCGTTGCGCGGAAACGTCGTTGCGTGCCGGTGTCTGCGAGCGCTGTCACTGGATGATGCATCGCATCCGCCGGGCCGCGCCGCGCTGTGCGACCAGACGGCACCAGACGAAACGAAACGCAGCGGGCCACATGCGAGCATATTCGCATGACGCCCTCGGGCCGCCTGGCGTGGCCCGGCCGTCGACGGAATCTCGTGCCTTTCTTCTACACGGAGTCTTTCTAGTCTCGTGCTCCGAACTACAGAGGCACTGCACGCCGCCTGGTTCGGGAACTCTAAGCCGCATCGGAGTACGGCGGTCTGTTACCAGCCTGCCCTCCTTCTAGCTCCAGGAGCTGCCGTATACTCCAAATAGACCTTTCAGTTTTTTTCTCCCTTACTGTTATTTCATACGCCTCGACCCATGTGGGACGAGTGCGGAGTGCTCTCAGCGGTACAATACTCCGCTCCAGCCAAGTGGATTCTTAAAAATATAACAGAGAGAGAACATAATATGAGGTCCGCTTTCGTATTAAATTAAAAATGACGGACAGCTGAAAGGACGAGAAATATATACAGTTCGAAAAACAAAACTGCAAAGTGGTGACATTCTTCTATGAAAAGGCACTAGAGTACTATACATTTGCTCAAAATCTTGAGTGCCTGCATTAGGTGAGAAGTATTGTGGGAGGAGAGAATATGTTCCCTAGAGGTGAGGGGTGTGAGTGTGAAGCTTGTGGTAGGTAGGGAAACTATGGAAATGATAGGTAGGAGTTGAGACAGATAGTGGGAACAGTGATAGTGAGAAGTTTAAGGGTGTGTTAGGTAGAGAAACTATGGAAATGATAGGTAGGAGTTGAGACAGATAGTGGGAATAGGAGGAGGAGGAGGAGGAGGAGGAGATTAGTGTTCAGCGTCCTGTCGACGTCGAGCTCATTACAGACTCAGCAATTCAAATATACCCTTCGGATTAAAACGATTGCTCTTCTCCATGCGGCTTGCATTCGCAGTGGATGTCGATCATTCCTCGTGTCAGATATTATGTAGCCCGAGCAACGTTGCACATTTAATTCTGATTCCTACACAAGCTGTGAACAGTAATAGACTACAATTACAGACATAAAATTATGATTCCTTCATCAAAGTATGGAAATGTAAAGCAGGGACGATGCGGATGCCAGAGGGAACGGCCGCCCGCCAGGGCCCATCCCGAGCCCAGCACGCAGTTCTGCCACGCACTGTACACCCTCACGCATGCACGCAGTCCGGCGCAGCTGTGGCCCGTTTAAAACGCCATTCGCGGCGCGAGTTTGCCCACGTGTATCGACCGCCACGTGGGACGAATTGCCTGTCCTGCACAGCGCAATGACGACTGCGTGGCCGGCCGCCTAGCGGCGTTCCGCCCCGCCCGCTACACGCGCCCACACTTCCTAGTCCACGCGCAACAACTAACCCGGCAGCAACAATACGAAACAGTTGGCGTTTGTGTGCTACGTCGTAATTTTCGCGTGCACATACAATACTCCACATTGGGGTCTGCGCTGTCAGAACGAATGTTTGTGCCCTTTACTTTCGCCAGCTACTCTAATCGTACCTTAGACGTTTTCATGGTGCACCCGAGACCTCTTTTCGTAACCCCTTTCCTAATACCACTTCTGATTCGTAAAGCAAAGACGCCAATATATTTCAAAAATCACGATTTGGCCCAATAGCTGTACGTTACATTATCAAAAGTAAC
Organism: Schistocerca gregaria; assembly: GCF_023897955.1. Lineage (NCBI taxonomy): Eukaryota > Metazoa > Arthropoda > Insecta > Orthoptera > Acrididae > Schistocerca > Schistocerca gregaria. The sequence goes on along the minus strand of NC_064929.1, from coordinate 164,375,425 downwards.
AGTTTCCAACCAACAGCAGATCATCATCTGGGTTCTGCATGGAGTGAGAAAGGCTGTAATTATGCAGAGTGATCGTTTAGCAACACCAATACCTTTCAGATATTGTATATAGTTTTTATCTCTATACATAAAAATTAAGCTCGCGTATGTTTGCATTTGTAAAATTCGAATAGTAGTAGGTTTATTGACCTGAAATTCGAACACAATACTGAATTTGAATACTAGAATATATATATATATATATATATATATATATATATATATATATATATATATATATATATGTGTGTGTGTGTGTGTGTGTGTGTGTGTGTGTGTGTGTGTGTATTCGGATCTTCATGAAATTGTACACGCTTTACTTCAAGACAAGAGAAAGAGAGGAAGATCGTTGTCTACATGAGATTTCGTAATCTGACTTGAAAAAATATGTATGAGAAGGAAAGGCTGTTACCAAAAATCTCTAAATTTTCTTGGCCGATTTACTTCAAGTTTCTATATTCATATGAAACAGCGAAGAATATATGTGTGTGTGTGTGTGTGTGTGTGTGTAAATGGAAACGTTCTTGCTAAAGATCTTAATCGATTTACTTAAAAATTTTATACGAGACTGTAATGAAATGCAAAGGGACTTACGCTCCATGTTTTCAATATATGTAATATACAAATCTCGAAAAGTTCTTGAACTATTCACTTCAGATTTTTAGATGATAATCTAATGAAGATACGGACGGGCGTACGCTATATGTTTTTAATATGTGTAAAACATAGCTCTCGAAAAGTTCTTAGACATTTTATTTTATTTACACAAGACCCTAAAGAAAAATTGGACTGATCCAAAATACTTATTTTTATATACGTAATATATAAATATATAAAATGAAAACTTTCTTAACTAAATCTCGAAATGTTCTTCACAGACCTACTCAAAATTTTGCACAGTACTAAATTTAAAAAAAAACTCAATGTCAGAAGGAGGTTGGGCTCTGAGGACTATGGGACTTAACATCTGTTTGAGTCCCCTAGATCTTAGAACTACTTAAACCTAACTAACCTAAAGACATCACACACATCCATGCCCGAGGCAGGATTCGAACCTGCGACCGTAGCAGTCACGCGGATCCCGGCTGAAGCACCTAGAACCGCACGGCCACACCGGCCGCCTGTCGGAGGGAGGGGGAGAGGATTAGACTGATAGAGGATTTGGAGAAAATTGACATAGAGAGTGGATGGGACAAGAGGGGTTACTGAGATATGTTGATATGTTGCTGTCTTCCCTCTCCCCAACTGTAGAGTGAAATGTCATCGTGAGCCCCACCATGAAGTCTAGCGGCTCCGAAAACGTCGTCATTCGTACCTGCGGATGAGTTAAACATGTGTGCGCTGTGTGCGTACAAGCTTCAGCGCATCCCGGCACGGCGCGAAGCTTCACGGTGGTGTCAGATCTCACAGTCATGCCTGTGCGAAACCCCTTCCGTGGGTTACTTTGTAAAGGAATTCGCAGAATATGAACAAACAAATATCAATTTTTTTAGAATTTTTTAGATTTTTTTATTTGCTATTAAGTAGCAGTGAAACCACTTTCAGCCCGCTCGGTGGAGCGATGAGGACGGGCCTCCAATTTTTACCCGTCGTTCTGTGTGTGGCGCGCGGCTGCCTGGGTGTGCACCATTGGCTGGTCATTAGGGGCGCCCGCGGCCCCCGCCGCCCCCGCAGCAGCAGCAGCCGGCGGCCGCGGCGGCAGGCATTAGCACCGCCGGCACATACGTCGGCGCCGGGCGCGCGCCCCGCATACCAAGCGGCTGACGGACGCTGCGTGGGTGCCTGTCCGTCCCTCCGCGATCGCGCCTGCACAGTGGGGCGCGCGGCACTCGTTGAGAATCTCGCGCCGAGACTGTGCGGCCCGCGTTGAGTGTCTCCTCCCAGCTGTCACTGCGTCATCCGTCCGCTGCCGGTATGGCTACGAAGTCTTTCGCGACGTATTTCTTGAGTAAAAATCTCTCGGTGTACATGCCGCGTCAATTAAGGATGAAACTCCAAGCTTTCGACCACTGACTCCATGGTCGCCGTCAGGGCTAAAACTGACCGCCTTGAACTAGCGAGGTTCCCGCTTTTATATGCAAAGGACGGCTCCTGATTGGCTGGAATACGTCATAGCAACAGCGATATGGCGCGTAGTGAAGTGGTGTCCCCTACTTCCATAGATGTTGTTTCCATCACGCGTTGCTTGCAGCGCCATCTCTTGAATCAGTAGGTAAAGTGCGGGAGGTTTTTCTCTACGGTTTTTCTTTATCCAGTGCACTCTTCCAAGTGTTTCTAAGTGCATAGCCGTTGTCTCTGTTAAAGTTATTTTCGCCAAGTCTAATTTCGACTGCCTCCCGGATTACAGAGTCCCAGTAATTCGATGCGTGGGCTATTACTCTGGTTTCTTCAAATAAAATCTTATGCTTGTTAAGCAGGCCAGGTTCAGCCACAGCTGCTTTTTACAAGTACCTGTATTTCAGGTGCCGCTAGTGCTCGATGCAGCGGTCGGCAACGGTTCTTACAGACTGGCCTGCGTAATTCTTGCCGCATTCACACGGAATAGTATAAATTCCCGGCACTCTTAAGCCAAGACAGCCAAGACTATCTTTGACTGGTCTCCACATTCCCGGTATATACAGCGTGCACCTTTGAACATGGCTGACGTTTGCAGCAACCGTATACACAAATTTGAAAAATAAGAAAAAATCTGCCAGCCGGTTGCATAGATTTTCTATATACTTTGACAAGGTTTCGTCACCTCTAAGGGTGATTTCATCAGAAGGTAAGGTAATTACATGAAGAACATATCGTCAAAGATGTATAGGGATTAAGAGCAACTTTCACGCTCGAACATCCTTTAAGGAACTTCCTTTCCGAGTGAACATGAGCTGCGAACATGGAGGTGAAATCTACACAGCTTCATCTAGTATGCACAATTCAAGGTTCTGTAAAATTTCAAAGTAACTTAAGACAGATCCGCAGAGCCCGAAACGTCACTGTAAGTCTAGTTTCAATTAAAGCTATTGTGAGAGGCTGAAATCTGAGTTAATATTCATTTATTTATTCATCTGACAGATAACACGTAGGTAATACTTCCCCTGGTGCTGACAGTTTCCCCGCAATAAACACATATTGTAAGGATATGACACACACAGCCGGCCATTGTGGCCGAGCGGTTCTAGTCGCTACAATTTGGAACCGATGCGACCGCTACGGTCGCAGGTTCGAATCCTGCCTCGAGCATGGATGTGTGTGATGTCCTTAGGTTAGTTAGATTTACGTAGTTCTAAGTCTAGCTGACTGATGACCTCTCCCATACTGCTCAGAGCCACTTGAACCATTCTTTTTTTTTGTGGATATGACACACACACACACACACACACACACACACACACACACACACACGCATTGCCTCATGGTTTCGAGGGTTGCCTTGTGCACGCTATTTGGTCTCAGCAACGAGACATCCCTGGTGATTTCCGGGTTCGGTAGGTGCTAGCTCTATGGCCGGCTGCCGGGTCCATTGCTTCGGTAGCCGCCCTCCGCCTTTTAGGGCAGATTTACGGGGTCGCGCGACCTGCCGTGTTTCGGCTGTCCCGCTGCCCGGCGCGATGTTAAATGCATCAGCCGCGCTCCGACTCACACACACCACACCGGTGGCCGCAAGGAATCGATCGGTCGACGCTGCCCTGTCCGCGCTCATCCGGTCGCCCTGTGGAGTGTCACAGTGGCTGCTTGCCTATCAGCAGGACTGCGGCTAATTCACTGTGTAGGAGACTCTTCGACAAGCACAAGTGTGTTACCACGATGTTCTGACGTCGTCAGGACTGGATCAGATTTCGCCGATGGCGCGTCTGGCCCCTGGCGGGGACACTATTGCGCTGTTTCTAGACAGAAGCACTTCCTTATGTAGTGAAGACTTACAGCGCGTTGCTGGTACTTTCTCTTGGCCTTGTTTGTGAACGAGTGTCAGGCGGTACACATTGGATATTACTGCTGGCACATGTGATACTGTGGCTGTGAGATGGGTTAGAACACCACATCCGAAAATCGTTACCATCAGGAGATCTTCCTGTTAGATTAAAACTGTGTATGAACCGAGACTGGAATTCCGGACCTTTGCATTTCACGGGCAGAGTGTTTCATATCAACGCACATTCCTCTGCAAAGTGAAAATTTCATTCTGGAAACATCCCCCACTCTGCAGCTGAGCCATGTGTCTGCATTAGCCTTTCTTCCTGGCATGCGGATCTAACGTCCCGAGTTCGAATCTCGGTCCGGCACACGGAAGTTTTATGTCAACGTACACTCAGCTACATAGTGAAAATTTCGTTCTCGACCATCATCTGATTTTAACATTTCAGGTGGTTTATAACTCCATTACTAATGCCGTCGTCCACGATCTGAAATCTCTTCCTCTCCAGCCTCCTTTTCCCTTCAAATATCCTTTTTTTTATATAAGTCCTTCTTTCCTCCCTCATACATACCGTATCCACTTTCTCTTACTGCGGTTTATTACACTCAGTATGTGTCCCAGATCTTCGACTGCTAGTAGTATATCCTCATTTTTCGCCTTCTCCATCCAATTTATTCTTTCTATCCTCCGTCACATCCACATCTCAAAAGCCGCTAGAGTCTTGCTGTAACTTCGTTCTTCATTGCGTACGTATCAGCACCATACTGGAGGACACTCTGCACAAAGCACATTGTCAGTCTATCCGTCAAACCTATCTACATCCGGCCTTAGAAAACTCTCCTCCTCCTGTCTGTATTACCGTCCCGGTTTCAATTTTTGATCTGTATTGCCAGTCGCTTTCTTTCCTGTATCATATGTATTTAAACTGCTGCACATGTTTTCAATCCTTCTCCACTCAGCATTGTCTTCACACGAACATATAATGCAAATTACAACATAAGTGACAAAAATCAAGCCGGTGTTTTGCGAAAATCACAGTAACTGAGCTAACTGGTGACCTGATATATGCCATGGACAACCTTGAGGTCACCATATTGATGGTACTTACCCAAAAAAATGCTTCAGTCAAAATTTTCAGATTTTTCAGTGTCGTAGTTTGATAGCCATTTGAGAAATACATCCTATTAATTTAAAAAATGTGTGGTTTGCCAGGCTGCTCTGATCACATATGAGTTGTTACTTCTTTTAACAGTCTAAAATAGCATAACCCTCATTAGTTTTCTTCCAGGCTCAGCCCAGTGATTATATTTATTCATTCGTTTTCTGAGTAGACAGTGAATATGGTCAACTTTGTTAATACGATAATGTATTTAAATTTTTATTGATGTGTTTTGTGTGTGTGTGTGTTTGTTTGTTTGTTTGTGTGTGTGTGTGTGTGTGTGTGTGTGTGTGTGTGTGTGTGTGTGTGTGTGTGTAGAGAGAGAGAGAGAGAGAGAGAGAGAGAGAGAGAGAGAGAGAGAGAGTGAATGAGAGTGAGAGAGTCTGTGTTGGCTGAGTGATTATAGATTACTGAAGATACAAGAGGCGTTAGATGTTGCGCTGAGATGCGAGTGTAAGGGGAAGGGCGTGAGAGGTGATAAGAGATCGCGGGAGAGGAAAGGAAAGGTGCAGGGGACACATTATAGGGAGAGCAACTGAGAGGAGATTATAATGGGCAGCGGGAACTGAGTTAGGGGGAGAAGGCATAGTGAGTGAATTAACAATTTTATACTAATATAATAACACCGTTATATTAAGTCATCTATTAATATAAGTTGGTTGTTTGCGATCCAAGAAAAAAAATGTTCAAATGTGTGGGAAATATTATGGGACTTAACTGCTGAAGTCATCAGTCCCTAAGCTTACACACTACTTAACCTAAATTATCCGAAGGACAAACACACACACACAGCCATGCCCGAGGGAGGACTCAATCCTCCTCCGGGACCAGCCGCACAGTCCATGACGTGTTTGCGATCATTTATGAATCATTTCCTTAATGGTGGCCATGTAGATGTCTAGAAAAATGCTACAGCGCGTCAGAAGTTTTCAATTACCAGTCACAGATGCGGTTTTGTGGTTCAGTCAGGGATTTCGTTCCCTGTGTTGTATCATATCCCCATTCTGATAATACAACAAGTGTAAGCATGTAAGAGCTGAGCACCTTTGTTGCGTGTTTGACTCGCTGTTCGGATAGAGTGGCAGTGATGAATATCTACAACCATACTGATTTGCCATCATATAAGACGATTCTGTTCGAGCAGACCTCCTTGCTTCCGCTATCTCTGTAGAAGTCATTTTGCATTATGTACATATATACAATCATTTGAAACTTTAAAATATGTCACTAACGTTAGTCGTGGTCATTTTATTGAACTGCAACATTTCTGAGCGATACTTCACTGATATCGTTTATTGTAATTGAATCTCTCACTGGTATCGTCCGATCTGCGTGCGTTCATTTCATGTCACTGAAAGTAATTATGTTGGTATACCTTATATCATACGAGGTTTTCGTGATTTGACTCAGGCGGCTGCCAGAAAGATAGAGCATTACGACAGTTTCTGTGTGTGTTATGCACACTCGCAGAGTGTAACAGCTGATGAGGTCTTCAGTCATTTCGCATTAGCGTAAACACGGAGACGTGTCACATCCAGTGAATAAGGCGTCCTCTGGCTATGAAAGCGGCGATGGCCGGGTCCATTACCTGCCCGTGGACCACTGACGGGGTGGGGTTGGCTCGCACAGTAGTGGGGGCTCCGCGTTTCTCTCAGCCGTGTTGCCGCGTCTACAACCCCTAACGAATACGGAGCGTCCATCGGACTCACCCCTCCGTCTCACACAGCTGTTCGCGCTGTCAGAACGGGCTACGGAACAAGTGAGCGGGCTTGGCAGCGTAGGGGACGATGGGCAGCTAGCAGTGAAACGTAGGCACTAAATAAATCAGCTCGCCAAAACTCACGTAGGTATGGTGCAGACTGGATTATCCGGACCTCAGTTACATGGATTCGCGATTAAGCAGATTGTCAACAGAAAGAAAATATCTCCGTACTGTCTATACCATTGCACTACTACCCGGAAACAGTTGCAAACGTAAATGCAGAAAATGATGCAGGACCATCAGATGCGGAAGCATATGAAGATGTGGAAACAGCTTTCAAATGGTTCGAAAAAAAGACAATGTGTGATCCCATTAGCTACTACAATTAAAACGATTTCGTGATGCAGCAGCAATGAAGAAAAATTGTGTACGTCAGATTACAATTACCAAATATTTTAAACAAAATTAAACTAAAGTGGCCGTCCTATGTGACTTTTGTTACATGATTAATAGTGCAGTGTTCCACTTATTTTTAAGAAAATATGTACTGTGTCTGAAAACGTTTGCTTGATTAGCAATTATACGAAGAGCAGAAGCGGCTGAAATTAATTGTTTGAGAAGCTCAATTATATGCTTCTTCCAGTTCAAACTTTTGTTGGTATGTATACCCAAATGTTTGGAGCATTCTACCCTGTTTACTGACTCCTATTTTCGTGCTACATTGTTTGTTGTTATAACTCTATTCCTTGCACAGAACTGAGTATTTTGCGTTTTGTCAATATTTGGGGAGAGACCATTTTCAGAGACTCACTTAATAAATCTTTGGAAACTATAATTTACCAACTATACTTCTGCTTTCTTTCTAATTCAATTTACTCAGACACTATAATCGTCTGAAAAACGTACCAATTTTGCTTGTTGAATGTTAAGTGGAACGTCATATACATATAAAAAGAATAGGAGTACACCCAAAATTCAACCCTGTCGGACTGCCTTCACGATTAGTTTTTTCTCCCCTCGGTCACTAAAATTTACTATCTTTCCGGCAACGTCGGAATCGTTCAGCACTATCTTTTGCGTTGTGTTTGTTAAGTATTATTAAAAGCAGCTATGCATGAAGCCATTAACCAAAAAAGTGACGCTTTACTGTCGTCTCTATTCAAGGACATGTTTCTTTGTCTAATGTTTCGTCTCCCAATGCTTGAGACATCTTCAGAAGCTTTAGGAGACGAAATTTTAGACACAGAAACATCAACTAACGTCCTTATAACAAAAATCGACAAGAGTGCGAATAGCGACTGAGAAAGCCTTGACTCGGTTTGCGAGTTCAAAATTCTGAACTAATGTAAGAAATGAAAATATATTAAGCGGTCAGGATGGTTTTAATGGTAAAATCATATTACGGTGAATTTTCTTTTCGAGAGAGACGTATTTGTAGTGATCTCGACGTCGACTGGGTTCCAATTGTTTACCTTCTTCGCTACTGGCCATCCCAGCGCACGAGTCTGCACAAAAAATGGTTCAAATGTCCTACACTTTACCTGAACCGCCGCACATCCGCGTCTTGAGGCGCTGCACAGGCTGCACCGGGCCAAGCCAGTCCGGGCCGTTTGATTTAGGGGCGGGCGTCGCATGCGGAACAAGTGTTAATTCTCACATTTACATAAATTTACGCGGCCCGCCGCGCGGCTCTAACTGCGGAACAGATTAGATATCTCTCTCTCTCCGTGTTTCTCTTTGCGGCGCCAGGCGCACTGTGTGTTGCTTCGACCGCGGCGCCCGCCCTCTGGTATATCTTCACACCGAGATCTTTGCCTAGATTTTTTTGCCCCGCTACTTCCTCTCTTGTTGATTATCTGACACTTCGTCTCCCGTGTTGGTTATTTGGTCACTTTGCTCTTCAGCTTTCGCCTGTAATTTTAACCTACGTAGTGATATAATTAGACTGTATTTTTACCTTTTCCTTTCGCCAGCACTGGTTTACATTGCTTGTCGGCAGTTTTATGACAGGCTCGGTTCTTGCGCTTTATTACGGTGCAAAAAGACCCAGTTCGAGTCACTTACTGTATTTGATGTGGAATATTGGTTTCGTCTCCAATGCATGCCATCTTCACATCCACATAAATATTACCGACAGGGACAATTTGTCAGCGGGACAAGGCTTCACAGAATATCGGTTCGCTGCCGAATACGTGAACGTGTTCCCAGTACGAATGTAATAAATTTTCTAGACGCCGAGGAGCTTATGTCCACGAATCAGCGTGGTTTTAGAAAGCATCACTCGTGTAAAAATCCGCTTCCCTTTTTCTCACATGATGTACTGCGAACTATGGATTAACGGCAAAAACTTCTAGATTTCCGGAAAGCCTTTACCACGGGGCCCTCTGCAGGCTATTTTTTTCCATCTGTCTCATTTTCATTTTACTGTCCGATGCGCAGGCGGGACTTTAGGGATTTGCCTGCACGTATCAGTATTGTAGTTTTGGATCACGGGTTCTGACTTTTAAACTCGCTCGTAAAATTCTTGTAATTTTACATTCTTTTACTTCTAATTTCTGATAACGAGAAATATTTTAACGTTTAATACAAATTTGCGTGTTACTATGTCTTACTCCGAAGGCAGATAAGGAGGTTTAAGGTTAGATGGGTTGGTCGTGTAATTCACTTGAAGATCAAGAATCGAAATGGGGTGAAAAAAAGTTCTTGGCCACACCCTGAAGCTTGAGGTAGTTCAAAATAGTTCAAATGGCTCTGAGCACTCTGGGACTAAACTTCTATGGTCATCAGTCCCCTAGAACTTAAAACTACTTAAACCTAACTAACCTAAGGACATCACACACATCCATGCCTGAGACAGGATTCCAACCTGCGACCGCAGCGGTCGCACGGTTCCAGACTGTAGCACCTAGAACCGCTCGGCCACCACTGCCTGCAGCTTGAGGTAGTGATCAGTTTCGTAATGCAACATATTCTTATTACAATATATTCTTCTCGTTTTGGGTGAGAATAGATGTAGGAACAGTCGAACGTAGCGCTTTTTAATGAAGCGCTATGTCTTCTTCGGTATCTAAATACATTGGAATATTGGTGAAATGTTTTCACGTTAGAAACGGAGTCATGGCGTCGTCTGCTCGCGAGGTTTCTAAGTGTTTCTTTCTCGTCACCTTCAGGCGAAGTCTGAAGATGACGAGTCGAAAGGTCGCCACCACAAGACGTTAACGCATCTGACGATAGCCGTGAAGATTTTGTGAATGAAATGAACAGAGAATATATTCTTCTCGTCTTAGGTTGAAATAGTCTTAGAAACCATCGAACGTAGCGCTTTTTATAGAAGCACACAGAATTTTCCCGTAACTAAATAGATTTAAATATTGGTGAAATGTTTTCGCTCTATAAGCTTAGTTTTACCGTCTTGTGATCAAGAGGTTTCGACGCGTTTCCTACACATTAGCTTCAGAGGAAGTCTGAAGATGACGAGTTGGAAACACGTCGAAACGTCGCGACCGCGAGACGCTACGCATCCGCCTATACCCTAGCAGATTTCATCGATGAAATTCATCGAGCGTGACAGTAATCCGATTTATATGTTGTGCCGTCAGCCGTCCTTTGTTGCAATCGCTAGACGCCTATGCCGCATTTTTTCGCAGCACCGAAGCGCACAATACGGGTCTGCACTCGGTAAGTTTGTCGGAGCGCGAAGAACATCTTTTTCCGGAGCGCCACAAATCAGGACGGGCTCTCGACAGCTGAGGCCAATATAGCATCCCGGCGCCTCTTCTGCCGGATGCGCGTGGGTGCACGGCCGCGGGCCGCAGTAAAAGCGGGCAGCGGAATTTCTCGAAATAGCCGAACCCAAGAGGGCGGTCAGTACAGACCGTCATAGATGGCCGGCTGCTTGAGCACAGCTGCACTTTCGGAAGACCGAGACGTTAGCCAACATTCAGTGTCACATAAAATTTCTGTTTGACAGGAACCGTCGTTGCACTTACGTCACAGTTACCGTAGATGGCGTCCTAGTTGCTTAATTGTTTACTGGAAGTCATCCAGTCCAAAGATTCGTTTCTTTTTTGTCCATCGTGTGTACACACACCGAGGTCGATATTTCCCCGTGCCATTTCCTTGTTTTTGGAGTCCTGAAGGTAGATATTCCTGGCCGTCGGTTTTCTTCTGACAAAGAGATGCGTGCCTGGGTACAATAAAATTTCTGTACACAAACGCAAGGATTTTTCCATGAAGGCACAGTCTGTATTAACAGTTACGGCTATTATGTTTGAAATAATAAACAGTTTACTTACTCTTTTTGTTTTCGTCTGTCTTATTTTAATTTGATTACCGTTTACAGAAAGAGTAGGACGCAGTAAAGCTGTACATTCAGCAGGCGAAGAATATTTTTCGGATTCTTCCTTAAAGACAGCTTTTTAGAATCTTCTAATTAGGGAGGTGTACCCACATAATCAGTCAAAACTTCAGTACAGGCCGACGTGTTTTCTCAGCAGTCTCTTTGGTAGTGATAAATTTCGCGGTATCCTACCGTTATCTGTGACGTGCAACAATTTTGATTAGGCTCAACCGTGACTATTGTAGAAATGAACTGAAAGGAAAACACAGATTACTCTAAACATCCATTTTACCTAAGTTTCCACCAAACGTTTCGCAGCCGAATACTTCACCATCACATGAATTTATTTAAAATTAACGTAAGACAAAGAGTTATCATGAAGTTCTTGGGAGCAACCTACGGTATTACCTGGAAACGCAAGTATTAAAATAAAAATGTTAGTTACAAACACATTTTCCACTGTCGACAGCGTGATAGTAATATGTTCGTTTGTGGTCATTACCGTGTTGTGTACAACCTCTACCTACGTCAGTTCATCAAGAGTGAAGTTTCCAATTCAAATATAATTTGGAAAGCAGATCTTGATCACTGAAATGTAAATGTATTGCTGTTGAACGGTGCACTGAACGCAACCACATAAACGTGAAATAGTGCCTCCAGTTGCTCAAAAAATTTTGGTCTCGCTTTCTGCTCCAAGACAGCTGCAAAGGTAACCCAGAAAATCATGGGTGCAAATCACATATGCGACAGTAATTATATATGTATGAGGTGTTCCACAATTCATATTACACGCATCCAGAGGCTGCAGAGGGGACTTAGTTCAAATGGTTGAAATGGCTCTGAGCACTATGGGACTCAACTGCTGTGGTCATCAGTCCCCTAGAACGTAGAACTACTTAAACCTAAGTAACATAAGGACATCACACACATCCATGCCCGAGGCAGGATTCGAACCTGCGACCGTAGCAGTCGCACGGTTCCGGACTGCGCTCCTAGAACCGCGAGACAACCGCGGCCTGCAGGGACTTAGTAGACCACGTCTTAGACAGAACAACGTTTTCGCAGCAGAGCGTCGTTGTTGTTGGCGCTGGCGCCTGTAAATGAATGATGGCGAAGTATGAATGTATCAGTTTGAGTTGGGTCCCTGTACCAGAAGGAAGAGTAAAATTATAAAAGCGAAAATCATGGTGATACCTCTAAGAGTGGAATACATGTACTGGTACTGTTGGTGCCAAAATCGTAGGGAAGGCACATTTCAGAGGTGGCATCAAGGACAAAAAAAAGAAAACATGTCCAGTACACATGAGGTCTAAAATGCGTACTTACGAGCCCGCACCTCAATGCTTCTTCTTTTTCTTTTTTTTATGCTTCCTCAGCCGTCGTATTCGCCGGACATTGCCCCCTGTAACTTCTTCTTATTCCCAAGGCTGGAGGGAAACATGAAAGGGCGTCGTTTTGCCACCATTAATGAGATAAAAAACAGACTTGCTGAAAAAGTTGAACGTCATGACAAAAAGTGAATTCCAGAAATGCTTCAGAGAATGGAAAATGCGCTGGCACAAGTGTATTATATCTGAAGGGAATTACTTTTAAGGGGACAAAGTTTATCGTGCGGAATAAATGAAGAAAATTCCTTTTTGATAACACATTGTGATGGAAACGCTTTGTAAAAATATAGTGTTTGACACTGGTTGTGTAGTTCACATCTACAAACATGGTTACTGCTAGGTATCTGAGTGGCGTGATTGACTGAATTCAGCCAAGGACACCTACAAACATGGTTACTGCTAGGTATCTGAGTGGCGTGATTGACTCAATTCAGCTTATGAAGTAGGCTAACAAGCCGTGCCTAATTGAAAAGTTCAAGTGTTTCAAGCGGTCGTCCATCTCGCTCTGGTCGAACGGCTGCGTGGGTGGCAGAGGAATCGGTAGATACACATGTAGAACCAGTGGAACAGAGCAGCGGCCAGCACAGGTGACAGTGTGGTGTAGGCGGACCAGATCCAGGTCGAGACATCCAGCCAGCCGGCCGGCCCCGTAATGCCCGGCCGTCACGCGAGACTCTGACGGCGGTCCAGAGCCGCGCAGTCGCCGCCAGCGCCGCGGCTGGACTTGGCGGGACCACCCACGCCACGGGCGGCTGCGGACGTTAGTCATCGGCTGGCCCGCTGCCGGGGGACCGCCGATCGCCGGCCTGCTCGGTCGGGACTCGAAGCGGGGACTGCGAACAGACCTTGTCGTCGTGAGGTCTCGACACAGTATTCTCTCGATACTTCTCCAACCACCACATCAAACCGCCGTTTATTGTGAGGGAAACTGTGCTGTATTACGACTCGTACTTCCCACTACAAGACGTTCACACTATCTGTATTTGCATCATAACGCTACTGAGTGGTCAAGATGCTGGTGTTGTAATCCTCACCCGACCATCCCGATTTAGATCTTCTGAACTTCCAAAAAGTGGCTATTCTCAACCTACTCACGCCTCCAACTTTGTCCAATGAGCAGGTACTTCGTCTCTAATGACCAGTACAACGACGACCCACTGAAGTTCGGCCTCCTCTCTGCGTGGTTCCCCAGAGTCCTCCTCTGGACAGGAGGTCACGGCGATGGTGAGGCATCTCGCTCTTCCCCTCCCCCCCCCCCCCCCCCTCCCCCTACCTGCCGTCGCCTGCCAGCCCGTATTTCACTCCTTATCGAAGAGTGCGCCCATTCGTTTCATTCCTCTACCTCACGTCGTCTTTTTTTCTGTTCGTAGCTCCTGGAATTCCCTGCCCGCCCCGAAAGTCGCCGGCGTCTGCCTCAACGTACAAGACGGATGTCCCGCTCCCTGCAAGGACGCTTTTGAGATATTCCGTTCTCTGTTAGCTGGACTCTGAAGTATCGTCCAGAACTCTTCGTGCATTTCAGTCATTTCATCACGGATACGGCGGTTCTCATTAACTACACACACCACACGTTCGTTACCTAGGTACGAGTGTTTTACTCAGTTTTTACTGCTATAGCGATGGAAGGGCGCGGCTCGAAGATCACGACAAGCAGAAAACCCTTGAAACACAGGCAAAACATGGTTACTTTATAATTCGCATTATTTAAGAAATAAAAACTCTTCAACTGGGTCAGGGATTAATATGTAAACATAAAATCAGTGTTTCACTGTCTGGATTACAAAGTTTCTTTTTATCTACCGCGACCGGTTTCATTACTGTTTGAAAACCATCATCGGAGCTACAATAAAAAAACTACAAAGAACCTGCAGAGAACTTTGCGTAACTCAGAAGTGTGATGAAGCAACATGTATACTCACTGAAATAAGTGTAATGCGATATTCATTGAGCTAACAGATCTTGTGAAGTAAATTATTTAGGTTAGTAATCAACAAAGTCACGTTGTTGTCTGTTGCTTCACACGTCCCTGAAGTTTTACTACACTCATTACGGCCGGCCGGTGTGACCGAGCGGTTCTAGGCGCTTCCATCTGGAAATGCGCGACCGCTACGGTCCCATGCCTCGGGCATGGATGTGTGGGATGTCATTAGGTTAGTTAGGTTTAAGTAGTTCTAACCTCTAGGGGACTGATGACCTCAGATTTTAAGTCCCATAGTGCTCAGAGCCATTTGAACCATTTTTTTAAACTTTTTCTTTTTCGTTTCGTGGACGGAAACAGCACCACAAAATTATAAAGTAACACTCGGCTTGCATTCGAGAGGAACGGCGATGAAACACCAGTCGGCCCAAACTGATTCCCTGCTTCCTCTAAATCACACAACGCAAATATCGGGATGGAAGCTATGGGAGAGTCGCAGCTGACTTTTTCACAGTCTGTGTCCCTTGCCACCTTGTGCTCTGTCTCTGATGCTGTCGTCGTCGAAAGGTCGTTTGACACCAATTTTTCTTCTTTCCCAACGTTAAAAATCTTTTCAGTGATTTGTTAGCGTCATACTCCTCTTTAAACTTAAAACATTGGCGTTTGCATCCCTCTGGTGGAAGCATCGTCAACAGATTTCTGGCGTCTCTAGTTGGTTGAGTACTGACAGCACCCAGCCTCACTGGACCACAAGCATTTCTGAAGAAATCCTATAAGAAGGTTCGAAACGTGAAGTGAACTTCACTCAGCAGAGAAAATCATAAGGAAGCTTAAGAGAATACAAGCACAGGGGTTAAAACGTGGAGTGTTTATGTCGGTCATCTAGTAACCTGGGACACCAGAAGACTCCTGAAGAAGATCACAGCAGAAGGGTCGAAACGTCGAATTTTTAAATCAGTATTCAGTGACAAGGAGAAACCAGAACAATTTGGGCACATTGGATAGAACGTAAATTTTTGCACCGGTCTCCTGAAGAAGATTTCACCAGAAGGGTAGAAAATTCGAACAGGAAAAATCAGAATAATCCTAAAGACGATTTCGGTTCAAATGGTTCTGACCACTACGAGACTTAACTTCTGAAGGCATCAGTCCCCTAGAACTTAGAACTACTTAAACCTTACCAACCTAAGGACATCACACACACCCATGCCCGAGGCAGGGTTCGAACCTCCGACCGTCGCGGTCGCTCGGTTCCAGATTGTAGCGCCTAGAACCGCTCGGCCATCCCGGCCGGCGAAGATTTCGGCACGCTGGGTCGAAACGTCGAGTATTTACATTGGTCTGCAACCTTCCCAGGAGACGAGAAGACACCTGAAGAAGATCCCAGCAGAAAAGGAGTATGATGCTGTCAGATTAGGGTGAAGTTCCTATCTTCGACGAGAATAGCAACAAAAGTCTGTAGGCTTCTTTCCGTCTGGTTCCACAGAAACGTTCACAAGCGCCTAATGTTAATTATTGTGTAAATTCGCTAGAGCTACGTTTCGGAAGCCGTGGTTATCGCGTTTCGCCGCCGCAGATGGCGTGTGTGAATTTTTTACATCCCGTGTATTGTAATGGTCCGGAAAGCGGCGTATCTTGACATTGGATGAAATATGGGCGTGTAAGCGGCTATCTGGAAGGCACGCACTGCCAGCGCCGCCACGGAACGCGTGTTTATCTGGAGGCGCGGCGCGTCGTGTCGTTCGTGTCCGGTGACCGAGGACGACAGCACGCAGCGCGGCCGAAACTACTTGTCGCCGCCGAATGCGCCGGCACTGAGCGAGCAGTACGGCGTAGGCTGGTTGTAGACTGCGCCGCTATCGCTGGACGATGTTGCTATCATGCCTCGATTATCAGTCAGCTGCCGGCCAGAGTGGCCGAGTGGTTCTAGGCGCTTCAGTCTGGAACTGCGCGACCACTACGGTCGCAGGTTCGAGTCCTGCCTCGGACATGGATGTGTGTAATATCCTTAGATTAATTAGGTTTAAGTAGTTGTAAGTTCTTAGGGACTGATGACCTCAGATGTTAAGTCCCATAGTGCTGATAGCCATTTGAGCCAACCTCGCTGTCTCGTTCCTTCCCTCGAACCAACCAACCAACCCACCAATCAATCAATCATTTCAAACGCTTCAATTCTCTCCTTTCCCAATTTTCCGTGGCCCATGGTTCACTTCCATACAATTTTGTGCTCCAAACATGCGTTCTCTAAAATTTCTTCCTCTAATGAAGGCCTGTGTTTGAAACTAGTAGACTTAATTTTGATCAGGATTATCCTCGATGCCTACGCAAGTCAGCTTTTTTTGTCCCGTTTGCTTCATCTGCTTTGTGCTGTTGCGATTTCAAGATGGCACAACTCCTCCACTTCGTCTACATCGTGGTCCCCAACATTCATGATTAGTTTATTGCTAATTTAATTTCTGCTAATCTTCATTATTTTAATTTTGCTTCGTTATGCTCTGAGTCCAAAATTTTTGCTCATTGTACTGTTCATTTCTTCTATAGGTCCCTCTATTCCGCCAATCTTTTACCGAAAATAACACTGTCTAGTCGTTGACATCCTTTCACCCTGAATTTTAGTTCCGCACCTGATACTTCGTTTTATTTCCGTCATTGCATCTTCGATGTATAGGCTGAACAGAAAGGGCACTTCATTCTTGATTTTGGACTCTTATTTTTCCCTCTTGGTTCTTGTACGCATTGCATGCTACGCCACTTTCCCTGTAGCTTTCACCTGCTTTCCCGAGAATTTCGAATATTTGGCATCATTTCACTTTGTGGAACGCTATTTATAGGTAATAAATCGTATGAAGATGTGCTGGTTTTTCTTACTTCCGTTATCACGCACATCGCAGAACTGACTCTCTGGTGCCCTTATCCTACCTCAATACAAAAGTGAGTGTCATCTAACAGATACTCCCCTTTATATTTAGTTGTTCTGTAAATTATTCCTGTCAGCTACCTAGTTGCGTGAGATGCAGAGTATATGATAATTTTCGATCTTATCTGTCTTTGCAGTATTCGGGATTGTGTGGGTGATATTGCTTAGAAAGTCTTATGGATGTCTCCGGACTGTTTGTGTTGTGACGGATGAAGGTGAGGCACACAGCCTTCTCCCCCGACTGAAAAATGGTTCATATGGCTCTGAGCACTATGGGACTTAACTTCTGAGGTCATAAGTCCCCTAGAACTTAGAACTACTTAGACCTAACTAACCTAAAGACATCACACACATCCATGCCCGAGGCAGGATTCCAACCTGCGACCGTAGCGGTCGCGCGGTTCCAGACTGTAGCGTCTAGAACCGCTCGGCCACTTAGGCCGGCCTCCCGACTAGCATTAAGGGGCTGCCGAACTTAACATCTCCTGCCGACACCATCAACACTGACGCACATCCTCACTTCATGGAATACTGCATTTGGTTTGGAATGTAACGAAGGACATTGGCGCAAGGACTGGTGATCAGAAACTTCACGCCACCACTTCTCTTCCCGTTGATGGACAAATACTGGCAGCGAAAATTTTCCTCCACCTCTAAACGAACTAACTTACCTCCGAGGTAAGCGTGCGTTAGCGACCTCGCTCTACAGAGGCGGTTTGTAGAGATGATCAAAACATCCGAATAGGCCTCGGAATACCCAACGGTGCCGATTGGCCACTGTCTTATCCTCAGAAGGTGGGCGTCACTGGATGCGACTATGCAGTGCCCTGGCCTCGGCCACTTTTCGTAACAGCAGCCGTTACTTCTCACAAGGGCTGAGTGAGCGCCACTTACTAACATTGGTCGGCGGACCTGATCGGTCACCCGTCCGTGTCCTAGCCATGCCCGAAAGTGCTTAACTTCAGTGACCTGACGGCGAGGCTATTTGTCTCAGAGGTGATTAAGCACTTGAAATACCCAAAACAACATTTCCCAAGTACTAGTCATGAAGTATGAACGAGTGTCTGCAGTTTTATTTACTGGCTGCAATGTTGAGAACGGCAGCGTTCGTCCCGATTCTAGACAGTGGGTGGACGCTCAAATATGCGCAAGCCACGAGACGGCCAAAGTGCCGGAGCGGGCGGCAGCCGGGCTGCTAAGTTACGCAGCGCAGAGGCAGCTATGCTAATGACGCGTCGGCTGCCTTCCTGCGCGGGCCCGTCGCCTGCCAAATCCCTCGTCAGCGTCAGAGTCGGCGTCCACAGGTGGAGGGAGGGAGGGAGGGAGGCTGCATGACGCTATGCCAGGCGCGGAGCCCATTTCCCGGTAGCCGCAGACGGCGCTGGCCGCCGGACAAGGCGCTTTCCCCAGCTGCGCTGCTTCATCCGGCCCGGCTGTGAGAAAGTCAGTGGCACGTAGCCGCAACGCATGACAAATTGCACCTCTAACACCTCATCTTTCCATATGTTGAGATAATTCAGAAGTGGAAGCAGAAATGATATGAGAAAAATTTATTATTTTCGCAGCCATGGGAAAGTTTTCTGATCATGGATACCTGCCAACAAAAATAAATGCAGTTAAGTCCTGTCAGGGTCGCCAGAATTAATTCGCAAGTGAAAACAGAAATGCTATGCGAAAAATATTAATTTTTGCGCAACCATGGGAGAGTTTTTCTTATCAGGGATACCTGCCAACAAAAATAAATGCAATGAAGTCCTCTCAAGGTCGCCAGACGAGCACTCCGCGTGAGAAACGGCACCTCACACACCATACCTTTTGAGATTTCTAGAAACTCTCTACTGAAAACAGAAATGATATGCTAGAAACACTATTTTTTCACAGCCATGCGACAGTTTTTCTAAACAGGTATACCTGTCAACAACAATAAAAGCAGTGAAGTCCTGTCAAGATCACCACTCTAGTGCTTCGCATAAGACATTTCATCTTTTACACCACACATTTGCATGTTTCGAGAGAACACACGTTTGATAACAGAAAATATGCGAAAAACACTATCGTTTGCAGTCCTGGGAAAGGGTTTTCAGTAAGGGATATATGTATCAGCAACAACAAATACTGTTAAGTCCGGTGAAGATCGCCAATCTAGGTTACGCCACGTTTCGCAAACTCCTGGTTACAGTACAAGGCATCTGTTAAAGCGACTGCCCACAGTGTGCTTACCTGTACTCTTGTGGAGTTCAGCTTTGTGGTACGGAACCCTTACAATACACGGTTGGTGGAAGATACCGCAAAAACTCAAAGGTAGTTAGCTCGTTTTGTATTATTACTAAATAGGGGAGAGAATGTCACAGATATGATAGGCGAGTTGGGGTACCAACCACTACAACGATGGGAGTTTGTTAACTGGTTCTTCCTTCACTATTTCCTAGACCATTTACCATATTGTAAATGAAAAGCACAAAACTGTGGATGTTCTACAGTTGAGGACGATAGTATAAGTGGGAAACCGGTTAGTGATACTAAATAATAGTGTAGTACTCCCGTAATTCTGTGCTTTTCATTTCAACATCAGCATTTTTCGTTGCTGCTAGATTTTTCACGAAATTGGAATCCTCCACTTTCTCCTCTATTTTGTTGACTCCCACCCTCATAGGGGAGCGTGACCATTGTAATGTAATAAATTCAGGTCTCGTACGGCAAGATTTAGGTACTGGTATTCATTTTTTACCATGTGCTAATCGAGAGTGGAATAGTAGAGGAAATGAAAGTGATTCTATGACTCCTCTGAAAAACATTTAAGTGCGAAATGTAGAGCGAATGTGCAGATATAGATAGTTTGTTAATATTTCGCTATCGATGATGGTCATCACTACGTGCAGTAGCTGAAGAAGTGTGCAAAGCGGAACTTCACTATTTCTTTTATAATTTTTCATAATTGTCCATAACATTATTGGCTCTGTAAACTCATTCAGGTGGTCAGCTGCAGTTTATTTTCTATTCTTGTAACCACACTTAGAATGTTGCAGCTGCCCTTAGTGCTTCTGTTTCCACTTTTAAGTTATTATTATTATTATTATTATTATTATTAGTAGTAGTAGTAGTAGTAGTAGTAGTAGTAGCAGTTGTTGTTGTTGTTATTGCCTTATAATGCTAACAAAGTAGTCACCAGCATGGGATTTGATCTGAGTAATTCTTCATTATACTATGCATTTTCGTGTCGACCACAAATAGATTTCATACCTTCTGTTTCCTTATATGCCACATTCGTGTTCATTCGCAAAGTCACACAGCAGTGTTGCGAGAAAGTCTCACAAAGGATGAATATTAGTCTCGAACTCTGTAGATAATTTTTTAACACCAGAATAAACTATACAGTTTTAAACGTGGCTGTGAGACGGCAACTGGTTTGTCTAATACAGCCAACCGGTTGTCACAACATATTACTTTAACCTGGTTTCGACACATACGATGTGTATCACCAGAAAATCCAAAACAATTATCGAAAAATATTACAAAACAATTAACACACAGAAAAACCAAGAAAAGATTGTTATTATATCAAACAGATTTATCAGGAGACATTACTCACATGTAGCAACAGATGAACAGATTGACGAGCAAAATATTCTGGTCATGTAAAATATTATTTAAACCATATAAAGATTACAGTCGTTGGAACTGACATAAAACTGGTAATATATTTTGAGTAGCATGTAAATGTTCCTCTCATAAAATATGTTTGTAAAATATGCAGCTGACTTCTTCGGCCCTTAACTGACAGCTCCACTTGTTTCTTATCCACAACGTGTAACGCCACCTCCAGTGTCTGTTTTCTCTCACAACTCTGCACGGCATTCAGTGTGGTACGCCATGAAGCTACAGTTTTACTGACTATTGCCAGATTAATGTCGGTTTAAATGTCTGTAATTTTTGTATGGCTTAATATTATTTTCTTCTGAAGTATTTTATGTGACCATAGCGTTTTGCTCTTAAATCTGTTAATCTGTTACTATGTGCGAGCACAGGGTTCTCATAAGTCTGTTCTGTATAGTATCTATTCTTGGTTTTTCTCTGTGGTAACAGTTGTGTGATCTTTTTAGGTAATGTTTTGGATTGCCGATTAAGACTCCCTAGTCGGTGTCAACACCAGGTTAAAATAAAATCTTGCTTCAGCCAGTTGGTTGTGTTACACAAAATATACCAGAAGAAATGATATCGCTAATTTCATTGAAAACGAATTGAATTGTAAACACAACGGTTTAGATCAGCCTGTTTTCTCACGCGCTATGGCAGATGGAAAAAAAGCGCCGGCCTGCCTTTTGGGGAGTGCGGGTTGAGGTCCTGGCACGGTCGCCAGCTGGTGGGCGCTCAGGCAGCCAGCCACGGGGGACGCTAATTAATTTCCCGCCGGCGGCGGAAGCCAGATCGCCAGATAGACGAGCGCGACAGTCGAAAAGCGGCTTCATTTCCGCTGCACTCGGCGACTTCTTTCAGGCCGAGCAGCGAGAGCAACTGTATAATATCCGCTGCAACTGCGCAATAGAGAGTAACGGGGAGCGACCGAGCGTCTGTCTGTGTGGGTGGTGCACACAACCAGCAGGAACACTGTGCCACATCGCTTGGCCAGAGACAGCGAGGCCCTTACTTTTTGCTATACGAAAGATTTATTTGATTTAAAAGTCTTGTTATGGTAGAATTTCAGATAATTTTTTTTTCAACATAAAGGTTTCCCAGGAGGAATGATCAGTATTCAGGGAGATGATAGGAAAGATTATTCGAAGCAAAAAAGTATAGTAAACGTGGGCTTTAAAATGCATGTTAGGACCATGAGCAAGTCTTCATCTTCGATACTGTGAAACAAATCTCTTCTACTGCGCGCTTTTCGGTTTACATGTATTGGGAGATGGTAGTGTGGACGATAACAGGAAAAAAAAATGTGGTGGACATGGGCTCTAAAGCTGCATAACTTAAGAGCTGTGAGCACTTGTTCAGTAGAAGAGATGTGTTTCACAGTATTGAATATGAAGATATGCTCATAGCTTTGAAGTTATGTATTTCGGAGCCCATGTTTATGACACTCTTTTGCTTCGAATGATGGTCCCTGTCATATCCCTCAGTGCTGACTACTCACCTGGGAGAGCCTGTATTTGGTCAAACTGTTCTCGTTGGTCCATACTTCATGAAAATTTCAGTATTATATTTAAAATTATTTATTTTTGTGATTCACTTGACTGTCTTGTTCTGGAAGAGACGTTTTGGAGAATTGGCCACTATATAAAATTTTCTACAACGCCTCTGACAAAAAATGGTTCAAATGGTTCTAAGCACTATGGGAATTAACATCTGAGGTCATCAGTCCGCTAGACTTAGAACTACTTATATCTAACTAACCTAAGGACATCACACACATCGATGTCCGAGGCTTTATTCAAACCTGCGACCGCAGCAGCAGCAGCGCGGTTCCGGACTGAAACGCCTAGAACCGCTCGGCCACAGCCGCCGGCTCGCCTATCACAGCCACAAATTTATGAAAAGACAGTTTCATTTTCAGCACTCTCTGTGTTATCATGATGTCTCTTTCTCTACCTCGTGATGACTGGGTGTTGTGTGATGTCCTTAGGTTAGTTAGGTTTAAGTAGTTCTAAGTTCTAGGGGACTAATGACCCAAGATGTTAAGTCCCATAGTGCTCAGAGCCATGATGATGTCGTTTTGAAATTTTTCATTGATATTTTTTTTGTGAAGCTGTTGTGCTGAATTTGGCATCCAATTAATTTTAGTATTTGTTCATAAGATTTTCCTTCAGATCAGCATGATTTTCTGGCTCTTGTCCATACCCACAATTGAATTATGATGACAGTCATCCATTTTCCAATCAGCTGATTTCGGTGGTTTTGCTTTTTCAAGTTCTTACTCAGATCTTCGTAATACATTCTGTACACCAGCACAGAGTGACTGTGTAATATTACGGGTATTTCAGTACCAATTGAAAATGGAATGTTGCTGAAATCAGATGACCACATGAAATAAACCACTGTGTCGACGGTATATGGGAATGCAGATTTTGTGGAGGAACTTCTGTGATGAAGCCTTATTGGGCTATCAGCCGAGTCGTGTCGCCATGTTGTCGCATTGTTTCGACTAGTTTCCTGACGGTCATCTTCAGGTTAAGTGTTGCACTCAGTCATGGTGTCGTGTTATCCCAAGCACCTTGACGTTCAACTTCTGTCTTAAACTGTAATTGATTGGTGAGCTGGTTCTGAGTTTGACAAGACAAGGCTATACCTTTCCAATAGGACGACACACTGTTCAGACCAAACCTCAGGCTAGTGACTGTTTTGCTAATATTATAAGGCTACTACTACCGCTACTACACTGAGAGGTCGAAAACTCGTCGAAACGTTGCGACAACACGATGCCGGTGGCTGATACCCCGATAAGATTTCGTTAACGAATTTCGCCGAGGAGGCTTCCATTCTCGTACAGTAGACCAGCACGGAGACGACATCCAGCGCACGCTTCACCTGAAGATGACGACTCGAAACGTTGTGATAACACGACGTCACGACTCGGCGGGTAAAATTTGAAGATTTCAGCAATGAAGCTCGCCGAGAAAGCAGGGCATCAACAAGTGTAGGAGAACCAGCGAAGTGCTTGGCTGAAGATGGGGGTAGGAAACTGGTCGAAACGTTGCCGAGAAATCCTGTATTCCAATAAAGTGCCTGTAGAGCCTATAGGCGCGCTAGGGTGCCCGCGGGCGGACCGCGACCTTGTCCAACGTGGCCGGATTGCGCGCGCCACGTGCGTGCCGCCGAGCAGTAAAAGCGACGCCCGTCAGCGCCGACGTTAAAAACGACGCCGACGCCGACGGCGGCGCCGCGGCCGGTCGATGTCCAGCTGCACCTGACTGCCCCAGCTGGCCGAGCTCCGCACAACGTACGCCAACCCCAAACAACCCATTGCTTCGGGACAGCCTCAACTCCCTCAGTGGACAGCTGGTTACTCAGTCTTCGCTGAGATGCGATCGAAACCGTCCCACGTAGGACGGGTCTAAATTTGTTGTTGTTGCGGTCTTCACTTCGAAGATTGGTCTGACACAGCTCAAAAATCAAATACTTCAAATGGTTCTGAGCACTATGGGACTTAACTTCTCAGGTCATCAGTCCCCTAGAGCTTAGCACTAGTTAAACCTAATTAACCTAAGGATATCACACACATCCATGCCCGAGGCAGGATTCGAACCAGCGACAGTAGCAGCGACGCGGCTCCGGACTGAAGGGCCTAGAACCACTCGGCCACAACGGCCGGCCTGACAGAGCTCTCCCACCTCGTATATGATGTGCAAGACACGTAATATCTACATAACTACTTCAAGTGTAGGCTCCTGCTGAAGCATTGGTCTCCCTCTGCAACTTCTACGGCTCACACTTGCTAACAGTACCAAGATGACAATTCCTTGTTGCCTCAGGAGATGTGTTCTCCTACGGATTTCTTCTTTTAGCAGAGTTTTGCCACAATTCTTGATTAGTTATGTGATCCTAATCTTGCACCGAGCGAGGTGGCGCAGTGGTTAGACACTGGACTCGCATTCGGAAGGACGATGGTTCAATCCCGCGTCCGGCCATCCTGATTTAGGTTTTCCGTGATTTCCCTAAATCGCCCCAGGCTAATGCCGGGATGGTTCCTTTCAAAGGGCGCGGCTGACTTCCTTCCCTAATCCGATGAGACCGATGTTCTCGCTGTCTGGTCTCCTTCCCCAAACCAACCAACCAACCAACCTAATCTTCCACAAATCCCTAAAAGATGCCAACCACCGTGCTATCTCGGTCGGTAAAACGAGGCTGACATGATTAGAAATGTTGTACTATCCCCTTGCTTGCTCAACCGCAGCCATAGTATTATGTAATACCTCACAGAAAATTAGATGTCAGTTATCAAGTTCATTGAAGTTAATGAGCGGTAGTGTAAACAGTTCGCTAACCGAATTGTAACCGCATCTTTCATCACCGATTCCCAAAAGACGAAGTCCACTCTAGAATTTCCACATTTATGTACAGTATATAGCAGTGGTTCCCAACCTTTCTGAGATCATTACCTCTGAGTGCAGTTAGCTAGTACCCCTTCCTCCCCAAACCAAGATTATCATGTAACTTCGTTTTAGAATCAAAAAGAAATTCTATGAACCCTCACCCTTTTAAAATGACAGATCATAAATAATATTAAATTTTTTGTAAGTATCTGTTGCATCACGAACAAATGAGTCATTGAGGCTGTAGGTACGACTTATTTCGAACAATCTTTTTTTGTCTATAGAATGATGAAGCAGTTCTCAGACCATTGCAGGTGTTACCCAAAACTACTTCTCAGAAAAGAGGTAGACATTTGTTAGAAAACGAGGTACCTCTGCACCAGTCCTCTCCCTAGCGACACTTCCTTCGCCCATCTCGTGCACTTTAATTTAAAATCCACCGAATTAAAATGTGTACACTATACTGAGGAGTAATGTTTTTAGACCATCTGACTACTGGACTCATTACTTCTGAACTTGCTGCCACTGCTTTGTGTCACTAATAATAATAATAATAATAATAATAATAATAGTGTGTAGGTCTTATGACAGTGTAGTACCCATTACATAGTTGGTGTTACGTTGTCTGTTAGTGTCGTTACCATTGGGGACGGGCATAGGTTTCACGCGTCGTCCCCGACCATGACAGCGCTTGTCCGAGGCTTCATTAGTTCTGTCATGAACTAACTAATCACACTAAAAGAGGGGATAGCCCTAATAGTGGTTTGTTCTCTTCGTCACCTTTTACGACTGGCAGAACATACCGAGGGCCTATTCTTTTCCTGGGCCTCCACGGGGGATAATAGTGTGTAGGTCTTATAGCAGTGTAGTACCCATTACATAGTTGGTGTTGCGTTGTCTGTTAGTTGGCTTACCGTTGCTAAGAGAATAACGAAGCAATTCCTCATCTACTGCGCAAACTGCCTACTACTAGGAGGAGGCATTTTCATGAGATATTTAAGAATATGGCACGTACAGGTCTCAATTTTACTGTCACAGATGGAAGGTACAAACTATGTCTGTAGTGGGTGATCTCCCTAGCAGTAACCCACACAACAGTGTGTCATATGTTACAAATAATTTGGTTTCATGATCGTCAGCCAGAGTGGCTGAGCGGTTCTAGACGCTACAGTCTGGAACCGCGCGACCGCTACCGTCGCAGGTTCGAATCCTGCCTCGGGTATTGATGTGTGTGATGTCCTTAGGTTAGTTAGGTTTAAGTAGTTCTAAGTTCTAGGGGACATGACCACAGCAGTTGAGTCCCATAGTGCTCAGAGCCATTTGAACCATTTGGTTTCATGATCGAAACACAGTTGAATCCTTTTGTTTGTACTCCCTAGAAAATTACGTTTTATCCTCAGGTTTGGAACTATAGCTCTAGCTAGTCCTGTAGTGCCGTCTTCTCCGTGGTCCGGCCGGATATCGAAATGTGACAGACTGGCCAGCACTTTGCGTGTTCGGTGATTCTTCGTCTAAGCGGTTCCGAGCAGCGAAGGCGACAGAGATACAGATGTCAGTCAGTCACGCCGTGCTCGGGAGAGCCGTGTCGGCGAGGCGGAAGCGCACGACGCAGGAATCCGGCGGCGATAACGGGACGACGCGGGAGCGACACCGAAAAAAAGGTAAAAACGCGTGACTCGGGTCTCCGACAAAAAGGAGCAAGGACGGCGGCGGCGGTGGCTTTTTAAGCCAAGGCCGCGGGTGCTTTTGTCAGGTCAGCGCGCGTTCGTTCATTCTGCCGCCGGTGGGCACTATTCACGAAGCGGACGCGACTCCAGGGGGTGCCAGTCTGACCTCAAGGTCACGCAGAGTGAAACAGTCCACCAGCTAGGTTCTGGTCAGCGCTGCGTTTTGTCGCGCCACTGTGAGGGTGCGTTGTCCACCGGGCGACGTTGTGTTCATACACACACACACACACACACACACGCACAAGAGGGTGGCAAGGAGAGACAGAGAGAGAGAGGTGGGGGGGGGGGAGCAGGTGTACGGGGACTTAACATCTGAGGTCATCAGTCACCTAGAACTTAGAACTACTTAAACCTAACTAACCTAAGGACATCACAAACACCCATGCCCGAGGCAGGATTCGAACCTGAGACAGTAGCGGTCGCGCGGTTCCAGACTGTAGCGCCTACAACCACTCGGCCACTCCGGCCGGCGGAGCAGGCGTATACGGAGTGTGTTGCAAAAATACTTTTAAAAACATTGCGGACAGGCTCCTTACACCAAAATGAGGAACGCATGTCCAGAAGACATTGGTAGTAAAATGCATAAATTTAGCACTTGTTCATCTTCGGCACAGTGCAACACATCTTTTCTTTTGAACAAGCTGGGTTGGGTTGTTTGGGGGAAGAGGCCGAACAGGGAAGTCATCGGTCTAATCGGATGAGGGAAGGATGGGGAAGGAAGTCGGCCGTGCCCTTTCAAAGGTACCATCCCGGCATTTGCTTTGAGCGATTTTGGAAAATCACGGAAAACCTAAATTCGGATGGTGAGACGCGGGATTTGAACAAGTGCTAATAGCTGTAAAGATACGCATTTTAGAGCCCATGTTTGCTGGACTTATTTTCCTGGTGTGGATTAAGGATCCTCTGGTAGGACCGTAAAGGCCTGTAATTGTAATGGTGACCGAAAGAAAAATATTTGGGAGTGAATTTCTTGTACGCATACTATCACCAGAAAAACAGTGCGGCCGCGGATGGATAACATTTAAGCTGCGATTAAAATCTGTGGTATTTACCGTCGCTTAAGTGGTGGTGGTGGTGGTTAGTGTTTAACGTCCCGTCGACAACTAGGTCATTAGAGACGGAGCGCAAGCTCGTGTTAGGGAAGGATTGGGAAGGAAATCGGCCGTGCCCTTTCAAAGGAACCATCCCGGCATTTGCCTGAAACGATTTAGGGAAATCACGGAAAACCTAAATCAGGATGGCCGGAGACGGGATTGATCCGTCGTCCTCCCGAATGCGAGTCCAGTGTGCTAACCACTGCGCCACCTCGCTCGGTTCGCTTAAGTGTTGACGGGAGGATACATGTGGCAGAGTCTGTTTCTTAAAACTTACGATTTTCTCCTACACCAGCCAGCTGTTGTCGTCGTCGGTCGAGTGAGCCAGCAAATGAGCAACCTCGGATCGACCAAATGGGACTGCTGGATTTTTCGTGTTGGCCGCAGACTCCAGTGTCTCAACCGTTACACCACATGGCGCTGAGTTTCTTTATAGGACACTGGTAGGCAAATGCGTAAAGACAGGAACAGTACATTGAGCTCCCCGTTTTCGTCGTAGACATCTCTTTGTTAATGTTACCGTATGTGGCGAATGAACATTTTTTTTCTCGTGAAGTAAATTTTGCACTTACGACCAGGAGGAAGGACGCGCCTCTTGAAGTGGAGTGGAGGCTGCTGCAGCCCGAGGTGGCGGAGGCCCCTCTTCCCGTCCTCTTGGAGGCGGGGTTGCCGCGCTCTGGAGACGCTTGCGGCTGCAATATCGATTCCGGCAGCGACTGTTGGCCGCCACGCCGCGTAGTCTTGCCGGCTGGAGCTGTGGTCGCAGGTGGGCCGCAAGCCCCGCGTTTCCCAGCTCCAACTGAGGTTGGTGAGGGGCGAAGGGTGGACGGCGTTTCGGCACACCTTCCCATCTTCAGGCTCTCAGTCTCTCTCGCGAAGTACGCCGTACAGTCGACTCGATAGTTCGGAGTTCAATGCACCTAAATAAGTGAATGTTTGATCCATACTTTTGTATATGATAGAATAAAAATTTAGTTATTAAAAAATCTTTGACACAGCATAGTTACGTTCTACAAATATTACCTCTGTTAATCACGTGTAAACATTTACCACGCGCTTTTACAAACCACTTAAAGCGTTCTTCGTTCCATGAATCGGAAGGATGAAGCTGTACCAGGACTCCTATGAAGGTGTCCAATGAATCTTTGGACGAAATATCAGGAACAAAGAAGTTTCGAGGTCCACGATAATACAAGACAGAAGAGTCACTAGTAACTAATGACGCGCCGGCCGTTGTGGCCGAGCGGTTCTAGGCGCTTTAGTCCGGAACCACACTGCTGCTACGGTCGTAGGTTCGAATCCTGCCTCGGGCATGGATGTGTGTTATGTCCTTAAGTTGGTTAGGTTTAAGTAGTTCTAAGTCTAGGGGACTGATAACCTCAGATGTTAAGTCCCGTAGTGCTTAGAGCCATTTGAACCATTTGAAACAATTGTAAATCGGGAATAACTGGTACGAAACTAGCTTGAATGTTGGTACATGGTCTCTCTAGCCTAACGAAGCCAAAAGTTGTCACTAAGAACCGGCTACGGTTTTCTCGCTGTTATAGACTGTGTATTAATAGCATTTTGTAAACACGTTTTTTAAAAATGATAATTAATTGAAACCGTCAGCTGCCGACTGGTGTTGTTGAAAGACGTCGATGTGGCAGCTGAAAATGAGTGCCCCGACCGGGACTCGACCCCGCAATCTCCTACTTACAAGGCAGACGCTCTATACAGCTGAGCCACTGAGTACAGAGATGAATAACGCGACTGCAGGGACTTATCCCTTGCACGCTTCCCGTGAGACCCCCATTCCCAACCGTCCGCAGTCTACATACGGGAAGCGTGCAAGGTATAAGTCCCTGCAGTCGCGCTATTCATCTGTGTCCTCGGTGGCTCAGATGGATAGAGCGTCTGCCATGTAAGCAAGCAGGAGATCCCGGGTTCGAGCCCCTGTCGGGGCACACATTTTCAGGTGTACCCATCGAGTTATATCAGCAACACCTGTCGGTAGCTGAGGGTTTCAATTAATTATCATTTATTCTAGAGAAGCTGCACAGTCATCAGTGATATCTGTTCTTTCGAGAACAGTTACTATCTTCATACATTTTTTATTGAGTTCAGATTATCGCCTGAAGATACAGCTATAATGATGTCAAACCAGTTGTGTTACCTAATAAAGTAACCTCTATACAGCTAATGCAGCATTAAAAAATTATCATTCGTTTTGAAAAAGAAATTAAGGATTTTTAAACATTGTTTTGGCAATTTTTTTGGAAATTTCTTTACAGTATTAGTTTTTTAACATATGCTTTGGTTGTCTAGCTACAAAATAGAAGATTTTTAAACTTCAGTGAAAGGCAATAGATTCACTTAGCTGTAGTGCGAGCTCAGCTTGTGTCACACGCTGAAGGCCCCCGTCCTCTTCGTGGAGCCGGCAGACGAACTGTTCAGCAGGAGCCAATGGGAAGCGAGCAGTGCTGGCGGAGGTGTTACAGTCGGTGCTCCCACAGTCGCTCGTCTTCGGGAACCG
The DNA here is from genome assembly GCF_023897955.1 of Schistocerca gregaria. Lineage (NCBI taxonomy): Eukaryota > Metazoa > Arthropoda > Insecta > Orthoptera > Acrididae > Schistocerca > Schistocerca gregaria. The sequence continues at coordinate 164,344,702 of NC_064929.1, read as the reverse complement.
GTCGCCGGCGACCTTTGCTGCGTCCGCGGGTGCTTCTTCACCGACCTGGCGAAAGCCGCCGCATCACTCCAGTCGCCACTAATCCTGAGGAACGGGCGCCTCTGGATGCCGCTGGCCGTCGCTTCCGGTTGTCGCCGACTCGCTGGGAAACCCGCTCCCAGCAGCAGCAAGTGTTTCTCGCGGGCCACACATTGCATTACACAAAGCTTGTCATCCCACACCTGCCTGTGAACGGCGCTACACACACGCCTTCGAACTAATCTATTTTCTGCCAGCGCATGGTTTCACGGCAATGCACATCGGTAATTTTTTTTGTCTCCATCTTCCAACAGCATCAAGTTGTTTAAAATCCACGAGCTTCCGGCCGAGCACTCATCGCCCTTTGTCAATGGGTGACTGTCGTGTAGTTGTTGCTGCCTTCTGTGACGTCAGCGGTGCTCTGCGCCGTACGTGGTAACGATTTCGACCCTCACCTGTCGCCACGCCCACTTCAGCTCACTGATGGCCTGTCTCCACGTATTGTTTAGCTGTAGGCTACCGTTCTTATTGAGGGTGCTTTCTCAGATTTTTATCTTGATCGCTTCTGAGGCGTGTGAAAGACGATGTAGATGCCACAGCGTCATGGGCATAGAAAATAAAGTATGGCCAGTTATATGTCGTAGTTGCTGGTGGATCTCCAGTGTTGTATGGCCGTAGTCCGTGAAACACTTACGGCACTAACGTTTCGGCCAGAGTTACACTGGACATCTTCAGAGGTGCTGTTTGTTCCGTTGAGTCTTGTTGCTAACTGACGGGTCGGGCGTTGGGAGGAGTCAGAAATGCTGTGGAAAAGGCGGAAGATAAAAGTCTTTGTCGACTAGGGAAAATAGCAAAATCAGTTGTAGCAGAGCATCAGTCAGGACATGTTCTCAGAAATCAAAATCTTGTCTACAGCGACGAACTATTAGCCACTGTGATATAGAGAAATCTGTGATATATAGAAATCTATAAAAATGTGGATAATTTTAACAGAAAAGAAGAAGCCATGGAACGTAGTGATATGTGGACGGTTGCACGCGGAGGGGTTCAAGGTGCTTCACTCCGGAACCACGCTGCTGCTACGGTCGCAGGTTCGAATCCTGCTTTGGGCAAGGATGTGTGTGATGACAGTTAGGTTTAAGTAGTTGTCAGTTGTAGGGGACTGATGACCTCAGGAGTTAAGTTCCATAGTGCTCAGAGCTATTAGAAACCTTTTTTGAATCTTAATAATAAACATCAAAATGGCAATACTTGCTTTATAAAACGTTCCCAGTGTGGTGACGCTCACAATCCACACGTGCCTCTTAGCAACCCAGAATCAAACTGAAGGTCAACATAACCAGTTTGATTTTGAGTTGCTAAGAGGCACGTGTGGATTGCGACACTCACACTGCAAACGTTTTATGAAGCAAGTATTGCCATTTTGACGTTTATTATTAAGATCAGGCACTTTCACTGCAGGGATGTTTGAATGCAATAACTAACTTCTGTTACATGTGAACTGTTAATTGTATTTTCGTTTTTGTATTCACTGTTGACTGACCACTACGTACTTTATTGTAGCCTATGTAGGCCAGGCTTGAAGCAGTTGGTTCCACACAAGTCGCCAAACATATGTACTGCAGCTGTTGACAGATTCGTTAATAAACGCTTCATGAAATATTAAAAAAAGTTGCTGGTTCCACGTCAGCAAAATGTGAAGCTGAAGAATTATTTTGCGGTGTTGGTGGTCAATGTAACATCGAGAATATGGTTACTATGGACGCGGAAGCTGACATTAGACTCTATACCTTAACTATATTTTACTTAAAACAGAAAATGGGATGGAAATTCAACTGTGTTAACGAATAACTCTAACTGGAATGTACCTAAGATCGTTGCACAGCATTATTCAATGCATCGAAGAGTCCAGAATCTTCTCCGCCGATTTTCTCGCTCTTCTTCGACAATCGCTTACAGATTTAACGCGACTATTTTACCCTCGACAGATTTCGTAAACAAACTGTGTGGTTTGCGAGCCAAACAAAGCCGACAGCCGCCACCGGAGAGCGCTGAGAGCGCAGATCACGTTATTGCAGCTCGTCCCGTGTGCCGACGGTGCGTGTCTGTCCTGTGCCCGTCCACGTCAGCGTTAGCCGCCTCTTCCCGTGTGAGGACGGCAGCAGGAGTAAGAGGTACGAGCTGAGATGTAGGTTGCGCCGCGGCAGAAATCCACGGCACCCGCGAACAGTTGCGCCGGCTGGCCTTACAGCTTCGCTCAGCTCGCGGTTGGCGAGGCGGGCCTAATGAGACCCCGACGGCTGATCCCGTGATTTACGCGCCTCGCTAATTAAGTGGCCAGCCGAGGCTACGTGCCGGAAGCGCACCTCCACACACGCGCACGCACACACAGAGCGCGCGTAAATTCCGCTTCGAGCCCCAGCCTTGCCTCGCGAGTATTCGGACCACTCCGGTATCCTGACCTGAGCCACGCCAGGCCGCTACGGCGGAGCGAGTCGGCCGCTTTTCTTTTTTGTCACCGCCTCGGCTACACGGCCGCCGCAACGGCTTCGCACTCCACCGAGCCGGTCACTTTTCTCGGAAAACACTTCCACCACCGCGTACCTTTCTCCGGTTCCGCAGTTCGACACTGCAGTGTCCAGTTAGGCAGCCGCTGCTCCTTCTTCCGCTTCACGAGCCACGTCTGCTGCAGTCCGCTGGCTCCGTTCAGAGGTTCGCCACCGTAAGAAGAAAATATCTGACCGTGGCTCACTCCTGGCTGGCACTGCTATTTGGTACTCCACTCAACCTTTCCCCTTACACTCTACACTATCTAAGGAAAACAAAATAATGCACTCAGAATGAGATTTTTCACTGTGCAGCGAGTGGGCGCCGACATGAGCCTTCCTGGCTGGTTAAAATTGTGTGCCGGACCGAGACTCGAACTCGGGACTTTTGCCTTTCGCGGGCAAGTGCTCTACCAACTGAGCAACCTAAGCACGACTCACGCCCTGTCCTCACAGCCTTACTTCAGCCAGTACCTCGTCTCCTACCTTTCAAACTTGACAGAAGCTCTCCTGCGAACCTTTCAGAACTAGCACTCCTCAAAGAAAGGATACTGCGGAGACATGGCTTAGCCACAGCCTGGGGGATGTTTCCAAAATGAGATTTTCACTCTGCAGCGGAGTGTGCGCTGATATGAAACTTCCTGGCAGATTAAAACTGTGTGCTGGACCGAGACTCGAACTCGGGACCTTTGCCTTTCGCGGGTAAGTGCATGACTCATCCGTCAATGCGAATTCCATTTGTGGAGACCCATTTTTTTCTAGAAGTGGAAGGGGTTAGCAACTGAAACCTAATGATCCGCAGCCACGTAGTAACTTTGCTCTTTGTTTTCTGCCACGAATCGAAGTTGATGACTTGTGGTCAGGCAATATTATATGGAGCGATGAGGCACCTTTTATACAACTGGGAGCAGTGAATACACAGAATTGCCTAATTTCGGAGAAGGTTCAACCGCGTGTTGTGCACTAAGGCCCATTGCACTTGCCGTATATGACTGTATGGATTCGCAAGCACCTTTATTCTCAGTTCGTTCTTGTTTGAAGAAGATAATTCCAGAGGTCCTGTCGGCTAAACCGTAAGGGCTGCACCTTATCGAGCCCTCATTATACGGAATGTGAACCTTGCTTTGAAAGAGTGCTACGGTGTGGAGACCGCTGTGTTTTTCGGCAAGATAGGACAGTACCTCACGTCGCCCACCCAGTGAAGAAACTGCTTAATGCAACTTCCAACGAATATGTTACTCCAGAGGTTTTCCAGATGCGTGGAAGACCACCTGATCTGAGTCCATGTTACTCTTACTAAACTAAACTTTGTGTCCTGCATTAGGGCAGGTCGATTCATGTGGGAAGCCTCGTCAGAGAGGTCCATCACATCAGCGTCTAGGGATGTGATTCCATTGGTGATTTCCCGTTGCCTTTCACTGATGATGATGATAATGAGCACAACACAACACCCACTCCCTGAGCGGGGAAAATCTCCGACCCAGCCGGAAATCGAACCCGGGCCCCTTGGCGTGACAGACCGTCGCGCTGACCACTCAGCTATTGGGGGTATGTGAATCTGGAGATACCTAAAAAGAACTCGTCTACCAGGGACACATTCGATCTCTACCTGATCTGAATGTCGGTACACAGGAACACTTTGCTCAGATTCCGCCGGAACTGCAGCCAGCAACTGTTGATAACACCGTTTTACGGATGCAGCATCTCGTCTACGTCTCCGATGTTCATACTGAACAAACTGTTGCAAGCGATAGTTAAGAATGAAATCAACATTATGCCTTTCCCACTTGTTTGACGTTTTATGCCCACTTCCCGTTCCTATCCCGTTACTTATGGAAATATTCCTATTACATATGGAAACATTCCTATACGTCATTAGTGCACTCACAGCGCCAGATTTGCACCTGGTGGCCAAAACTGGAACTTTATTTTTAAAATTAATTTATTATTTTTTCAGCATTTATCGGTTCCACATTAGCACGCCCACACTGGACATCGGAGAGTAGCTGCTCTTTAATTATAACCACCTGTTACTCCACATGCTTACTGTTGTGTTACTCACTCGCAGCCTAGCGCACCCACAGTGCCTTACAGCTCATCTCACAAACGGCGCTTCACTCCTATGACGTCAGCGCGAGGGCACTTCCGTGTGTTGTCTCCCTGCAGAGCCGCGCGTATCTCACCGTGGTACGGTGCATCCATCGCCCGCTACGCACTGACCGCCGCCTCGGTGCGCCGGAGAGCCCTACAAAGTGCGCCAGCGCCCACTGCGGCTCTGCCCTCGCCGGAGGCGCCCTTCCTTGCCTTGCCGCTCCCCGGAGGTTGTGCGGTAATGCCAGCGCCGTCGTACATCACGCTTCAAGACAGCCTGCCCGGCCGCCATAAATCCGCGATTTTTCCGCTGCTCGTAAATATCCCGCGGCCGCCTCTAATGAAGTGCTGTGTTGCCCCCTCCTGCCCCCCCCCCCCCCACCACCACTTCCACCACCTTCTTCCCCACCCCCACTTGCCATCAGCCATCCCACAACGGAGTTTCCAGTTACTTCTGCAATAGCTGCCGGCTAACCTCTCCCAAGAGCCGCAGCTGATCAGTTGTAGCTCTCGGAGGACACTTGTGTTTAAGCGATCCAGTTGCACGAGAACCGTTTTCCTCCTCTGGAATCTGTCTGAATATAATTCTTAGTAGTATGGATCTACCCACCGCCATTTTGATGGTAACATACCGTAATAGTGGCGGAAACCTTGCGATTTACTATGGCCTGAACTCGATTACACGTCGTCGTCCTGATGATGGCCACCTTCGAATGTGCCGGAACGTTGCATTATTTTATCTGACGGCTCGGTGACCCACAGGTGAATTTGATTGTTTTCGCAATGCTATGCAGTTGTGTTTTGGCGAGTTTCCTAGTCGTCATCGTCTTACATACAGATATTTCGATTCTATCTACTTCGTGCTCACGAAGTTTTTGTCCACAATTTCCTTGGTCGATCTACATCTTCACCTCTCTTCGGGCTGTAGTTCAGCATTTTACCGCGGGATTAGCCGAGCGGTCTAGGGCGCTGCAGACATGGACTGTGCGGCTGGTCCCGGCGGAGGTTAGAGTCCTCTCTCGGGCATGGATGTGTGTGTTTGTCCTTAGGATAATTTAGGTTAAGTACTGCGTAAGCTTAGGGACTGATAACCTTACCACTTAAGTCCCATAAGATTTCACGCATATTTGAACATTTTTTTCTTTGATCTTCCTCAACAATTTCACCTCTGCTACTCGTATTTTTCTGTAATCTTTCTTTTTATTCATCCAGCTCGCGCTTCCACACAACATTAATGGTACTGCCACAGGTTCATGAAATTAAATTGTTCTAGCTGTTGTAGTTTATTTCCACTTTCCTAGCAGTACAAATAAGGTGAATAGATATCCCCCAATCGCAATGGGGAACAACTGCATAGTGAAAGCAAGGTGTTCGTTGTTGTTGCTATCGATACTGGGTGTACGGAGTCTGATTTTACCGATACGTTTTGACAGCCCGTCTACCATGTGGTTATAAACAAAGTACCGCTACTCGCACAAGTCCGCTGTAGGCTGAAATTATAGTATGGCTGCGAAATTTGGTAGATATTCTAAGACGTTAATGTGGACACTATTTGCACTGGGAAAGATTATCTTGGTCGCTAGATGCAAATCTGGCACTGTGAGTGCAAGTAGGACGTATAGAAGTGGATTAGGAACGGACGTGGACAGAAGAGGTCGAACGAGTGCGACTAATAATTGCAGTTTTTAGGAGTAGTATGTTTTTAGGTTGGTTAGTATCCCCAAGTAAGTGTGTCTAGAGCAGGTTATTAATGATTACTTTACTCAGCGTGGCAGGTCAGGTGTTGAAATGTGGATGTATTGACGCAGAAAAGTTAGTCTGTACTGACAGGCACAGTCCAGTTAGTAGGGCAGTTACGGTCACGCAAAGTGACCACCAGTGTGCACGAACTTTACGACTACATGTTTTCTGCATGGCCTGGCAGTATAGACTAACCGTTTTGCGTCTACAGGTTCTGACTTCAGTAACCGACCTGCTGCCCGGTGGAAGACAGATAATTGGCTTGCTTATGCCACACATCGTGGAGGTACTACCCAATCTAAAAACATACTACCTGTAATAGCCATAAATATTAGTCTACTAATTACGTAAATAGTGATTTAATGTTGTTCAGTACACCGTCCTCCGTCACCAACTGAAATATCTGCAGTTACACTCATTATAACCTGTATGTAAGGTTCAGACTCGATCACTGTAACTAATTCAGACTTGGCAAGATGTAGCCTCTTGATGTTAAGTTAACAAATACAGTTTCAATCGCTGTGCTCTTTGTCTCCTGTTCTTCTGTCCTCTGCTCATCAACCCTGCGACTGTTTTTCAGTTCTCTATCCCAGCAAGCGCGTGGTCAGCCATGTGATCTTCGTCTTCCTTTGGGACTCCACTCCACTACTGCTTTCTTCCATTTCCTGTTGTTTTTTCGTGTAACATGCCACGGTCGTTTCTAATACAGAACTTTTACTCTTCCCACAACATCCTTAAGTCCAAGAATGCGGAAATGAACTTTCTAAGGCATGTAGGAGGATACAAAATACTGATTGCCTAACCCAGGTTACTCACCCATTTGGGTGAGAGACATTCTTTGTTATCAGATTGTAACGTCGAGAAATCTTTCGTAACGGTAAGTGACTGTCTACTTCGGAGGTTTTATGATCTGCATGAGAAGCGACTTGCCTTCCAACGGGGTAAACGTCTCAGTCGTTACGTTAATTACCGGTGAGTCTTATTCCATCCGAAGTTCTAAGAGTAGACAAGCCCGGATACCGTACTGTAAGTCTTTTGCCATGGCAAGCGCGTGCGAAGGTGGTACCATCAAGACGAATGATACAAATCTTTCTTCCAGCAGTCTTGGTTATTCTCCTTGCCTCCACGGCCTCACCAGCCGGCGTGACCGGACCTCTCGGCGTTTCGGCATTTATCGGCGGCGACACCTTCAGGACTTTATTAGCGGCAATAGCTCACGCGCCGACAGCTACCGAGGCGACTTTCGCAACGCAAACTGCGCGACGCTTCCATCAGAAACCAGTTTCCCCTCCGCGGCGGCGGTTGTCGCCTGTAACTGCCTCCGCCGTATGACGTATGGCGGTCCTAACTCTGCGAAATTGGCCTTAGCGTCGTGCCGCTAATGTGTTTAAGAGTCTCCGATTTAATATTCGCCGCTCGGCTTACCGCCAGTTTACAACGTGTTTTTCAGTGTAGTATAGCTGTGTGCTTGTGCGACGTCATTTTAGAAAGACTTCACATACATTACGGCAAAAAAAAGAAGAATAAGAAAGAAAATACCCGCGTAATGGTATTAAAGAGCGATGTCATTCGGTGCTGCTGATTAGGCTCTACGGAAGGGCGGACTTTTTTTACACTTCGGTGCGTAACTGAACGAGTCTGAGCTACCACGACACTTACCAACTAAGAAGAAAAGTCTCGCGAAAGGAGTTCGTTTGGGTGGAGAAAGTGAAACGAGACCAGGTATGTAAATTTTGCGCTTCCGTTGCAGCTCGGAGGCCTTCGAATCTTACAACGCTTTTTCGTCCTGATAGTTTGCATTTTAGATGTATATAACACATCATCCACCTGACAAGGTCTTCCCAAATTCTTATTTGTTTCTGTATATTTTCATATAGAAAAATTTGCTCTAATTCTGACCTTATTTCCGTATTTCGCTTTCGATCCTGTATTCCTGTTTCGGCCGGATTACAACGGCTTTGCTCAGGGCATGTCTTGCCCTGAGGAGGTCATTTGTAATCTGGCTGAAACGCTTTACATTTAATGTATTTTATCCTCTTGACACGGAACAACAACCAGAAAATTTTTAATCATCACGACAGTCCTCTGGAGCCTACGAAGTAAGTCCATCAGTTGTTGGAAGTTCGGTGAAGCTTTAGTTCTGTCCTTACCGACGCAATATGTCGTGGCTGCGACATAGCGCTGCTTTCGCGATGCCACAAAACGTATCCACAGAAGGACTAATACCAGCGATGATAAAATATAGCCTATGAGACGGAGTTTACTTTGTGCGCCTTACAATGTACGCGTGACTTCCGCTCACAAAGTGGGCTGCGTAAGGCGGACACAGCTGATCGTAACAACATGATGGGCATGGAATAAAGGTTTCGGCAGTTCTTCGATGTATGGAAGTGACGCTGTGAACTACCCGTGACCAGACTGTCTACTGTGACTCATTACCTGCGTTCCCACGCTGCGTCCGAGCCGTCGCTTCACCTAATTAGTGGCTCCTAATCTTCCGGCTGTAGCGTTCTTCGGATGCCAGAACCAAGTGGCCGTCTTGTGTTCGGGTGGTCTTCCGGTCAAGTCGAACAAGGCTCTTCGAGTTTTCGAGACCAACGACTGCCCACAGATATACTAATCGCTGCGTGTGCTATTCGTCCCGAGCAATCCATCAGCTTCTTCATTCGTGTGGCCATGTTGTCCGTAGTTGCTTTATAATTCTTGAGGGTACTTTTGTTCTGTCGTTGCAACTACAAATATGTGTGATTTTTTTTCACCAGACGCGTTTCGCTTTGTCATCTGTGGTCTGTAATTAAGCTATTTACATTTCGATTTGCTTTAAGATCGAAAACCAGTTCGGTAAGAATAAGTTGATTTGAAACTTACTGGCAGATTAAAACTGTATGCCGAACCGAGACGCAAACTCTGGACCTTTGCCTTTCGCGGGCAAGTGCTCTACCAGCTGAGCTACCCAGGCACGACTCACGCCCCATCCTCACGACTTTACTTCTGCCAGTACCTCGCCTCCTACCTTCCAAACTTTACAGAAGCTCTTCTGCGAACCTCCGCTGCAGAGTGAAAATCCCATTCTGGAAACAAGCTGAATTGTGCTTGATTTTGCCGTAAGTAATATTGCTAAGAGAAATGGACCTAGCATAGCTCCTCAAGGAACTCAATATTCGTTCTGTTTGCAGTCTAATTTGTGTCTGCACTTGGAAGTCCTTTTTACTTTATTGTTACTTTTATTTAATTATCTATTTTTTACGAATCAGGAAAATGAAACACACATTTCAAATGATACCGGGTGTTAAAGTCTTCCACCTAACTTGCTGTCCATCTATAGAAATGGTATCTGATTTATGACTTTCTTAACTTCAGGCCAATTTTTGTATCCTAAGTCAAGTAATGTAACGATTTTGTTAACTGAGATGGATCGAGAACAGCCCCTTAAGAAACTCTGTTTTCTCTCTGTAAGCGGAAGTATTATTTCTTTAAGAGTCAGGAAAGAGGGAGCACACAATTGAAACGATGTTGGGCGTTAAATTTTTCCACCTAATTTACTGTATCACACCGCGACAGTGAATAATTTTTGTAGCTTGCAAATTTATTCTATGCTATGGCTACACAGGAACATTTAGCAATCATTGTGCATTATAGACGAGCGTAATGAAACGACACAGGGGTGAGAATCATCGCTCATTTGGGACACCTCCGTAGGAGGGCAAGACTTAGAAACATTGTAGCGTTCGGCGTTGTTCGCTGTGCCCCACTGCGAGCATCCGTTTCGAGGTTGAGCGGAAGCTGTGTTGTGCGTCATGATCCCCGGACGTTCTTCAGGCCGTTGCCGCTCAGCTGCTGCAGAAGGTACCACGGCAGCGGACTTCCTCCGCATCTGGAGATGATGAACGTCGTCCCAGCCCCCACCAGACCCCGCAACAAAACACTGCCGTTCTCCCCCCACTACACTCCACCACCCCCCTCCCCGCCCTCTCTGCAAAGCTATACAGCACCGCTCGGGCCGTCAGCAAATCGCTACCACGTTCTAACCCTTCCTACATTCGTAACTTTGCTTTACGCAGTACTGAAACGTATGAGATCAGTCGTTCACGACATCATTTTTGGATGCACTGCAATGTACACTGAAGAGCTAAAGAAACTGGTACACCTGCCTAAAATCGTGTAGGGCCCCTGCGAACACGCAAAAGAGCCGCAACACGACGTGGCATGGACTCGTCTAATGTCTGAATTGCCGGCTGCTGTGGCCGAGCGGTTTTAGGCGCTGCAGTCTCAGGTTCGAATCCTGCCGCGGGAATGGACGTGTGTCATGTCCTTAGGTTAGTTAGGTTTAAGTAGTTCTAAGTCTAGGGAACTGATGACCTCAGATGTTAAGTCTCATAGTGCTTAGAGCCATCTGAACCATTTGAATGTCTGAATTGACGCCGTGAATGCTGCAGAGCTATCCATAAATCCGGAAGAGTACCAAGGGATGGAGATTTCTTCATAACAGCTCGTAGCAAGGCACACCAGATACGCTCAATAATGTTCATGTCTAGGAGTTTAGTGGGCAGCTGACATACCGTCGACATCTAGGTCATTAAAGACGGAGCCACAGCTGGTACTGGAGGGAGATGACTGATCGTAGTTTATTCAAAGGAACCATCCCGGGGTTCACTGTAAATAATTTAGGGAAAGTACTGAAAGAGGTTAGTTTGGTCTGCTTGGTTCATAAGAACAGATCTTCGCATACATGCCCAACGTACTGGCATAATAAGGAAAATGTGCATTTACAGCACTGTGAAGAAAACTCCTTGACATTCAGTGCAGAACTTTTATGAGGGATAACAATAACGTGATAGATGCCACTATTTTTAAGGTCTGTTATGTAAGAATTGAGTACGCTACACTCTGTTGCTGCCTAATAAATTCCAAGATAACTTAAATATAATGAAATCAGAAGTCACGGTGTCAATAAAAGCTTACTTATACATTTCAGAAGAACGGGAAGTCGACGCGTCAATTGCAAAGCGGCCGTTCCAGTTCGAAATTTTGAGGACCTGTGAATTAGTGAAATATTCGTGTGAAATGTGCTGTGTATTTTGCGTCAGTGACATTGACTGTGCAATTAGAACACTCGCGATGGATAAAGAGTGTAAAATATAAGAAGTTCAAGCTGTAAAAGTAACTAACTGCATCCCTCTATTGAGATGGTGCCTGCGTACAGATAAGAACGTAGGGAATAAGTGTGAGAGTCCAAAGCAAAAACGATTTCATTTAAGATTTGATGGGATTTTTATGAATCATTTAGTACAAACGTATAAAACGGCTCGCAACTAAGAACTCATCAGGTAGAATGATTTCTTCAGCGCATGTCTAAAGCTGCGAAAAGTAATATTTCGCGTAGTGATTCTAGACAAGCAATGAACACGACTTGCTTACCAAATTGTCCTTTAGTTTGTTGGGATATGAGATCTGGCACAGCGGGACAGCATCTCACGCACTGCGTGAGCCTTTGCATACGTAATCAGTCCGCAGCTGCGACGGGAACGAATCAGAAACGAGACGTGACGTCACAACCTGCATAATTACCTTGTGGTTTCCAGTCCGGCTCACTTGATTTCTTAGAATTGCTGGAGAGTTGTTTTCAGATTGTCTTTCCTCCTTTGTATGTTTCCACACTCCTATTTCGCAAGCCACTATTCGCAGTGATATGAATAATTACCTGCAGAACCGTTAAATTCTCGGCATGTTGCAGTGGCGTGGGAATCGCATCTGATTTGTATACTTCTGTTCCTCTTGCGTTGTCTCGACTAAACGCAGTGACGAGCTTTTTTTTTTACCCGCATTCAGAACTCAATTTCATTGTTTCGCTAGTCTGTCCACCTTCTGTTTGTATAACCTTCCACGTTAGCTGCCATTTCCTCACATGTGGGCTCATTTCAATATAGTTGATATATTTATCGTCGACGTTTTTCTGTGGTATGTTTATCGCAGTGTGAATACCTCCTACTTTTGCAGCCTGTAACGTTAGCTGCCGTTATCTTAATTGTGGGCAAAATTAAATACTGATGATATATTAAGGCTCAAAGCCTGTACTATGGTCTGTTTATCGTAAGTGAGTGTAGAGCAGCGGCGTTTTTCATGTAATGAATTTACACAAAATTATTATTATTATTCCTTGCAGGAGTGCTAGTCGTGTAAGTTTCGCAGGAGAGCTTCTGTGGATTTTGATAGGTAGGAGACGGGGTACTGGCGGAAGCAAAGCTGTGAGGATGGGTCGCGAGTCATGCTTGGGTAGCTCAATCAGTAGAGTATTTGCCTGCCACAAGCAAAGATCCCGAGCTCGAGATAGTTTTAATGCCTCACGAAGTTTCGTATCAGCACACACACACTGCTGCACAGTGAAAATTTCGTTCTTATAGGTTTATCAAAAAAGCAGCTACGTAAAACCGAGATGAAAGTTGCAAGCTAGATTTATGTGTCTCGATCTCTACGTATGACCGCAAGAAGAAGAAAAAATCTGAATTGACTGAAGGATTTCGTCGAATCAAAGGTAGTTTGAAGTAGTATGATCTCTGTGTACAACGACCATAAACAACTATAGTAACGTTGGTCCAAATACAATACTATTGATGACAAACAGCTGGAGACAGCGTTTGCCGTAAAATACCTAGGCGTAACTATCCAGAGTGGAATGACCATATAGAACAGATAGTGGGAAAAACAGACACCAGACCTAGATTCATCGGAAGAATCTTACAAAAGTGTAACTCATCCACGAAAGAAGTGGCTTCTAAGGCACTTGTTATCCCGATTCTTGAGTATTGTTCGTCCTTCTGGGATCAATATTTGGTAGGACTGACAGAGGAGATAGAATGAAATGAAACGAAATGATCGTATGGCATTGTTGCCCAAGAGGTCCCATTCGGGTTCGGCCGCCAAGTGCAAAGTCTTATTTCAATCGACGCAACATTGGGTGACTTGTGTGCCGATAATGAGGATGATGAAATGATGATGATAACACAACACCCAGTCAACGAGCGGAGAAAATCTCCAATCCGGTCTGTAATCGACCCGGGCTCGCTGCGTGGGAGGCAAGCACGATACCACTCAGCTAAGCAGGCGGACATAGAGGAGATCGAGGAGATCCAAAGAAGAGCGGCGCCTTTCGCCACGGGATCGTTTAACTGGCGAGAGAGAGTTACGGAGATGCTAAAAGAACTCCACTGGCAGGCGTTACAAGACAGTCGTTGTGCATAACGGAGAGATTTACTATTGAAATTTCGGGACAGCACTTTCCAGGAGGAGTAGCACAACATATTACTTCCCCTCACATACATCTCGCGTATTGACCACGAGGGGAAAATTCGAGACATTAGAACCAGTACAGAGTTATACTGACAATCATTCTTCCCACGCACTATTCGCGAGTGGAACAGGGTTGGAGGGATCAGATAGTGGAACCGAAAGTACCCTCCTCCACACACCATTAGTTGGATTGCGTAGTGTGATGTAGATGTAGATGCACAGTCTCCTGAGGCACAGCGTTTTATCACTTTTTTCTTTCGAAGGAGTCACTCTTCCGCGAAAATTCCAGTACAAATGCAAAAGAAAATACTGTACATACACCGTAGTATTTTGTTGTGTAAAGTGGAATTTCTTGTACCTGAAATTATAAAACGGAAAACTTGAGTACTGCAAGCCTGCATATAGCTGGCAGTCAGTATTCAGTTCATTTCGTATTTCCTTAGCGTACTCTCCTTTTCTTATATTCCCTTCTGTCTGTTGTTGTTCGCTCGCTTGCAAGTTTTCCCAAAGCCCCACAGGCGGACCCTGAGGCCGTACACACAACTATTGCGCCAACTGGGACGCCCCCGCCCTTCCCCCCCCCCCCCCCATGCCCTCCCCCCTCCCCCCTCCCCCCCCTAGCCTTCCAGCGGAATTAATATCGGCAGCCATAAATTAGGCGCTTGCGACGTCCGGCTGGACCGCGAGCTCGTAATTAATTAATTATTAATTGCCAGCCGCAGATCTCGTTCTGTCCGTCTGTTGCTCGGCATTGACACGCGCACTGCTTCTCGTAGAGGCTCATTACTACTCGCGGCAGATTGCTGATACTGCTTAACAGGTTTTTCTTCTAATCGTCTGTTTTTGTTTTTTCATTTTTATTTTTTTCTCTTTTCCTGTACCGTCTGCAGCAACAGCAAGAAACGCAGTCGCGTGACGTGGCTGCATCACGGCGATGTTTACCTACACATACGACAACTTTCCGAATTTTCAGAGATATGAGAAAACTATTTTACTTGTCACTGTACAAAGAGCAATGCTTCAATTTCGTCATGCCTTGAGTTTCGTTATTAGTGTCTGCGCTAACCTATTTCATCAAACTTTTCGATCAGGTATGTCTACTTCTGTTTTTGTTGCAATTGCGAAATAGATTCCCGAACTTAACAACAGGCAGTGACATCTCTCGTTATTCAGTGCGATAAACATCTGCTGCCGCATAGGAATAGCGTGAGCTTTGTGAAACAACATGTCTTACTGATTTTCGTGCAGAATGCTTCTAGCAAAAGCCTTATTGGTATTCTCTTTTACGCTCCTTTGCAGAGACGTTAGATGTTTTGTATGAAATTGCCCCGTTCTGCGCGGAAGTATTACGTTATCTCACAACTAAGCGAGATCTATAATGAAAGACTGTATGAGTACCAGAATGTCTGTTAGTAAATACTACTAGGTTTCTTTGGAAATTTAGATGCTACGTTCACTACTGCTCAGTCTTTTTTTGACGAAGACCGGACACTTTCCTGCATGTAGTATTACGGGTAGTTAAAAATCCGCATTGATGAAGTCCTACATTTCTCCGTATACCCCAACAACCTTTCCATCTGTCGAACGTGTTTATTACATACTCTAATCTCAGCGTGTCTCAAGTAGTTTTTAAATTCTACTGCTGCCTCTGTCAACACATACTTAAAACCATCTATTCTTCGGACATTTCTTCTTCATTCGATCGTTCTCTGTATTATTTCTTCCTCCGATACTTTAGTTGGGCACTTAACTTTTAACACGCCTCGAATCGGATCGTTTCAAATATTCCCGTTCCCCTTCTTCATTTCCTCTACGATGCAAATGCTAGTGCCATTCAACTGAAGATAGTTTTCCCTCGCTTCTATGTCAGAGTTTGATAATAGGAGACTTATTATGTTAAATGAAAGCTTCCTTATCTGTGTTAATTTTTTTAGAATATCCTCGCATCAGCCATCTTATCTTACTTCCTGGACATCAGTTTTACCACACGCATACCTGAATATCTCTGTTTACTATAAATTACGTTCCCCTGCCGCGTTTTTCTTTCTGTATGTTCAGGATAATCTCAGGAACTGCTGTAGGAATTTTGATATGGTTTTCATTACTACACTTATTGACGCGGAAGGTTTGTGTTTATAATTACAAATCTTCCGTGCAAATTAGGACTTTCCTGCTATGTGCTCCTTAAATCTTTTAAATTATAGAATTTGGAATTAATATTCACATACCTAACGTTATTCTTCGAATTTTAGTTACATGTCTGCGCAGTGGTCCGTAAATGGTCTACATATTCAAAAGCCCTTTCAGTCACTCGGATTCAATTTTCAGTGGTTTCCATTGAATACTTCATGTGATGTGCTGGAATGATACCCTTAAGTGGCCAGGATTGCTTTCTTCCTCCACACAACTGTAGCCGTTCTGAGGTAATGACCCAAATGACTCGACGTCCATGACGACTACTCACTCACCTCAAACTCATAGCCGTCTACTTATGCAGGGCCATTCAATAAGTAATACACATTTTTTGGTGAAAGCAGAGTGGTTATATTCAGTACCCGAATACAGCATATTATTCCCCATATTGGGGACAGAACCCTATTATTCAACATTATCTCCGTTCAGTGCGACGACCTTACCCAACCTTACTGGAGGGGCCTATGTGCCTGGATGGTACCGCTCTGCTGTTCAACGTAGGAGCCAACGTCTTGCTCCATGATTAACTTCCCCATCATCCACGTACTGCTGCCCGTGGAGTGCTACCTTCATTGGGCCAGATAGATGCAAGTCGGAAGGTGCGAGATAGGGACTTTCAGGCAGATGAGGAAGATCATTCCAGTGAAGTTTCATGAGCTCCTCTAGGCTGCGCAAATTTTGGTGAGGCCTTGCGTTTTGAACAAGGAGAGGTCCGTTTGCATTTTTGTGACTATGAACACGCTGAATTCGATACTTCAGATTAGCCCTCCACAGACCCAGAAGACCGTCGACATTACTTTTCCGGCCTAAGCTGTGACTTAGAACATTTCCTTCTGAGGACAGGTGGTGTGGCACCATTCCATGGATTGCCTTTCGATTTTTAATTCCAACTGATGCTGCCACGTGACACTTGTAACGATGCTAAATAAAAAATGTCACGATCTGCCTCGTTTTGCCCAAGCAATTCCACACGGATGGTCCTTCGTTGCTCCTTATCGTCTTCTGTTACGCAGCGCGGAACCCAGGGGGCGCACATCTTTGAGTATCCCATCTGGTGGACGTGTCACCACTACCAACAGATAATTCCAGTTGATCAGCGAGGCGTTTGACTGCCATCCGTCGATCACCTCGAGTGAGAGTGTCCGCACGTTGCAAGAGTCAGAGCTGTGTGCAGCAGGCCGACACGCGGGAACTCGGTTAGCACGACCTTATTGCGACGATGACAGATGCCTCGCCTAACGACTTGGTTCAAATGGTTAAAAGCACTATGGGACTTAACATCTGACGTCATGAGTGCCCTAGACTTATAACTACTTAAACCTAACAAACCTGAGGACATCACACACTTTCATGCCCGAGGCAAGATTCGAACCTGCGACCGTAGCGGTCGAGCGGTTCCAGACTGAAGCACCTAGAACCTCTCGGCCACAACGGCCGGCTGTCCAACGACTCACGTGCTTTTGTTCACTGCCGGGTCTCCGTGGGAATTCTACGAGCGCATGTGAATGTCTGTTGTTCTCTGGTTTTCCTCGAAAAGAAAATGACAAATCCCTCCTAGGAGCTCACCAAATTTCATGAAACAAAAATATTCAACGATGTCCTACTAGAAAATCCACATTTTTCAACCGAAACTGGCCGTGGAAAAGCGATCGTTGCGTTACTTACCTAACGCCACTCGTATGTCAGAATCCCATTGCTTCGCCCCCTGTCCCCCCTTCCGTTTTTACATCTAATCTCTTCCCGCTATTATCCATCTGACAACTAGCCATGCACGGACGAGACGGTGGGACTCTGCGCACGCGGTCCTGACGAGATGGGCAGCCGCGGTGTATATACTCGGCAGTACGGTAGGAGGCAGCCCAGCCGGAGACTAGGAGTTATTTATCGCGTGCCGATCGTGAATGGGCCATTAATTTCAGCCCGACGTCGCGGTCCGCGGCACCAAATTAATTTAGGGCCGGCCACGGAGCCTTTCTGGAGAAGAGAAGAGAGGGTAGGAGGAGGCTGGCATGGTCGGTAGGGGAGCGGAGGAGGGACACGGGTTTGTGAAAAGTCCCGCCGCCTAATCTGCTAGGCACATCTCGGCGGGCCCAAGCTGAAGGACGCGGGCATGGCAGCACACACGTGGCGTCTGACGTCACACAGTGATTACACAGCCCAGAAACGTTCCTAGAGGAACCTACGATAGCCGTCCACTGACGTCAAAAGCAGAGTGTACCAACGCGACGACAGGTTATCAGAGAACCGATTGGAATTTGTTGCTTGGTATTGCTGCATATCACTGTCCCACTGGTAAAGGGAAGCCTACTAATAGTTGGCACGAACCATATAGTTACAGATTACACCCGCAGGTTGTGTTGCCTTCAAATTTCATTGTTAACCCTTCTCACCGTACTGTCACATGAAATTAGTTCTCACCTGCAGATAGGCAACCCAATTACCAGGTTCGCGAAGCGGGTTGCCTTCGTGCCTTCCCGGATACATCGCGTCAGCGAATTGCACCCACGAATTGACGCGTGCCACATTAGAAACGAAGACAATATTCAGCACCTGTTTTGTGAGTTACGTTTTTGGAGAGATCCTCCTTCCATTACTGTGTGTCTCCTACCAGTATGCCTTGTAGTTTTTGCACAGTCGTCTTTCGAAACCCTGAACGGACTTGTGAATAATCACCTTGATACAATCATTTACCAACAGCCGTATGTATTGTGGAGATTTATTTTATAAACTTCTTACATGCTACCAGTATCAGCGTTACATTGATGCCGAAACTGGTAGCATATAAGAAATAAATTTCTACAATACATACGGCTGTTGGTAAATTATTGTATCAAAAAATACATGCGAGCCGTTGTCCCCACAGGACTGTGAATAATTTTCTATGGCCGTCCGCTCTGGCCGAGCGGTTCTAGGCGCTTCAGTCCGGAACCGCGCGACTGCTACGGTCGCAGGTTCGAATCCTGCCTCGGACATGGAAGTGTGTGATGTCCTTAGGTTCAAGTAATACTTAGTTCTAGGGGACTGTTGACCTCAGAAGTTAAGTCCCATACTGCTCAGAGCCAATTGAACCAATTCTCTATGTCCTATGTTCCACCCTCTCACAACCCACTTGGAGAACGGAACGGCGGGAAATATACTTTTAATACTGTTACTTCTGAAGAAAATATTTATTGAAATAACCATTAATGTTTTCGGAATGAAATTGGAGGTCAAACGGTTAAACCGTTTTCTAATTGGGACTCGAAGCTGGAACTTCAGGATTTCGTGGCCAAGTACTCTACCGAGTATCTAGGTACGACTCAGAAACTCACCCTCAACTCACTGCTTCACTCAGGCTAGTACCTCGCTTCTCTCTTCGAAGCTTCTTCATAGAAGTTATGCATACCTCGCAGGACCAACATTTACCCGCAAAGGACAAAGGTCACTGTTTCGAAACCGGGTATGGGGCATGCCGTTTTAAGCTGCCAGCAAGTTTCAAAATAACAGTCGTCATTAGAGAAAGAAAGAGTGCAATTCCACATCGGGGTAAACTGCGGAAGGTAAGAGAACGGATGCTTTTCAAAGGAACCATCCCAGCGTTCGCCTGAAGCTGTTTCGAGAAAGGAAGCAAAACATAATCCCGACGACCTGACTGTGGTTTCAGCCCAGTTCTGCGAAACTGGCGCCTTACTTACTGCTCTGCATTTCTCTGGCTGGAAAACCGTACACTCAGCCGAGACAGCTGCGGAATGGAAGCTCCCCCGGTCTGCGAATGCAACCCTCCCAGTGCCGGGGGAGCGCGCGGTGCCTCCCTTCGATGGCCGCCTAATTTACATTGGCAGCCCTGCGCGAGCGCTGTAACCTGTCACTGGCCTTTTGTTTTTGCGCCGGAAGAGTCCCGCCGCTGGAATTAGTCGATACTTGCCGCAGCTGGCTGCCGGTGGGTCGGGGGTCGGCGGGGATTCCCCCTCGCTCCGCGCACAGTAGTGCCACCGCGACTTGGCGGCCGCAAATCTCCCGGTCGTCCGCACCGGCCGCCGCCGCCGCCGCCGCCGCCACCGACGCCGCCTCCAGCGCCGTGCCGCCCAAGCGAAAAACACCTGTTACTGCGTGGGTGGTGGACGCTCTCTCTGCCGGCGGCGAGCGTGGACGCTGAAGAGCCCGGCACCGGGAAGGGCCAACGAAACAAAACAAAAAAAGAAAAACTGTGCTCGCCCGACACTGACGTACAGCCCGCGGTAAATTATCGACGAGATGTTCGATATTTTCCGGTTTTGTCCCTTTTCTCTTTTTACGTCACTCTTACTGATCGTTTATTGGGAGTAACTAATGGCTTGACCCGAACTCCCTCTCTCAGCGAAGTGACACGGGCAGATGGGTCGGTCGTTGGTCACTTCCAAAGAGGACGCCACCAGAACGGAAATTTCATTGCCGCAAAACGTGCCCAGTGATACAGCATGAGGACGAACGAGGCACAATGTTGTGAGAAACAGGGCTAGACTATAGCGTTCCGTCGTAAACGAGGCCAGGAGAGACGGAATACTAGCTCGGTAGGAAAGAGGTCGGGGAGAAAGAATCGGAAGTGCCTTTGTAGAACACATTCGGATAATTTGGGGGACACGACAGGAAAAAGGGAGCCGCAGTATTCTGAGGAGGGGGGCTAGACTGTAGTGTCATATCGACGTCGATGTCGTCAATAACGGAGCACTAGGTCAGTCAGAAAGAGGTCGAAGTGATCTTTTGAAAGGAAACATCCCAGTATTCGGATAACTGGGGAAAGTACGGGACGAAAAGAGCCACAATAACATGAGAAGAGTTTAGTGTCTCATCGATGTCATTAGGGACGGTGCAATTGGTCACCCAGAAAGAAGTCTATGTGACCATGTAGAAGGAAACATCGCTGCATTCCGATAATTTACAAGAGAAAACGAGGAACAACGTTATAAGAGGGAGGACTAGACTGTAGCGTCTGGGCGACGTTGATGACTTTGGAGACGGTACACTAGGTCACTACGGAAGAGGTCGAAGTGACCTTGTAGAAGGAAATATTCCAGTATTTGGATAATGTGGAGGAACTAAGAGACGAAAAGAGCCACAATCATATGAGAAGAAAGGCTAGACTGTAGTGTCCCGCCGACGTAGAAGGCATTAGAGACGGAGCACTTTGTAAATCAGAAAGGGTTCATGTCGGGCAGAAGGCATCGGAACAGTCCCCTAGAACTTAGAACTACTTAAACATAACTAACCTGAGGACATCACACACATCCATGCACGAGGCAGGATTCGAACCTGCGACCGTAGCAGTCGCACCGTTCCAGACTGTAGCGCCTAGAACCGCTCGGCCACTCCGGCCGGCTTCTATATAGTTGCATAGTCATACCATTCTCAAATATAAAATGTGCAGCAGAAGCAGAAGAATAAACGATGTATATATATTTTTAATATCAACACAGTTTCTCCTAAAATTTCTTCCACTCCTTTACGCCGTCTGGTACAGCAGCCGTATGTGGAACATTCGAATTAAAACATTCTTGGTTGCAACTTATTCTTTTATCAAAAACGCGTTTCGCGTTGGTGACACATCTTCAGGATATCAAAAGGGTTAACAAAATAAGCGTGCACGTATACCGACAGTCACATAACTGCTTTGAGCGCCACCCACGTACGTCCTCCGCAGACATTGTATGCAAGCCTGAGCCCATTGCTTGCCTGTGCGCTCTTTTGACGTTCCTGTGATGAGTTACTAAGGCGGCTACTCTGTATTACGTTTCAATGTGTACACTTTTTGTATGTCTGGTTCTACCAGTGCGCCATTCTGACTTGTTGGTACGGCTTCATTAAGGTACGTCTCGTTCATTTTCATCATTTATGTAACATTCTATCCCGCGGTTATACGTCATAGTAGTTCCAGAATAAGATTTTCACTCTGCAGCGGAGTGTGCGCTGATATGAAACTTTCTGGCAGATTAAAACTGTGTGCCGGACCGAGACTCGAACTCGGGACCTTTGCCTTTCGCGGACAAATGCTGTACCATCTGAGCTACCCAAGCACGACTCACGCCCCGTCCTCACACCTCTACTTCTGCCATTACCTCGTCTCCTAACTTCCAAACTTTGTAGAAGCTCACCTGGGAACCTTGCAGAACTAGCACTCCTGGAAGAAAGGATATTGGGGAGACATTGCTTAGCCACAGCCTGGGGGATGTTTCCAGAATTAGATTTTCACTCTGCACTTTCATATCAGCGCACACTCCGCTGAAGATTGAAAAGTTTCATTCTAGAAGCGTCCCCCAGGGTGTGGCTAAGCCATGTCTCCGCAATATCCTTTCTTCCAGGAGTGCTAGTTCTGCAAGGTTCCCAGGTGAGCTTCTACAAAGTTTGGAAGGTAGGAGACGAGGTACGGGCAGGCCGGCACGGTAGCTCAGCGTGTTCGGTCAGAGAGCCGTTTGGCCTCTGTAATAAAAGAACTGAGTGAAACGATTAACAAACGAATTTAACCGGATGTCATGTAACGTCGGCAACGAACAAACACAACGATCAACAACGAACAAAATGGAAGGGAAAAAAATGGTAGAGCACTTGCCCGGGGAAGGCAAAGGTCCCGAGTTCGAGTCTAGGTCCGGCACAAAGTTTTAATCTGTCAGGAAGTTTCATTATTGTAGTTGTTATTGACTAGATCCCTGCGAATTCATCTGATTCCACGCTTGTTTCTATCTTTAATAAGGTGTAAAAGGAAAAGTGTAAGGTCAGTATCAGTTCCTTAGTCACATTTAGAATCGGGTAAGATAGGACCATACCCTAATTTCTTGTCCCTATAGATAAACTGAAGATTTTCGACGAAGGCGAAACGCATTGTTAATAAAAGAATAAGTTGCTATATAGACTGTTTTTAATTCAGATATCAACACAGCTATTGAATTCACCAGCGAAATTTTTTTTCCTCGTCTTATCATTATTTTTGGTGCTGTTGATACGAGACCAACGTGTTCAGGGAGCGATTTGTTTCGCCGCGGCCTACTGCTGCTTGCGTCGCAGCGCTGCGACCCGTCAGATCGAATCCCGCAACCTGCACGCGCGCGGAGAACAAAGCAAAACAAAACAAAACAAAGCCGAATACCAAAACACGGGGCGGGGACGCCGACAAAGACGGATTGCGCTGCTTCAGACTCCACCCCCACCGCCCTCCGCCATTAATTACGCAGTCGTCCGGTGAGTCGAGAGCGCGAAAAATAAAATTAAAAAGAGGCGGAAGGGACGCAGGAGTCGAGGGGCGTAGGGGCTGGTGGTTAGCGGAGAGAAGTGGAGGGGTGAGAGCGGCTGTTTTTTGGCACACTGCCCCCCCACGCGCCGTAAGGTCAGGTGTGCCAGCGACAGACTGAGAGGTCACCAGTTGGAGGGTGTTGGACGCGCAGAAGTGGGGCGCTGTGCACGGCTGGTTGGCCCAGAACGTCGGCCAGTGTTGGCAATGAACAGCGTTTACACCGATGTCGACCTAGCGTCTCTGGTCAGTCTGATATCACCGGATCACGCTCATCTCATTTCCAGTAGCCGAGCGCGAACTACTTTCGAGCTTGTGACTTTTAGCTTCCAGCGTGGTTGCTGGTCTTTCGATTTCATGCCACTTAGCGCTGCTCATTTTTTTCAAGCACCCCCTCGTGTGTCCTCACGGCACTGAGTGGACACCATTCCATAACTTCTAGCCTATGAAAAATTGTAGGTGGTCATCGGGAATCGAAACCGATACGTCCGCGTCTGTCACCAGGATCGGTTGCCACGAAGGCGGACTTTTGTGGGGTAAAACCATCAGTGGGTTAATAAGTAATTTTTATGACTACGTTCGCAAGCATTTCTCTTCTGCAATCGTATCGCATCTCGCGCATCTCATTTCCAGTAGCCGAGCGAGACCTACTTTCGAACTAAATTTATGTAACGTGTAGCTTCCAGCTGAGTGTACAATGTTGCTCGGGTATACATTTATTCCAATCTTCTATTAGTTTATTTTCTCCTTCTCCCCATCCCTGTGTGTCTCCTCCTCAACTTTCTGTCTGTCCACTGCCTCGCCCCGCAACTCTCTGACCATCTCCTCCTGCTTCTCTCTCATTCCATCTGTTGATCTTCTCTTCTCGCTAGCTGTTCTTCTTCCCTCATTCCATCTGCTTCTCCCCCCTCCATTTGCTCCTTCACCTTCTATACATCTCATCCACCCCCCCCCCCCCCGGCCTCTAACTTGTCCTCACACTCACTCCTCACACTCTCTAAGCCCATCTTATCCTCCCATATCTCCTACTTTCTCCTCACACTCTTTCTCTCTATCTGCTGCTCCCCCCTCTCTCTGCCTACCTCCGCCAAAACACATCTCCTCCTCCTCCTCCTCTGACTATCCCCCCTGTCTGATCTATCTCCCCACTGCCCCTCTCTGTCTCTCCAAGTCCTCCTCCCCAATCTCTCTCCACATTGTGACCTGCATCATTCCGAAAACAGTATCACATTGTCATATGATGTAACACTAGACGCAGACAGATGGGGGTACTCAAAATTCCGTGCCGGGAATAGGGATGGGGCGAAGGGGTGGCGACGGGAAAGATATTTGGTCACTGTTTAGCGCTAATGTGCCAAATTCGCGAAGACGATACCAGCTACTGTAAAATAAATTGGGGAACTGTTCGGAAATTACGAAACGTCTGGAGCAGTGTGAACAAAATTTGGTGTTCATATTAGTAGCTAAAAAATAAAATCACAGAGATGACTCTGTTTCTTTAGATTTTCTATACACAACGCGTTTCTGAGGTTTTGTTCTATCATCAGGTGCCCATATCGCGTATTTGTAGATGTTTTAGCAACAGCCAAAAGAGAGAGAGATAGGCAGAAAAAAGTAAGTAAACTGTTCATTATTTCAGAAGTGATCGTCATAACAGTTAATGCCACTGTGAGACAAGATAGTCAATGGCTTCATCGAAAAATGTCTTGTTTTGCCTTCGTAACTCCTGCAGCATAATCGGAACAACCTTCGCAACAAGTGGACTCGCCCACACGATGCTGTAGTTTCTCCGGGAAGCCCTTACACGTCCTCCACACAGTCCGATCCCCATATGTTTGGAAAACTGAGGAAAGACATTTGTGTCCGTCTACATGCCTCGGACGAAGATTTGCACGCCTGGGTACAGTCATGGCTCCGTAAGCAATCGCAAACATTTTCCTGTGAAGGCACTGGCCGTCTTGCCTCAAAATGGCATAAATGTAGTGACAGATATGGCGATTAATTTTGAAATAATAAACAGTATACTACTTTTTTTCCATATAACTCGTTTTCCTTTGACGGCCCCCTGTAGGCTACCAAGAAGATGAAACGATCACATAATACCAGTACTGGAGAGGTAGAGTGGACGTGTTAAATATGTGATGGAAAGGTTTTGAGCAAGTGCAGTGCATCTTTAAAAGAAATTTTATGCAAGGTGATTCTAGAGTAGTGTTCCGGTGTGTGGAGTCCTTATCAAAGGAGAATGACAGCAGACAAGGAAGGAATTCAGAGACACGCTGCCAGGATCGTAATAAATGAGTATATGCCATACGAAAGTGTAACCGAAATGACTGAGAAATCCGTGTCTCTGCTAGAAAAACGGAATAGATATCGTGAAACTCTCTTGGACCATTGTGCTGCGTCAATCGTATACGTCGCTTAGAGAATATGGCAAGAGAGATTTTGGTGCGTACACAGATGTATATATCATGATTTTTTCCATCGCTCTGTAATGGAGTGGGACAGAAAACCGATAATATTGGTAGGAAGAATCCTCCGTCATTCACTGTATAGCGGTTTGCGAAGTGTAGCTGTAGACACTGCCGCATAAATCTGCGATACGGATGCAGCAACATTCGAATAATGTTGACAGATTGCGCGTGATAACAGATTGACACCTCTCGAAGGCGTTCAGTCGCGGTGTGGAGGGGAAACGGCGAAGCAGCTGTTTGCATAGCGCGTCGGGGGAGGAGGGGGAGGGGAGGAGGGAGAGAGAGGAGCATACGTGTCCAGAAAAAGAGCTGGAAATCTGCGCTGGAGCGACGCGATTACCATGCGACGCAGGTCGGAAGAGAGAGGGCGGCGCGCTATAATTTGTGTGACCTGTTTGAAGAACGGCCCTCTCGAGGGTAATTATTGCGCACCTACGCGTGAGGGGGATGAAAAGGGCTCGCTGGCAGTTTGCAGCACATGGTCACCCGTGCCCGCGCCGTCCGGCTCTGGCCGTTTTTAAGGTCGTTTGCCACTGTGTCTCTGCGTGCGCTCCTACATCCCTCCCTCACTGCACAGTGCACCTGATGCTGCTGTAAAAACATCCGAGCAATCAGCGTCCTAATAAACCCGTTTGTCCCGTACAGGACGCGCGGCTGCGTTTATTAGTGCGCTATTTTCCGTCAAAGGTACAGTGAACGATAGCACGGGAATTTTGTTGTGAGTGTCTATCTACAACGTTTCCTCCTTAAGCTTTCTGACGATACGTGAACAATATAAACAAACAATCTTGAGGAATTTCGCTGTGAGCCATCAGTGAAGCAGTTTCTCACAACATGCTTGTACGACTGATTCTCCAGGTCCAGACGGAAAGGCTCATGTGATGATTATTACTTTCATTATTAATTATTTATTTATTGCAAATTTTAAAGACCTGTTACCCGATATTTTAAAACGTGTCGCACACATTACGATTTTCGTTTGTCACGTTTTCCTGTTTTGTTGTTTTTCTGTTTAGTTTTTACCTGCAACAACTGACGCGGAATAAATACCTTTTTGAAAAATAACAAATAGTTCGAGGGTCTAAATAAAGTTTGATTGTTTTAAGAAGAATGAAGCAATCGCCGATTGTGAGTGGCGGTGAATACCGCGGTATGGTTGCTTCGAGTTGTTGACAGCCAGTCACAACGAAATAGTTCCTAGTTAGTAGAAGAGAAATAGTATTGCTAATCTCATGCCTTAACGTTAGGTATTCATCCATGTACAACACTGAGTGCTTTATTAATTAGATTGCTAGCACCTTCCATTACATTTATTCTAATAATTGCTGTCCTTAACTATTGTTTGACTAATATTTACAATTTGCCAGTGCATTTTGGAATGTTGCGTCTGGTTCATTATTCTAGGTGTCTTCCTTACTGTTACATCTCATCTTTCTCCTCCTCCTCCTCCTCCTCCTCGCCTCCAGTTCACTGTTGCAGCTGTCACTACTGGTGTCAGCCCTGATGGTAAAAGTTCCTCGCAGATATAGAGTTGCTTCTCTTCTTCTTCTTCTTCTTCTTCTTCTTCTTATTATTATTATTATTATTGTTTTCTTCCTCAGCCTATCTCAATTCACTGGTGGCTTTGGCCACTTCCATATGTTTCCTTTGTTTTTGAGACAGCTGGTAGCATTATGTTCCACCCACAAGTTTGACGTCATCAATCCATAACTTTTGTAGTGCTCCATTGCGTCTCTTGTGATACAGTGGTATCCTGTGAACAGTGCTAGGAGACCGATGTCATCAATCCATACCCTTTGCGGTGCCCCGATGCCTATCTTGTGGTACAATTTTATCATGTGAACAGTGCTAGGGGACCGTTTGCTGTAATCTTGTCACGCCACGTGTCCGACAAATTCCCAATTCAATTTCTCAGTTTTCTCTAGAACTTCTGTTACCTTTTTTCTCCTCCTAATACCCTTTGATCAAATCCTGTCCCTGAAGCTGTCTCACAGTACCTGTTGCGTCATCACTCGTTTGCGTGGGCTGTAGTTTACAAGCACTTGCGTAATAGTTTCCTGGCGGTAGGCTGTGACTGGTAGGTTGCACGTTTTATAGGTCTTTGCCTTTAGATTATTTGGGATATCCTCGTTGGATGAATCTTAGTTTTCGGAACATTGCTGAGATCAGTGCTATTGTGCCTGGATTTAATTAGGGTTCCGCCTCACCATACGCTAGTGGAATAAGGCATGAAATCTCTAATACTGGTACTAAGTACTCTCGGCCATGCACTGTACTGTTTTAAGGCGTAGAAGCAGACGTAGAACGAAACGCCCATAGGTCATAGGTTCGGAGGATCAACTACTCACCATTCCTCTGTCGACTGTTAATGAAAATGGGAAAAGAAAGAATGAAGATTAGAATTTAACGTTCTGTCGCCGACAAGGTTATTGCAGGAGGATTGGGTTAAAGTCGTGTTCTGTTTCTAAAGGAACCGGTCTTCTGTTTCTAATCGAACCGTCGCGAACTTTTCCGCAAGAGAGGCAAGCCACGGGAAACCTACGACTTTCTGGTTGGACGAGGATTTGAACCAACCGCCGTCCAACGTAATGCATGTCCTGTGTATTCTCACTGCACCATCCTTCAGAGTAATGGCGCTAGGGGAGAAAAACAGTTTTTTGTCAACAGTCGCTGTTAAAATGTTACACAGTAATTACGTGAGTTGGAGCCCGACTCTCTGTATTGCTGTTGTCTCTGCGTTCATTATACCAAACTAGCTGTAGCCTTTAAAACCATTTCGTAATTGCCTACGATGCAGTAAGCAGGCACGTAGTAAGATGAACACCTGATGATGCTCCGATAAAAATGGGTCGAAACGTTTCGTGTTTTCTGCGCCATCTCAGCTATCTGCTTTTGGCCTAGAATTCAGTATGACGACGTAACTACTTTTCAGTAGCTTTTAATGATGGAGTGCCTACTCAATAACTAGAAATCGGACCAGCGCGTTACTAACGATTGGAACATAGCAGGTTACATCCCGCATCTTTCTGCTATACCGGTTTTGCTGCCGATGGCGGGCGGCGAGCATCAAGAGACGGAGCGCAAGGATGAATCCAGGAACGTCACTCCGCTAGTGTCGGGAGTGTAACTCCGCAGTGGGATGGCAGACGCGGCGCGCGTAATTAGCTAATCGCGATCTAATCGCCCCGTCTGTTGGCGCTCACATAAAGCACCGCCGGCCGAGGAACGCGGCTGCCAGTTCTGCGGCCTTGGCTCTCTCCCTCTCTTCGCAGCGACTGACTCAGCCGGGCGCTGCAGCGCGAGACCTCTCCGCCGTCTAAAGCTGGCTGCCGCTGCATTCGAAGGAAGACGAACAGCTGATGACTCCGCGAAAAACAGGTGTCGAAACGTTCTTGTGTTCTCTCGCGGCAGCTATGCACCAAACAATCTGTTGATATCCTTTGTACTCATTGTGACAAATTAGGTGTAGCATCTCACACTTTCGATAGCTTTCTAGGACTCAGCGCTCAGATACGAATTAAAACTGGCGCCTGATGATGATCGGAAAAAGATGTGTCGAAACGCTGTTGCGC
Source organism: Schistocerca gregaria (assembly GCF_023897955.1). Taxonomy (NCBI): domain Eukaryota; kingdom Metazoa; phylum Arthropoda; class Insecta; order Orthoptera; family Acrididae; genus Schistocerca; species Schistocerca gregaria. The sequence goes on along the minus strand of NC_064929.1, from coordinate 164,315,547 downwards.
AGCACGCCTCTGGTGCTAACTATGACAAATAACGTGCAGCATCTCACGCATTCGATGGATTTTTGTGAAGCAGTGCCGAGATACAAATTGAAACGAGCTTGATGATGCTCTGAAAAGAGGTGTCGAAACGTTATCTTGTTTTCAGGTAGGAGTTACGCACCAAGCCTTGTCTCGTCAATGTATGACAAATTAGATGTAAAATGTCACGCATTTGAGAGCTTTCTATGATGCAGTGCCGAGATACGAAACGACCGCCTGATGGTTCTCCGAAGAAAAGGAGTCGTAACTTTCTTGTATTTGCTTGAACCAGCTATGTATTCACCAACACGCATTTCGTCAATTGTCTGTTGCCTCTGCATTGCTTATGATAAACTAGCTATGGCAACAAACCGTATTCGGTTGCTCCCAGTAATGCAGTGCCTAAACGCGAAATAAAACAAGCCCCTTATGATACTCTGAAAAATAAGTATCGTATTTACTGGGCCCAGTTACGCAACATAAACCTTGGAAGACGTCTCAACATACGGAAGAGCACAGACGAAATACCAAATAATTTCATATATTATTATAGATCTTATACGAACAACAACGATCGTTTGACTGTTGACATTCTGCTATCCAACGACTTTTGAAACTTGCTTACAACATATTTAATTAACGACAGCCGTCATTCTGTCGTCCGTATTACCCTTTTTAACAGGATCTCTACGTTCTGCAGTTCATTGTGGCATATCTAAAGATCTGGAAGAGCAGTTGAATGGAATGGACAGGGTCTTGAAAGGCGGATGTAACGTCAATATCAACAAAAGCAAAACGAGGATAATGGAATGTAGTCAAATTAAATCGGGTGACGCTGAGGGTATTAGATTAGGAAATGAGTCAGTCAAATTAGTAAATGAGTTTTGCTATTTGGGGAGCAAAATAATTGATTATGGTCGAAGTAGAGAGGATATAAAATGTAGACTGGCAATGGCAAGGAAAGACTTTCTGAAGAAGAGACATTTGTTAACATCGAGTATAGATTTGTCAGGAAGTCTTTCCTGGTAGTATTTGTATTGAGTATAGCTGTGTATGGAAATGAAACATGAATGATAAACAGTTTAAACGAGAAGAGAATAGAACCTTCCGAAATGTGTGCTACAGAAGAATGCTGAATATTAGATGGGTAGTTCATGTAACTAATAAGGAGGTACTGAATATAATCTGGGTAAGAGGAATTTGTGGCACAACTTGAGTAGAAGAAGGGATCAGTTGGTAGGACATGTTCTGAGGCATGAAGGGATCACAAATAATACTAGAGGGAAGCGTGGAGGGTAAAAATCGTAGAAGGAGACCGAGAGACGAATATACTAAGCAGATTCAGAAGAATGTAGGTTGCAGTAGATACCGGGAGATAAAGAGCCTTGCACAGGATAGAGTAACATGGAGAGCGGCATCAAACCAGTCTCTGGACTGAAGACCACAACAACAATCTGAGCGTTTAACATGTCACATTGCCTTAGCGCCAGAATACTGAAGTTCTGCGGTACGTTGGTCAAGGTCTCGCGCAGACGATTTTGAAGGAGAGCGCAGGAAGATATGGAAGTGTCGATTCAGACCTCACTTTTTCTCGAACGGACGGCCCATAGGTCGCCATAAGCGAGATTTTCAGTACAGTACTTTTGTATTGGCTGCCACCATTCACGACAGAAATTCACAGCCATGTTTCGCATACGTACCTGGGCTTTTAGACTGACTTAGGTGTGATGCTACAAAATCTCTGCTGCCATTTGTCACTCTCAGTTTGCTTCGTGGAGGCGTGTGGGAGAGACTGCAATGCAACCTCCACCACTCGCCGCCGCAGCACCTGCCGTTTCGCAAGTGGCCGGCCGTGTCGAAACGGAATTTGCATGGCGGTTTTCTAATCGATTAGCGCGCCAGCCCGGCCCTTACATACGGGTACCCGGCACTGGCAAAGCTTCGCAACAGCTCCGCCGGCCAAGTGGCAAGCAATAGGCGATGGTCTTCCTCGCTGCTTCTCGTTTCGCTATCTCGCCAGTCAGCTGCTGTTCTCTGCGCACACTACGACAAATTAGCTGTCGCATCTCAGGCATTCGATGGTTTTATATGGTGCAACACCCATTTACGGAGCACCTGATAAAGGTGCGAAAAGGCGTCGAAACGTTTCTGTATTCTTTTTGTCGGAGCTACACACCAGCCCCTGTCCCGTTAATCTGCAGCTGACCTCTGCACTCATTGTGACAAATTAGCTGTAGAATCTCACCCATTCCATAACTTTGTATGATGCGGTGTCGAGATACGAACTGAAACATGCACCTGACGATGCCCCGTAAAAAAAGGTGTCGAAATCTTCTCGTAGTTGCAGGAACCAGCTGCGTATGCACTAAGCCATATTTCGTCAGCTTTCTGTTGCCGTCGTATTGATTGTGATGAACTAGCAATAGCTATGAAAGTTTTCCGAGAGCTTCTCAATAGCTCTGACAACACAACGGCTAGCGAGAGACGATGCTATTTCTCAGTGCTTCCTAATTGGCTGCGTTTTTTTTTTTTTTTTTTTTTTTTTTTTGCCACGAGGCCGACTGGTCTAACTGATTCTAAACTTGGAACCCAGTAGTTGTTAAAAAAAAAAAAAAACTCGGATGGGTATATTGTAGCGGCAGGAGTGAGATTCCCAGAGTCTGCTGTATGTTATTTATTTATTTATTGTTCCGTGGGACCAAATTAAGGAGAAGTCTCCATGGTCATGGAACGATTCAATAGATGAAATTATAACACGATAGTAGAAACAGATAAAATGAAATATAAAAAACATATTCAAGCGACAAGTCGTAAGTTTAAATACAGAAAATCAACAAAGTAACACTGGAATTTGCTTAATTTTGTAGCTCTTTCAGGAGCTCCTCGACAGAATAGAAGGAGTGAGCCATGAGGAAACTCTTCAGTTTAGACTTAAAAGAGTTTGGGCTAGTGCTAAGATTTTTAAGTTCTTGTGGTATCTTATTGAAAATTGATGTAGCAGAATACTGCCCTCCTTTCTGCACAAGAGTCGAGGAAGTGCATTCCACATACAGATTTGATTTCTGTCTAGTATTAACTGAGTGAAAGCGCTAACTTTTGGGAATAGGCTAATATTGCTAATAAGAGACGACATTAAAGAAAATATATACTGTGAGGGCAATGTCAGAATTCCCAGACTATTGAGTAGCAGTCGACAAGAGGTCCTCGAACTTACACCACATATAGCTCGAACAGCCCGTTTTTGAGTCAAAAATACCATTTTTGAATCAGAAGAATTACCCCAAAAAATAATACCATACGACATAAGCGTATGAAAATATGCGAAGTAGACTACTTTTCGTGTTGAACTGTCACTTATTTCATATACTGGGCGAGGGGTCGCCTGGATAGGTAGAAGGGAGCTAGAGGATGCTCAAGTTCTCTCCTCGGATCTGCGAGACTGGGTTTGGTTATCATTATGTTCATCAATTTTTAAAATTGAAAAAAAAAACATCGTATCGACTTGTCAGCCATCTTGCGGCGTCGTGTTTTCGCAACGTTTCGAAGAATTCCCTACTCACCATCTTCAGGCAAATTTTGGCTCAGATCTTTCAAAAGACATGCTGCCAACATGCCATTTTCTGTTTCGTTACGCTTACGTTTCTTCACAAGACAGCTCTAATGTCCATCGTAGATATTGACCTATCAGTCTCGTTCGCTTCTAGAACCTTGTAGCTTGATCGAAGAATGAGATTTTCATCGTGCGCCCGGTGTTATTAATCGCAGGTGCGGCAGAGAATTTCCTCACTGAACCGCGGTGTAGTGGATCGATGGAGAATAATTACACCCGAGTGTAAGATCGTTCCTCTGTCAAAAACGGGCTCCCTGTAGGTCGCTAAGGAATGTTAATGGCAGCTCCGCGCTCTTAAATCGCCACCCGCTGACAGCCTGAGGAAATCAGAAACAAGGAGCTCCCGTTTTCCCCTCGCTGGTGAGACAGTGTTCCGCGGTACATTAACCGCCGAGCGAGACCTGCGACAGCGGCGGAATTCCGACGCTCGCGGTGTGTATTAAGGAGCTGTAAATACTGGTAATGTGCCGATACATCCGGCCCGAGACAATTGGGAATCCACCCCCGCGGTTCATCCCTCCCAGAGGCCTCGGGACCACCACCCTCTCGGGAGAGGCGCTTCTGCCGGGACTGCGCAATCTGGCCGCGAGATACCGGCAGGGGTCGGCGCGGTTTTTACTAACCTCTGCTGCAGCGCCCGGGCGGCGCTAGCACCCCTTTGGGGCCTGCTCTCCAAACTGGGTGGGAAACTGCCAATATCTTTAAATTCCGGCTCCCACCCCCGCTCTTACTCGCCGGGCAAAACCCCTTTCTGGTACTTAGGGCGGCTTTTTCCTTCCTGCACGGCGCGCCGTACGACGGCCGGTCCCTTTCCCGGCAACAAGTACCGCAGGAAAGGAATTGAGTGTGTGGTGCGCTGCGGGTGGAGGAGAAGCGGGGAATCCCCTTGGCCGTGTTAGAGCAAGAGAGAGAGAGCGCGGGGAGGGGGAGTGGGGGGAGTGTGTTAGCGTGCGGCTGCAGGAGAGGGGAAAAGGGGGGGGGGGAGGAAGAAGAGCTTCCGCAGCACCCTCTCAGGATCCCCAGAATAATTCGAGAGCCTGCTGGAAGTGCGTGTGAAACAATTCCCTGATTCCCTCACCCCCTCCTTTAACGAATGAAGCCAGCAGCGAGTCGACTACCCCTCACTTACTTGGCTTCAGGTATGACATTCACAGCTCATGAGCTTCAGGAAAAATGCAGGGAACAAAACAGGTCTCTTTACGTTGCCTTTAATGACCTCACTAAAATGGTCTTCACTCACTCAATATTTATTGCGCAATAATATTGTATCCATATAAGGCAACGAAGCGCGAGACCAAGAAGGGCACAATATCATGAACTTCGCGAACATATCGGCGTTCGACGATGTGCATCTATCATGTATTGCGATTGAGTTGCTTGCCTTGCAGAACATAAGCATATATTATGCAGAACGGACGAAATGTCTGAAATACTTCCAGTAAATATTTCAGTCGACCAGGGGCTCATCCGCTGCAGGGTGAATTTGTAAATCACTGTAACAACTAATTACAAATTAAACGAGTGAACTGTGTGATTTATCATGTACATGTGCTATTTTCTGGCCTGCAGTTGTGGCCGAGTGGATGTGGGTGCTTCAGTCCGAAACCACTCAGCCTTTGTGGTCACAGCTTCGAATCATGCCTCGGGCATGGATGTTTGTGATGTCCTTAGGTTAGTTAGGTTTAAGTAGTTTAAGTAGTTCTAAGTTCTAGGGGACTGATGACCTTAGCAATTAAGTCTTATAGTGTCAGAGCCATTTGAACCAACCCACTCCCGCTCCATTTTATGATTCTATTACAGGCGGCACCTTAAAAAGTTGGAACAATATCACCAACGATGCTCGGAGGATGATTCTACATAAAAGTCGCGAGAGTGGCTCCCAGGTAGCTGTTACTGCTGATTTAGCCGTGTAGCCTAGACGACAATCACTCTTTTGCTTTAGAGCCTGGGAGCTGAATGCATCTTTTGGTAGGAATTATCTCAACCACAACTAAAAAAGGAAGACAGGCCTTATATGGGCGCATTAAAAGAGTGAATCGAGAAAGGGGTACGAAAAAGATAGTGTCTTCCTACAAGAACAGGAAGATTCAAGTCGAATGGGTGAAAGAAGTACATCAGGATCGAGGGAAATAAGGGAACAGTAAACAGGGTATAGCAAATAGAGTGACAGTGGATCGATGAGATCAGAAGGCAAGGAGAAATGCAAGAGTATTCTTGAAAAAATGGTTCAAATGGCTCTGAGCACTATGGGACTTAACATCCGTGGTCATCAGTCCCCTAGAACTTAGAACTAGTGAAACCTAACTAAGCTAAGGACATCACAGACATCTATGCCCGAGGCAGGATTCGAACCGGCGACCGTAGCGGTCACGCAGTTTCAGACTGAAGCGCCTAGAACAGCACGGCCACACCGGCCGGCCAGTATTCTTGAAAGAAGAGCAGCCGAGATGATGAAGTATACTGGCGAATTAGGGTAAATCTTAAGAAATGAAGGTAGGGTGTAACAGTAGCCCACATCTGGCTGAAACAATCAAATAAATAAAAAGTGACTCTTTGAACTCTGGCCCCTCACAATAATATGTACTCTTAGGTGTGATAATTTTTGTTAATCTCGATGGCTTCCGAAGCTTTCAGTAACTTGTTTTTGATATCGTGATAATTCTTTGCCGCCGTGAATCCAGGGCCAAAGAAAACCAATCGTATCACTGCGTTGCCAAGCTCAGGGTTAAGCGTTGCGTTATCGTTACAGCGACAAGAGATGATATCACAGTCTCTGTACCAAACTCCCACAAATCATATCTGGCATGCTCCCGTGCAAATGGCCAGGACGATTAGACTATCTAAGGCGCACACAGAGACGTTTAAGCAACTATTTTGCGTATGTGAATGCAACGGGATGAAGCCCTTAACTGGTAGAATAAGTGCCCTCTGCCATACATTTCACGGTGGTTTGTGGGTGTGGACTGTCGTATCGAAACAGATGCAGAAAAGAGTTTTCTGCTTCTCCCCAGTTCTCGCATATGTGTGTTAAAAGGTACCAGAAACACCATAATGTCATGGTGATGACCACAGGGTCTATTCACTGGTTGGGTCCCTACGGCGAAACTCACGGCTGTGGGCAAGCCGGCAGTACAGCCCCTGTGTACAGTGGCGAGATCCTTCCCTTCCCCTAGGGCACATCCATTAAGGGCACGACGAATCGCTTATTAATTCCGAGCCTCGCGAGGAGATAGCGCCAGGGCCAACTGGCAGCGTATGTGTGATCACGAGCTAGGGGCGGGCTTGCTGAGCTGTCTAATTAGCCACAGACAGTGCGGGGGGGGGGGGGGGGGTGCACCAGCCGGGAAAGTAGCCGGTAGGCAGCTCTTCACAAAAGTTCAGTAAGCCCTATCTGGCCCTTTTCTCGTTTGCTCCAATAACCTGGAACGAATAAATAAAGTGGTATCATGCTAGAGTCGCATGTCCTGCAAGGCTCTGTATTGGGGCCGTAGCACTGTCGAAAGTTCCACAAAGATACAACCTATCACCAGTTTTCTTTTAACTAAAGTAAACGATAAAATGAGCGATCCTTGATGTTACACACACATTTGTAGTACGTAAACAATTTTACTGTTTTGACACGCGATGCTTACAGTTGGTATATTCCAGAATGATGTTTTCACTCAGCAGCGGAGTGTGCGCTGATATGAAATTTCCTGGCAGATTAAAACTGTGTACCGGACCGAGACTCGAACTCGGGGCCTTTGCCTTTCGCTGGCAAGTGCTCTACCAACTGAGCTACCCAAGCACGACTCACGCCCCGTCCTCACAGCTTTACTTCTGCCAGTACCTCGTCTCCTACCTTCCAAACTTTACAGAAGCTCTCCTGCGAACCCTGCAGAAATAGCACTCCTGGCAGAAAGATGGTAGAGCACTTGCCCGTGAAAGGCAAAGGTCCCGAGTTCGAGTCTCGGCCGGCCACACAGTTTTAATCTGCCAGGAAATTTCATATCAGCACACACTCCGCTGCAGAGTGAAAATCTCATTCTGGAAACATCCACCAGGCTGTGGCTAAGCCATGTCTCCGCAGTAACCTTTCTTTCAGGAGTTCTAGTTCTGCAAAGTTCGCAGGAGAGCTTCTGTAAAGTTTGGAAGCTAGGAGACGAGACACTGGCAGAAGTAAAGCTGTGAGTACCGGACGTGTGTTGTGCTTCGGTAGCTCAGATGGTAGAGCACTTGCCCGCGAAAGGCAAAGGTCCCGAGTTCGAGTCTCGGTCGGGCACACAGCTTTAATCTGCCAGGAAGTTTCAGTTAGTTTATTATTTTACTGTATTCTGTCACTTATATAAAAAGTGTTTTTTTTTTTTTTTGGTTAAATGGCTCTTTCCTTGGTTCGTACATAATAACTGGAAAACACACGACACTTACCTAATATTCTACAACATTTGTTATTTAAGTAATCATTTTTCGATCGTTAGTCCACCATCACGTACAGGTATCTTTGTATCTGATGATGGGCTAACAGTTAAAAATGTTTCTGTTGAATTTGATACAAGTGTCGCCTATTTTTCAGTGATAATTAAATATTTATCGTTCCTTCCATGTAACATCAATCCAGGAGCATATAGCTAGATGCAGATATAAAAATTTCCTCTCTTCAGCTTCTAATTTCCTTTTGTCTGATCAGTTTATTTGGTCCAAAATGGCTCTGAGCATTATTGGACTTAACATCTGAGGTCATCAGTCCCCTAGAACATAGAACTACTTAAACCTAACTAACCTAAGGACATCACACACATCCATGCCCGAGGCAGGATTCGAACCTGCAATCGTCGCGGTCTCGCGCTTCCAGACTGTAGCGCCTAGAACCGCTCGGCCACTCTGACCGGATCGCAGTGAAACGAAACATTGACTTCAACTATAACATCGTTTACAATTCACATAGAGAACTACTTTATATTAGACCGAAGTGAACGTTTTAATTAGATAACTCGAACTCAACTCTAGTTAGGCATTGAACAGTGATAGACAATTAACTTCATTCATAATTGCAAATGGACTCTGGAAATTGGCAATAGCTTTAAAGCTGACAATTTATAAATTCCCCTCTACCACCTGTGAAAGCTGCTTCCTCACGGCCTTGTTAGGAAGTGATTGTTATTGTGAAATATACCACCCTTTCGTGCCAATTTACACATTTTGATTCCAAATTACAAAATTGTTTAGAGACACAACCGTGATCTTTTGCGTGCTGCGATAATATTTGACTGAAACGGCACCTATATAGAAACTCTTTGATGTTAGGAAGCAATCGCAATGTTACGACTTATTAGAGATTTGAAATTACAACCAAACTATGGGGAAGTTGGTGTCGGTGGAAGTGAATGGGATTTATCATTAATATTTCAGTAGCAACTATTAAACCATCGAATATAATCGAGTTAATTACCACGAGTAAAGCAATATTGGTCACAATTGGTGAAGTAAATATCACGCACACGTCGAGAGTTGAGGTGAGCACTGTTTTTTGTAACGTCTTCTTTACCTAATAACAGTATCATCGCTCTATCGACTATCGCCGAGATTTAGCAAGGGCCGATCAATACTAATCTATCAAGTACCAGCTAGATAAACCGGTGACGTTACAATAGGCAACTTGAAATTGGGAGCATGTACCTCCCACAGGCGTAGTAGGTAAGTAGTGAACACGCGAAAGCTATTACTGCAACGATTAGCTTGTCTCCCAGGGGGGAGGGGGCAACTGAGGGCAATACATCCTCAAAGGAAAATTTCTCGGTTTTTTTTCCCAAAAACTTAGTGTAGTTATGTGACGTTCAACGCAACCTGCTGGTTGAGATTACACCGGAGGCAGCGACAAGGTGATACGCGTCGGGGAGAGATAGAGGATCGCGTGCGGTAAGGTTGGTTCGCACGCCAAGAGAAGAGGGTGCCGAAAATATTTATCGCACCTGCGTCGCCCAATGAGCCCCATAAAGCAGCCTGCGAGAGTGGCCGTGTGCGAAGACGCGACAGCCGCCTATGTGCGTGCACTCACGCACGCGTGTGTGAGCGCTCAGCGCTGAATGCCGCACGTCACGCACGCATCACGTACGGCCTTCGAGCCGGGAGCTGATTGTTCCGCTTCGAGTTACCAGCAGCGCAAATGAAAAACTTACTCTTCCTGTGCGTCTGCAGTTGAGAGAGCGGGGACCTAGAACAATGCAATTGTCGTAGCCTACCAGTTAAACGCCGTTCCAGAGGTTGGAAGATTAGGATTTAACGTCCAGTCCACGAGGAGCTCATTACAGCCGCGTCACAAACTGTGATCGAGGTAGGATGCGGAACTGCTGTCTCAAGGGAACCTTCCCAGCATTCACCTTGAGTGAATAGTGAATATCATCCAAGTAAGCTAGATATGGTGATTTGAACTGCCGACTCCTTGAATAACAGTCCACTGTTTCCTCTTTGATATTGTCACCACGTTCTGTGGAAGACCAACCTAGAATTCAGTTTCTCCATTCCAAGCTCGTGCTCATCTTCTATGATCTGAACGTCGACGGAACCATAAACTATAATGGTGTTCAAATTTTAGCACTAATCTTTTCGTGAGAAGGGCGTCCTCCTTCTTCCAGCAATTCCTCTGTGACGTTCTTTATCACTTTCACAAGCTGCTCATGTTATACATCTACTTCTACATACATTGTCCGCAAGACACCGCATGTGCGTGTCGCAGGGTACTACAAGTCATATCTTTTCCTGTTTCACCCGCACACAGAGCGAAGCACTTTGTACGCTCCTCCCTACGAGCTCTAATTTCTCTTTTCTTTTTTCGGATGAATCGAGGCTCTGTTTACAGCATCATGATGGTCGCATCCGTGTTTGGCGACATTACGGTGAACGCACATTGGAAGCATGTATTCGTCATCGCCATACTGGCTTATAACCCGGCGTGTTGGTATGGGGTATCATTGGTTACACGTCTCGGTCGCCTCTTGTTCGCACTGACGGCACTTTGAACAGTGGACTTCACATTTCAGATGTGTTACGACCCGTGGCTCTACCCTTCATTCGACCCCCGCGAAACCCTACATTTCAGCAGGATAATGCACGACCACATGCTGCAAGTCCTGTACAGGCCTTTCTGGATACAGAAAATGTTCCACTGCTGCCGTGGCCAGCACATTCTCCAGATCTCTCACCAACTGAAAACGTCCGGTCAATGGTGGCCGAGCAACTGGCTCGTCACAATACGCCTATCGCTACTCTTGATGAACTGTGGTATCGTGTTGAATCTACCTGTACACGCCATCCAAGCTCTGTTTGACTCAATGCCCAGGCCTATCGAGGCCGTTATTACGGCCAGAGTTGCTTGTTCTGCGTACTGATGTCTCAGGATATATGCACCCAAACTGCGTGAAAATGTAATCAGATGTGAGTTCTAGTATAATATATTTGTCCAATGAAAATCCGTTTATCATCTGCATTTTTTCTTGGTGTAGCAATTTTAATGGCCAGTAGTGTAGAAAACAATTGCGGTTCTATCAGTTTCTTGGGAACCCTTGTGTCAGACGTTCTCTTATTTGGATACTACAACCATAGCAAATCTCCTTAGTTTCAAGCCATTGTCATTCATTGAAAGATCCCAAAGTCTAGGAACTCGAACGCAGTATCCTTTCGCAGCCCGCTACACTCGTTCACAATCCTCTCCAGCAACCGATGCCTTCCATTCTCGTATTACGCAACAGAATCCGCATGTATGTTCCCATGTTACTACGCACTCCGCTAGCTAACAGCGGGATACTTAATCAGCGTGACTTAGTCCGGAGCGCAATTACCGAGTCCCTAATCCAATTAAGTCTCAGTTTCTTATGCAGACTTACTCGCATTCATCCATATTTAAGACGAGCTACTAGTTACTGTAACAAAGTGATATTGTGTCTCGGCCGTTCTGAATGCGATTACAGGTCTGCTCAGGACAACTGAAGCAATTAATATGAAGACCACTGCCCGCTCTTATTAGAAGGAGTGTAAATCAACGGCCTAGGCAGTTTTCCTAGTTTACAAGAAACAGGTTGATCCGGAGGCGCACTTGCTTGTCAGTTATCAGTCTCGTCGATGCTGGCTTTTCATTAGGATGCAGCTCGCGTGCCAACGCGACTTAAGTGCCACTAGCGGCTACACTTTCGTCAAACTTAAAACGCCGCTCATTCCCTTCTAGAAGTGTTGAGCGACTCAATAAATATCGAATTCAGCCATGAATATATTACAAGTAATTGGTCGATAACGATCTTTCACACCTATTCAGTCACTCATTAAACTTTTACATGAACGTGGAAGCGTGAGAGGACGGCAACGGAATTTCCTTGAACAGCACCTGTTTCTTCAGCCGGCTTCACGACGGCGAATCATGCATTCTGGTTTTGTTCCGCAGGGAAATTTTCTTTCGTACAGGTATTCAGATACGCTTGGTTCTTTTGATGGTTCCTACTTATAGCGAGGCAGTCAGATTAATTTATATTTAGACTCACGTCTTTCCGTAAATATTCTACGTTGCCGGCCGTTGTGGCCGAGCGGCTCTAAGAGCTTCAGTTCGGAACCGCGTGACCGATACGGTCACAGGTTCGAATCCTGCCTCAGGCATTTATGTGTGTGATGTCCTTAGATTAGTTATGTTTAAGTAGTTCTAAGGCTAGGGGACTGAAGAGCTCAGATGTTAATTCCCATAGGCTCAGAGCCATGTGATTTTATGAGGTGGGTGGCGTTGGACACTAGTGTCCAGCTAGCTTCATGCGGATGTTAGCGGTCACCTGAACATTGGCTCCGAAACCTGATCAGCGAGCGCCACCACGGAGACCATCGAGGTGTTCGCGGGACACGGCAATAAAAAAGTCGACTTGGCCACGGTCGAACGGTTCTCTCGTGGCAGGGCGGCGCTTTTAGAGTGCTAAACGCAGCGTGTCTGCAATTAAGAGCAATTAGCTCCAGTGCAGGCTTCTAGAAAGCGAGCGACCGCGGCGGGTGGCGCTTTTGCATAACTCCCCGTCGGCATAAGTCACGGGTGCGAAGCGTAAAATGTTGCGAACCCGCCTTTCGTAACCAGATTTCTCAGGACCGCCGCTGCATCTTGTAAATCTTTGAATTTTTCCCAACCAAATGATTAATGTAGTCAGGGTCCTACCGTTGTAACAACCTTGACACAGTTACAGTTCAAGAGATGAGCCATGACACGATTTAAGTTACCAGGTACCTACTTGTTCGTTGGGAGAATTCAACTCTTGGCTCAGATACCGTAGCTAAAGTACGAGTTGTAGCTACAAAGTAATTATTACAACAACAAATAAAGGCAATACCACTACATGTAGACTTAGGGGCGGACGTGATATGGTGGGTCTGTCACAGCGATATAGCCACTAGGCGCAATCCAATCCTTCTTCGCACCTGTACCCATGGACAACAAAGTGTGTCTATAGTTTCGTGGTGGCTTTTTATAGCTGCTTGTTAAATTTATAGTAAGCGAGTTACCCATTCATGCAAACGTGAACGTAAACTCCGTCCACAGTTCCTGCTGGGCATATCGGCACCGACCGCCCGCCCTGTCATCCTCTGGCAATGACGTCATTGGATGCGGTATGGAAAGGCGTAAGGTGACCAAACCGTTCTTCAGGTCGTTGTGGGTTTTCGTGGCCTGGAGCCGCTACTGCTCAGTCAAGTAGCTCACCATGTGGCCTCCCAAAACTGGACGCACTCTATACCAGTTCTCGCACCAAGGTAAAATCTCTGGGAGTACCGGGAATCGAAGCCAGGTCCACTGTATGGTAGTAAATTGCAATGGCCACCGAGCTGCTGAGGTGGACAGCCATTCGTATACCTAGTACAAAATACAGAGTATTCCGGAACTATTCGTTCAAACTAATACAAAAGGTGGAAAACATAGAAACAAATATATTCAGTTATAAAATGTCGTATCAAAACATCTTCAGCCGTCTAAATTTCCACTTGTTACATTTGTGACGTCACTGGATGCGGTATGGAAGGGCGTGAGGTGACCACACCGTTCTTCAGGTCGTCCGAAGAAGGTTGTCCGAGCCAAGAGTTAAATTCCCCCAACGAACAAGTAGATACCTGGTAACGTAAAGCCTCATCTCTTGAACTGTAACTGTGTCAAGGTTGTTGCAACGGTAGGACCCAGGAGTCGCTGAGCTACTTGACTAAGCAGTAGCGGCTCCAGGTCATCAAAACCCACAACGACCTGAAGAACGGTTTGGTCACCTCACGCCAGGGTGGTCGGTCGGTGCCGATATGCCCAGCAGGAACTATGGACGGAGTTTACTTTCACGTTTGCATGAATGGGTAACACGGCTACATGAGGCCATCTTCAGGCTCCCTGACTGATGTGTCGGTAGATTCCCACCTCTGGTCCAGTCAAAACAGGCGCCGAATTCAGTTAATAGTATCCGTAGTTTTCTTCTTGACACAGCGATCCCTCCGATCATGACTTGCCAGTGGCGTAATGTAGCTGTGAAATTGGTTGCTCGAATAAAATGACAACTGGAAATTGAGACGGCTGAAGGTGTCTTATAATGAAAAGCTAGGTCCCGCAAACGTCTATATAAAGATGGACGTACAGATATTTTGTGATGCTATTTAGATTGCGATTTAGAATGTCATTTACAGCGCCGGCATTCAGAGGAACTACTCCAATGCGCGACTATTGGCCTGTATGAACGAAGTACATAGATGGACCATTGATAGTCGTGTCCGTTCCAAGACGCCTGGCACTTCCGCAATGGTGCCAGCTGCACCACAAGCTGCCAGAAGAAGAAATCCAGACACGTGACTTCAGGTGACCTAGTTGGCTAGGCCATAAGGCCACGTGGTCCGATCCATCGTTTCCCGAAGGTGGCTGAAAGGTGATTCCTCACAGCCGTGCTGAAACTGGCTGGCATCCTACCACGATGGAAATGCATGCTTTGTCTGACACTCAGAGATACCCCTTCAGCAGGCCGCGATGATGCGATATCTCCTTCCTTTGAGGCGAAATCGAAAACAGTATAGTCCAATCAACCCGTCCCCGAGAATACCGGCCGACACTTTATGGGGAGTAGGACGTCAAACGCGCCGTGTTGGAGCAGGAGAGAGACCACAGGACATTTTAATTTCCACTGTCTATACTTGTACGAATAAATTCATAAAAATTTGTCAGCATGACCAGAAAGGATTCAGGATTCACAATCATAGCAGTGGTAGTTCAAAAAAAGTAACAAAATAATTTTTTTACATGTGAAAGTTTATCTTTTTTCACGTCTGTTGGTTGCGTTTGTTGCTATAGGTACACGTTTCTTCATAAGTAAGAGAGATTCTTCGATGAATTTTACACAGCATACAAACCATACTTACAGGTGTATCAAAATCTAGAAATTATTTAATTTATGAAAAAATCTATGTGCTGTTACATTTTAAACTTCATGTTTAGAAAAAACTCAAATATAATAGTTAATTATCTCAATTTTTACCACAGTTTTTAATATATTTGGAAAATTCTAGAGTTTCATACACCTGTAAGTATGGTTTATATGCTGTGTAAAATTAATCGAAGAATCTCCCTTACTTTCGAAGAAAAGTGTACCTATAGCAACAAATGCAGCCAATGGTAAGTGAAAAAAGGGTGATATACAATTGTAAAAAAATAAAATTATTTTCTTATATTTTTGAACTTCCACCACTATAAGTGTAAAACCTGAATCCTTTCTGGTCATTCTGACAAAGTTTTATGAATTTATTTGTAAAAATATAGACGGTGGAAGTTAAAAATTCCTGTGGTGTCTCTCCTTCTCCAATTCGTCCCGTTTGACGTCCATTTACACGGGCCCAAACAGGTGATCTGTGGATATCTGAATCTCAGTACACATTTCCAGTCAGCGATACCGACACAACAGCATATGTCAGCACCAGTAACAAAATATTCCCTAACTTTACAAGTTGACCTCATATTTCTTATCAAAATACATTTGTTTCTGTGTTTTCTACCTCCTGTATTAATTTGAAAGAATACTTTCGGTTAAGAATGCTCTGTCAATGACGGTTAGGTTACCGTTAAAGAGAGGGATAAATGGCTCGTCCTACATGTCTTCAGACACCATGAAAGTTTTGAGGGACTGACAACCACGTTGTTGAGTCCCTTTATGTTCACGATCACCATCTGGACTCGAGACTGTCTCCCGCTGACGTGCTGACATGACCCTCTGCCCCGCGACCCCGCCACTCCCCGGCGACCAGCAAAGCCGTTGCTTGGGCGAGTTCAGCTGGTGGATACCGGCAGCTGTTGCTTTTAGCTCGGCCGGCAGCTGAGCTCCGCCGCGTCACGGATGGCCGCCCGAGACGCAGGCTGGCTCCTGCTGCAGCTAATGCGGCCACAGGGCGCCGATATAATTGCCGAGCTCATTACGTGAATGCCGGAACATAAAAACTTCCGAAGCGTTCGGTACGTCAGCAGTCGCCTAGCCACCGCAAGAAGTACCGCACAAGGCACGAACGTTACGGCAAACTCGTGCAGTTATCCCTCACAAGCCTCCCATCCCCCTCCAGACCCACCAAAAAAAGCAGAGTAAGCCGTTTAGTTAAATATTGCTGAATACTATGTAAATCCCGTATCTGAAGCCACTGAGGTGTAAGGCGAGGATCCTTCGAAAAGGTCTGAGTGAGGTGGCGCATTGGCTAAAAATCCAGGAGTCGCTTGCAGAAGGAACTGGGTTCAGATCCCCAGGTGGGCCATCGTTGTGCTGCGTCTACAGTCATCTGTACTGCCTACAGTAGTTAAAGCCTAATTTTTCCTCGCTTTTTTCCTTAATTTCTCCTACTCTCTCTCTCTCTCTCTCTCTCTCTCTCTCTCTCTCTTTCTTTCTCTCAGCCATCCAGATTCATATTTTCCGCAGTTTTTGTAAACAGAATTTTAACTTTTAAAGGTAAAAGTCTGGTCGGTTTCTTTGCAAGGCTAAGGCCGATTTCCCTCCCTATTCTACCCAGTTCGAACTTAAGATCTATTATTAATGACCTCTTCATGGATAAGTTGTTGAACGCTAATCTTTCTTCCTGATGTTTTTCTTTTTTTCTCCATCTCCCCCTCATTTCTTCTGGTCTCTCTCTCTCTCTCTCTCTCTCTCTCTCTCTCTTATGCTGCCACTCTATTTCTCGCTCTGCTCCATACAACATTTCTTCTCTTTCACCTAACATCTCTCTCACTTCGAAAGTATATCTCTCTTTCTCGAGCTCTACTTTCTACTTACTATCCTACATCTCCTTATCGCCTTCAACTTTTCTATACCTGCACTTCATTCCTTACCTACCACCTCTTCTGTGGCGCAGCCATGGCCTAGAGGGGGCTGGCGCCCCACGCCACCCCCGGACACAACTGAGACGCGGCGCCCTCTGGACAGGGGCAGACAAATGCTCCCAGCAGGGGGTGGCAGGTGGGGGTTGCTGCCCTGCTGTCGCCGGACGGGCGGTAGCCCCGCAAAGACGTCATTAGCCTCCCGCCGAGACCGCGGCCATTGCTGTCTGACTCCCGATGGGGGGAAGCGGGTCACCCTATTCCAGCTTATGCTTTACCTTTTTTCCCCTGAGCATCTGTTGCTCTTATTGCGCTGCGTAGACCTTCAAAATATCTCTCTATAACTGCCTGATTAATTAGAAACTGTTCATATTTTATTATCCAACTGACAACTTGAAGGTCCCAACGGAAACAAAACTGTATGTGAACTTCGTTAAACCACCAAGTGGAACTTATCTTAGATGTAACGCCTAATGTGTTTCGTTATTGAAGTATAAAGAGTAAATAATACTTATTGAGGTAAGTAAACTTTATAAATATAAATAATATGTGTCATAACACATAGACCAGTAAGACAAGGTACTGTCTATGTGAACAAGAATGGCGACTGGCTTTTGTCGAGGGGACCCAGTGAGTAATTTAGTGTCAACTTGATGCAGAGCCGAAAAAACCAGGAGAGAAACGACATACAGTGATAACCCATTCCTTTGTGTCCACTAAGTTACCAGTCAAAACTGCCATAACATATGGACGCAGAGACAGTGTAAGTTGAAAAAAAGTCGCACATTAATAAGTCAACGAAAAAATAATTGCACACTCAACAGGTAAATGTGTTCCCGTTGCTCAATCCATGGCTGTTGCTGGTCCTTCTGGGTTATTCCTGGAAACCTCAGTCTCTGTATGTATCCCGATCCTAAAATTTTGATGATCCTGATTCTGTAGCGTCTTTTTCTATTTGTTTGCACCCTTTGGAGTTATCATGGTGTTTATTTGGCATCAGTTTCACAGTTATTTAGTCAACACTAATCGTATTTCTGAAGAATGTCTGAATTTGGTGGGTTAGCCCCTCTGGATCTATTGTTTCTACCTGTCACACAAGCTGAATTCTTTTCGTTCGCATCGTAGGCATGATAACTTCATTCTATTACTTATGTTTTTCCTTATTCACCGGTAGAGTTTTGCATTGGGTTTGGGGAGATATAGTCTGTATTTCATCCTTGGTCCTATGATTTATCATGCAACAAAGTTCGATTTATAGATCATCATCACATTTCATAAAATATTTACAGCAGCTTACATGGGCAATATAAAATCAGTTGCGACAAATAAAATAAAATTCGTGATTCGTCAGTGTTGTCAAATAGTAAGGTAAATCATATCGACGTAGGTTGTGTTCCAAAAGTGAACAGCATAGAGACAGAAGTGATGACACTTTCTGCAGGACCTGACCATCATCTTGCAGGACAATGCTAAAGCACGTACAGTGCAAGCTGTTACTGATTTGTTTGATTGTTGGGGCTGCTAAGTGCTATACCACCAACTGCACTCCTCTGACTTAAGCTCTCGTGAGTTCAATTCGATTTCTAAACTGAAGGAAACACTTCATGGCATTCGTTTCAGAACTGCTACAAACTCGTCGAGCAATAGACCGTGCAGCTCGGACTGTCAACACAATTGGCACTGCTAAGAGTATCCTAAGACTTCCGCATCGCTGGCAACGGGTTATACACAATGTTCGTGACTACTCTGAAGGTCAGTAGAACTTTGAAACACGTATCTGTTTTGTACGAGCGGTAAATAAATAGTTACCACTATTAAAGTTTCAATCCTCGTATTTGTGTTTGTACTTTTTCCGTTGCTTCGTTATCAGAGCGTACCGCCAGGTCATCTGCCGAAGATAGGTTTCCGATTTCTATCTTGTCCCGTAATCGTCGTATTCATGTTGGTTTCCATTGTCTTTGAAATTACGGTTGTTTTCTCCATTTCCTCATTACTTTGTTCAGGACTGGGTTGAACAATAGTGGCGATAATCCGTTGTTTCGGCGTACTGAGCAGAGATTTTACCTATGAATTTGGTTGGTTGATTTCGAGGGAAGAGACCAAACTGACAGGTCATCGGTCTCATCAGATAAGGGAAGGACGGGAAAGGAAGTCGGCCGTGCCCTTTCAAAGGAATCATCCAGGCATTTGCCTGAAGCGATTTAGGGAAATCACGGAAAACCTAAATCAGGATGGCCGCACGCGGGATTGAACCGTCGTCCTCCCGACTGCGAGTCCAGTGTGCTAACCACTGCGCCACCTACCTCGGTCCCATGAATTTAACTTTCGATATAAATTACAGAAATTCAAAAGAAAAACATCTTTTGTATATTGCACATTAAGGTTACTTTTTTTTGTTGTGCACCGAGACACGTTTCCCCTTAGTTACAAGGCGTCTTCACTGGTGTCAGATCATCATTTACTTCATTGTTTTTAAGCCAAACAGCTTTCTCTCAGGTGGCAAACTGGTTGAAAGTTTTCAGGTTTTCCTTTTGGTCATTGTTTCCAGCGCACAGCTCTTTCAACCAGTCTGCCACCTGAGAGAAAGCAGTTTGGCTTAAAAATAATGAATTAGACGCTGATGTTACACACACTGAAGATGCCTTGTAACTAAGGTGAAACGCGTATGGGTGCTCAAGATAAATAGACTTAATGTCAAGTATAGAAAAGGCATTTTTCTTTTTTGAACTGCTTGAATTTATTTAGAGCTGATGCGAAAATGGTCAGCCCAAGAAACTTGAAATCTTTCGACTTTCGATGTTGTCTGCCAGCCAGTGTCTGATATGTATATGGACTTACTTCATGTGAGCGACCGCTTAAACTTTGGCTGAGTAATATGTATATGCATGTAACACGAAAATACGAAAATTGGCCAACATTATTCGGTTGCTACCTAGTCACTCGGTGACTTATCCGTCGTCATCAAGTATGGGCTTCAGCCACACGACCCAAATTGCTCACCAGTGT
Organism: Schistocerca gregaria; assembly: GCF_023897955.1. Classification (NCBI taxonomy): domain Eukaryota; kingdom Metazoa; phylum Arthropoda; class Insecta; order Orthoptera; family Acrididae; genus Schistocerca; species Schistocerca gregaria. The sequence continues at coordinate 164,295,607 of NC_064929.1, read as the reverse complement.
AAACGGCAGAGGAGGCGTCTTCGGCAGAGCTCGAAACTGAGGGGACGCTCAGGAGTCGCACAGAAACGGGAGCTTCGCCCCTTAAAAGCGATATCCGGCGGCGAGGCACGTCCGATTCTTTAAATACTCGCTATCTGCCGCCGGCATCGGTCTCGTAATAAGCGAGCGCCTGCGCCTATAAATTAGGCCCGGGCCAGCGCGCGCGTATAAATCACGTGGACGCGTACTCTGGCACGGCAGAGAGGAGAGGAGCGGAGCGGAGAGATAGCCAACAGTGTAGCTGCAGCAAGGGGGAGTTGGAAGGTGGGCTCTAGGCGGTCAGGGTCCGAGAAGAGCCGGGCCAGCAGCGAAAGTCGCCGCACCGCCGGAAGGAGTGGTCGCTCGCTTAAATCATTGTCCGCCGGGCGAGAAGATTATCAATTATTTCGGTCTGAATCAACACCCACTTAACGGGCGGCGCGCCGCTTCAAGCTCGCAGCCAAAGCACCTGCCCGGCCGGGCTTAACGAGCTCACCCGCAGGGACACGCGAGGCGAAGATTGGTTCCTGCCAGGCTACTGCCAATGTGCACCGAAACTGCAGCTCTGTGGGGGTTGAGGTCGCTGTTGTAATTTAACAATATTTCTGACCAGCCGCATTAATAATCATCTTGAGATGGAAGCTTATTTTTTGCCCATTTTTCCTTCAAATAAACATGTTTGGAAAAGCGATTCCGCCTTAACCATACACAATTTTCTTCTGTACCCAAGGCAATACATTGAAAAAAATATTTTTGGTCCCAAATTGGAGCCTTGTGGGAAACGTTTTTCATGTTTTTCTTACTCACTCTGTGTACATGTTCATATATATTTTCCGTTGCGGGGTGGTACCTTATACGACGCCTTTTCCCTACATCCGTTTTTCCCGTCTTTGCTTTCCAATAAACATATTTCGTAGGAACTACTCTGCCTAGAACAAGCACAATTTTCTTCTATATAAATGCTAGTGTATTGAAATAAATAATTTTGGTTCAAAAATGGAGCCTTGTGGGACGCCTTTTCGCACGTTTCGTTACTCTGTATACAAGCTCATTTGTAGGTTGAAACCTTTTCAGCTGTAGGATGGTACCTTGTGTGACGCATTTTTCCTATATCTTTGCCTACCTTGATGGCCGTGCGGCTCTAGGCGCTTCAGTCCGGAACCGTTGGACTGCTACGGTCGCAGTTTCGAATCCTTCCTCAGGCATGGATGTGTAGGATGTCCTTAGGTTAATTAGGTTTAAGTAGTTCTAAGTTCTAGGGGACTGGTGAACTCATATGTTAAGACCCATAGTGATCAGAGCCATTTGAATCTATATCTTTTTTTTTTCCCTGAGTTTGCTTTCAAACAAAAATGTTTTGGGGAAAGGACTCTGCCTTGAGCAAACTCAAATTTCTCTGAATACATGCTAATATATTAAAAGAAATATTTTTGGTTCCAAAATGGAGCCTTGTGGGAGAACTTTTCCCATGTTATTTACTCAATCTCAATACATGCCCATACGTAGGAAGAAATATTTTTGGCCACAGAATGGTGCCTTTTGTAGCGCCTTATCGCTAAATCTTTTTTTCGCTGTCTTTGCTTTCAAATAAACATGTTTTGCAAAAACGATTCCGCCCGAGCAAACTCCGTTTTCCTCTTTATGTATGCTAACATACTGAAAAAATTACTTTTGGTTCTGGCATTTGGTTGTGGGACATGTTTTCGCATGTTTCCTTACTCACTCTTTGTACATGTTCATACGTAGGGAAAAATATTTTTGGTCGCAAAATAGTGCCTTTTCCCTGAATCCTTACATTTCAATTCTCTGCCTTACATGTCAAGTATTAATTGCTCGTACGCAGGAACAAATATTTTTAGTTACAGGGTGGTGCCTGGAGGAATCCATTTTCACTGTATCCTTACATCCGGTTTCTCAGACTTACTAACTCTACCCCGTATACATGCCCATACTAAGGGCGGAAAAAGTAGTTTGCGCTGCTGAATGGGACCATGTGCGATATGTTTCGGTAAAGTTTGATCATCATCAGTGGTGATAAATGAGATTTATTAGATGTGGAGGTGACTGGCCACGGAGTAGACGCTTCGACCTTAGATAAGAGGATGAAGACCCACTGATTTGCTTGAATGAACGTCCTATAGTTCATTTATGATTATAGAGCGATGACGGGAAAACTAAATGCGGACTGCGAGACCCGATTCGAACCAGTCTTCCAGCTATCAGTCTTTCCATGCGGATTAGAGGTGTCACCAGCACAGCGGCTGGGTGCAGTTGATCTGTCGCGTATAGAGAGCTCACCGGGCGCCAACAAGACGATGGCTATCTGGCCAGTATTTCCCGAGGCAAATCGCGTTGCGAAAGCTGCAACTTGCGCGCTAACCGCCCACGGCACCGCTGGCGACTGGCTACTGGCTAGCTAGCCAACCGGGCAGGTCTGCACGCACGTTGCTGCCGTATCTGATTACAGCCCTACCGCCGCGCGTTTTGATGCACGAGGCGCCAAGTCAGTGTAATCGCCTAATTAAATAGGCGTCCATTATGTAACGCGCCGGGGCGCAGCCGTGACTTATGGGGCACACTGTGCAGTCGCCTCGACTGGGCTGCCGGAACAGACTGTACTCCTCGCTTTTGCCGATCGTCTTGGAGATGCGCACGTGGACGTTCGATCAAGGAAACGGCTGCGTAGAACTCGTTGGCAAGAATACTTCCCCACTTCTCCAAGTCAGCTACTGCTTGTCACCTAGCGCAGTGGTCGGCAAAACGCGGATCTTCGTCCCCAAAAGTGTGCCTCTTCCAGAAAGTACCACCTGTGGGCGTTTAGGAATAGTGCTAAAGCTCTTGATCATCGGCAGTTTAAAGGATATTTAGTTGAACTGGAGAGTGAAAAATGAGGTATTCTGCTGTATAACAAGGTACGTTGATTTTAGCACAAATTAAATCGTTTCTCCTTGAGAAGAGTGTTCACCACGCAGGTCTGACGAGCGATAGGTGTGTTAAAAAAATTGTTTCCTAGCAGACGTTGCGCCTCATGTACATCAGCTTAATCGTAAACTGCGGGGTAAGAGAAACACGATATTTTCATGTTAGAAGGAACTATTTCACTCGCAAACAAAATTATGGCTATTTTTCTCTCTAGATTTTGAAAAGGATAAGATGATTAACTTTCGAAGCCTCTTGAAAAATCACAAAGAAAGTAATATTCTGATGCTGACGCTTGCTGTTTCGAGACAGCAGCTTTAAATATGAGGCAAGCTTTTCTCAACACGTTTCAGAAATTGCTGGATTTAAAAAGCAAAGAATTGTGCAGCTCGAAATTTGAACCCCCTTACGCTGATATATAAAACTTGGGGCGAAACAAATGTAAAGTCACTTCACAAGTCGTCTGCTTTAAAAGAGCTACAGAAGGAAAATACGTAAATTTTTATCACATTGAACAGTGTTTCTGGCTCATGTCACGAATTGTCATTTAGCTGTTATTGGTCTACGTACTTACGAAAACATTTTCAGGCATCAATCTTATGAAGAGTAAACTGATCGGTCGTTTTGATTGATGAGAACCAGGAATTGCGCCTAAAATTAGAAACCATGTAAAGTTTATTTAGATATATCAGTGAGCGTTGGTGAGTGAAAATGGGGATAGTGTCGAGTATTGAGAAAGATATGTTGAGGTTATATGGACATATTTAGGGGAGAAACAAAAAGAGTCAGACGAAACAAGTATACAAGACGAGTGCGAATGGGAGAGTTGGAACGGATCGATTTCAGCGAGCGTACGTCAATCAGATTAAGGATGTTTTTAGCAAAGGTCAGCTTACGAATGTCATAATAACAGTGTACTTGCCCATACAGTATCAGTTGAAAAAATCTGGCCCTCTGAACGAATTTCAATCGTTGAACATAGCTCTGTTGGCTAATGGATTTGCAGACCACTGACCTAGCAGAAGAACTTTTGTTGATACCCTTCCGTCATGATAGGACAATGGATTTCGGCGAAATAGCACTTCAGAGCAGTGAATTGGTAAGATGATGATCAGCTGGTTTCATCATCTTTGTTCCAAAGGAATTACAGTCTTCTTACAAAAGCGGTCGTAAAATCCAAACAGGCGATTAATCCAGCAGGGAAATAAAAAAAAAAGGCTAAGAAACCTGATGAAATTTAAGTAAGAGAAAATTGCGTCCATGACAATGAAGTGGAAGTATTAGCCCTTTATTTCGTGGAATGCTTTTTTTTCCGTTCCACTGTTTCAGCGCTTGATCTGTTGCTCTATAAATAAAGATACTCCTGGCATAGCACCATATTATGCAACTGCGGTATAAGCAATGTATTTGCCTGCACACCTAGTAAGTTTGAATTTGGCGTGTGCAAACGATGCAATGGGAAGTAAACAAACATGCATTACGTAAAGTAATTGCTGTAATTGGAACGGGGCACAGTTCCAGGCTCATAGATTCATCCTTTGACATGCTTTCCAGTTATTTTTTTAATATATATCTCTCTCCCTCTCTGTCTGTTAATCTCTCTCTCGGTCTCTCTCCCCCTCCCCCCCCCCTCTCTCTCTCTCTCCAACTCCTCCCCCCTCCCCTCTCTTCTTCGAATTGGACCTTCTTCGTCACGAACTCTGTTCATTTCCTGGTTTCCTCTCATCTGTGTGGGAAATAAAGTTACTTGTTGACCTCGTCACGGTACTCGGCGTATCACATCAGTAATGTAGCGACGCTCACTGGAGTATTCAGCGACTGTTTACTCGGCCACAAACAGTTCAGCAGGTGTTTCGTACCATTACCGCATGAAATAAGGAGAGAACTGAACAGCTCAACACTCCGTCGACGACGAGATCAGCAGAGTCGGAGTGTTAGCTCAAGTGGCATAGCGTACTGGTTAGTGTACATTCCTCGCAGGCAGAATGGTCTTGGTTCTAATCAAATTAGGTACTTTTAAATTATTATTTTTAAACCTTTATCGAAATGAGTTTCCACTTTTTTTTCATTCAGTTAATTGATTTAAATGTAATGCTTTTATTTCTGATCCTTTATCACGGTATTTTGATCATTGTATAACTTCTTGATTTGCTCTCAATTTTTTTTCCTTTCATTCTACTTTCATTTGGAATGTATATGCATGTAGCTTTATTTTTGCCTATCGTATTACATGTTTAAGAATGCTGCGTTATCGGTTAATAACAAAACACGAAGTAATCCATTCTTATCGAACGTGCAATGGTGTCAGGAGTGTATTTTTCGTTACATGATGTATTTTTTTCGGTGGCGAACGTCATGGAAGCATTTCAAAAGTAAATTTTTCTTGCAGTGTGGATTAAATAACGCAGATGAATTAATGGAAAGAAGGAATTATAAATAAAACGAAAATAATGCAAAAAGGAGAACAGAAATAGTTGGTGCAATAACGGGGACGAAAATATAAGATGATAAAACGGATTTATAGACAGTCCTGTAGCATTCATGGTGTCAATTCCCTCCAGCACTACTTCAGACATTAGTCGACTCCATGCTACGTCGTGTTACGGCACTTTTGCGTGCTCGCTGGGGCCCTACACGATATTAAGCAGGTGTACCAGTTTCTTTGGCTCTTCATTGTAGTTCTCTCCAGTGTACTGGACAAGTTCGAACTCGCCCCAGTGACAGACACATACTCAGGAAGAAACGTATTTGCTTTTAGAATGAATGTTCCGACTCATCTGTAAGCGTGCTTACTTACAAGAAGAGTTTTGGTCCCAGGGTGGAGCCTTGTGGGGCCTCGCGTTCACATATTGTAAGCTATTTCTGTGACCGGCGGACGTATTGACACGTGAGGTCTAGGTAAGGACGGAGTCTCGGAAGCTTGCGAGCCGGGCCTAAGCGCCTTGTGCGGGGCAGCAGAGAGCTCGCGCCTAATTCGCAGCGGCGGCGCGACCCCGCTCCGGACGGCCCCCGCGCCGGTACACGCCGTATACAAGCCACTGTTAAGCGCAGTAAGTCACGTATGCCAGCTCGTAAACATTTCAGGCGGCCGGATTTACAGCGCCGCGTCGCCCTGCTGGTTTTATTGCGCGTCACGCGGACACACAGCGAGCGGCCCGCCTGTCCGTCTGTCCCGGCCGGCAGCGCGCTGGGAGGGGCCGCTCGCCGCACTTGTTGTTTTCAATCGAATTCGCTGTCGCTTAGCGGGCCCCGCATAACAAGCCGCGCGTCGCTCTCGATTATCGCCGCGGTTTCAAATCGAGCGTGCCTCGGCAAAACTGTTCACCGGGCTGGGTTCTCGCAGCAGTGGTAAGGCATTCGTTCGGGAGGACAGTGGTTCAGATCCTCGTCCAATCATAAGAAGATAAGTTTCCCGTTACTGCTCGGCAAGTACTGGGGAAGTTCTTCGCTAAGCTGCTGAAATCCTGATGATGAACCTGCAGTCCGAAACGTGCAGTCATGAAGTAAAAACCTATAAAAAGTGAAAGAAAAGTCAGATACTCGTCCGGTCATCTAAAGATAAGTTTCCCGTTACTGCTCGGCAAATACTGGAGAAGTTCTTCGCTAATCTGCTGAAATCCTGATGATGAACCTGCGTTCCGAAATGTGCAGTAATCAAGTAAAAACCTGTAAAAAATGAAAGAAAAGTTCTTGTAAACAATCGCAAATTATGAATACATTTTGAAAGAGACAGACTGCAGGGATGGATCCCTGGGTGGAAATGGAGGAAAGAAGCCCTATGAAAATGTGTGTGAAAGTGTGTGTGTGTGTGTTAAATCTTATGGAACTAAGGTCATCAGTCCCTACGCTTAGACACAGTCCATGACTGTGTGGAAGTGCATAGTTGCCACGGTAGATGACGCTGACGAATAAGCAGATGGAAACAGTCAGGAGGGTGCGTTTATGGATGAGGTATCGAATATATTGCTTCCCTCTACTTATACCTCCCGAGAACATCACGAATGTAAAATTAGAGAGATTCGAGCGCGCACGGAGGCTTTCTTCCCGCGACTGGAACAGAAAAGGGAGGTAAAGACAGTGGCACGTAAAGTGCCCTCCGCCACACACCGTTGTGTGGCTTGCGGAGTATAAATGTAGATGTAGATGTAGAATCAGGCTGGTTATACCAAAACGAGTACCCTCACAGACACCAAATACATCACAATATATTTCAAACCATTTTAGGTCATTTGTGTGATCATGGGTCGTTTGAGACAGACATATTTGCAGGGAGGTGGCAGACTGTGCACGCACCAGATTTGGAGAACCGCCTTCTCCCGCTCCAGGCAAGTTGTCCGCCAACATAGTGTAAGCCAAAGTACGAAAGGGTGCGGCAACGCGTGATGCGACGTGTGAATGCGTGCTTTGCGTCCCGAGGAGGCCACTATGAACTTCTGTTGTGACGTGGTTGCGATGCATTCCTGTACTGTGTTCTGGGACAATTTGTTATTGCACAAGCAGCATCGATTTCTGGACTCATGTTCATAAGACCTTTTTACTTCTATTTCCAGTCAGGAATTCGTCCCTGCAGCCGGCCGGTGTGGCCGTGCAGTTCTAGGCGCTTCAGTCTGGAACCGCGTGACCACTACGGTCGCAGGTTCGAATCATGCCTCGGTCATGGATTTGTGTGATGTCCTTATGTCCTTAGGTTAGTTAGGTTTAAGTAGTTCTAAGTTCTAGGTGACTGATGACCTCAGATGTTAAGTCCCATAGTGCTCAGAGCCAATCCGTCCCTGCAGTTTTTCGGTAACACTCACCCTTTATATACAGGGTGGATTGGATATAAATGCAGATAATTTTATATGTATTACCTTTATGTACACACATAGGTGTGCTGGTTATTTTTCCTCTGTGTCAAACAGTCTTCACACGAACACGGCATATAATTAACGACCTAATGTTAACTGCATGCCCGTAGCTGCACCAGTAACTGTACTACACCCGTCAGTACAGACTAACGGCTTTGTGCTCACGTGTCCATGCTTCAGTACCTGACCTCCTGCCCGGGGAAAAATAAGCATTAATGGCTTGTTCTTGCCATACATAGTTTGAGGTTCTAAAAAACCTAAAAACATACTCCTTGTAATATCTGTCATTGTAGTCTGCAAATGAGGTAAATCGGACGCAATGTTTTTAAGTACACAGTACAGCTTGGGAGTGGGGGCTTTTTTTCGGACTGTGATGTGGGCTTCTGCTACCAAACAGTGGTACAAGACACTCAAAAGTCATACATACATTACGTATACGTGATGTTAATATTGATATAAATCCATCAGTTGACATATTGAACACACTTAACAGAAATTTAATTAAACTGTATCTTGCAGTTTCAACTGATCCTCGCAACAGTCACGATAAAGGCTGCAGGTGTAAATCGCCAAGAAGGAAGTATTTTTGGTCCTAAAATGTAGCCTTGTGGGACTCCTCTTTTAATATACCAATGTGGATGATTTCCCTGACGGGCGGACAGTAGAACTAGTTTCCCTCTCTTGGATTTGGCAAGAATAGCCACTTCGTCTATCACGAAAATGCCTGGTGGAACACTCGAAAATGAGCGAGCAGTTCGAAACTGATCGCATGTGTGAACAATAAAGAAGAAATGTAGCCAGACGAAGTTTGTATATTTACACGGGTAACAACGACCTCCTTTCACAGTCGCAGGTGTGCGAGTGACCAGCGACGCAGCGTGCCACGTGGTTGGACACCCCTGGTGGCTCCTTGCACGCTCAGGAACGCAAGCACTCGCACGTACGGCACCGGATAATTCGGGTCTCTGGCCTCCACCCTCCCCCTTCCTTTATATTACCTACCCCCACCCTCTCCGTCCTTCTTGACACACTTCACCAAACCGCTGCCTGTAGAGCAAACATGCGCTGTCTGAATTAGTCGTAACTGTGACGCCGGTGTCAGCTCTGACCACAGGCAAATCAGTGGTCTAGGAATCTACCGGGTTGTTATAATTAAAGAGCAGATGCTCACAGAGGTCCAGAGTGTGCCATAATCATCCTATAGCAGTGAAAGTAGGTAGATACTCTAACGCGTTATTGCGGGACCGATTCAGACAGGAAAAAAAAATTAGTTCCAACTTTGGCCACTAGGCGCAAATCTGGCGCTGTAAATGCATGAAAGATGTATAGAATGTGCACATAATTATGTAATGGATTAGGAACAGAACTTGGTCAGAAAAGATCAAACAAGTGAGAAAGGGATAATGTTGATGTAATTATTAACCGCCACAAAACACAGTTTATTCAATATGAGCGCCACAGAGGCCGACGAGATGCTGTAGAGCGCCAGATTTGCACGTGGTGGCCAAATTGCAACTACTGTTTTTTCCCAACGTAAATCGGTCCCACGTTAATACATTAGAATATCTGCTAGGTTCTGCTACATACGACAATTAAAGCCCACATTAGACCTCTATGAGTAGCTGCTCTTTAATTATAACCACACAGTACTTCATCACAGACATTAATATTGCTACATGATCCTGAGATGAGGCAGATAACCCACTTTTTCCGATCCTCACTATCCACAACAGACGTTGTACTGTTACCTCCAGAATTGCTACTTCTAAGGCCAATTTTAAAAAGGACGCTCCGAACCGAGACATCCATGAGGGAAGTGTGGTGAAGGAACAGGGGACGTGCGAGAAGAGGTTCTTGTCTCCCATCCCTCCCATGAAATCTGGGGTACAGAGTTGTTATTATCATATTGAGTGAATAACCATCAATTCTCTGTGATATTAAGTTTTTTGTATCATCTATAAAATTTAGTTCCTGTGCCATGCCATATCCAGAATCTAACCAGTTCATTTATATAAAACACGGGAATTTTAGGGCCTCCAGCCCTTCCACGAAAAAATTTCTGTTAACGCCCATGACTCGGAGGTCCAGATAAAATTTCCCTTACTGCAGCAGAGTGCAAACGGTAATTTGAGAGCTTCTGAATAGTATGAGATAAAAGCAAAATTGGATTGGTTCTGCAAGCAGACAAAGAATTTGTAGAGTGTTCTCTAAAGACTGGACAGGGAAAGATGAGCGCGATGACAATATGCGAACGTGGAGATGCAGACGGGAAGATGGCTATACAGGAGACAATTTCAGTTTTCAGTTGAGGGAAATACTTGAGAAGCAAGGAATGAAGCCAGATACAAGACAGTATCAGATGTAATTCTGTAATCATCACCCTTCACATGTCAACTGTGAATTATCGTGACTTGGTTTTCCTACTTCATTGAAACTTAAATATTTCGGGTGTTGGGTACCAAAAACGAAAGTGGCTTCCTACGACTTTTAACTGCTATATTTATCACTTCTGTCACCACTGGCAATATTTATCTGTGGGAAAACTGTAGTTCCTCGTAGAACCGACTGGCTATGGCACTTCAATCGTCATAAGAATGCAAGGACAAATCATAATCTCCTACAGGGCACAGTAAGGCAACGCGGTATTCAAGGAATAAAATGTAACATCTTGATTCTCTGACTGGAATAAGTATGTGTGTTGTGCAGAGCTCTTTTCACGTCGTTTCTCTGAGACTAATCCAATACCTGCTTAATTTTTCATTTCTGAATTGCAGTCAAGTTTAACTGTGTGACATGCGGCCCATTATATGAATTCAGTGCTTTTCAGTCATATATCAGCTAGCTCCAGTTGGGCCAGAGTTATTCCCAAAGGAGAATATTTAATTAGAAATCAACAGTTCTGGCACCTTCCTGACACACCAGGAACGTATCGAAAACTTTCTTTTTACCAGTACGTCACAAACAAAAGACAGGGCTCCTGTTGTGTTTTGGCGTGTTACTTAATTTTTCTAACAGAGTTAAGTCTATGATTTGGTAGACACATGTTGCAGTGAACTTCACCATCTACATGTCCGGCCAAACAGTAGGCCACCGTTCAGCAGCCAATGACTTAAAAAAAAACTGCAGAAGTTTTCTAAATAGTCCCAAGAAGTTGTATTAAGCTTGAGGGAGAAAAGCAGTAACGTCAATGTCGAACAAACACTAGCAAATGCGACTGAAATCTATGCAGTGTAATATTATTCCATTCTATTCAGTAGTTACAGTTATGAACTAAATTTACCCAACACTTCAAGGTTCTGAAACAAATTCGCAATGATACTGTCTAGAGATCAAATATGTATCACTGACTAGAAAAATAGAAGAAATTTCCAGAGTTTACAATCAGTAAGCTAGGTGGCTATATAAAGTTACCACAATTTTTCGAAGTTATTGTTTTTGCTATCGCTTGTCTGTTTATTTATAAAATCTACTTGAAAATGGGTAATGATCAAAATTGTGAGCCTATCGAACGCAGGGAAAAAACCTTCCTCTTTTTTCACACATTGGAATGATAACCAGAAGTGCTTCATAAAAGATTAGGTGAGCTAGGTACTTTTAGATACTATATGAATATATATTTTCATTTCATATTACGTGAGCAAATTTCTACCAGCAGCTCTCCGCAGTAAGACCATCAATGTACACTTAGTTTACGGCAGTTTCGTTTCAGGATTACTCAATTATACAATAGAATAGCATACTTCAAACTAAAATTATAAATAAAATAATAAGTCGACAATTATAAAACCAAATAATATTGGTGGACATATGTTTTATTTTAGAAAAAATTCCTGACTTTCTGCACACAAATAAATTCTGATAATTAAAACCACAATATTGTTTGTATTCTAAGATTTTAAGGTAGTGTTACGGTCAAAAGAGCTGCAGTATTCCGAAACAGCATTGAAAAATATTTTACCCATCTACACTGAGACACAAACATACAAACCAGGAAAAACATAACAAACTGGAAAAATAGTGTTTTGTGACAATTTAAATTGACAATACCAATAACATAAAATTAGTACTTGACAAAAATAATAAAATATGAATTTAACAGGCATTACATATGGAAAGTGATAAAACGGACGTAGTAAAAGAACTGACAGTTGTAAAAAATTACTATATTAAGTATACAGGCAATCAATAAATAAATATTTCATTTGTTTTTTTGTGATTTCCTATGTACTTAATATACTCGTGTTTTTAGTGCAGTCTGTTGTTAAAATTGTCAGTTCTATCGTTTACTCTGTGTGTCTATCACTACCCATATGTAACACCTCTTACAGACAGTCTTATTACTCTTGTCAAGTACTAATTTCATTTCAGTGAGATTGTAAATTGAAATTGTTACATAGGGAATGTATTTAGTATTACTGCTTTTCCTGGTTTGTCCCTTTTATATTCATTTACTGTTCAAATTTTTATTTTTCTAGGTGTAAGTGTTATAACCTAAAAACTGGTTAAGTAAATCCTGCAGAACATACACAATGTTGTGATTTTCATTTATAAATGTGTTCTTCTGCCAAGAAGCGATGGAACAATCAGTTACTGAAATACATTTTTCTTCTCACTGTACTGTACAGAACAGAATTCTACAGTTTGCCTGCACAGTAAAAAGATCTATTATCAATGTAATACGCAGCAAAAATGAACTATCAGTATAATTAGTTTCTCCTAATATGCAGATAAGTAAGTTGTTTCATTGTAAGCAATTGCTTGTTAGTAGTAATTAATTTTGTGTATGTACACTGAATCAGATTAATCAGATCTGGCACATAGCTGTTCGTATAATAAACGATTACTTTATCTGTCCCAAACATAAAGTGGTCTTTATTTAATGTCAACGAACCGAGGTACCATCCTTTCCTCTCCACTATAACATTAAGAGCGTACATTTTCAATAACCTTGCTTTAGAATTAATTTTATTTCTGAAAAGCATGGCCCTCTCAGGAAACCAAATCTGTATTGATGAAGTTGGTATTCCTTTTGTAACTCAGTGAGTACTTCCGCATACTGTAGTGGATTACATGTATTTGCACTAATTGTTGTGGGTAGTAATAAAGCTGGTGTACACTAAATGAAAATTGCAATGTAGAAAATTTTTGCATTTGAAAACAGAGGCTGTCATTAATTATAGACATATATCTAGGGTTATTTTAGCTTGCTCGTTGTTGTAATTTTTAGTTCATGTTGTCAAGCAAGGTTGACAACTGTAGTTGAAGGTAATACGAGAGTGTTGTATACTGAGGTAATCTGCGTTGGCAACATTTAAATACTGAAAGGAAATAAAAAATTAAAACGTCTGTTTGCATAGTCCACATCATTTCACCAGTCAAACCCTGAGCATTATTCTGTGAAAGATTCGAATGCAGAAGCAGTAAAAATGCAATGTGAAGAAGATGGATTTAAAAGTTGTGTGTGTAAAGAATTTTCTGTGGTCACCATCACCTCATTTAGTCTTTTTATTTACAGCACGAGATGTGGGTGGAATGCAATTGGCAGGAACATCGAAACAAATCGACGCAACTTGCATTGCTTCGGAGTTGCAAGGCGCTGCGTAATTTAGGCGCGTTGCTGTCAGCTGGATGGCCACGTCATCTCTCTCTCTCTCTCTCTCTCTCTCTCTCTCTCTCTCTCTCTCTCTCCTCTCCCCCTCTCTTTTCAACTCGCCGGGCCGGTAGCTCCAGTTTACGCGACGTCACAGCAGTAAGAGCAGACACCTGCAAAAATGGCACGGTTCAACTAATTCGCACCTCATCAGGCTACCACACGTTAAAACGGCGAGCTCATTCCAGAGTGTAATTACCGCCGCATTCATCAAAGCAGCGCGAAAGATAAACCACACAGCTCTCTGGCGACGTCCTTGGGTCCCTGCAGTGGGTTACGCTGCTGCGCCCTGGCGGCGCGTCCTTGAACTACCTTCAGCGCGGCTGGAGTAATAAAATAATGCTCCTCGCATCGCGTTGTCCCCTTTCACAACTGCATTCTACCTTGTCTACAAGACGCGGATACACGTCAGTGCAAACTAATCTCATTACCAGACACACAGACGACTGTTCCCCGTACAAAAAGGTACAACAAAAAGATACCTGGTGTGCTAGAATGTTGTAACGTGCAGTACAGAGACAAGGTCATCACACAGTATCATCAAATATGTGTGCGGTAATTTACACACGCAATGCTGATGAGCACTATACATTTTTCTTCTTAAGTCGATTGTTCCAGCAAACATAAATAAGATAACTGAAGCATAGACTGACTCTTTTGTTGAATTATTTCGTTGTTTTCTCCATTTAATTAAGTTCAAGGCATTTCTTTAATTGTTTACTGGAATGCAGGTAAGTAATGTTATTACAGCACAACAAAGACATGAAAGACATAAACACTGACTTAGGAATTGGTAACATTCATTGCTGCATACACAAAAAGTAAACATCTTACTGCAAGGTTTGAGAGTATTCTATGAATAAAATATCGCATACCGAAGACAGATAGTAAACATTTTTACCACAGAAGGGAAAACAAATCATGGTGCAGACAAGAAAATACATCTACAAATTATTAACCAAAGATAACTAAAATATCACGTACTGAAGATCAATGGTAATAATCTCACATACCGAAGGCTAAAAGTTTTTGCACCATAAGAGAAACGAAAGATACTACACAGAGGGAAACGTATCTTACCAAAGGCAACTAAAATACTATATACTTAAGATAAAGTAAAAATCCATTCAACTGACGATAAACAATTTCTACTGCGTAGTGAAGAACACCTCACAAATTGTTACTAGTCACAGCGAAAATTTTTGCATTTACTGCAGAGCCATTGAGAAGGTAAGAACATTTTATGTAGTTTCTGTGAATACATGTATTGAAACTTCACAGCTTTGGGGTAATTATTGGCTCATATTTGCAAGGCAAGAGAAATTAAAAGTATACTCTAATATTTAATCCTGTCAAAAATATGTGGACGTGTCATATCGGAGGCTAAATTTCATCATTAATTGGCACGAGAAAAACAAGGACGTTAATTGATTATTTGCGAGACCAATATTACTTGTGCATATCAGCCAGACAAGAAGCTTGCGAATTTACAAAACTGGAAAGAAAACTGAATTAAAGCAACTGGGCAGGATATTTCAGCATATTTTTCTTGTTTTTGTATTTTTTAATTTCGATTCTTTCTGTCCTACTAAGGTGCGGGTTTGACATTACTTGCCAGTTTTTTTTTTTTGTTTCATCTATTCCTCATAGTTCGCTAAATTTCTTTTTACGTTCTCTTATCAACTCTAATTTTTGTGAAACTTGTCCAGCACCAGTAAAATCGTTCAAACAATTACAAAAATCGAGGTGGAAAAGAATAATCCAACAGAAAAACTGAGTTCACGATCCAAGCGTGGTACTGAAAAATAGGTAGTCCTTGTATCGTCAGCTCCAGGCTCCACCCTCACCCGTGAACTGAGACAGATGTTGGAGAATGCAGTTCCTGTATTTCGCACGTCAGCCCTGACTGCAGTGCAGTCGGGACAAAACAGAGCTGTTGAAAGCGAAAGTGGGAGGCGTCGACATAATTTTCGTCTTTACGAGGCACTCACCTGGTTTGTGCTGTGCCGTTTGCGGCGGAAACGACATGGCACCGACGGCAGTGCCATCTCTCGGCGGACGGAGGAACTCGATGAACTCCAGCTGCTCCGGAGGGGCGCCCCGTGGAGGGGATAAAGGCTCTCCGCCGGCCAGTGGAGGGGGAAAGTGGCGCGGTGGTGGGGAGCGTCGGCTTTGCCTCGGCAGAGTGGTGGGGGAAACGAGGAGTGAAAACAACACAGTTCCGGCGTGGCCACGTGGTGGCAGCTGTTAAAAGTCCGCGTCAAGTGTCAACAAGCTTTTTTAGAATGCCTACTGACACCTAATTTACAGATTCAGATATTTCATGTTTCCATACGCACACACAAGAATTTTTGCCCCATTTTAACGGCAGCCACCATTCCATCAAGTGTAATTTTATTTGACATCTTTGACGTCAATACTTCGCACATATGCATGCTTGTACATACAAAGAGTATATAATATATATAGAAGATGTCACTAAGTTTTTCGTCGTTTGGCCCATGACAGCAGCACATACACAAAAATACAGTAATAGGAATAAAACACATCAAAGCATTTAATTTCTAGGGTTAACTCATTTTGAATCTGTATACAGTCATAAAACGCCCTTTTATTTCTTCTTTGGGATAATCGTATGATTTGGTAAAACACATTCAGCTGTAACTATAAAGAAAACTGCAGTAACACATTCATTTGATGGGCATTGCATAGATGGTCGAATTAAAAAAGGCTCAGAGATTTAGACTCAGGTATGGGACACCAAAAGAAGCAGATGAATCTTACTGTTTGGCCAGGAAAATAAAGAGGACCTAAATTGCAGATTGGCGATTGCGAGAAGAGCGTTTCTGTAAACGAGAATTATATTGTCATCGAATAAGGATGCCGTAGAAAGTTGTGTTCTGAAATTATTTATCTGGAGTGTAGCCTGATACACAAGTAAAACGTGGACGGTAAACAGGAAAGACAAGAGGAAAACAGAAACTTTTGAAATGCGGTGCTGCAGAACAGTGAAGATAGGTGGATAGATGGAGTAACTAATAAAAAAGTAGAGGTACATCTGTAGTCCACAAGTCCCTTCTTTGAAGAATAAACATACATTGTTTTCGACCAAGAGACATAATTAAATGAAATGAAACAGCTTTATGTTTTACTGAAGTTCAATATGTTATCCACATTAGTTCATTTAGTTCTCCGCCACACAAACATATCTTTACATCTTCTTTGTCTTCTGCCATAAATGTTTGCAATTGTACCTGATTTATTGCCACACCGAATAGATGAAACAGTCGTCATTAACAACCTGTTTATTTTAACACTGGATAAATGATAGAGACCTTTTTAGGAATATTTTTTAAGCCTAGGACCAACTTTTGTCAGTGGTGCACCAGCAAAAGCGCAATATTGGACAAGGTAATTGATCTGACATACTACACTACACTGAAGTTGTAGAGATGGCAACGTGAGGAACATATACAGGTGAAGCTTAATGATAGTTTCGTGTGGGCTTTACAAACAAGGCACTCAACTTGTACACAAAGTAAACCTAAGGAGGATTACCCACTCTACATCATCACAGTAAAAGCATTATATTGTGTACCAATTACATTTTTTGTATGTTTTGTCTCATCGTAGCGTGTTTAGTGTTGAAGACAACTGCCGTTATTTACATAGGTATATATAAAGTTCGTATGACATACATGGTGATTCCGTGATGACGTCACAGACCTTCAGGGATGATGGAGAAGATTGTGTCAATTTGAGGCAAGGAACTCTGCTCCAAAAATTAAGTTACAAACGAAAATCGTTCTGATAACTTTTTCTTATTTACAGGAACTGTCGTTGCTAAGGTTATAGGGTAGGAAACTTGTAGACGCGGCAGTGTGCAGAAGTTAAGGAAAAACTGTCCTGTAAACATGGGCTGTAAAATGTATACCTTAAGAGCTATGGGCACTAGTTCACCCTCTCCACTGTGAAATACGTCTCATATACTGAATATGTGCTCATAACTCTTATAGCGTATATTTTAGAGTCCATGTTTAGCAATCAATTTTTTCTTGTTTTGTACCGTAGTACCTCCTCCCAAAATACGGAAGACGAAAAGCTTGCAGTAGAAGAGATGTGTTTCACAGTGTCGCAGATCAACAAGTGCTAAAAATCTCTTAAAGTACGAGTTACAAAGCCCATGTTTATCGGACATTTTTTCTTGTTTCGATCCATATTTTTCTTTTTTGGCTGGTTTGATACGGCCCACCACGAATTTCTCTCCTGACAACCTTTTCATATCAGAATAGCACTTGCAACCTACTTCCTCAATTATTTGCTGGATGTGCTCCAATTTCTGTCTCCCTCTACAAGTCGTACCCTCTACAGCTCCCTCTAGTACCGTGGAAGCTATTACGTGATGTCTTAACAGATATCCTACCATCCTGCCTCTTCTTCTTGTTTGTGTTTTCCTTATATTCCTTTCCTCGCCGATTCTCCAGAGAAGCTTCTCATACCTTTCCAGACCATGCCACCACCTCTGAAAGTTACCTATCATACAGTCTTAGCAACAACAGTACTGGAGCGTGTATTCCATTGTCAGAGGTGTCACCACGATTTTCGCTTATAACTTGCGATCCGTTCGTTTCGGATGCTGTTCCTTACCTTAAGTTGGCTAATTTGCTCTTCTCCATTATCCTTGAAAGTTCATAACGTTATCTCGTAATCACCTCAAAACAATAACCTGGAAATCTTTCCCCTAGTTTCCATCCATAGATTCAGCAGCAGCCCTCGAGAAAACTTATACTCTAGTTCTGCTCTGCTTCCTTTATCTACAATAACTTTGCGTGCCAACAGCCCTACAGCCTCCAGTAGAAGAGATGCAACGCCTGCAAGTTATTGGCTACAGTGCATTGCTGGACAAGCCTAATACGTTATCCATACTGGATGAGAGGTCGTGGTTGTGAATATACATGTTAAAAAAATATATCGGCTAAACCACTTGTTTATAGTGTAAAACACTAAGACTGACGCGTTATGGAAGTCAAGCTTCCATCATCAGAATAACAAAATGTAAAAGAACCTGTTAAAACTCGCTAAAATGGAACATGCACCAGGCACAGTAAAATTGATAATAAAATTAAAACATCGTGGCTACTTCCCTTGTTGCAGCCGTGTCTTCCAAGGTGAATCTCCACGTAGTCGTCAAATTATAAAAAAAAATTCTAAAATGGTGTCGTCTATGGTGTTCAACATCTAACCACATGGCTCTCTTCTCTATCGTCGTAAACCGCCCGTGCGTCTTCGTTGATACCATACACCACGTAGCCAAACACGACACTGAAACGCAAGTGAGCTCACGCGCAAGTAAACAAGGAAGTCACAGAGATGTCTATACAAACAGATAACGTATACATGTTCCAAGGACCTCATGAAAAGATGGTATCCTGCCAATTGCTAAAAATGTAGTTACTAAAAGAAACCAGTGAAATGTTTAAAAAAGTAATTTGTATCACCAGTTAGCTGTTCATTCAGTGTGTTCTGATTATCCACGCTATGTATCGTAATTTCCAGCTGTTCTAGTCGATCCAGCTTTTTGCCTTTTTGCCTTTGTCTTGTCTATGTAAAATAACGAGATCCTGATCTATTCCCAACATGGGGTGTCCCGTTCCCCAAATAAGCGGGGTAACAGCTGACTTTCCGACATGTCGGAAAGCATCGCTATGTTCTTTGTACCGTACTTTAAAGGACCTACCAGTTTGGCCTACATATCTTGCCTTGCACGTGTTACACTGAATTTTATAGGCCACAGCTCTCTCATTTTAGAGGTTTTTTTTTTTTTAAATATTTTGACGACTACGTGGAGATGCACCTTGGAAGACACGGGTGCAACAAGGGAATTAGCCACGATGTTTTAATTTTATTATCAATTTTACTGTGTCTGGTGTATGTTCCATTTTAGCGAGTTCTATTAGGTTCTTTTACTTTTCATTATTCTGATGATGGAAGCTTGACTTCCGAAACGCGTCAATCTTAGTGTTTTACACTATAAACAAACGGTCGAGCCGATTATTTTTTAACGTGTTGGAGGAAGTTTGTAAATTCTCCTCCTGCAATATCGCGATTCTAATATCTTCCCGTAGCCCTTTGTACGGTACTAGACAGGTTCGACACGACAGCGTAGTGTCGCAATGTCTTGTAAAACGGCTGTAGAAAAATAAACGCCCCCGGGCGAGCAGCGATAGGGACCAGGGAGAGCGAGAAGGAGGTGTGTCTGTGTGTACCTGCTTGGCGCATGCGCTCTAGCGCGCCTAATCTCAGCAATTATTGTTAATCACGGATAATAAGCCTGCCCGGCTTAGCACGCACCGCTGCGGACTTAAACGTAGGTTCCAACCCCCCCCCCCCTCCCCCAAACTCCGCTACTCTCCTCCCCTGCTCAGACGGAATACCCCGGCTGGTGTAGAAGAAGGCCTGTGGCGCAGATTAAACTTTTCACAGCAATTACGGCGACAATACGGCCAGCACTGCCGCTCATTACCAGGCTCGCGTTGCGTTCTGGTTGGTAATAACAATGGACGCATTGCCTTCCTGGGAGGGGCGTTTCTAACTGGCAGAGACTGTCGTCATTTTGCCGCGTTTCTAAGACTGCTATAAAGTTTAGAATTAACGCAGTGTATCTCAGTTAAGTTGTAATGCCCCACAGCTAAGGTAAGTGTAATACCATAATAGCCTATATTCGATCTGTACATTGAGCAAGCAGTAAAGGAAACAAAGAGGAATTTTGAGTAGGAATTAAAGTTCAAACAGAAGAAAAGCCGATGTCAGCGACAGTAAAGAGCTTGTAAGAACAGTTGAACGGAATGGACAGAGTCTTGAGAGGAGGAACATCAAGAAAGGCCAAACAAGGATAATGGAACGCAGTCGAAGTAAAATCAGGTGATGGTGAGGTAACTAGATTAGTAAACGAAACACTAAAAGTAGTAGAAAAGTTTTGCTATCTGAGAAGAAAAGTAACCAATAATGGCGGAAGTGGACAGGATACAAAATGTACACTGCCATTGCCAAGAAAAGCGTTTGTGACGAAAAGAAATTTGTTTACATCGAATATAGATCCAAGTGCGAGGAAATCTTTTCTGATTGTGTTTGCCCGGAGTCTAACCACGTATGGAAGTGAGACATGGACGATAAACAGTTTACACAAGAAGATAATAGAGGCTCTTGAGATAGATGATATAAAAGAATGCTCAAAATTAGACGCGTAGATCACGTCACCTAATGGGTAGATACTGAATAGAATTGGTAAGAAAGAAATTTGTGGCACAACATGACTGAAAGAAGGGTTCGGTTGATAGGATACGTTCGTAGACATCAACGAATCATCAGTTTAGTATTGGAGGAAAACGTGGTGGGTAAAAATCGTAGAGGGAGACTAAGAGATGAACGTAGTGAGCAGATTCAGAAGGATGTAGGTTGCAGTTGTTATTTGTAAGTGAAGAGTACTGCGCAGGATAGAGTAGCGTGGAGGGATGCATAAAAAAAAATGGTTGAAATGGCTCTGAGCACTATGGGACTTAACATCTATGGTCATCAGTCCCCAGGATGCATCAAACCAGTCTTTGGACAAAAGATCAAAACAGCAACAACGCTCCATACCTACTCTGTTCCATCGTTTCCAAGTATTTTGGTACAGGACAACCCAACTTGCATCATCTGCCCCCAGATGCGGATGAAATAACTTGGGCTGCTTACCTTAAGGTGCATGAAGTATTTTCAGGGCGTTTTATTTTGTTCAATCCGTAACTCCTCTTGTTGCGTGTCGTGCAGCCAAGAAGATACTGCAACAACGCCGATGTCCGACTATCTGCGGGGCCAGAGTGGCCAGTTGCTAAGTGAATGGTCCCGGGTTCGATTCCAGGCTGGGTCGGATATTTTCTCCGCTTGGGGACAGGATGTTGCACAGTCCTTACGTTCGTACTGTCATAACTCACATACCGCTATTGAAGTGGCTGAATTTGATCGGCTCGCAAGCCAATAAAGTGGAGAACTGGAGGAATGCGATGACTTGTTGTAAGTACGATAACGTCTGAAAATTAATATCCACTCTAGAGACGATTCCAGGGTAGGAGGACTATGGGGAGGGGGGTGGCTATTCGACCTGCAGCCCCCTCCCTGAGAAATACACCTGTTCCTTCTTACTCTAAAAAATAAATTCTTTGCAACATAGCTTTCAGACTTAACAAATTTCAATCTCTTCCCTATTGCACTTGGTATGGCAGTGATTAAAAAAACACCTTCGTTTACCCTAGAGAACTTGGAGACAGCATAGTGACACAAAATTGCTATGAGCTCAGCCCCTCCCCATTCCAAGACCAAGCTCTTGGATTCGACTTTCGTCTCTGATCAGGAAAGACACTCATGAACCAATGTTTCGTTTTACTGCTATAGTGCTTTCTTAGCTATGATTTTGTTCGATATGGTTCCATTTCCTTGCCGCCGACCATAGAATCAACTCAAATTGGGGGAAAAGCAAAAAGTTTTGTATGAAGTGAGAATCATCATGTAACTTAACATTTTTCGAATTATGGCAAGTAGTGTAATTTGCAGTAGGGTACAGAAACATTCTGATTTTAACAGCCTCTCCAACTTCCAAATCTTAAATTTCCACTGCCGATATAATTTTCTTCCTTAAACCGAAACTAAACACTTAGAAGCCCAGGAATTATTTTCTGGATGCCACACCGATAGTCGAATACCACAGAAAGAAGCATAAGTATATAACCATCTCTTGATCATGTACTATTCACACTGCCTTACACTACTTTTTCTTCCAAATACAAAATCCCAATACCGCTTCTGAATGGTCGTGTAAACACTCCAACAAATAGGCTGTAACAGGAATGAGTGCAGATATTTCTGTTGGTGACTGAGGATAGTGCTCTGAACAACATTACGTCAGTATTTACTACATTTGCAGACTAATAACTGTAGGTATTAAAACCTGTATGTTTCTAGGGTTGGGTAGTACTTGCAAGTACATGTGTCAAGTGCAAGCCATTAACGCTTATTTTCCCGAGGGCAGCAGGCCAAGCATTGAAGTGTGAATGCGTGAATGCAAAACAGTCTATACTTACATGTGTAGTCCACTAAGTGGTGCAGTTACAATCTTGCTGAAAACATCAGGTAGTGATGAGGTATGTTTGTGGAAAGACAGTTCAGTGGAGAGAAAAAAACGACCTACACACTGATGTTTGTACATATTAAGGTGACACATATAAAAATATCTCCACTTACACCTGTTCCACCCTGTATATTCTGGAAATACACGTGAGAGTGAAGAGATAAAGAACGTCAATAATTGTATGAAATGGTGAAAAAATGGCTCTGACCACTAAGGGACTTAATTTCTGAGGTCATCAGTCACCTAGAACTTAGAACTACTGAAACCTAACTAACCTAAGGCCATCACAAACATCCATGCCCGAGGCAAAATTCGAACCTGCTAGCGTAGTGGTCGAGCGGTTCCAGACTGTAGCGCCTAGAACTGCTCGGCCACAGCGGCCGGCATAGGGAACCAGTAAGTGGAGCGGGTGAGGGTTTTAGCCCTCGAGTAACGTAGATTTGTTTGTGGAAAGTAGTATTCTCGAAACAAAACTTCAATCGCCAAGTCCTTTCTTTCCTCTTACAGCGATTCCTACACCTCACTTATAGTGGTGCCACAAATGACGAGAATCTTCGCAAATCAGCAACTGTGTAATACGTCGTAACAAATCGACAAGCGAGGCACAGGACTAATTGCGAGAGCAAAAGGAAGTGGCGCAAGTATGAGAGAGGATTTCTTGCGCTCCTTAGCCCACAACTTGTCCCTTATAATCTGAGTAAGAGCTGGCCTCCGAACACACACACACACACACACACACACCTACCTACCTTCACGTGTACATACAGGAGAAGATCACAAGCTAACCAGCTAGCAGCCTTGCGTAACAAGTCATTTCCAAGTGCAGGCAGGAGGAGGCAGAACTCACAGATATTGCGATACGGCGATAATGGCTGAGTAATTAACGGTGAAATCTCCATCGGAGCGGCGCGGAATGAAAATGGGAGGAACCTGCCGGCCCCGCTACAGGCCGAAAGGAAAAGACCGACAGCCTCAGCGAGATATAGGAGGAGGTTGGGAAGGGTTTAGGGGGGAGGAAAATCGAAAAGAAGCTGGAGGAGAACCGGGCGGCAGGCTCTCGGGTTTAATAACAGGCCCGGGGGGCCACACGAACAAACGGTGTGTGTGTGTGTGTGTGTGTGTGTGTGTGTGTGTGTGTGTGTGTACGCGCCCGTATTATACGTGCGTGAACGCAGTCGCTCGTGTGTTGCGAAAAGAGCGCGCGTGTGCATTACCGAGATAATCGGCCCCTTGCTCGCCCCGATCTTTTGCCTTCGTCTCGTTGTTGCGAAGCGGATGCAGCCCGCTGCGGTAAGACCGTTATAACGGCGCGATCAGTCATTAAACTAAAGCTCGCTCGCAGCAGTCTTGTTTTCGTTGCCGCTGCAGCTGCTGTCGTGTTCGCCATCTTTCGTAGCCATCGTTGTTGTTGTCGGTGGTGGTGATGGTAGTTGTGGGCGTGAAGACGTCGAGAGTACTGATCATTAACTAATGAGCCATTTGAGACAGCCTGTCAGCACTGCATGTAAAGGTCACGGGGTTCGTATCCGGGTGACGGTGTGAGCCCCTACTCTCGGCACACAGATTTCAGCAAGTTTCTTGCTTTGCTATGCAGAATGACTGCTACAGATGTTATTCCCCATGTGTGTTTCGAAACTAGTCCGTCTACTTACATTATCTATTTATAGTTCTGCATCACGAACGAAATGTGCAGGTGCCCTATAATGCTTCCGCCGCGCGGGATTAGCCGAGCGGTCTGAGGCGTTGCAGTCATGGACTGTGCGCCTGGTCCCGACGGAGGTTCGAGTCCTCCCTCGGGCGTGGATGTGTGTGTTTGCCCTTAGGATAATTTAGGTTAAGTAGTGTGTAAGCTTAGGGACTAATGACCTTAGCTGTTATGTCCCATAAGATTTCACACACATTTGAACATTTTTTGAGGACACGGTTAAATGATTTCTTATGCGTTTACTTTCTCCTGTAAGATTCTCCAGGAACGTACTAGCTAATCATGTTCGAAAATGGCGCCCCCCCCCCCCCCCAAGTTCTATACCTTTTGATACAACATATGCAGATGCTCTGCAAGATATGCAGATGCTCTGCTGTTTTTCGCTATCAGCGAACACTTCTGTAAAAGTAAAAAGTGATTGGTATGGCATGATTGGTTGTGGAAATCCCTCAAGACAAATGTTGCGCCGTCTGTTTGCAAATATTTTGATCGGAGGGCACTTCGATTACTTGCGTGTTCCTAACCCATGCCAGCAATCCTGCCGGAAAAAGGGGATCCGTAGTTTAACGTGGAGTACGAACTGTGTGTCGTTCCCAGCTTATCGTAACAATGCTGAGAGGTGAAGGCGAGCGTAAAGGCAGGCTGAAAAATTCTAGTTGCTGACCAGGATTCGTTCACGCGACTATACGGTTTTCAGGGCCTTACGTCTGAAGTAAACTGTCTATACACTGCCTCGGAGTTGATCGATTTTGATGCAACGTGTGAAGGCGCAGGGACAAGATTTACGGTCGAGAAACAGTCATGCAATTATATACCACGGTAAGTAGTCCCTTGACAATGGAAGCATTCAGTTCCTTTTTTGTCAAGCCCCGTCTGCAAAAGTTTCCTATACGGAGTTCTTCACTACGCTTCTTACCCTACTCGATCTGTTGTATGGGGTATACCTAAATTCGGTCTCTGATACAAATGTTGTAAACAGATAACTGACTTGAATATTGAGACATTGGTGAGTACAACATCAGAACTCTCACTCTCTCTGGCCGCTGTGGCCCAGGCCCTTCAGTCTGGAACCGCGCGGCCGCTACGGTCGCAGGTTCGAATCCTGCCTCGGGCATGGATTAGTGTGGTGTCCTTAGATTAGTTAGGTTTAAGTAGTTCTACCTTCTAGGGGACTGATGACCTCAGATGTTAAGTCCCATAGTGCTCAGAGCCATTTGAACCATCTCTCTCTCTCTCTCTCTCTCTCTCTCTCTCTCTCTCTCTCTCTCTCTCTCTCTCTCTCACACACACACACACACACACACACACACACACACACACACTCGTCGAGAGAGAGAGAGAGAGGGGGGGGGGGAGGAGAATTTTAGTTGTCTGTCTTTCACATTGACGATTAAGAAATACTTGTTCTCTACCTTAGTTAGAGATAATACCAGAAGAAGCAAAACTACGAAGATTTCATTTTTAGTAAAAAAATAAATTATGCTTTGTACCCGGGAAACAAAGAGCTAAATATGGGAGAGAAGAAACGAAGCCGATAACTTAGAAACAGTGCAAACAAGTACGTGAATAGTGATTCATTATATCCCAAGGCCGTTTACTTTTTTACTACCTTGTCGATTCAGACAATAATTTAATACATCTCGTAATCACCTTAGTGCGCAGTATTACCTAAACCACAGCTAGACATCCATCTCAGGAAAAAAAAGAAATAATTTGCGGAAATAGAAAGCTGTCTCTCCGAGATTAAATATGTGTCCTTGGAGGTGTTCGTAAGGAATTTAGGAGAAGAAATCCACGCGTGTCCGACCGCAAAACAGACATCCTCATCCTCCCCTCCTCCCCCCTCCCCCCTCCAATCTCTCAACAGACCTGCAAAGTTCTTGCCGTATCTCGAACTACAACCTTTTCCCGTCGTCACGTCTTTTCCAGCCCGCGTACGCTTCAATTTAAGGTACGAAACTGTTACGCCATAAATAATGGCCGGTTCGGAGTAATAACGAGTCAGAAGAAAATAACACATCTCGCCGATTAGCAGGCTACGCTAGATTGCGGAGCGGCTGTGCCGCAGCGTCGCCGGCGTCCTGCAAGCTTTCTCAGCTGTTGCAAATTATTACTTCTCCACATTCACTGCCACCCACCTTTCTTCCCCCTACGCCTCCGTCCACCGCCGTACCTCCAACCCTCTCCCCTCTCGTAGGACTCCCTATGCAGTTCCATTCCCACTTCGTTTGCGGCGACTCGTCTCGGCCATTTAAAACGTCATTTCTGCAACTGCGAAATTGCAGTGGTATTCCTGGACGCGTGCACTACCCGCTAAACTTGTCATTATGTCTAACAGCGGAGGCACGGTAGAAACGAGGATAATCAATCTGCAGTTAACGACATACGATGTCGTGACGAATGGCAATGAAACGCCTGCCTTACTGAAACCTAGCGTGGTGACCCTGAAAGGTGTGGGCTCATATCCCCGCCCTGCGTTCAAAGTTTGTGTTTTTGCGTGACTGCCTCAAATGATTTACAGTGAATGTAGGGAAGGTAACGTCGACGGACCATGAACAGTTTCTTCTTCTTTATCTTCAGTGAAATCCTCCTGCTCTAATAACAGTTAGAAGATATTGTAAACTCCGACCGAACGGGCCTCAGAAGGCCCAGCGGTACCGACCGACCACCGAGTCATCCTCACAGGCTTCGCTAATGCGGGTACATAGGGACACACCGCTTTTCGGATTGTTGTTAGTTTTCGCGACCAGATCCGCTACTTTTCAATCAAGTAGCTCCTCAGTTTGCCTCACAAGGGCTGAGTGCACCCCGCTTGCCGACAGCGCTCGGCAGACCGGAACGGTCACCCATTCAAGTGCTAGCCAAACGGTGATCTGACCCGAAACGGTGTTACCATTACGGCAAGGCCGTTGAACACACATTCTTTGGGCCTTTTTGTGTGAGCGACGGTTATCGAGGGAGCCATCGTGAACACGATCTCTGCCGACGGAATGCCTACTGAGGTAAGCATATGCTGCAGTTGTCAGTCTATGATGGCTACGAATTAGTTCCTCGATTGCCTAGACATTATCGTCTGTGGTCGATGTCAGTGTCATTCCTTCCCGGTCAGCATGACCTACGTACAGTATCCATCAAAAGTATTTTGTAGACATAATAAATTCGGAAAACAAATTTTTTAGGAGAAGCGTAAAGTGAAAGAATCTGACTACCAAATGTCTGTAATGTGTATTATATTTTCTTAGACTTACCATACAGTTATGATCTTTGCATCAGTAAAAAAACAGAAACGAGCAAATTACATAGGCTCAAAAGAGTTTTGTTAAAATTAAACAGGGGAAAAACCGTTATGAAATATTGACTAATGATGTTCTTGTCTTGATACTTGGTTGCATAGCCCTTCGAGTGTGTTTTGTGCAGCACACCTGAATGATGCACCTCAGGAATCTAATTCCATTGCTCATAAAAAGCCTCGTCGTTGAGGCATTTTTTGCCAACCTGACTTTCCAGTTGACCCCAAAAATGTTTTAAGGTCTTTCAGTATGGACTTTGTCTTGGGTATTCGAATACCTTCATTTTGTGCTGTTTCATAACTGCCTTAACATGGCCAGAAGTGTGCTTTCGATCGTTGTCGTGCTGTAATTGCCAGTTATGAGACGTATTTACTTCTCCACGAGGAATGAAATTGTCTGTTAATGTTTTACCGCACTTCAGACTATCCATTACACGTTAAATTTCGACGAGCGGATCTACACAACTTCGATAGAAAGAGCCCCACACCATGCTGCTGCCCTCCTCCGTTCTTCATGGTGGTTACTTGTTTTTCGGCCACCGATCGTACTGTATCCCACCTGAGGAGAACAGATCACGCTTGCTGTTATCCACAGAATTTTTTACCAGCCATCAGTGGTCCACGACGCGTACTGCGTGGCAAATTATAGTCTGACTTTCCTATTTTTCACACTTACCATAGGTTCTTGGAGAACGTCGGCTGCCATTCACTTCCGTAGCTGCTAAACGACGTTTAACTGTCGAAACATGGACCTTCAGTCCGCATTTTACGTGCAGATGCGCGTAAATTGCCGGTTTGATCTTTTTGGGCTCAGCCATCGAGTGCCTTTCGGATGTTCGTATCTTTTTTTTTTTTTTTTTTTTTTGGATGATTATTCGCTCCTCTCTTTTTCTCTGAAGCTAAGCCCAGACATAAGCTGTTTTCAGATGCCAACCGCCTTCAGATATTGAATGACTGAGTTTGTCCTTGACTCAGTACTGTTAAGGCGGCTTGTCTGAAATCTGCTGAATGTTCTCTAGTTTAAGGCATTTCTGTAAGCAAATAAAATATTAGAACTGGATTCTTTTTGTGCAGTTGGATATGATGCAGTATTCTTGTTCTAGTAAATACTGATAAGCCCCTTGGAAACGCTGTGGACGGCTGAAGTTCGTGCTAGGCTGCACACAGCAATCAATACCTGTAACTGCGGCGAAGTCAAGGATTCTTCTGCCTAAGGAAACTTCTTATCTTTTTCTTTCCGCGTGTAGATAAACACGCCTACCAACCTACTAATTGAACTACAAAACACTTTCAAGCGATAGCCTATGTGTGGTCTTCGTCACATTGTCGACACCGTTTCACTACTGCAATCCGCGATTTTATATTTGGTCCATGTTGTTGTTGTGGTTTTCAGTCCTGAGACGTTTGATGCAGCTCTCCATGCTACTCTATCCTGTGCAAGCTTCTTCATCTCTCAGTACCTACTGCAACCTACATCCTTCTGAATCTGCTTAGTGTAGTCATCTCCTGGTCTCCCTCTACGATTTTTACCCTCCACACTGCCCTCCAGTACTAAATTGGTGATCCCTTGATGCCTCAGAACATGTCCTACCAACCGATCGCTTCTTCTGGTCAAGTTGTGCCACAAACTTCTCTTCTCCCCAATCCTGTTCAATACATCCTCATTAGTTATGTGATCTACCCATCTAATCTTCAGTATTCTTCTGTAGCACCACATTTCGAAAGCTTCTATTCTCTTCTTGTCCAAACTATTTATCGTCCATGTTTCACTTCCATACATGGCTACACCCCATACAAATACTTTCAGAAATGACTTCCTGACACTGAAATCTATACTCGATGTTAACAAATTTCTATTCTTCAGAAACTGTTTCCTTCCCATTGCCAGTCTACATTTTATATCCTCCCTACTTCGACCATCATCAGTTATTTTGCTCCCCAAATAGCAAAACTCCTTTACTACTTTAAGTGTCTCATTTCCTAATCTAATTCCCTCAGCATCACCCGACTTCATTCGATTACATTCCATTATCCTCGTTTTGCTTTTGTTGATGTTCATCTTATATCCTCCTTTCAAGACACTTTTCATTCCGTTCAACTGCTCTTCCAAGTCCTTTGCCGTCTCTGACAGAACTACGATGTCATCGACGAACCTCAACATTTTTATTTCTTCTCCATGGATTTTAATACCTACTCCGAAATTTTCTTTTGTTTCCTTCACTGCTTGCTCAATATACATTTTGAATAACATCGGGGAGAGACTACAACCCTGTCTCACTCCATTCCCAACCACTGCTTCCCTTTCATGTCCCTCGACTCGTATAACTGCCATCTGGTTTGTGTACAAATTGTAAATAGCCTTTTGCTCCCTGTGTTTTACCCATGCTACCTTCAGAATTTGAAAGAGAGTATTCCAATCAACATTGTCAAAAGCTTTCTCTAAGTCTACAAATGCTAGAAACGTAGGTTTGCCCTTCCTTAATCTAGCTTCTAAGATAAGTCGTAGGGTCAGTATTGCCTCACGTGTTCCAACATTTCTACGCACCACCAAAACTCCACGGTGAATCAGTGTGCAGTAATGACGTTTTGCCCTCCAAGAATCGTGCTGTCCTGCGTGCTTCAATTCTGGTGTACGTCTGCCTCGTCAATTCCCCCTCCACGCTGCGATTGTTAACCGTACCGCAGCAGAACTTTGTCTACAGGAATCCCTGTACTCTCTTCTGTTGTCCAATGGCTTTAGCGTGGGACGACCCGTTAACGTAATTTACGAAGTCCGTAAGCATTTCTTGCGACAAGAGTTTGCGATTGCTCCAACGTTGTCCCAATTGTCGCACCCAGCCACAGTCCCCCCGCCCCCCTCGTAGTTCACTATCTGAGCAAGCTAGTGAGGGAAGTGATAACAGTAAGAGAAACGAATTAGGTGCAGACATCAACTTGGGCTTCGTTGCTATCGACTCTGGCGGCAGTTGTGCCTTGGGGGTGCAAAATGTCCGCGCGACATCGAACACGCGCGCGGCCACGAATAATCCCGCGTCGGCCAACGCTATTCACGGTCTCGCCTGCACATTAGCATTTTTATGCGAGCCCCGCCACAATAAAAAGATAAAAGAGTCACACACGTACACACTCACACCAAGATACAGTTGGCGTGAAAAAAAAAAGACCGTAATGAGCATAGCGGTGATTGTTATTCAGATTGGGCCGTGCAATGAAGTCTTCAATGGGCGGACTAATTTACATGGTCGCCGATCCGGGCTGTGAACATTTGGGCAGCTCGTGTACTCTGCATGTATGTATATATGTGCCTGTGTGTGCATATATATATTATTCTTTCGACACCGTCCCACGGGTTTCTCTTTTGTGGCGACCGTAATAATCGCCACGATCGTGTTCGCTCTGAAATGTGGAGGCGTTGACGACGAATAGAAGATACTGTGCTTCGAAAAAAAAAAGTTTTGTACCCAGCGGCAAATTGCTGTGCAGTCAGTTTCGCCACGTTATATCCTCCTGGGGTATACACCGAGGGAGGCCTCCGTTTCCTGATGCCGCTATCACTGATGTGACGCGCAGCTTTCGGCAAATTTCGGTTTCGAGTGACACGCAAGGCAGCGCAAATAGTTTCCTTTGACTGGAATGCAAACACGGGGGAGACTACATGAGATTAAAAATCACCAAATGAAGTCTGAAAGAGGACTGCAAAGCATATAATGAAGTTATTAGTGTACGAATCAGGAGAGCTGACCTGTAATTCAGTTCTCAATTTTCATATTTCCGTTTCGACTGACACGCAGGGCAGCGCAAATAGTTTCCTTTGACTGGAATGCAAACACGGGGGAGACTACATGAGATTAAAAATCACCAAATGATGTCTGAAAGAGGACTGCAAAGCATGTAATGAAGTTATTAGTGTACGAATCAGGAGAGCTGACCTGTAATTCCGTTCTCTCCTGTAGGGCGATTTTTGTGGCCAGCATTGCACTGGTCTGTGCCAGAATTTTTTTTTATAGGAGCAGATATGTACACGTTATCCAGCGACTTCAATGAGGTAAGAATCTTCAGTTTATTTAGAATGACGTCCCAGGGCCATGGCGCAGCATTGCTGACGTCTAGATTTGCCAGTTTAGATTCACAGTCAGTTATTGAAAGGTTATATATGAGTCACATTTTCATTGGGAGGTTAGTCAGATTTTTACACTGAGGTTCCGAAAATAATCTGTTGGGAGGTTACAAGTTGCTATAGCCTATTACCACTCTTTTTTTTCTTTTCTGATCATCCTCTCTTTTGCCGGTAATTATAAATTCATAATCCGAATCTGAGTCATCAGTTTCCACCTCGGTTCATCACTGCTCTCTTGCAACTGCTCTGAAAGATTCTTCTCAATATTGGCATCACTGCATTGTATTGTCTCGTTTCTTGCAGATTTACGGGCCATCTCTGAAGCGTGGCCCATTAAAGCGTCTCTTAAAGCATTCCAAAAAATACACATCACAAAATAAGTAACAGAAAAAATAAATTACATGTAATGCGAAATATCTGGTAAACAGACCGAACCATTTCATGCACAGTACGAAACAACTGGTCGGACTGATCGGTACATTTTATTCAGTTAATACACACGTGACAACGTGAAGCCACAAACCGAATTGCAATGCTCCTGCTGCGTAAATGATTTGTCAGTGATAAAGTGCTGCGGTGGTAAACAGAACAGTGTTGCCACATGACACATTTAGAACACGCAAAAGGTCTCTGACCGATGTTTTCGGTTTAGATGTTAAAGATGCGATTAATTATCATAAAACCGGTTGTACCTTGATTCCACAATGAAAGAGGATTAGTAGCTATAAACGGACTCTAAATTCCTTAGAAGATTTTAGCACTTTTTTTTGGTTTGAGTCATCACTTTTCTGACTGGTTGGATGCAGACCTCTTCATCTGAGCGTAGCACTTACAACTTACATCCTCTATTATTTGCAGGACGCATTCCAGTCTCTATCTTCCTCTAAAATTTTAGCACTCTACAGCTCCTTCTAGTACCATGGAAGTCATTCCCTTATGTCCTAACAGGTGAGCTATCATCCTGTCCCTTATACTTGTTGGTGTTGTCCACGTATTCAAATGGTTCAAATGGCTCTGAGCACTATGGGACTTAACATCTACTGTCATCAGTCCCCTAGAACTTAGAACTACTTAAACCTAACTAACCTAAGGACATCACACAACACCCAGTCGTCACGAGGCAGAGAAAATCCCTGACCCCACTTGGAATCGAACTCGGGAACCCGGGTGCCCACGTATTACTTTGCTCTGCAATTCTGCACAGAAGTTCCTCATTCCTTACCTCATGAGCAGACCTACTTCTCAAAATTCGTCTGTAGCACCACATCTCAAATGCTTCGATTCTCTTCTGTTCCGGTTTTCCCTCAGTCCATGTTTCACTATCATACAATGCTGTGCTCCAGACGTACATTCTCAGAAATTTCTTCCTCAATTTAAGGTCTACACTTCATACTAGTAGACTTCTCTTGACAAGGAATTTCCTTTTGCCAGTGCCAGTCTGCTTTCGATGTCCTCCTTGCACTGTCCGTCATTGGTTATTTTACTGCCAACTCAGTAAAATTCCTTAACTTCATCTACTTCGTGACCATCAATCGTAATATTAAGTTTTCCGCTCTTCTCATTCCTGATACACCTCGTTACTTTCGTCCTTCGTCCTTCTTCACATCTGTGGTCATCAGTCCCCTAGAACTTAGAACTACTTAAACCTAACTAAGCTAAGGACATAAGGACATCACACACATACATGCTCGAGGCAGGATTCGAACGCGACCGTAGCTGCCGCCCGGTTCCAGACTGGTGCTCCTAGAACCGCACAGCGACTCCGGCCGGCGATTTACATTCAATCCAAATTCTGTACTCATTAGACTATTCATTCCAGTCAGCAGGTCATGTAATTCTTCCTTCACTTTCGTCCCAGGATAGCAATGTCATCAGTGACTCGTATCATCGATAGGAATATTAGTCCACCGCCAAACTTTTCTGTTATTTCCATCATTGCTTCTTAGATGTAAGGAGTGAGCAGTAGGGGCGGAAGACTTCAACCTGTGTTATTTAAGGACGTATAAATACTCGCCGCCCGGTATTAGCCGAGCGGTCTAGGGCGCTGCAGTCATGGACTGTATGGCTGGTACCAGCGGAGGTTCGAGTCCTCCCTCGGGTATGGGTGTATGTGTTTGTCCCTAGGATAATTTAGGTTAAGTGGTGTGTAAGCTTAAGGTTGGTTGGTTGGGGAAGGAGACCAGACAGCTTGGTCATCGGTCTCATCGAATTAGGGAAGGATTTGGAAGGAAGTCGGCCGTGCCCTTTCAGAGGAACCATGGCGGCATTTGCTGGGATGATTTAAGGAAATCACGGAAAAGCTAAATCAGGATGGCTGGACGCGGGACTGAACCGTCGTCCTCCCGAATGTGAGTCCAGTGTCTAGTAAGCTTAAGGACTGATGACCTTAGCAGTTAAGGCCCATAAGATTTCACACACATTTGAAATTTTTTTTTTTTAAATACTCCTTGTCCCGTAGCGCCCTCTCTGGATGGTGGCCTTAGTTGCGCCTGAGAAGCAGGCAACCTGGCGCTCTTCCATGTACGCTCTGTCACATATCTCCCTATCGAAGCAGCGCATACCATTCAACGAATTCCGTAATTGTTTATTACATTCACTGAGGATAGCAATGTGATAGCGGTTCGGCGCCTGTGCCTATAGACCTACAGCACCACGCCCAGGCTCACACAGTGGTGAGTACGGACCAGGGCAGAGACTGGGAGTGTTTCCCAGGCGGACGGGCGGTGCGCGGCTGCCGGGCCCGGCTGCGGTCGGAGCGTTGCACTCGGCTCGCTGCTCGGTGCTTTTTGCTCGCACCGTTCGTTTTCTTTGGCCGCCGCCGCTGCCGCTGCCGGTGCCGCTGTCGCCGTCCTTGTTGCTGTCTCGCCCCGGCGCAATCGGCCGGCCGGTCTCACGTTCGAGCCCCGGCTGCGCCGCTGTCGCCGTCTAATTAGCGGCCGCGCACGACCCGGCGACGGCGGGCGGGGGCGGGGCGTGCGCGTGCGTAGCTGCGTGTCTGCGTGCGTGTCGTCTTCCTCTCCGCTGCATACAGCATCACCAACTGTGATAGTGAGAGCTTCGTGGAGGGTCACGCTTACGTGTGTCACTACACCGTACTGACAGCAAGCTGTCGTGGGCAACTTGCCTTGCCAGACGAAACTCTAAGCAACGCAGACAGGACTCATTTGATGTAAGTGTTCATGACACTGTGGAACTCAAACACTGCGTTGGCAAAAGGATCAGCAAGTTTATTCAATGCTCGTCATCTGCTGTGAAGCCATCGTACAAATGTATCACGAGTCAGGAGGGAGATTATAACCCACCAGCTGTCCATAACTTGTGATTTACTTAACACAACATGACTGTGAAGACTACATAACATCATAAAATTGATCGCCAAATGGCATATTAATTTTAAGCACTAGTGAATAGCAGAATGTAATCCCGAAACGTTTTGTATTAAATTTTCGACAATCGGTGATTTTTCACTGGTCACTCTTTCCGAACGTGTCTGGTCGCTATCGAAGAGTTACTTGACTGGTTCTGAAATGCTTAATGAAATAACATTTTATGCGTTTCCAGCTACAACTTGGTGCTTAGTAGGTACATTAAGGACATAGGTTGAACAGATATTGAGGTAATCGTGCAGTGATGAAGGGACATGCTTGAAACTAGTCACCATTAACGAAGATTGTGAACGCAACTGTGACAGGAAAATTAAGAAAAGATGTATTAATTACTTTGGTTTTTGACACACGCAAAGCCAGATATGGATGTTTGCAATCAAAGTCCGACGCTCTCTATCGGAACGAAAAAACAAAAATGTCTCGAGTGATATAGGCCAAATAATTAATATCAGCAATCTAAGCTGGAATTACCACGTGAAATATGCTTTAGGCAAAGCAGATGTCGATCTGAGATGTACTGGAAGAGTCATTTCGGCTTCTTGTTGCGGCTGACAGCTATCGACCAGGTGTGGTGTCTATCTGGTGACGTGTAACATTCAAAGTGTGCCAAGTTTAGCGATTCTCTGCCCGCAGTTGTTCGTCGGCGTGCATGAAACAAATGGCACAAACCCTTTGTAATACGTGTTAAACATATAACAGTAGTACACTCATAAAACAACAACATCAATAGTATACTGTAGCATACTGCTATATCATGGAGCCTCTCACTGTTTGTCTCTCTCTAGTCGTTTAATCCAATCCGACTCTCCATCACCCTGTGAATTAGCACGCTAATTTCTTCTGAACTGCACAGTCTCTCCAGGTCTTTCCAGTTTCTAAGCCTCTACTTCTGCGATGCCATCAGTCCATCTCATTCTTTGCCGCCCTCTCCTCCTTGTGCCTTCGATCTTCCCTAGTGTTAAAACCTTTCCCGGCGAATCACGCCTTCACATAAGATCCTTCTCATAAAGTTCCCTAAGTGCCAGATCTTCCAAGAAGCAACCTGGTTCTATTTGCTACGGTACTAACTTTTGCCGTTCATGGATCTCTAAGGCTTCCCTCCAACAAAATTCAAACCAGCCTATTCTACGCCATTCAATCATTTTTATGGTCCAGTTGTCACTTCCGTAAATCACAACTGTAAAGACCATAGCCGTTACTATACTGCCTTTATTGTGGAAGTTACGTCTGTGCATCTTAAAAGACTGTCAAGGTAGGACGTAGCCTTTGTTCCAGGTGACAAGGGAGTCTTGATTTCGTGGCTGTAGTTGAAAATAAAAACTACCTCCATCTTTCTCCTCGCACGTGCCATGTAGTGATGGCTGTAGTGGCGACAGTTTTCATCTCTTTTTTTTGGCATTCAACGTTAGTCCAGACTTTGGACGTCTGTCTTCAGGAAGATTATTTTTAATCAATCTATAGTTGTGGTGGCGACAATTTTCATCGCTTTTTGACATTCAACGTTAGTCCAGAGTTTGGACTTCTGTCTTCAGTAAGATTATCTTTAATCCTTCTACACTTTCTGTCATCTGGATGGTATCATCTGCGTAACTAAGGTTATTTATCCCAGCTATTTTAATTCATGTTTCTTCGTCATTTAACGTGACAACCATCGTAACATGTTTTGCATACAGTCAGAATAAATAAGGCTACAATGTGCTGGTTTGCCGTATCCATTTGTGAATTTTGGCTTCTTATTCTGAATGCGGCAAAGGAGGTGATCTGATACTCCAATGTATTTGAGTACTTCCCGTAATTTACTAAGGTTGATACAGTCAAAGGCTTAAAGAGTCGTCAGTTGATGAATGAAGGGATAGTTTCCTGTAAACCAGAAGTCTGCGGACACCGGTTATGTAATACTGGCTTGTGTTATGATTGCAAACAAGGTAGGATACCTCACAATTTACGCTAGTCAAGCGGCCTGAAGGTGGTGTAATGGAGCACCGAAACTGAGATACAGGTTTTTAATTTTCATTTCGTAATACCTGAATGGTGCTTAGGTTACTAACTGTGCGAGTTGAGTTCGACAGCCTGGTAACGAGAGAGCATTGTCTCTCGAAACGCGTTGTGTACACTGTAAAACAGTTGAATGCTAGCAGTTATTACAGTCAAAAATGTAGCAACCACTACCTCACATCCGTGAAGTAGATGATGTTAAATAGATTTTGAACAATGTTGCTGGTATTCCCCCAGCGTTGTTTTTAGCACTGTTTTCTAGGGACTGTTTCACTCCAGTTTCTAAAATATCTGGTTCTTTGTTGATGATCACTTTACCGAATTTTTTTAAATCATGTATATGATATCAATACTCCACCCAGTGTACAGTTAGGTAATTTCGCTTTACGGGACAGTGTTAACGGTATGAGAGCTGCTGCTATTACGGCGCCGCGGCCCTCCAGGTGGCGACGTAACTCCGGAAGCGGACCAGCGGGCGGCGTGGGTGGTCCCATCCTCCTCACAAGTATGCAGCCGGTGAGGGAGCGGGCCCTTTAAGGTCCTCCGCGCACGTCCTGCCGGCACCGCGTCCCCTCCGCTCATCGGCGCTCCACACACTCGTTATCCTGCCGCCTTATCCTTAAACCCTTACCTCAGCTCCTTGGCAGGTGATTATTCTTGACGGGCCTGTGAGGCACCACTCATGCGGGCGTAATGAGCCAGTCCTCCACGGAATACCGAACACCTGCCACTGTAGCCATCCACCGCAGTGTCTTCCCCTCTCTTCAAATGGTTCAAATGGCTCTGAGCACTACGGAACTTAACATCTGTGGTGATCAGTCCCCTAGAACTTAGAACTACTTAAACTTAACCAACCTAAGGGTATCACACACATCCGTGCCCGAGGCAGGTTCGAACTTGCGACCGTAGCGGTCGCGTGGTTCCAGACTGAAGCGCCTAGAACCACTCGGCCACTGCGGCCGGCGATCCCCGCTCTGGTCTCGCTACAGCTGTATAGCAAATCTCTACTTTTGATCCCACTAATCTGGCGGCGTTAGAGCCACATCTTGAGGGATACACATTTATAACTTACTCCAAAAGATAAGCAGTAGGTGACACAACATTCTCTGTCGCATCGAGTCATCTACTGCTTGTCGTTTGGAATATATTATGAATCTGTACCGCTGAAGATGTGGCTCTGACGGTACGAAACTAGTTGGCTCCAAAATAAAGATTTATGATACAGGTGAAGCAGTGTTATTCATCTTGGTTCAATTTTACAACTGTGGTTGTCCACAATAAAATCTCGCTGCATTCTATTTTATTTATAGATCGGGTTCTGTGGAATCACTGCTAGCCAAAGCTTCACTGGAATGGAACGAGTCAGTACATAGAGAATAATACGATGACTAGAAAATTTGTAGCCGGCCTATGTGACCGAGCGGTTCTAGGCGCTTCAGTCCGGAACCGCGCTGCTGCTACTGACGCAGGTTCGAATCCTGCCTTTGGCATGGATATGTGTGATGGCCGTAGGTTAGTTAGGTTTAAGTAGTTCTAAGTCTAGGGGACTGATGACCTCAGATGTTAAGTCCGGTAGTGCTCAGAGCCTCCCTACAGTAAAAATATAATTATTTATATCATTCACATTCAGCGTAACATAGTTGAAATACCTCCCAACAGTAAAAAATAATTATATCATTCACTTCTAGCGTAACCTCCCAATAAATGAACTCCGTAACCTACCATTAATACAATGTGACTAATCTCTAAAAAAAATTGTAGCTCACTTATAACCTTTCAATAATTGACTGTGAATTTAATCTGGTAAATTTTGACGTCAGCAGTGCTGCGTCATGGCCCTGAAACATCATTCTGAATAAATTCTTACCTCAATAAGGTCGCCGGATAACGCGTATATATCTGCTGCTGTAAGAAATTTTCTGGCACAGCGCAGTGAAATGCTGCCCGATAGATATGTCATGTATAAAAAGAAACAACTGATTTTTCTTTACAATAATCGGGATGACCATGGATTGGAGAAATTAGTAAATTCTTTAAATTGATTTGAATAATTATCAAAAGTTAATTTTTATAAGAAAGATTATTATTAAGATACTTCGTTGCTCAGGCTCCGCCATCGCTCCCCACGACCGGCCCAACCAACTTCATACACACGACTGAAAGCTACTACTACTACTACTACTACTACTACTACTACTACTACATCTACATTCATGCTGTCGTTGCGCGTCAACATTGCTCTTTACTGCATACAACACTGGTCTCTGGTCTGAGATTCTCTTACAGCTTACATATCGCAGGCAGCCCTTGAGCAAACCATCGAAATTACGAAGTGCTTTCAAGTTCTAAGGCCTCCTATCTATTTTATAATTAACTACTCAGGCGAAATCGATGATCGCCCTGCAGACGTACCTATTTTTCACAACGCTGACGCCATGATTCCATGGCAGCTGCGTAGGCTTCTTTAGGAGTCTGTTTTGACCACTGGAAAATCGCTGAGGCAATAGAAGCTCGGCTGGTGAATGTGCGGCCACAGAGAGTGTCTTTCATTGTTGGAAAAAGCCAAAAGTCACTAGGAGGTCAGGTCAGGTGAGTAGGGAGCATGAGGAATCACTTCAAAGTTGTTATCACAAAGAAACTGTTGCGTAACGTTAGCTCGATGTACGGGCATTTTTGTTGCAGTGCAGGAAGGAATTTTGTTTTTCAAAACATTTTCGTAGGATGCATCTGTTACCGTAGTGCCCTTTGGAACGCAATGGGTAAGGAGTACGCCCTCGCTGTCCCAGAACATGGACACCATCATTTTTTCAGCACTGGCGGTTACCCGAAATTTTTTTGGTGGCGGTGAATCTGTGTGCTTCCATTGAGCTGACTGGCGCTTTGTTTCCTGATTGAAAAATGGCATCGACGTCTCATCCATTGTCACAACCGACGAAAAGAACGTCCCATTCGTGCTGTCGTTGCGCGTCAACATTGCTTGGCAGCCGTGTGGTCGTCCGTCAGCATTCGTGGCACCCACATGGATGACACTTTTCGCATTTTCAGGTCGTCATGCAGGACTGTGTGCACAGAACCCACAGAAATGCCAACTCTGGAGGCGATCTGTTCAACAGTCATTCGGCGATCCTCCAAAACAATTCTCTCCACTTTCTCGAACATGTCGTCAGACCGGCTTGTGCGAGCCCGAGGTTGTTTCGGTTTGTTGTCACACGATGTTCTGCCTTCATTAAACTGTCGCACCCACGAACGCACTTTCGACACATCCATAACTCCATCATCACATGTCTCCTTCAACTGTCGATGAATTTCAATTAGTTTCACACCACGCAAATTCAGGAAACGAATGATTGCACGCTGTTCAAGTAAGGAAAAGAAAACGTCGCCATTTTAAGTATTCAAAACAGTTCTCATTCTCGCCGCTGGCGGTAAAATTCCATCTGCCGTACGGTGCTGCCATCTCTGGGACGTATTGACTATGAACGCGGCCTCATTTTAAAACAATGCGCATGTTTCTATC
Organism: Schistocerca gregaria; assembly: GCF_023897955.1. NCBI lineage: Eukaryota > Metazoa > Arthropoda > Insecta > Orthoptera > Acrididae > Schistocerca > Schistocerca gregaria. The sequence continues at coordinate 164,255,001 of NC_064929.1, read as the reverse complement.
TCTTTCCAGTCCGGAGAAAAAAAATCGGAGGCCTTAGAACTTGATTGCACCTCGTGCATCTGCTCGAGTGCGCTAGCAACAAATTCCTTAATCATGGACCTCTTATTACAGCTTGGTGGCCAGAGCTTCCACTGATTCTTCTCGTTCTTCTTGAGCAAGCTTGTGGCCACCTGCCTTCCATTATCGGTTGAAGAAATGGTACAGCTATCGGGCTATCGATTCTCTTTTCCATAGGGTCGACTAGAGGTCTTACTCGCCACCGCTGTACTGCCTGGTGGCTATCGTTACGCCTTGCTTTTTCAGAAAAGTAGGAGGACAACTTGTTGCGAGATGAGGGAAGCGCGCTCCGTGTCGAGTCTGTCTGCAGGACCAATCGGATCGGAGCCGACCTCCGCGGACTGGTTTAGAAACCTTTCAGCCGTCAGCGGCGCGTTCGGCCGGCGGCGGACACCACAACAATGAGCGCGCGCTCGCAGCCGCTGAGGCCGGGTCGGCCATTAACATTCCCGGGCCGGCGACGTCGTCGGCGGAGGCAGCGGCCAGTATACATATATCGTGTCGCGGCCAGCGCCTTTGGGCTGTCTGCGCGCTGAGCAGATGCCACACCAGATAACCTGATTTGCGGACCCGCGGAAACCCGACCCGCCGATGGGAAACTGAGTAAATAACGGCCGCCTCCGCGGCGCGGCGCTGCGGTCGCCGCAGGTGCCAGGGCGGGTGGCAGCAGTGGAGCGGCGGGGAAGTCCCGGGCTCTTTATAGCGCCACGCTCCGGATAATGCGGCCGCGCTCATTTGTACTAATTTGCTGGGTCGCCGCTCGTAAAGTTTTCGGGTGCGCTCCGCAGCCGCCCTCTTGCCGCTTCTGCGCCCACTTAAAAACAACGAGACGCCCAGCCGGCCGGCTGATGCAGGTGTTAAAATCGCCATGACAGGCGTCGCTTTCTTTCCCTCGTCTCGGCAGGGCTCCACTATTTTCCGTTCTCACTTCAACAGGTGCTGAAGTTTTTTTGTGTAAGCGAAGCTACCGATACCGCTTTGATCTGTGAAGAATTGATGTTGTGACGTTTGACATTATCTACACCTACATCTACATACAGGGTGACAATTATTGAACGACACGAAATAAAATCGTCATAACTTCAGAACTGTTTGCGTTAGCACGTCCAAACTGCACGGTCGGCCTCTGAGCTCGATAGGAATTAGTATACATATATTGTTTAGTTCAGTGACGAAGCCCACTTTCATTTAGATAGGTTCGTCAAGAAACAAAATTGGTGCATTTGGAGCATTTAGTATTCGTATTTCACGATCGAGAAGTCTGTTCATCGTCAGCGGGCGACTGTGTGATACGCAATGTCCAGTCACGGATTAGTTTGTGTAACGTTCCTTGGTTTAACGGTGGCTACCGAACAGTACGTGAAGATTTTGGAAGATGATTTCCTCCCCATTATCCAAAGTGACCAAGGTTTCGACGAGAGGTGGAGCATGCAAGATCGGCCTCATAGAAGCAGGAGAGGGTTTGATGTACTGGAGGAGCACTTCGGGGCCCGCATTGTGACTCAGAGCTACTAACATAAGTCTCGATTAGCCACCATATTCTGCATGCAACTACTTTTTGCTCGTCTATATTAAAGACAAGGTCTACAGGAATAACCCTATCTGAGGATGGTCATTAGGGACTGAAACTGGTCATGGTCTAAAAAATTCATATTGTCCTCACCGGAGTGTGCGCTGATATGAAACTTCCTGGCAGATTAAAACTGTGTGCCGGACCGAGACTCGAGCTCGGGATGTTTGCTTTTCGCGGGTAAGTGCTCTACCAACTGAGCTATCCAAGCACGACTCACGGCCCGTCCTCACAGCTTCACTTCTGCCAGTATCTCGTCTCCTACCTTCTAAACTTTGCAGAAGCACTTGCCCGCGAGATGCAAAGGTCCCGAGTTCGAGTCTCGGTCCGGCTCACAGTTTTAATCTGCCAGGAAGCTCCAATTCATATTGTGATCAAAGACTGAAATAAAAAAAAACATTTGATCACTGTTTGTATAGGCGACCATGTCGCAGTTGGTGAAAATGTTCTTTTATAAATATACGTATATAATATTATTGCATATGGAAGTGAGGATCGGATTATTGTTTTTATCACGATGTTTTTATCATGATAGTTCAGGGGGCACACTGAAGTACTTGATAGTTTATGTGCAACCGTCTTGAAATCATTCACAGGGCCGTGCGTTTTCTTTGATCACCACCGTACTTGTTTAACTGCAATGGCACAGCCACGGAGGACCAAGTGCAATAATACCGTGGTCAGGTAATACTGGGTTCTGGTTCTTCACTCCACTTTCATTCGTGCTACAATCACATACGCGTACCTGTACTGCTGTATTCTGATTACCGTGCTACTCAAGGCCATTCCACAATAACTAGAGCCTATGCCACCAAGCCATGCTGTGTATGAGTACTCTGAGCTATTGCGATAGTACACGGAGGCAGGATGAAGTGAACTGCCAACAGCACAGTCCACTAAAAGCGCGGTAGATGTACGGCTTAGCATTCAGAAGACGCAAGTTTTTTTCCTGTCTCGATGCCTCGCGGGATCCTCGACTGTCAGGCGGCCACCGGGTTGACATTGCGCATGCGTGCATCACCCCCGGCGCTGAGTGGAAGCGGTTGCGCAGTTATCACAGCGCAGTTATCACGGCGCAGTGCAGCGTGGCTCCCGACCTGCTTTATAGGCGCCGAGCGGCGACAAATTCGCCCTCTGGCTGAGCAAAACCAGGCTCGCTAAGGGCTGAGTGCTCCAGATTCCGCGTTGCTGCTATGCGTCAGCGTCGGCTCGGAAAAAAAAAGGGATGGGCCGAGAGAGCGAGGAACAAGTGTTTGTGTGTCTGCGGCTGCGCGCTGGAGGGGCAACGCGCTTGTAAACACACTTACCGCTGCCGCCGAAAATATATATAAACACACCCACACACACAAGCGTAAGCACACTGTGTTACAAACTGCAGCAATGCTTATACCTCGATCGGAGTAACAAAGCAATTGACAGCTAGACACGGAAAGGGCTGATGTTGATTGTTTCACGGCATTCGCATGCACAATATGGGAATAATCCAGTATACACATGACTCGGTGTGTAGGGCGACCGATGGCGTGCGTTGCAGAACTGTGTCGAGAACGTGTGGGTTGTCTGGGAGACTGGGGCGCCGTAATTTGCCGCAGCTCAGAGCTCCACTGCCCCCGGGCGATCGCACTCACTGCTCGACCGCTCCAGTAATGACAGGTTGGCCCGCGGGCTGGAGAAAGTGGCGCGGCGTAGAAAGCCACACCGCCCTCCTTCTGATGGCGCAAGGCTCGTGCCGAACTCACACTCCACCCAGTATAATCTCCCTCTCCCGACTAGAGGCAAAGGTACCTCACCCTTTAACAAACATTCACAGTAACATCTATGTACTGTTTTGCCTCACAGATATATAGTGATCTTTTGGCTGCCCCGTGGATGACGTGCATAAACTGTTCACCAGTGCGCCGGTCTCGCCGCTTCCATTTTTGCAGTTATACGGGATGTTTCACACGTTATGCTCAATATTCGGGAATGTGACAGGAATGATCGTCTGAAACGAAAATATCAAGTAAACATGCTCTCTAAAACTCATACCTTACGAGCTATGGCCAGTTCTTGATCTTCGATACTTCAAAACAAATCTCTTCTGCTGCAAGCATTTTTCTTTCCATATATCGGGAAGTGGTAGGATGGACCAAGGCAAGAAGAAATGTCCAGTACACATGTGCTCTAAAATGTATACATTAAGCGCTAAAAGCACTTGTTCATCTTCACTACTTTGAAACACTTCTCTTCTAATGGACAAGTGTTCGTAACTTGTAAGGTATACATTTTAGGGTACACGTTTAGTGGACTTTTTTTCTTGTTCTGGTCCATACTATCACTTCCCAAAATACGGAAAACAAAGAGCTTCCAGTAAAATATATTTCTTTCACAGTATCGAAGATCAAGAATTGGTCATAACTCTTAAGATCTGCGTTTCAGGGCCCACGTTTACTTGACTTTTTTTTGTTTCGGGTGATCATTCCTCTCACATCCATGACTATTGACCATCAATTCTGAAATACCATATACACGGCTCACTCGCGATTGTGGCGTAACACCCGTAATCCCTCAACATCTGAAGAAACCTACTAATTCGAAAATTAACAAATCAATTCCTGAAACTGGTGTTTCCTCAAGGACCCTGTTGTTTTTTAAATGGCCTTTCCACATAGACTCTTGAACTATTTTACTTAGCCCGGTATGCGTCCATTATTTTACTGCTTCGTGGACTGGATGCAAATACCAAAGGTAGACGTCCGAAGACGTGTAATCGAGAGCGTGTGGGTCACTTCTTAACTAGGCTCTTGGTTACCTGCTTCCGTAGTTTTGCGGTCCACAGGCATGTGTTATCACGCTATTGCTACCTCAGCTGAAGCTACGCCTGCCTGAAATTATTTTTGTTTATTTATAGACGCAATTACACTCTTATGACAGAGCCATAACCGGTTTCGGCCATATAATGACCATCTTCAGATTCTGAAGGCGGCATACACTGAACATAGGTTCATGCGTTGTCTAACTTTTTCATCAGATGCCAAATGTTCCGACCTGTACATTTTAGAAATCAAACTATTTTTTTCGTTCATAAAACTCTTGTGACCTGCCGTCTACATTTCTCATGTCGTCTTGATTCCTAGACACTTGATCTCTGTAACTTCTACCACTGTGTTGCCTACTTTAACTGTTTGGTGTATTTCTGCTTTCAGAGTCTAATGGTTTGTTCTCCTTTGTTACAGGTGAGTGCAAACACAGGCAGGAGTCCAGAACGAGTACCTTCCCTTTTCGGGTGAGTGACTTCGCAACAAATAAAATCTTGAACGAATATATTTCGTAGTTATGGAGCTGTCTAAAAGAGACAATGGAGGTTCTGTGCGTCTGTTCCCGACGTATAAAGTATGTTGTTATTTGAGCGGACAACAGTTGCACTGATATGTAAAGCAATTTTTTAAATTTTTTTTATATAGGTATATAAAACTGTCTTTCCGATGAGGGGAAAATCAGGAGGGAAAATTAAGGTTTACATCCCGTTGACGACGAGGTCATTAGATATGGTGAACAACCTCGGTTTAGGGAATTATATGGGGAACGAAGTCGGCTGTCTTATTTTCAAAGGAACCACTCCTCCATTTGCCTTAAGTGATTTAGGAAAACCACGGAAAACGACCTAAATATGAATTTATATTAAAAATTAAGAAATTCCTCCAGCTGCATTTAAGGTGTCGATTTTATTTTTGCAACTAGTTTCATCGTTGTAACAACGTCATCTTCAGGACCATACACTTTTACACGTCAACGGCGTGCGGCTGATACTAGAAGTCACATGGTGAAAGGGAGATCAAAGGCAAAACTAAACGGCTGCGTCTCCTTTATTAAGAAAAACTCTGGGATTCTCGTATTTTCCATTCACCCACATAACGTCTTCTTGGTAGCGCTAAAATGGTTCAAATGGCTCTAAGCACTGTGGGACATCTGAGGTCATCAGTCCCCTATACTTAGAACTACTTGAACGTGACTAACCTAAGGACATCACACACATCCATGCCAGAGGCGGGATTAGAACCTGCGACCGTAGCGGCTCTGGACTGAGGCGCCTAGAAAAGCTCGGCCACAGCGGCCGGCGGTAGCGCTACTTTTACGAAAATTAATGTAATAGGTAGGCATGTTGCGGTATCAGGATCCTCATTCGAGACACGTTTCGAATGCCCCATCGAGTGTCCTGTGACCGTACACAGTGCTGTGAGTGGGGAATCCATGTTGGTTGCACCGAATGCTAGGAGGTGTCCGCCGTTGTAAGTTGTGGCGCGCTGCAGCGCTGAGCTGGGATGTGGCGTCGCCGGCTTGCCTTGGCGTCGTTCCAGGAAGCGACGCCGCCGCTGTGTGACGGACGGCGCCGCTGGGGCGACCGACGCCGCCGCCACCGACGCTCAGACGGATGGCCGTGTTTTCTCGACCGAAAATACTGGCGCCGCGCCGCTGCCATGCGCAGCTGTAAGAGCGAGCCAGGGGCGAGTGCCTACCATCAGTGCACGCTGGAAGCTGCCCTGAGCCAATGCCACTGCCTGATCTGTACGCGGCTGTTTCCTCTTATCTGTACAATACCTGCGTGTCCTCAGAATCGTGGTAATGACTGAATAGCCTCAGCGTTGAGAACGGCTCCTGTGTTTACTCTGATATATAGCCAGTGTTTTTATGGCGACCATGACAGGACATTTAGTATTTAGCATGACAGAAACGAAAGGAAGAGTAGGGTTACGTGTCTCATCAACAGTGATGTCATTAGAACCTGGCAGCTTTATCACTGTCAGTATGCTCCCATGTTTTCTCAGATACGTAGCTACAGTAATTATGGCGACCATGACAGAACATTTTGGTTTTAGGAGGGAGAAAGCAAAAGGAAGGAAGATATTTAGTATGTAGGGTAACGCTGCTATCGGTGGGCCAACTCTAATGGTGGGTTGACTGGCTTTTCTGTGAATACTGACTAAAGGCGGGGGATAGATGTCAGTACGTGTATTCCGTTTTGCCAAAGATTCGTCCTTTTAGTGTTGAATTGTTCCACAAGGACGCTAAACAACAATGAAAATTGTAAGATTTGCAGTAGGTTCTTAAAATTGACTGTGTGATGGTTGCAGCGACTTAGTGTTATAGTAATAGTGACTAAATTTGCGCAGCCATCATTGGAGATTATGAAGAATTCACACCATTTAGTCATTTGCGCAATACAAAGTCACGTGCTCTGCATAGAGATTAGGTGGTGTTAAGTGAGTGAGTTGCCTTGAATGAGCAACCTTCAATTTTGTCTATTCTTAGGCCTGAGTAGCCCACTATAGACAAAATATAAGTAATTTCATTTTCATTGTATGTTTTCTAGCAGTTGTAAGTGTTTTGGTAATCAGGAGAACGTGGTTTTTTCCACCTTCGAAAATATTTCAATTTTTAGCCTCTTTAGTTCCGAATACATGTTATTTGGTTTCAGGTGCCAACATAAAGCTCCTAATAATGAATATGTGAACTGTATTGATACTTATTTAGATGGAATTTAACAGCTATTATACTATAGCCCATTGACAAAAACCGGCTGGCGCAATTGAGGAAACCAGTCCATTTGACTCGGCTCGTGACACATCTTTTTATTTCTCAAATATTTCATTAACAGTGACTATTTAGGTCTTCTATATCTACTGTAGTGAAATACCAAAGATAATATTCAAGTTAACGTGAAAATAAAACATTTAATGCAATGACGTATTTTCTTTAGGCAGCCCATCGGTAGCAGCCTTTCCCTAAAATAAAAGGAAGGAAAGGCGACCAAAGGATAAGTGAAAGCAAGCGTCTCATCGGCCTTGACATCGCTAGAGATTGAACAGTCTTATTTCTGTCAGCATGTTATTAAATAGTCACCCGCTGCATTTTTCTGCGTGTATGTCAAGGCTACTGTAGAGATTTTGATACGGCTTTCACTAGTAGATAGGGGTTTCTTTATATAATTTTGTAAATATTTGCGCAAGTGAACTACACTGCCCCTCCACGTTTTTTCTGTCTGTACGTGACCACTAATTTCAGGATCTACTGTGACAATTTTGATATGATTTAAGTAGCTCACGCCAAGGAAACTCTTAGTAGGCACGACGTACTCGATAAATATCATGAACTATTTGCATGAAATATTTATAAATTATGTAAACAAACATTCCTCTCCCTTTGCATGAAATATTTATAAATTATGTAAACAAACATTCCTCTCCCCGCGAGTCTGTTTGTAAATAACTCGCCCTGTGAACGGTAGTCTTCCTTCATTGTTGTTGCTGAACTGAATGGAGACTTAGAGTGCAACATCCTATTTGACACAGCTCCTCAGCGAACATTTCTGCTATGCATCTGGACTGCACTGTCGTAGAAACCATGAAAACCATTCGCGGCGGGTCCTTTATCTTAGAGCAAAACAATATTCAGATCGACTGGTGCAGAGAGATGGACAATAAATTTGATACCAAGTACGCACATCTGATGCTGAACTGTGTGTTCTGCAGCTGAGATTATAACAATAGGTATACAAGCGGGAGGACGTATACAGCTGATGAAAGAGATAGGTGAAGCAAATGGTATCGTTAGGTGTCGTCCTAGCTTCACCATAGACACCTCCGCAAGGTGGGACTCCATAGCATGCTGTAACCGAGTCTATGGTTCTGGTACGTTAGTTGCGGTGTGGATCATTCCCAAGCTTTCCTGCGTTCCGTTCATAAAGGACAGGCCGGAAACACTCATAACCGAGACGCGGAGACTTGTCATTCGTCCTCGACGCCTGTCAGCACAGCGTGTAGGCATCTCCGCAGTACACGCCAGCTCTGCAGGTTGCCTGGTTGCGTTGACTGCCTCCTTCAGTCTAGTAATATCACGGGGTTCGTGTCGTGAATCTGCAACATACGCTGGATATTACCGGAAGTTGAAACAGGTTCAGAGCTGCAATCAGCGTACATTGCAGAGTTGACAGCCGAGTTGCTTTACTGTGCTTGTAGTCCTGGGGAGTTACGTGAAACGTTACGAGATCGCCGACTTACAGGGTTGCAAACGTATGATAATTTGATATATCAATAAAAATTCATAATAAAATACCATATAGAATCATTGTTTGTCAAGAATTAGGCGACCACATAACAAAACAAGAGACTTCGATAACAGTTACGAAAAAATAAATAAAAATTAATGTTACATGTAACTCGCCAAAAAATAATTTTCTTGGACCTAGGAAGAATGTTAGGAAATAATCTTGGCACATTCTCCAAAGTTTACAGTTGTACACATTGGATATTTCATAAAAGAAACGTAAAATCTTTTAGAATAAAGAGTGAAATATTTTAATAGTGTGAAATTGTTTTGCTGTGTAACGATAAATATCATTTGTGTTCTGTAAGGCCTCGTAGAAAGTATTGTTAAGAAACTGATGAAATCAGTTTTGGTTATGTGTGAATGCGCATTAATAGTTAAAGCTATGGCCTTGCCAAAAAGCTCTGATTGGCACGGTGATCTGATTTTTTCCATTTTTCATGCCTTACATGGCTTTAATGACAACAACATATACATCGAGAAATCCCTGTTTCCGTGGATGTCCCATTAGTTAGTTAGTTTCCCAACTTTTTCGTGTCATCAATGGCGTCACCCAACGGTCGTTTCCTTAAAACTAGGGATGGTGGTTGTAGCAGAAACAAAAGGTTTTCGGTTATACCAGTTTCTTTTTTCACGCCAGTTTAACATGATTGCTCAAAATAACCGGCTTCCGAAATAACCGATTTTCTGTTTTTTATTATTATTTCATATAATAAACGTTGTAATTAGATTGAAAAATGTTGACTTCTCAGTTTCAAGATACATAGAATCAAATTATTAAATTAAATAGGCAAATAAGAGGAAAAATTAATCCGTCCACCATATGGTACCTATCTCGAAAAGTGATAATTGTGTAGAACTTTTATTTTCACAAGTCCGTCTTGATCACATTAATTTCTTTACACTTTATGAGCGGTTTCGGCTTATCGCCATCTTCAGGTCGTTGAAGTATTCTGACACAAATCATCGTCAATTACACATCTGAGTGCATGGTACGATCTGAAGATGGCGATAATACTCAATTGGTGTACCTTGATGTCTCAGAACATGTCCTACCAACCGATCTCTTCTCCTAGTCAAGCTGTGACACAAATTTCTCTTCTCACCAATTCCATTCAATACCTCCTCATCTAATCATCAGCATTCTTCTATAGCACCACATTTCAAAAGCTTCTATTCTGTTCTTGTCTAAACTATTTATCGTCCATGTTTCACTCCCATACATAGCTACACTCAATACAAATACTTTCGATGTTAACAAATTTCTCTTCTTCAGAAACGCTTACCTTGCCATTGCCAGTCTACATTTTATATCCTTTCTACTTCCACCATCATCAGTTATTTTGCTCCCCAAATAGCAAAACTCCTTTACTACTGTAAGCCAAACAAATGCCGAGAAATATCGGTTATTCAGAACTGAAATACGGGTATGTTTCAACACGTCGGTTTTTCCCATCCCGACAAGAAACTCGTATCTCCGACATTTTGGCATGTCGGCGCGGTATCGCATTGTTCATTAATCGTGCGCCGCGCGGTATACAGTAACAGACGCGGTGCGCGGCAAGTTGAAGCACCGGCAGCGGCAGGGATCGGGTCGCCTCGCCACCCGGGCGCACCGCGGACTTCCGGCGGAAGCGGCCGCCGCAGCAGACCCTTCCTCCCCCCCCCCCCCCCCCCCCCCACCGCGTCACCGCCCCCACAGCTCCGCTCCCGCCGCAGAAGACGCGAGACGCGGCGCAGCGCCTTGAGCAAAGTTTGCTCGCCGGCGGCGGCGGCGGCAGCTCTTGCCTCGGAGTTTGCGCCGTACATCAGGCACTGCGTGGGGCTGCGGCGGCTGAGTTATCCGCCCCCACCGCCCCCGCAGCCTCCGGGAGACACACCGCCGGGCCGCTCTGCTCCACTGCGTTCTGTAGCGCCGACCCACTCCACAACACGGCGCCGCTGCCTCGCCACATACAGGCCTACGCTGCCGCACCCACCTTAAGCATACGAGGCTCTGTCGTAAATTTTCAGTTATCACGACGAAGAAAAATTATCCGAGAAGGCAGCAAAGAGTGAAAAGTCTGTTCGGTGTAGTCCCCACTATTTCAACGGAAAGTCCTTCGAAAATCCAGTCCTTAGGAAGGAGATTGATGGCCGATTGCGCTAACCCCGATCCAAAAAGCAAGACAACCAATGCCTGTGCTCACGGTTGAAAGTAAACCTCGTTAAAAATGTCTCTGAGGTGCAGGACCGCAAACGTCGTCAGCCAACCGTACATTTGACCGCTGTTAACTCCGGGTACTGCCCTGGAGGTCCAACGATGTTAACAGAGATATGAATTTGCACACGGCAGCCAACATACATAGATGTTATATAGAATCACTGGTGAGTGACGTCATTGTCACATGTTCTCACCTTCGTCAAGAAGCAGAACTGTGTTTATAACTCGCCATTAGTCCGTTTATGTTTGAAGGAGTGGATAACAAAAGAGGAGCTCAAAATTTATCTAAGTAGGAGATGGCTATACTTCTCGAATTGGTCGGCGTGAATGCATTAGTTCTTCAAAGTAAAAGAACTGACGGCTGCATTATATAAGAAGAAAAGTACAGTGTCACGTCACGATCTATTTTTTTCTTTTTTGTGTTCGTTCAAAAACCTATGTCATTTAAATATAAAATTAATCAAATAAATTTTAATTATCTCATATAATTGTCATTTTTATGAAAAGCTATAAACGTAATTCAAAAACCTTGGTTTCAGTGCAAACCGAAAATTCGGAATTAACGATCTCTTCAAAACATTGTTATCATTATCATACAGTGAAAAAACTGCAAATTAAGTTTATTCTACATTTTTTAATTTTTTGGACCAAGGCTCCCCCACCCCCCACCCCATGCAACTATCAAGAACGCTAGCACAGAGCCACACTGCCTCTCAAAATCGGTGCATCATATTTTTATACATGAAACACGGGTGGAAAACTTAGAAGTCAAATTTCTCGACAGTCTTAGAGTTTGGTCAGACTGCTTTGGAAGACGTACGCTGATGAGCCAAAACACTATGAGTACCTGCTTAATAGCTGGTTTGTCCGTCTTTGAAACGAAATACTTCACTGATCATGCGTACCAGCGATCCGACAATTTCTTGGTAGGTTTGTGGAGGTTTGTCGCATTAGATACCTATGCACATTCACGTGAATAACGGGCCGCTGATTGGCATACGGCTTCCGCGTGATTTACTCACTAACGTGAGTTCACTATAATGCTCCTCAAACCAGTGTAGCACGGTTCTGGTTCCGAGACACGGACGAAACACTACTGAAAGATGGAATCGCCGTCGGGGAAGACATCAAGCATCAAAGGATACAGCTGGTTCGCAGTTGTCAGTGTATCTTCGATTACTACCACAGCTCTCACGCAAGTTTACGAGAATGTCTCCTATAGCATACTACTGCTCCCACCAGCTTGCGTCCTTATCGCGCTGCACGTTTCAAGCCGCCGTTAACCTCGATGACTTTTGTGGAAACGGGTATCTACCTAGAGTAGCAGGAATGTGATTCAACCGAAGAGCCGACGCTTTTCCAATGGTCGACAGTCGAATCTTGAAGCGCACACACACACACACACACACACACACACACACACACACACACACACACATGAACAGTATAAAACCATACACACAACACAAAAAGAAGACGAAAGATAAACGTGCAGCGACAGTTGGCAGCACTACACACTGTAAACAAACATGTTGATCACAAAGTGAAAAATGCAAGTGAGGTAAGTGATGTGTTGTAACAAATTTAGTAAAAAACGCTGAAAATGGGCCACCTGGTGCGTGGGGGATAAAGAACACATCTCCAGGACCACACATATGGAGTCTCGCGGTTAAGGCGCTCAGTCCGGAACCGCGTGACTGCTACGGTCGCAGGTTCGAATCCTGCCTCGGGCATGGATGTGTTTGATGTCCTTAGGTTAGTTAGGTTTAAGTAGTTCTAAGTTCTAGGGGACTGATGACCGCAGATGCTAAGTCCCATAGTGCTCAGAGCCATTTGAACCATCACACATATGGACTAACGGACTGGAAATCGTAGCATAGAACGATAATTTCACCTCACGAAATTTGTGCTACAATGGTTATTTATGTTCTGAAAATCAAGACAGAAATCTGACAAAATGTAACAGGGTAATATATTATAACTATTAAATAATACATCCAACGTGTGTATAAAAAGGAACATGTATTACAGACCACTGAAAATGATTCACAAATAAAAGAACCGAAACGCGTATGGCAATAAAGAAACTGCCTTTCATATAGTAGCATAGACGGAACACACTTCCAAGAATTGTGAAGCAATAAGAAACGACGGAAAACAGAAGAAATAACGATTCTACGAAGGGTTGCACGAGTGTTTTGTAAGTAGTCTCCTCCCAAACTGCTTGCGTTTCCTAGTGTTCTACCAACGAATTGTTTTTCTGCATCTGCTTTATCTTCCGCCTTAGTAGTTCCGTGGTCAGAGCGGCTGATTGAAATGCACAGGAGATTGGTTCGATTCTCGGTACCGCCAGGGATTTTTCCTTGGTCTAAAACGAGGTGCACTAAACCTCGTACGGGCAACTGAGGTGCTACTCGATCGAACAGTAGTGGTTACAAGGCCCAGAAACCCGGCACCTTGCAACAGAGCGTAGTGCTGACTGTGTGGTCCCCCATAATGCACCGAGTGACGTCATTGCCAAAGGATGACCCGGTAGTAGGTCGGACCCGGCAGGCCAGTGTAGGGGCAGAAGGCAAAACTTTGCCTCTTGTTTATCTGCTTTACCTAAGACTGAACTTAGGTGACAATTCCATTTCACGTCCTCCTCCTATTTTAGCACACAGGTAATTGTACGAATTGACCGACACCAGTTGTGACTCAGAGATATTGCAGTAATAGGATAATGTGTCTCTGCGTTTTGTGAAGAGCTCAGTTTTATATTGGTGAATATTTAACGCAATCCGTTTACCTTTGCCAACGCACCTCTCTTAAGGTACTTCATCATCTGTCCTCAGTTATAAATATTGTTTGTCACACCATCTGATCGTGCAATGTCGATTCGGTGAATATTGTATCTTGTATGTTAAAGAAATCGACTGTCAATCTGAGCGAGTTGCGACGGAGAAGGGTATGGACTGTAAAAGCTCCCGCAGTAGTGCGAATAAATGCAGCCGCTATCGGACGGAGAACGGTCCCTCGTTATTCTCAGGTTTGGCCATGACTGGGGGTTGCCCTACCCCTTTCTCCCGGCACCTCTCGCCGTGAATCCCTCCTAGCGCCCCCTTCTTTCTTACCCCTCCCTCTCGCCCTTGCCCCGTTTCCCTCACCCTTACCTCCCTCAGGGCTCTGTTCCCTGATATCGGAACTAAATTTAACTTTTCCCAGAATACGCCGTAAATACATCACGCGGGGATTTCTGGCTGGCGCGTATAATATGAGCCGTAGATCACGCGTTGCTGGCAGGGTTTGGTGGGAGGGTGGTGAGGAGGGGGGGGGGGAGGGTAACCTACGCCGCGCAGCGCAGCCGGAGTGACGGATGGCGTGGGTGGATGGGGGTGGAGGAAGAAAGACCGGCGGTGGGAGAATGGAAGGAGGAGTAGAAAGAGGCTGGAGGAAAACGAGGAGAAGGGGGGAGAGAGGGAGCAAGTAGCGGCTGTCCTCTCTCTGCTTGCGCAGTTTGTGAGGGCGGGAATTACAAGAAGACGTGCTGCAGTTATGCCACACAGTATATATGAAGGCAACAGACGGGCACTGTATGTTCTAGCAGCGTTTCAGTGTGTCAATGACCACGATTTGATTTCATCTCTAATGCAGAACTGCTGTGCTTCAACATCCTGTCCAATTGCCACATATTCAGAACTCAAACCTCAACAGAAGCAGTAATTGGTAAACACCAAGGACGTTCTCGGCTAGGACGGCCAACCGTATATCACATCTTCGTTCTCTACCAGCTCACTGAAAAACTGAGAGAATACGGTTTCAGAAGCTTATCAGACTGGTAAAAATCACCCTGCCTGAAACATTAGATAAGATGAAGCTGGAAAACCGAGTAACTTTGAAACTTTGACAGGGCTCAAGCCAGGAGGTGGTTCATCTTCTGCCTGTTCAGTTTTTCCCTTCGTGAGACTTTCAACTCTCCAGAATTAGAATTTCACTCTGCCGCGGAGTGTGCGCTGAAATGAAACTTCCTGGCAGATTAAAACTGTGCGCCGGACCGAGACTCGAACTCGGGACTTTTGCCTTTCGCTGGTAAGTGCTCTACCAACTGAGCTACCCAAGCACGACTCACGCCCTGTTCTCACATATTTATTTCTGCCAGTACCTCGTCTCCTACTTTACAAGCCTTACAGAAGCGCTGGTAGAGCACGTGCTCGGGAAAGGCAAAGGTCCCGAGTTCGAGTCTCGGTGCGGCACACAGTTTTAATCTGCCAGGAAAGTTTCACTTTCTACTCTACTGTAACGAGCTAAATAATGGTGTTTAAGACACTACACCAGCTGACCGTTCTGAGTAAGTGGTACCTCCTGTTTCCTCAGATGTACAGCGACAGCGTTTATGGCGGCCGTGACAGATCGAAGCAAGTCTATGAATCGTTATGTTATACGAAAGCAAATGCGCTGGACCCTTATATACTGAGGCTGAAACATACGCCAGTATGGGATGCAGGCTAATAATCCCTGAGAATGGCTGGCTTTGAGCACTATGGGGCGTAACATCTGTGGTCATCAGTCCCCTAGACTTAGAACTACTCATACTTAGCTAACCTAAGGACATCACACACATCCATGCCCGAGGCAGGATTCGAATCTGCGACCGTAGCTGTCGCGCGGTTTCGGACTGAGCGCCTAGAACTGCTAGACCACCGCGGCCGGCTGAGACTGGCGAAATAAATAATTTTCAATTAAGTCAAGGCCACAATAGACATTTCAGGTGGCGCACGAGTCGATCCTCTGCAGCTCTTCATTTCGCTACAATTTTCTAGCGTTCCCAGTTTCTTATATACAATGTCATTATCTGGGAAAATCATCATGAAATTTTCAACGTTCCCATTTATAATCGACATATACCAAAACTCGATCGACAGACTCACAGAGATTATTCAGAGATACCTGTACTTTGCCATGTTCTCCAGCAGCTCGTTCCAGGGAATAATGTGATCACGATTTATTCGGTTCGTTACCACAATCACCTTTCTATCTGGGAGAATACATCCACATTAAAACAAATAATAACAATACGGCTAACGCTGTTCGAAAACCGAGCCCGAGATATAACTGAGCACTCCAGAATGAAAGGGTCTCTCTTTTCCTGACTTACTCGAGATCAAAGTCAGCTCACTCATGATAAACAACAAGTTCCTACCTGCGACCTGGAGAGGGTGTCACAAGGTGACTACTGAAGTAAGCAGGACTGTGTTGAGGGATTGTCGGAAGCACATTGGTGGCCCGCCTGACGAGGTACATATTAACACAGTCATCAGTCTTTTGATATAAGACTAATGAGGTGAAACGAGATGGAAGAGGAGGTATAGTGGCTAAGACGTCAGACCACAGCGCCCTCAGTTAGTGGTATCTCCTGTTTCCTCAGATATGTAGCGATAATATTTATGGCGACCATGACAGGACCAAGTAGGTGTGTAACTAATCCCTTTCGATGACAGCAAACGCGATTGGTCGTCGACTGGGGCTGACACATAAGTAAACAAATAAAGCAGGTAAATAATCCGTGAGACAACGGGAATAAATTACCTTCTATGCAAGTCCTGACCATGATGGATCTTTACGGTGATGACGAATTTTTCATTTGATACCGTGCAGCCCATCGGTCTCTCTTTTCCTTCCTTATTCGAAGGCGTAACCAACTTGTATTCATGGTAAGGTGTAAGGTTCAGCCCGTGACTCCTAGAGAAGGCCAGGAGGTCGGTCAGCGATGAGTTGAGGGACGGCCAACAGGCACAGCGTTGTCTCGCCTGACGAGGCGCGTGTTAACACAGCCGGCAGCCGCGGCCGGCGCCGGTCCGCATAACCTTTTGACCCCTGGCGGACTCCCACACCGCGGGCCGTGTTCGCTATTGATTGGTTTGCTTAATTGGACGGTGTTTGGCCGGCGGGCTTGATTGCTCTGGGGGCGCCGTGTCCGCCGGATTAGGGCTGCCTGGGGACGCCACACACACACACACACACACACACACACACACACACACACGGGGGCTGCCCCCGGGACCCGTGGCCGCCGCGCCAGTGAGGGGCGGCGGGGGAGGAGTGACAACTCGCCGGATATTGCCAGTGGCGCCTGGCGCCGCCCACGCTGCCGTGTCCGACGCCGCCTCCGTTGGGGGCGGCGCCGCCGTCACCGCTGCTGCTGCCGTCCCATCACTGGACGCCGACGTGGCGGCTTCTGCCGACACAGCGCCGCCTCCCGTCGCTAGAGGTGCTCTACTGCTTCCCTGGCAGTGCGGAAGGCACCGAATGCAAGAACTCGCGTCACTGCGAAAGATAAAGAATGTAACACAGTACTCTGGGCAAATCACGTAAGGATGTCCCATTTATTTGACCACCTGAAGTCGTCATTTGCCCAGAAATAACGTAAGTAAGAAAACATAACTGCAGGTAGTGTTCTCCTAACTTATATTCTCAATAAGTTAGTAGCAATTCTACATGACCTTATTAGCAACTGAACATAAGATCCGAGTTGACAAGGATACAGTAGGAATATGTCCATGTCCTATTCATAGGAAACATCTTTGGACTCACCGTAAGTGATTCAGGGTAGCCACGAAATACCTAAAACCGATAGGCCAGCGTCATTTTGAAACTATCTCATTTCGTATGCTAGTCCAGTGTCTTAACCACAGCATAATCTTGATTCGCCTGAATACGGGGTATATCGTACTCACACAAACCTTCAGCTGAAGACCGCTCACCGAAAGGAAAAAAAAAAAAAAAAGCACTCAGTCTTCAGGCCACAAGTGGTCCATCGGGACCATCCGACCGCAATCCTCAGATGTATTGTCAATACTAACGCCGGCCGGAGTGGCCTAGTGGTTCTAGACGCTACAGTCTGGAACCGCGCGACCGCTACGTTCGTCACCACTAGCAAGTGGACGATTCCATTTGCGGCACTGTGTGTTAGTGCAAGATGGCCAAAGTCAGCTCTGTGTTACGATTTTAATAACGTCATGCTTACGATTATGGTACACTGTGATTCGATTTATAACAAGTGTTGAAGAGAGGAAGTGGATTACCGAAAAAATCATCGTGCACTCAGGATTCTGTACAAACTTGAGTATGTATGCAGGAGTACTGCGCAGTTGCTGTATTGCTCACTATATGAGAAACCACCAAGTAGGTTGCACCTGAAAAGTGTAAAAATAAAGTAATTGGCTAACCAGCTCGTGGGTTCTTATTCAGCGACCAAAACAGCAGTTGTGCAGCACTTCTATTGGTTTCCGGTATATTTGTATTCTTGCTTCGTGAGTTTATGTCACATTACAAAAATGCATTGACTAAGAAGCTCAAACTTTCTACACCGACAGCGGACCGTAGACCTTAGTATCTGAGATAAATTTCAATTTGGTACCTGTATCAGTTGATGATGAAACGTGATCTCAACAGATGGACAACAGACGGTAGAAAATAATTTTATATTTGATATAATTACAGATTAACAGTTTTAGGATTTTTTTCTTTTCTTAAACTGTGACACCCTTCTTCTTGCCAAATTTCACGATTCTAGTTCAAAGAAAAGTGAAGTATAGATTTTGTTGTTTGAGTTTTCGAGTATCAAAATACGTGACATGAATGGTCGTCGCATCCTTTGATTGCAATGACTTATAACCTTAAATTTTCTACTCCGCCGTGGAAACTTGGGCATTAGTATTTGACATAAATTTCAACATCAAACCTCTATCGGTTTCTGAGAAACAGTGATCTCAACAGGACGACAGACGAACAACAAACGGTAAAAAATATTACGTTATATAATTATAAATTAACAATTTTCGGATTATTTGCTTTACTAGCACTTGCTTCATGGCAAAATACATGATTCTAGATCAAAAGGACAGACTTTGATGACTGAATTTGTATCATAATATATGACAGAAATCCCTTATCGTCTGATATCATTGACTAAGAAACTTAAATTGTTTCCATCTGCAAGGAACCGTAGACCACGGTATTTGCCATAAATTTCAGCTCGATACTACCGCATTTTCCTGATAAGAAGGGGTCAAGGAACAGACAGACAGATGAACAACCAAGTGATTCCGTAAGGATTCCGTTTTTAGGGACAGAACTCCAGATCGCGAAAAAGAGCTACTGCTGTTAGTATATCATAAGAAAGAAAGTTACAGGAAAACATTTCATGCTGGTTAATGTCGATGTGGTAGCTAAATAAGTTGGTTAATGCATAATACATTTTGAATGTAAAGAAAAATGTATGTGGGGTGATCATCTGGGACTCCCTGTCTACAAGGTCTGTAAGTGTTATTTAGGAGACAGCGCGTTGACAGTGGAAAGACTGTACAGCTCGAGTGCTCTGCAAACGTAGTTGAATGTCCCTATCTCAACTCACTGTCAATAGACTCTATTTTCAGGTGGAGATGGGAATGTCAGGGAGAAAAGATGGACGGAGATGTGGTAAACTTTGGACCAGCAGATTCTTCACTAGTATTTTTGTGTGTTGACCCCAGTAGCTAAATGGTCATAGCCAAGTAGCGAAACGAATTACTTGCTGGTCTTTTCAGGGTCGTCCTAAATATTGGCACTGTACATGTGGGGAATATTGTTGAGATCACAGTGGCAGCGAAAAGGCTGTTCTCTTAGAGTTAACTGCAGGTAGAGTTGAGTGTCTCCGTTGGTTGGTAACAGACTCTTGTTTCAGGTGGAGACTGAAGTGTGTAGGGAAAACAAAACAAACTGAGATGGCGTGGTCTCCAGACAGTCAGGCCCTTGTCTACACATTATTGATATGTGTTGTTTACTTTTGTGTGTGTGTATGTGTGAGTGTGTGTTTGCCTCAAGTAGCTAAATGATCAGCATTCTCGTAGCCAAGCATAAAAACGAGTTAGCGCATGTCCGGTCACGGTCGCCATAAATATTGTCGCTGTGCATATGGGGAAAATAGGAGAGACCACTTTGACAACGAAACATCTGTTCAAGTCGTATAAGGTGCAGATACTGTTGAGAGTTGAGACTCAACTAAGTGCTAATAGACTGTAGTTTCAGGTGGAGCTCGAAGAAAGTCTGGAAAGGAATGTGAACTGAGCTGGGGCCGCTCTGTAGGCAATCAGGCCGGAAGCCTACACAAGGACCGGGCAGCGGACAGTTAATCTTCACATCCTTTTCCTGGCGCGGAGCTGCGCAGCGCGGATTATTGGAGCGAGAGCTGAGCCGGCGGCAGCAATAATTCGGAAACGAATTATCTGCGAGGCGCCCGCATAAAGCGCTCTCCTTCGCCCATTTTTTTTCCTACCCTCCTCGCTCGCTTCGTTTCATCTATTTCTCTTTCCTCCTCCTCCTCCACCACCCCCTACTGCTTTTTAAAATATTTTTTTACCCTTTTCATTCTTTTGTGCCCGCGGAGACGAGCGGGCGCAGATTAATCCGCTCGCTACAGCACGAGCCTGAGTCCTCTCCCGCCTGCCAGATAAGCAAATCCTGGCTCGGCGCCCTGCGCGTAGCGCCGGCTGAGTTTCCATTCCGTTTCACCGGCTGTGACTCAAAACTGGCGAACACCGACCGCCACAAAGGAAAGCTTCGGGAAGGGGAGGTTGGAAAAATACAGGGACGAAGGGGCGACCCTGCAAATGCTAAAAGAGTGGCTGCTTTTCCATCTTCCTCCCAGAAACTCCTCGACATCTCTCTTGTGTCGACCGCCATCTTCCTTACACAAACTCTTCGAAAGACACTGACTATACAAAACTCAAAACGCCGTCCGAAAAAGCCTCGGAAGGCCTAACGATACCAACCGACTGCCGTGTGATCCTCTGCCGTCACTACATGCTGGAATGGACGGCACCCCACACCGTTCCTCCAATCGTTGTCAAATTTTGCCGCCAGAGCAACTACGTCTCAGTCAGGTAGCTCCTCAATTGGCTCCACAAGAGCTTAGTCCACCCCATTTATCAGTAGCACTCGGTAGGCTCTGACGGTGACCCATCCAAGTGCTAACGAAGCCCACAAGCGCTTAGCTTTGGTGATCTGATGGGAACCGGTGTTACCACTTTAGCAAGGCATACTGAACTCACTCTGCTCACAGTCATCATCATCATCATCATCATCATCGACATCAAAGGTTAGACCTATACCCATTGGCCTGTTCCGCCTGCTCTGCAGGAATCAACATGGGTTCCGGAAACAACGGTAGTGTGAATCCCAGATCGCCCTGTTCGCCTACGAGACCAGGAACGCAGTAAAAACAGGCATCCAGGTAAATACTGTGCTCCTAGACTTCCAGAAGGCATTCGACACAGTTCCGCACTGCCACCTAACGAACAAAGTAAGAGCGCACAGACTATCACGCCAGCTGCGTGATTGAACTGAAGGGTTTCTAGCTAATACACCATATGTCATTTTCAACGCTTTGAAATCTTCCGACGTAAAGGTCATTCCCGGCGTACCCCAAGGGAGTGTTATAGGACTATTACATTTCACAATATACAAGTTGAACCAAAACTCCACCGACAAGCTTTCAGATGTTGTTCAGAGATACCTTCTATTTTCGTGTAAGGCCTGTTAAAGAGTTATTGCGTTTTGTTTGATATCTTTCCGCAATTAACTCTAAATGCATAGAGTGCACAACACTGCAAATGTCGACGGTTTGTGTCTTGTCTGGAAACAAACTTGTCCCAATCACTCAGGGCATTTGCTGCTGGCGGTAGTAATGGCCACTGTCGTCTGCGCGCACACCTTTTCATTCCGGAATGCTCAGTTATATCTCGGGTTCGTTTTTCGAACAGCGTTAGCTGTACTACTATTGTTTGTTTTAATGTGGACGTATTCTCCCAGTTACAAAGGTGATTGAAGTAACAAACCGCATAAATCGTAATTACATTACTCCCTGTAACGAGCTGCTGGAGAACATGCGACCCTTCTTGCAAAGTACTCAAGAGGTATCTTTGCCTATCGAGTTTTGGTTCACGTCTTACAAAAATCAGAACGTCGAAAATTGAATGATAGTTTTCCCAGATAATGACGACCGGCCGCTGTGACCGAGCAGTTGTAGGTGCTTCAGTCCGGAATCGTGCTGCTGCTACGGTCGCAGGTTCGAATCCTGCCTCAGGCATGGATGTGTGTGATGCCCTTAGGTTAGTTAGGTTTAAGTAATTCTAAGTCTAGGGGACTGATGACCTCAGATGTTGAGTCCCATAGTGCTGTACCAGTATTGATAATTTATTTTCCTGTTCCACTCACAAATATAGTGAGGGGAAAAGTGACTATCTATATGTGTTCATACGAGCCCTAATCTCTCATATTTTATGCTCATGGTCCTTACACGAAATATATGTTGGTGCCAGTAGGATCGTTCAAAGTCAGCTTTAGATGCCAGTTCTCTAAATTTTCCCAGAGGTATTACTCAAAAAGAACATCATCTTCCAACTAGGGACTCCCATTTGAGTTTCCAAAGCATATCCATAATATGTGTGTGTTGACTGAACCTATCCGTAACAAATTTAACAACCCACCTCTGAATTGCTTCAGTGGCTCTCTTTAACCTGACGTGATGGGGGATCCCAAACACTCAAGCAATACTCAGTAATGGTTTGCGCTAGTGTTCTACATTTCGAGCTAGCTGCCATTCATCTCATCAATCAGAAATTTTCTCCAAGTCATCTCGTACCCTCCTACAGTCACTCAGTGATGACACCTTCTCCCGTACCCCACAACATCATCAGCAAACAGAGCAGATTGTTGCTCACGAAGTCCACTATCCATATCTCTGGGGCATTCCTGACGATGCCCTTGTCACTGATGAGCACTCACTGTTGAGAACAGTGACTTCTCACTGTAGAGAACAGCGAGTTCTGTTACTTAAGAAGTCATCGAGCAACTCACAGACCTGGGAACCTCTTCCATATGCTCATATTTTCGTTAATGATCTGTATTCGAAGTTACTGATATTTAGATTCATATGGGGGATTGATTTTAATCCTAAGTGTGCTCTATGGAGCCTTGCAGACTTTAGGAGTGCCACAAATCAGCTGGTGTGTAACAAGGAGTTTCCTGTCAAGGTTTCATACTTTGGTAAACTTATTTTGTAATAAATGAATGAAGAAGTAAATGAATGAAACTGTGGTTTTCTGAGTATATAATGACGTTTTATGCAAGAAATTGGGAACGCTAGAAAATTGTAGCGATATGAAGAGCTGTAGAGGATCGACTCGTGGTGCAGAAATTTACAATTGACCCCCAAAATAACCAGCTATTAGATTTTGTTCTTAAATAGACAGCAAGGTTGATGGTCACACGACTGCAAAACCATAACTGGAAACAACCACATTCTAGGAAATCTAGAAGTGTGTCTGCCGATCGATTTATAGTAGAATGAGCGCACTGTTCACTGTTGGTTGAGCGTACATTCCCCAGATTTTTTCAAGTGGGAGTAAATTTGCATTTCTTCGTATATATCCATAAAAGATCCTTGCTTCAAACGTGTAGAAACTAATAGCTGCACATGTGTACTACACTAGCGTGAGAAGGTACGCTTCAAAGCGATGGACGTCGCTGTGCCCTTCGGTCTGATAACAAGACTTAATCAAGGACACAACCAGCTCCTGACCCTTCTTCCTTTCTTTTCCGTGGGGTTGTTGTCCGAGACACCCCATCCCTTAAGAGAAGGGCGTGCGCCACATAATAACGCTACTCAATGAGAATCGCTCCTCCGCCCTCACGCACTGTGTAGTTTCTCTTTCCTTACCCGGCAATGGGAGGGACTTACAAGATAGACCCGCCCCAACCTCCGACTAAAGCACCCTCCGCCAGATAGCGACACGGCCCGTCTCTGTTTCCTGCCGATAAGGAGCGGCGCGCCCGAGCAGAAAAGTGAGCCAAAAGGGGACTGAAGAAGGAGAAAAAAAAATACTCGGCCACCCTCTGAAGCTAGTGGACGCACCCTCTTCTTTCATCCCCCCATGAGCTCAGTCAGCTATTGATTTCGATTCGTCAGTATAACCTCTGATCTGGGCTCCCCAACCCCCTTCCTCACCCTCTGAGGGGTGGGTAAACATTCGAATACACACGGGGATCTCGTCAAGTTTTTATTGGAAAAGTTGGGTGAGGGAGAGATGGCGAGGTTGGAAAGGAATGGGAGGGGGAGGGGGGGGAGGGAGGGAGAGGAGGGGATTTCTCTCGATTTGATTCCGTGATGGATGTGCATCATTTTCCATTATTGGCCCGCCATCGCGGTCGTTTAACGAGGTTATGAATCTACAGCGACGGCCAGCGTATCGTAGCGGAGAGGAAACGCAAAGATTACAGTGCTGTCGGAGCTTTGGAAACTAAAGATAAAAAACACAAAAACAAACAAGAATATTTATGTGCTGTTGTACGCGGACTGATGTAATTTATCATATATTTTCTTTCAGACACATAATGTAAGTGCCATATTTGGCATGTTTGAGCAAGTGTAAAATACTATGCCATAAGGATTGTTGAGGATTCCTTGGATTACAATACTGATCACATTAACATTGTTGGTTCTCCAGGTCCTTATGGAGTTCAAGGGATTACACGGGAACTCGATAGAAACGTTCTTCAAATACTCCTGGGATCAAATTTAGTTTCTTTCAATCCAAATGTGGCATACAGCAAAACAGTGCTTACGAGTATTGGTTAAAAACAGTATTGGTTGCAATTTTAGTTTATTTTTCAACGACGCGTTTCGCCATATTTAGGCATCTTCAGGTTATCTTTTCTAAATGGACGCGAGAGGCACCAAGATCTGGCAGTTGAAAAATAAACTAAAATTGCAACAAGTTTTTAACCAATACAAATTTAGCTTTTTGTGGTTCTATATCAGCTGAGACTAATGGTTTTTTGTGCTGAATTCGTTCCTCAACCGATCTGGCGGTCCATCTTTAATAATATCTACGTCGAATGGGTGGCAAATTGCAACCACCACCCCATTTTTTCCTTGCACCATTGTTTATTCTTCATGCATTCAATATGTACGCCAGTACAGGTACTCAACACATGGGCGTCAATAGGGGGAGGAGAGTGAAGGCTTTAAAAGTACCGTTTTCGCTAGAAATGAGTTTGTGAGTTTCGAGACATGGTATGCCATAGCAATGGTATGCCATAAGAACTGATTCTTTTTAGGTGGCGCAATAAACTTGTTATATCCTAGACAACTGACGGCTATTCACTCGGTGTATGAATAAAAACTCTCTAGTGCAGGTTCGGGGCGGCAGGGAGGGGGGGGGGAGGAAGACAAGTGCCCCTCCCCTTGCTCCTCCTCCCCCTCACTTGCGCCCTTACTGTTTTTATGAAAGATTATAAGAGAAAGAAACGTCCATACGTAGTTTGGTTGGTGCATGGCTGACTATAAAGTGTTGTGGGTGAATTCGCAATTGGTCTCTCGAGTTTTTGTGCTGTGCATCTGTGTTTAATCAGCTTGCTTTGAAAACAAAAAAATTAATCGACGTAGGCTGCCGGACTTACAGAACCATTTATAAATTTGATCTCTATTGCAGTTGACGTTTACTTATTTATAAAATCTACATTTGCGATTTAGTGTTTAAATCATTATCAAGTGCAACACAGCGAAAATTTTGTGTTTCAGTACACGTCAAAATTTTAAGAACATCAGACCTTTAAATGCTAATAATACAGGCTTCAATCTCCATTTCAGTTCTTGGCTCGTTTTATATAAATAACATCACACTATTGCACATTTTCACTGTTTGACAGCAGTTAAGTGGAGAAAAAGTATCAAACAACGAACATTTGCGTTAGTTTAATTTTATTAATAGCAGCGTTGCCGACAACGCAAATAGAGATGACGTATGATGACAGGTTCGATATTTTTAAAAAGTTTGACGTACGCTCAAGGATGAAATTTTCGCTGTAGCCCATTTGGTAACACCATAAGGCCGAAACTGCAAACGTGGATTTTATAAATCAATACATTTGAAACAGTCAGTTGAATGTTTTTGGGTACGGATTAGCAAAATGTGCAAAAAATAAATATAGTGGTTGTGGGAGGCACGTGGGACCGAAAGAAAGGAAATGTGGGAGAAAGTGTGCTCGGCGCTTAGCGCGGAATCATAAGCGCCGGCCGTTCTCTTATTTCCAGTGGTTCGTCTTTTCTTGCGCTGCTCCGCAGTATTTCGCGGAAGGGGTGCAAGACGAAGCCGCTGCCAGGGCGCGGCGCGCACCCCATCCATCTGCGCTGTCGGCCAATGGGAGGCCACAAACGGCAACCCCCCAACCCTCCAACCCCCTCTCGCAGCGCGCAACAATTCTTCAAAGCGTCCGTGGGGTGAAGGGGTGCGCGCGCATCCACCCCGCCTGCGCTGCGCCCTGGCGGCTGGTGGACCGACTAGCGTCGTCTTCGACGCTAAAGACTCCGAATAACTTGCAGTCCACATGCATGTGTACGATATCGGCCAGATTCGTGGGACTATGAGACAAATATCCTGTCACTGTCTCTAAGACTTACCCCGCACAAGCTGCGACATCGTCGCGAAAAAACACAGTGACCCTTATATGTAATAAGTTTCCTTTAATTTACGTCTATGGTCACAAGATTACCTGTTACGGTCTTTAATGACCATCATCAGATCTATTTCATAAAAACAAAGTACGCATTTAACATTTGACGACGCCACTATGGTTGCAGTACATTAGGACTTTGTTTTTGTGAAGCAGACCTGATGATGGTCATTAAAGACCGAAACCGGTAATCTGTTAAACAAAAAAGATTGTGACCATAGACGTAAATTAAAGGACGCTTATCCCGCAATTCTCCTTACTAACTGCGAAGTACAAAGGCGCTAAAACCTCACGAGTCAAAGAGTTCTACGCTTCTTCGTTTACTACCGCGAGGTGTCTTTGCTATAAGCTTTTGTTGGTCGCAGTGTTCACTCAAAGAGCAGAGACTACTTTCATTTGTCACCACCTCTACGGTGTGTATAGCGAGAAACAGCACAACTGGTGAACTGTTTACCGTTTCACTTTCAAAATGGTTCAAATGGCTCTGAGCACTGTGGGACTCAACTTCTGAGGTCATTAGTCCCCTAGAACTTAGAACTACTTAAACGTAACCAACCTAAGGACATCACACACAACCATACCCGAGGCAGGATTCGAACCTGCGACCGTAGTGGTCTCGCGGTTCCTGACTGCAGCGCCTAAAACCGGACGGCCACTACGGCCGTCTTTACCTTTTCACGCAGCGTTCGCTAAAGAAGGCTGTACTCAGCAAGACAGGTTCAGGAATTATCACCAGAGTTCCGCACTAGACTCAGTATTTTATACCTCTTCCTCCTGCGCTAAATCAACTTGTAGGAACCAGGACCTTGCTGATGAGACAACCTCTTCACGCCTCAGACGAACTCCTCTGTGTACCTTCTTAGTTACGTCTGCCACTTAAAAATTGAAAATGCAGATACACAAAAACACCTGGGGTACCAAAGACTAAACCACATTTTATTTGTAGTAGCCAATACGATAGGCTATAGCGCTGACTCTTATGATGGTTCAATGTTAAATGTTCCGTCAAGTGTCTTATATCTTACAGGTTCAAATGGCTCTGAGCACTATGGGACTTAACATCTGTGGTCATTAGTCCCCTAGAACTTAGAACTACTTAAACCTAACTAATCTAACGACATCACACACATCCATGCCCGAGGCAGCATTCGAACCTGCGACTGTAGAGGTCACGCGGTTCCAGACTGAAGCGCCTAGAACCGCTCGGCCACACCGGCCGGCTCATCTCTTACTGTTGAGTTTTTTTTCCAAACATATTTTTAAAAACAGATTTCTTGCTGAAGCTCATAGAACGTATATACCAAGTTTCAGAGGCAATAAACGAAATGAGTATTTGCGTTTGTGCTTTAGCGATCGGCAATTGACTTCTTCTTCGTTACAAATTTAAAATTTTTGGTGTAATCCGTTTTTTATTTGCATATTTGAACAATGTTGCAACTATTTAGTTTTTATTAACATTCATTTGCTGTCACTATGTTGTAGTTAAACAAATACACCTTTTGTTTACTTAACGTTAAGTTATAGTCCCTATAATTCTAAACTCAGGAGTAATAAGTTCAGTAAAGTCTTCCAGACACTTAAATTTAAATTCGATTTCAACATTTTTTTCTTTTACGAAACGGTTTTCTTGCTTTTGTTAGCCAGGTTTGTACATCCTCTCTATTTTTGCTACCGTCAGTTATTTTGGCGCCCATGCAGCAAAACTCATCAACAACTTTGAGTATCTCATTTCCTCATCGAATGCTCTCAGCTTCTCCTCATTTAATTCTACTACTTCCGCTAGCTATTTTTGTTAACGTTCACCACATGCTCACTTTTCAGTACACCGTCCGTTCCCTTGAACTTTACTGTTTACGGCCCACATTTGCTTTTGTACAAGGCTGCACTTGAGACCAACACTATCAGAAGATAATTCCAAACAAATTTGTATTAGGACTTAACACATTTTTCTTTATGAGGAAAGATTTCCTTGCCATTGTACGTGTGCATTTTATACATTCATTGTGTTTCCTGTCGTCATTTCTTTTGCTGAGCAGAATATCAAATCTGGTCTACTACTTTCAGTTCTGTCATTTCCTAATCCAATTTCCTTACCTGATTCTGATTTAGTTCAACTGTATTCCATTATCCTTGTTTTACGTATTTTAATATTCATCTTGTACTTACTTTTCAGTACACTGGCATTCCATTCAGCTGATCTTCCAACTCCTTTTCTGTCGCTGACTGTATTATAACGTCGCAGGCGAACCGTCCGTACACATTATATCGTTTTATATGTTTGCGCACGGGATA
Organism: Schistocerca gregaria; assembly: GCF_023897955.1. Taxonomy (NCBI): domain Eukaryota; kingdom Metazoa; phylum Arthropoda; class Insecta; order Orthoptera; family Acrididae; genus Schistocerca; species Schistocerca gregaria. The sequence goes on along the minus strand of NC_064929.1, from coordinate 164,226,265 downwards.
GGTGAGACCTACTCAGCAAAGCATTCCACAAGCGGACACACACACACCAACGCCCACACACGCACACTAATGCGTGCCACTTAAAGCTGAGACTTGCCCCAAACGCGGTGACCGTACGCCCTCTGCTAGCCGGTAGAGGCCGCGGCTATTCTGAGGCCCATTTAAGGCCAGACATTAGCAATTAACAGCCATTATCTCGCTCGCGGAAGGTGTGTGTAGCATGAATGTAAAGTTGAAAGGCCGCTTCCGCGGCGAGGCTGCGAGGGTTGGCGAATGAACCGTGCTCACCCCGACGCGCGAGGGGAGGCGGAAGAGAGGCATTCCGCGGAAGGGTTGAAGGGTGTGAAATTCGAAAAGGGGTGCGCTGGAGGTAGGAATTTGTCAGCCGGAGGCCGATTTTGCTTCCTCCGCCCCGACGCTTAGGCGGGGGGTTAATTTAGGCCTTTATACGGAGGGGGCGCCGCCCTGTAATGCAGAAGGGGTTGACCGACGGAGAGAGGAGGGGTTGAGTCTGTCGTGACGAAATTGGGAGGGAAAGCCGTGGCACGCAATTATCTGCACAAGTGAAGAGCGGCTCGGGAAATTGGCGACGCTGTCTCTGCACGTGTAGGGCACCGGCGTGTTTACAGAGTTCGTAAACACCATAGCAGATCCATTTTAGAACGTTGATTTTCTGCTGGTACCGAAAAGAAAAAGTCATGCACTCGTATCTTCCCAAACAAACTTATCCTGTGCTGAGTCGGTGAGCGACGAAGCTCATAGCGATCGGACAGCTCCACACACGCTCCGGAACTGCGCAGGGACCGCCAGCGGACCCAGCCGACTGCACCGCGCTGAGATATCCTCCCTGGTCCACAACAACCGACCGACTACCCTCAGAATGCCGACAACATCTAAATAAGTTGTCAGTGGAAATAACGCCAACTACACACACACACACAAATTGACAACCACTTGCATGAAGACCTGAACGATACCCAACAGTAACTAAGCACGCACGGAGACAAATCGGGAGTCGATGCACACACACACACACACACACACACACACACACACACACACATACACAGCCGACTCATGAACGACCGGCGAGCCAAAACGCGTCGTCCGGTACGACGACCGACCGACGATCCACCAAGACCGTGTCCCGGCTCAAGTGATGCGTGGCGGCAATGGTGGGGCGAGCCATGTCCACGCACACCGCACTGCTGCTCCTACCCTACTGCACCAGTGCTGCACTGCAACTCCCCGTCTGGCAGGTCCGGACTGCGCTCCAGACGCATTCCAACTGACTGGCAGCCAGAAATCGCGAACCCAACTCGCTTTACGACAGACAACGTTCGGGAAGCAATAGCAGTCGAGCAAAGATACGACGAGAGGGGATATATTGATATGCGCTGCTAGCGCCGCCCACGGCCAGGCAAAACAAACACTAGTCATTTAAATTAACGTAGTGAGGTGGAAGTATGTTAAATGGTTCATTTTGTTCTGAGCACTATGGCACTTAACTTCTGCGCTCATCAGTCCCCTAGAACTTAGAACTACTTAAACATAACTAACCTAAGGACACCACGCACAACCATGCCCGAGCCAGGATTCCAGACTGTAGCGCCTAGAGCCGCTCGGCCACACCGACAGGCGAAGTATGTTAAGAACAGGGTGTAATATACGTACATGATGGCGGAAACATGAGCCACGCACGGCTCACCACTGTTCCTCGGGAAACACCATACCTTTTTCTCGCTACTGAAAAAATTTCGATGCCACAGTTTTCTTGCTCCTGCTCTTCACATCTCCAGCATCATGCAAAGCAGAGAAAAGGGCAGTGAACGTGGATGGCATTCGCTTTACATGCAGAGTGAGGAAAGCTCGTCGAAATGGTTCCTGCATAAACAAAGCCTGTGAGCCTCTCATAGTCTCGGGGTTGTGCCGCAAATTAACTGTGCGCTCGAATAATAACACGTAATTTAGCGGGGCTGGTCGGTCCCTTAACGTGGAAGACACAGGCGACGGGGGGGAGTAACTGCTGTGAAAGGGTGCAAATCTTCAAGGAGAAGGGTACGATAAAGAATGAAAAAATAAAAGGAACCGTCGAATAACATGACATAAAGCGAAAGTAATTAACGGCACTGTGTTGGGGGGAGGAATTGAGCGTAATTTCGCCGGCAAATTACAAACGCAATAATTTGCCTTTTATGTAATATGTGCAAGGGCGCAGGGCGCGGCTGCGTCCTCAGGGGAAGTCTGCAATTTAATACCCCGGAGCGCGGGCCACCCTCTCCCTACCCCGTCTTGCGTGTTTTCTTACCCTGCAAATTCCTCCTGCCGCACGCCGGCTTATCTTCGAGTCCTCTTCCTCCTCCGCCCTTAGGTCCTCCCCTTGTGAAATAAGCCTATTAAAAGACGAGCCGCGCATATGAATTAGGACATCGTCTGCGAGTGTGGACGCCGGCCCGGAAGGGTTTCTCTGTCGGTTCGCTGTGACTGCGTTTATGTTGTACTGTGCGCTGTGTAATGGCAAGCTGTCAAGGAGCTACCCGAGAGCGCCAGGGCTCGGTGGATCCACCCCCGACGCGGCAGTTTGGACAAGCTGGTGCGCCCACCAGGGATGAGGCAGATGCTGCGAAAATATTGCGGATCCGCTGGATGGCGGCGGGGGTGCGAGGAGGTGGACCGACGAAACTTCGCCCCCCCCGACGGCGAAACTTCTTCAGTAAGGCGGACTGTTCCACAAGGAAGAGTACCCCGACCAGTTACACTTGAAGCCTGCGCAAACATGTAACTAATACATTCTGAGTGTCTGGTGGTGAATCTGTGGCTGTCAATAAGGTGCTAAGAGCGGGACGTGTTCAAGCGCTGAAATAAGTCGGAGTGTTCCACAATGACGCATGCTGGGACCAACCATTCTTTTCCTTTCCCCAATTTTTTTGTCTGCAATGCGTCCAGAGTGTCTGACTTGTAGAAAGGGAACAACGGCGAAAATTGTAACGTTTTCGGAGGAACTCTGTGGGATCCAAAAGGAAGTGTACTAGGGCCTTTAATATTTCATTTCGGTGCAAACAGCTGAGTAATAGATTCAGAATATCTGATAACGAGTACGTGGTTCACAAAAATGGCATTCGACGTGAAACCTTTAAAGTATTTAAATTAAGAGGGGATTTTCGACTACGGCCACTTACATTTCAAATTTGTACGAACGCAAAACTGTCGATGGCAGAAAGGTATTGACTTTGAAACTTCTTGAAGCGTTTAAGTAAGTTAGGGAGCTCCACAAGGGAACGTACTAGGGCCATTTATATTTCAGATCTGTATAAAATACTTCGTACCACGTTCCGCGTGTCTGGTGACGGATCTGTGGTTTGCAAAAACCTGCTAACTCGAAACGTTCTCAAATAGTTGGCGTCGGACTGGTTCACAAGGAAGTGTACTAGGACCACTTATAAACCTTTACGAACGAGTGACTAATGCGTTTAAAGTTTATGCTGACGGAGCTGCAGAAAGATGTTAACGCTAAGATTTCTTCCAGCACTGAAGTAATTCGGAGAGTTCTACAAAGAAGCGTAATCGGACCAGTAAGGTCTGTACAAACGACTGACGAACACGTTTAGAGTGTGATTTGCAGAAATCTTTTAATGCCAAAGCTTATGAAATGGTTAAATAGGAGAGTTACGCAAGGAAGTGTATTAGGACCACTTAAATATCAAGTCTGTATAAAAGACTGAGTAATATGTTCACACTCCCTAGAAATGCATCTGTGGTTTGCAGAAAAGTACTAATCTGAACTACTAAACAATTCGGTATAAGGTGCAGTGTTCCACAAGGAATCGTTCTAAGACCACTTATGTTAAAAATTCGTATTAACGACTGACTCCAACGCTCGGAGTGCCCCAGAACGGAGCAACAGTGTGTGTTCACATTCTGATTTGATACTCTTCCGTCCGAATCTCGTGTTCTCATAGCAACATTCACATCCAAAGTCCTGTTTTATTTCTTGTATATATTCGAATGTCTGTCTAGTGGTACAGTTTTTGCCTTCTGTGGCCTCCTCCTAGTATCATGATGGTTGTTTCCATCATCCTGCCCATTATTCTAGTTACGTGTTTACACATATTTTGTAATCGCTTACTATCCGATTCCTTCCTTCTTTACAGAAAAAATTGTTTATAACTTTCTACACGTCTAACCAATTTTCGCAGTCTGTCAACATTATATGAGTATGCATGGTTTCCTCCTAGAGTGGTACTGTTCCTTACGCGTGATGCCCTAGCGCCCTTTCTTGCCATAGTAATTGATTGATAATTGGATGCATCTCAATCGATGATTCCCAGCTCGATGGATCGGACAAGGGGGTCCAGTTGCACGGCCTGCTCGTTCTTCGCATCTCAACCCGTGCGATTTCTGGTTATGGGGCAATCGGAGAAGTATCGTATATGCAGAGCCCATTCCAGATGCGGAGACACCACGCTGGCAATATCTGCGCAATTGTATTAACTACAGTGCCAGGGTGATGTACCGGATAACAACACATCTGCTAGTAAGCAGCGGCCCCGTGTTCCAGTCCCAGTTTTGGCAGAAATTTTGAATCATTACTTCAGTTTTTAACATTATTGAATATAAAGCTTAGACTCATATTTTGCTCATTACTTGTCTTCTTTCTCTATTGCTTACATTTTTTTGAGAGAGAATTTCGGACATATTTAAAGTAAAGGATAGTCCTAATACGTACTTCTTTTTCTTATTGGTGCTTGAACGATGAAAAACTACGGAGCACACCTTTTTTTTTTTTTGGGAGTTCCCCGAATTGACGCAGACAGTTAGACAGTGTGTGATTAGAAAGGACGGGAAGGCAATCCACCAGGGCGTCTGAGAGCGTAGCTTGTCTGCGGCACAAAGGGGCTGCCGTTTCCAATCACACAGCGGCCGGGAGTTCATTACGGACCGGCGAGTAGCAAGGACCGGGCGGGCTTACTTAACTCCAGAGGAACTTCTGTCTTCTGCAGAGCCGGCGATGGGTTAGAGGGGGGAGGGAATCTCCGGAAGGAGGGAGGGCGAGGAAGAGCGGGCGCCAAGAGAAACACGCGCACACACACACACACACACACACACACACATACACACACAGGCCGGAGGATGCTAAGAGAAAAGCAGGGACGCCGGACCGGCGCTCCTCCGAGATTGCAGAAATCCAATCTGCGCCACTGTGTTAACTTGCCACCCCCACACGCCCTCCACCACCACCCCCATCCCCACCGCCGCCTCCCATCCCCATAGTTTCGCAGACTGCTCGCTCCGGATATAGATTGGCTCCACCAAGGGCACGGCCGGTCTGTGTGCCTCCTTTGTGGGAGCTCTCCGAGTTGGCCTCTGGTAGTCGGTCAGAGGGCGCTGGGGGGCGTGTGTGTGTGTGTGTGTGTGTGTGTGTGTGTGTGTGTACATACGCCAACTTGTTTATCTGTCGGTCATCCTGATTGATAACTGCATGTGGCTTACTTCCGCATTATGCGTGTAAGACCCGCATAGCATAACATATTGTACAGTGAAATCTAGAACAAAACACTCGCACTTTCGACTGTAGTCTACGCCATCGTCATTGCATTTAATGTATGCCACTGCACAAGACACGGAGAACAAACATCTAGTTCAGTTCTTCTCAGAGTGTACCATGGACGAATATTTACTATTTAAGACTAAATAAATATACATTGAATGTCGGTCTTCCCTGCTTGAGCGCATCAATTTGTCAAAACCGAGCGAGGTGGCGCAGTGGTTAGACACTGGTCTCGCATTCGGGAGGACGATGGTTCAATCCCGCGTCCGGCCATCCTGATTTAGGTTTTTCGTAATTTCCCTAAATCGCTCCAGGGAAATGCCGGGATGGTTCCTTTGAAAGGGCACGGCCGTCTTTCTTCCCCGTCCTTCCCTAATCCGATGAGACCGATGACCTCACTGTCTGGTGTCCTTCCCCAAAAACAACAAACAACCAACAACAACAATTTGTCAAATGTTACTGAGTTGGTCTAATTTCACAAAACTTGGCGCAAAGTAAGCAGGCAGTATAAAATCACAAAATATCACGTACTTACATGTCACTACTAATAAATCCTTGGCATCTTCAATGAAACGCTCTCTTTCAGAAAAGCCGTGGCCGCGTTTCTACATCGGCTCTAAAGACCAAGATATCGACAGGTCGTATGGCTATATGTCACCATCACGTCACATCATCATCATCATCATCATCATCAATTCGTACCTAGATAGATTTCCCTACTATACGAAGAGAAAGTGGCAGGCAGTACCTATGATTCTGACTAACTTTGCATGGAAGGATCGGTGCATGTTTGGTGCTGGCCTGAACCTGCTATTGCGACCCGTGTCGCAAAGAACACGAAGACGCGGCGAAAGCAGGGATTTCGCCACTGGAGGCTTGCGTGTTCTCGACAAGTGTCCCACCGGCTGGGCATCTTTGGTCCTTCGCCTCAGTCGAACCTAGGCGAGCCCCGCGCACCTCCTGGGTGGTGGATGTGCGCCACTGCGCGACATTAATAATTCATCGAGCAATAAGGCGCCGCCGCCCAAATAGTTGCGCGTATGTCGCGCGCGCAATATGGGTGGCGAGTCACGCCTGTGTGCGGCCCGCCGCGATATTAAAAAGCAGGGGGCCCGCCAGGGGTGCGTGCCGCCAGCACCTCACGCATTGCGTATGAGCTCCAACTCACACGCATATATACGCTACTGGCCATTAAAATTGCTACACCCAAAAGAAATGCAGATGATAAACTCGTATTCATTGGACAAATATATGATACTAGAACTGACATGTGATTACATTTTCACGCAGTTTGGGTGCATAGATCCTGAGAAATCAGTACCCCGAAGAACCACCTCTGGCCGTAATGACAGCCTTGATACGCCTGGGCACTGAGTCAAGCAGAGTTTGGATGGCGTGTACAGGTACAGCTGCACGTGCAGCTTCAACACGATACTACAGTTCATCAAGAGTAGTGACTGGCGTATTGCGACGAGCCAGTTGCACGGCCACCATTGACCAGACGTTTTCAGTTGGTGAGAGATCTGGAGAATGTGCTGGCCAGTGCAGCAGTCGAACATTTTCTGTATCCAGAAAGGCCAGTACAGGACCGGCAACATGCGGTCGTGCATTATCCAGCTGAAATGTAGGGTTTCGCAAGAGATCGGATAAAGGGTAGAGCCACGGGTCGTAACACATCTGAAATGTAACGTCCACTGTTCAAAGTCCCGTCAATGCGAACAACAGGTGACGGAATCGTGTAACTAATGGCATCCCATACTATCACGCCGAGTGATACGCCAGTATGCAGATGACGAATGCACACTTCCAATGTGCGTTCATTAAGATGTCGCCAAACACGGATGCGACCATCATAATGCTGTAGACAGAACCTGAATTCATCCGAAAAAATGACGTTTTGCCATTCGTGCGTCCAGGTTCCTCGTTAAGTATACCATCGCAGACGCTCCTGTCTGTGATACAGCGTCAAGGGTAACCGCAGCCATGGTCTCCGAGCTGATAGTGTATGATGTTGCAAACATCGTCGACCTGTTCGTGCAGATGGTTGTTATCTTGCAAATGCCTCCATCCGTTGACTCAGGGATCGAGACGTGACTGCACGATCCGTTACATGCGGACAAGATGCCCGTCATCTTGACTGCTAGTGATACGAGGCCGTTGGGATCCAGCACGGCGTTTCGTATTACCCTCCTGAACCCACCGATTCCATATTCTGCTAACAGTCATTGGATCTCGAGCAACGCGAGCAGCAATGTCGCGATACGATAAACCGCAATCGCGATAGGCTACTATCCGACCCTTATCAAAGTCGGAAACGTGATGTTACGCATTTCTCCTCCTTACACGAGGCATCACAACAACGTTTCACGAGGCAGTGCCGGTCAACTGCTGTTGGTGTATGAGAAATCGGTTGGAAACTTTCCTCATGTCAGCACGTTTTAGCTGTCGCCACCGGCGCCAACTTTGTGTGAATGCTCTGAAAAGCTAATCATTTGCATATCACAGCATCATCTTTCTCTCGGTTAAATTTCGCGTCTGTGGCACGTCATGTTCATGGTGTAGCAATTTTAATGGCCAGTAGTGTATTCAAAATATTTGTGACAGACGTGTAGAAGTGACAAAAAAAATGACTCTGAGCACTATGGGACTTAACTTCTCAGGCCATCAGTCACCTAGAACTTAGAACTACTTAAACCAACTAACCTTAGGACATCACACACACCCATGCCCGATGCAGAATTCGAACCTGCGACCGAAGCAGCAACGGCGGTTCCGGACTGAAGGGCCTAGAACCCTCGGCCACAGCGGCCGGCTTTGTCGGTATAAGAGCACACAGTGAGCTCCTACATACTGTATATACAAACATTTACGAAACTTTTTTCGCTCACAACCCCCACAAAATAATGAAAGGTAAAAATTTTACTCCATTTACGTTCTACAAGCAGTGAAACTTCAGTTTCAGACATGCGTTTTAATTCAGTATATCTTTACAGCCAACTCTACTCGCAACACGTTTTTCAAACAGTATTCCTTTATTCCACACAAAGTACTAGCAAAATTATATCATTGTTTAAAATACTTCAGGAGATATGACGTCATAAACATTAAAATACTTCAAAAAGTAGCTGTTTCGTACGTGGAAGTTCGATTCTCTGTAGAATCGGAGACGGTGTGGATTACCGGTTCTGAAGAAGAAGGGGTCCGAAAGCTTTTGACTGTTACTGATATTAAATGAAACAACAAGTTTACTGTTACCACTCACTGTTTATTTACCTCCACGATGAGTTTCAAATGTTTAAACCTCCATCATCAGGTGGATTTACATTTGTTAGTGTGACGTGTGTGTGTGTGGGGGGGGGGGGGGGGGGGGGGGGAGGGTGTTGTGTTACGATTTTTTGGAGGAACTTGTGGCTCTGTCTCCAGTAGTCACATGTTCCTTTCACTGTCGTAACACATAACAAGTATACTTTCATATTTTGTTTCGAAAAGATGACACAAACAGCGCGAGTAAATAATTAAACGCAATGCAGTGGTGCCGTTTCCAGGAGTTTGTTCGCTCGCACTGGATAACTGTCTTCCCCGAGGGGGTGTTTTTCGTCATACGTTCTATTGGTGCAGCTCATGGTAATGACGATCATGAGTGGTTTTCGCGCTGTAGGAATTTCGGCACGTGCCTGCTGCGTGCGGTGCGAACCCGGTGCAGCCCTCATTTGTACGTCAGCGCCGCCACAGACGCGTGTGGTCTGGGATGAGAGAGAGAGAGAGAGACAGAGAGAGAACACGGCCACAAATTTTGGCGGCGCACACGGGAGTTGTCGCTTCCTTTACTGCCGCAAACCACGGCCGCAAATGAGAAATTCCTGGCCATCCACAACTCAGCCGCACCGCGGTGGTCCCGCGGCCACCGTAAACACAGCACAGCCGCGCGCCGGCGCCGGCGTCGTTGGGTGACGTCGGGCGACCCGTCGTCTCCGCCATCGCAGGTGGCTCTCCGGCAGCTCCAGCGCTGGAGCGATGCTGCCGATCACTAGGCGACTCTTCTGTACGCCAACTACTCAGCGAAAAAACATTGCAACTTGTTGTATTGCACTGTTGATACGTAACTACAAGAACACTGCCGACCGGAGTGGCCGTGCGGTTCTAGGTGCTACAGTCTGGAGCCGAGCGACCGCTCCGGTCGCAGGTTCGAATCACGCCTCGGGCATGGATGTGTGTAATGTCCTTTGGTTAGTTAGGTTTCATTAGTTCTAAGTTCTAGGCGACTGATGACCTCAGAAGTTAAGTCGCATAGTGCTCAGAGCCATTTGAACCATTTTTTTTTTTGCAAGAACACTCCTCTCTACCATAGCGGAACTTTCCTGTGTATCAACGGTAGTTGACAGAGAGAAACTTCTTGTCACAAATCGGCACGGATTTAGGAAGCATCGCTCGTGTGAAACTCAATTTGCTGTTTCGTTATAACATGTCTGGCGAACCATGAACGAAGAGCAACAGACAAATACGTTCAAATGTGTGTGAAATATTATGGGACTTAACTGCTAAGGTCATCAGTCGCTAACCTTACACGCTACTTAACCTAAATTATCCTAAGAACGAAAACCCACACACCCATGCCCGAGGGAGGACAAAACCTCTGCGGGGACCAGCTGCACAGTCCATGACTGCAGCGCCTAAGACCGTTCGGTTAACCTCGCGCGACAGCAACAGACAGAATACATATTTTCGTAAAGCGCTACGTACATTGCCCTGCTGCAGACTGTTAACGATTGTTCGAGCATACAGTATAGGTTCTCATATAAGCGAGTAACTCAAAGATTTTGTAAGTGATTGGGTGATTGACTTGGGGGGAGGGGACCAAACATGGAGATCGTCGTTCCCATCGGATTACGGACGGATGGAGTCGGCCTTGTCCTTTCAAAGGAAGAATTCCCGCGTTTGCCTGAAGCGATTTAGGGTTGGGTTGTTTTTGGGGAAGGAGACCGCACAGCGTGGTCATCGGTCTCATCGGATTAGGGAAGGACGGGGAAGGAAGTCGGCCGTGCCCCTTGAAAGGAACCACCCCGGCATTTGCCTGGAGCGATTTAGGGAAATCACGGAAAACCTAAATCAGGATGGCCGGACGCTGGTTTGCACCGTCGTTCTCCCGAATGCGAGTCCAGTGTTCTAACTACTGGGCCAAGTTTGCTCGGTTTTTAAGTGATGGAACCCAGTACGTTGTCCTGGATGGCGGCTGTTCGTCGGAGACTAACCTACCAGGATAGTACGACAGGGCCGCTGGTGTTCCCTATACATGGTGAACTGCAGAGACGGTTCAAATGGCTCTAAGCACTGTGGGACTTAACATCTGAGGTTATCAGTCCCCCTAGACTTGGAACTACCTAAACCTATTTAACCTAATGACATCACACACACATCCATGCCCGAGGCAGGATTCGAATCTGCGACCGTAGCAGTCGCGCGGTCCCGGACTGAAGTGCCTAGAACCGCTCGGCCACACTGGCCGGCTTAGTTATAAACGCAATAATCACTTGCTCTATTAGTCTGGTATATGACTGCAAGAACTGTGATACAGTCCATAGCACAGCTCACGTGTATACCAGCATAATAATTAGTAGAAATTTCTCAGGTTGCTTTACACTGTCACAGTGGCGAGAGCTTAATTTCTCCCACAGGTCTCCTATATGTTGAGGTAAATACCAAAAGAATTATCCAATGCTGGTTTCTTTGCTGATAGATAATATCTATAACGTTACTTTCGGTTACTGCGAAACTCTCCAGTGTGTCAACTCCATTCTTAGAACAATCGTTTCGATATATCACTGCCTGCTCGTTAGAGCTGGACGGGATGTTAGAGAACTTTGTACATAGTTCCATTGGACTCCATTGATACGTGGTGTCTATGCCGCTGTTCTTAACGCGACACTGAGAACCATGAAAAAACTGTACAGAAACGAAAATGAGATTTTCACTCTGCAGCGAAGTGTGCGTTGATATGAAATTTCCTGGCAAATTAAAACTGTGTGCCGGACCTTTGCCTTTCGCAAGCAAGTGCTCTATCATTTGAACTACCAAAGCACGACTCACGCCCCGTCCTCATTTCTTCACTTCTCCTAGCACCTCGTCACCTACCTTCCAAACTTTACAGAAGCTCTCGTGCCATGTGTCCGCTATATCCTTTCTTCTAGGAGTGCTAGTTCTGCAAGGTCCGCAAGAGAGCTTCTGTGAAGTTTAGAAGGTAGGAGACGAGGTACTAGCGGAATTAAAGCTGTGAAGACGGGGTGTGTGTCGTGCTTGAGTAGCTCAGTTGGTAGAGAACCTGCCCGCGAAAGGCAAAGGTCCCGAGTTCGAGGATCGGTCCGGCACACAGTTTTAATATGCCAGAAATTTTGTACAGAAATGGTTTAATGGAACGTACCGATACCGGTTGCAGGCTTTGATCCGTGACGTGACGATGATGATGTGGTGTGCTACGTTATTGGTGCACAAACAGAAAGAGAACACTATCTGCTCACTTTTGACGTAACACACCACATCAACAATACGTCACGGGCTACAGCCGACATTCGCTATCGCTATGTTCAATTGACGTGTGCCTGTACTGCCGAGGGGCAGAGCTGTGGTACTGTGCTATTCAGCCGACCAGCGCGTCCCCTGCGCGAAACGGCCATCAGGTGTCCACACACAGAGTAGTGAGCGGCGAAACGCGCTCCGGCTGTTTCGACCCTGGGGCGGGAATTAATTCTAAGCAATGCAAAGTGCTGCGCCGTCCGCTCGGCTTCGGCGCCCGGGCCATTCCGTGCTGCGCGCACGCCGGGGGTTCCCCGGGGCGGTTCGTGTCCGCGCTCTGACGTGACGTCACGTCACGTGACGTGGAGGCGTCGTTTGTATGCGGCGCCCGGCGCCCTCCTTTCTCCACCGAAGGAGCTCCACGTCGGCCCGGAATGTGCGCGAGAAATCGCTGTGTCCCCCCAGGCGCCGTCCGGATAGCACCGTGGCGAACGAATTTCACGACGGAGTGCGATCTAAGTGTGGCGGGGCAGGTAGATGGAACAGTGTATCGGAATGACGAAATTATTTACGAGGGGATGAGAAGGAGGGAACGCGGTTGCCCTTGAGCTATCACGACTTAACTCTGTAGTCGAGGTTTTTTTAATACATGAATTTCGCAGGAAATAACAATGTAACACTTGCTGGGCGTGAATCGTAATTGGCAACAAGGAAGAAATAGTCCTTCCGTCATAACTGCTACTGAAGTACCTTTTCATTGACCTTGAACTGGAATTCCCTTGGTAGACTGGCAGAAAAGTCGACCTAATTCATATAACTGTTGCTCTATGTATTTTTTAGGCGCACAGCTAGGTAGACGGTTCTTTCTTTCTTTAACTGAAGCCTGTGATATACCCCATCGGTTTTAACGAAAGAGGCCATCAAAATGGCGGACATAAAGACCCATGGCAATTCAGCACGTGCCACAACAACAATTACAGTTATTCTCGTGACATCACATTCGTTGGCTATCAGACTGTCAGCTTTTTACCCAACCTAGACCCCGAGCTATGCTAGGGATTACTAATTCAAAAACTCTAAGATTTTGTCTTTTTTTCCGGATTCCGCGTTCCTTAGTTGCTACAAATTTAGTGGAGATTTGTTTCGTCTCTGCAAATAAATGAAGGCAGTTCGTGTTATACCATACTCGCTTCGCTTCTTTTATTTATGAAAAATCTTCATTGACCTGTAATACATGCTTGTTTATATTTGAAACAAATAAATTATGCAGTAGTTTGAAATATTTTACCACTCTTACTTTCGTAGCACAAATTTCATAAGGCTGTCGATTCTGAAGAACAACAGAAAACGGTAGGAAATGTAACATAGTAACATATTTGTAACTGCTACATAATGAATTCATTATACATATATAAACAATCATGTATAACTGGTCACTGATGATGCTTCACAAATAAAAGAAGCGAAACGCAGTGGCAAGAAACAAACTGCCTTCATTAAGTTGCGAAGACAGAACATGATGTTGTTGTTGTGGTCTTCAGTCCAGAGACTGGTTTGATGCAGCTCTCCATGCTACTCTATACTTCGCAAGCTTCTTCATCTCCCAGTACCTACTGCCTACATCCTTCATAATCTGCTTAGTGTATTCATCTCCAGGTCTCCCTCTACGATTTTTACCTTCTCTCCAATAATAAATTGGTGCTCCCTCGATGCCTCAGAACATGTCCCACCAACCAAACCGATCCCTTCTTCTAGTCAAGTTGTGCCACAAATTTCTTTTCTCCCCAATTCTGTTCAGTACCTCCTCATTAGTTATCTTATCTACCCATCTAATCTCCAGTATTCCTCTGTAGCACCACATTTCGAAAGCTATTGTCTAAGCTATTTTCGTCCATGTTTCACTTCCATACATGGCTACACTCCATACAAATACTTTCAGAAACGTCTTCCTGACACTTAAATCTATACTCGATGTTAACAAATTTCTCTTCTTCAGAAACGCTTTCCTTGCAGTTGCCAGTCTACTTTTTATATTCTCTCAAACTCGGCCATCATCAGCTATTTTGCTCCCCAAATAGCAAACCTTCTTTACCACATTAAGCGTTTAATTTCCTAATCTAATTCCCGTAGCATCACCCGATTTAATTCGACTACATTCCATTATCCTCGTTTTGCTTTTGTTGATGTTCAACATATATCCTCCTTTCAAGACACTGCCCATTCCGTTCAACTGATCTTCCAAGTCCTTTGCTGTCTCTGACAGAATTACAATGTCATCAGCGAACGTCGAAGTTTTTATTTCTTCTCTATGGATTTTAATACCTACTCCGAATTTTTCTTTTGTTTCCTTTACTGCTTGCTCAGTATATAGATTCAACAGCATCGGGGAGAGGTTACAACCCAGTCCCATTCTCTTCCCAACCACTGCTTCCCTCTCATGCCCCTCGACTCTTATAACTGCCAAATTGTTTCTGTACAAATTGTAAATAGCATTTCGCTTCCTGTATTATACCCCTGCCACCTTCAGAATTTGAAAAAGAGTATTCCAGTCAACACAAAAGCTTTCTCTTGGTCTAGAAATGCTAGAAATGTATGTTTGGTTTTCCTTAATTTATCTCCTAAGATAAGTCGTAGGGTCAGTGTTGTCCCACGCATTCCAACATGTCTACGGAATCCAAACTGATCTTCCCCGAGGTCGGCTTTTATCAGTTTTTCCATTCGTCTATAAAGAATTCGTGTTACTATTTTGCAGCCGTGGCGTATCAAACTGATAGTTCGGTAATTTTCAAATCTGTCAACACCTGCTTTCTTTGGCATTGGAATTATTATATTCTTTATGAAGTGTGAGGGTATTTCGGCTGTCTCGCACGTCTTGTTCATCAGACAGAACATGCCTCCACGAAATCTAAGGTTTCGTCCCCACATTCGTTGGTTGTGCGTTCTGCCAATTTACAAAGTCACCTTTTCAACCTAACCTAGGGTTGGGGCTACGCTACAGACCAATCTGTCGCCGGAATCTACAGTGCAATAAATATTATTAACAAAACAAAATATTATTGGTATTCTGTTGCCGTCCGTTGTGGTCGAGCGTTTCTAGGTGCTTCAGTGCGGAACCGCGAGACCGCTACGGTCGCAGGTTCGAATCCTGCCTGGGACATGGAGGTGTATAATGTCCTTATGTTAGTTAGGTTTAAGTAGTTCTAAGTTCTAGGAGACTGATGACCTCAGATGTTATGTCCCACAGTGCACACAACCCTTCACGCCATTTGAGTCAGTATCCTGTTCTTCTCACACAGGTATGACCTCGTACACCACATCATCATTACGTCAACAGTCAAAGGGTACCTCCTGTATCGGTTAGTTCAATTCACCCATTTCGGACGAACCTCTGCAGTAGGTTTGATACGCGTGTCTAGAGTGAAGCAAACAAGTTGACTCCTCTTTGCTAGTCCTTATACGTTTTCGTAGCTTAACAGTTAGAAAATAATAAAGAGCCAGTACTTCAACTACATCTATGCTGACAGAATCAACACCTGTCAAAGTGTCGCATATCGTCTTAACTGAATATAATCATGGCTGTATGACCTTTTTCTGGAGCCGTGGAACACTGAATCCGAGTCCCCCGGCACTGTGCAGACAACAAACGTTCTGTCTCTGACCACAGCCTCTTCTGTCCCCGCTGCGATGAAAACACGGTCTCAAATCGTAGCTACCACACTTTTATGTGCAGATTATTACGTAATTGTCCGACAAAACACAATATACGGCGAGCGGACATGTTATATATTTTTTCTCCTAATTACGAAGCTGGTTGCCTACCTAGCAAACGTAGCAAGCCGCCGAGCATAGCCGAGGTGTGGAAGCTACCGAAAAAAAAAAAAATGTTGTAGGACCAAAAAAAAATTTCGAGAACGCCATCCATCGACGCACATTTTTATTTTTCCTTTCGGCTTATGGAGGGAAAAGGGCTACGAGGTGTAGATGGTAGTAACATACACTGCAATAATATACGCACGCACACACGCACACACACACACACACACACACACACACACACACACACACACAGAACAGAGGCGTGCTCGCCCACCCACATCACGCATATAAAACTCTTTCGCGAAATTAAAACGTGGACCGAGCGAAAGGCAATTATTTTTCCCACCCCCCACCCTGATTCGCCCCGCCCGAGCCCCCCCCCCCCCAAAACCCACCCCCTTGTACCCCCTCCTCTCCCCCTACTTTTTTCGATATTTTTTAAAGCGTTCGTCGCCACGCCGGCTATATATAGATGTAGCGAAGAGCGGACGGCACCATTTGCGCCGACGCTATATACACATATATTTGTAGCCAGCGTTTTCTGCAGGAGGAAGGGAGGAGAGAGATGGGGGCGAACTAGTGGATATGATAAAATGCGCGAAACTTCACAGATTATTAACTTCGAACCGGTGATAAAGTACGAAAGCTGTGCCGCGAACAATGCAGCGGCAGAGAAATTTTTTTGGCTCACCCAGCGGGCACTCGCTCCGTAATACTTACGTCCCTGATACACGGCCATGTACAGCGGAATGCGGCAACTAGAAAGACAGTTCGCTAGTTCCGACGTCTATATTTTTACACTCTTTTTCTTTTCCTGGCGCAAATGTGTGAAAAATCCAGTTTTCAACGGATTTATTTTAAATGTGAAAAATTTCATACAAGGTGGAATTCTGTGGTGTGACAGTAGTGTATCTCTTGGTGAGATTTTACAGGATAATTACGATTCGTGCAGCAAATTCAGTTTTCAAAAATGCGTATAAATGTGGTGAAGAACGTCTCAGGCGAAAGACAACGGAAAAAAGTGACAGCTAGAACAAGGGAATTGGCATATGTGGATGAAGACTATACCGTTCTATGTTGAAATGGAAGTGAAAATTACAGGTTTATTGTAAATGATTGAGGCGATTTCTCAGATTTGCTGTGACATATTGTCACAAGGGTTTGCACCTACACTGAAGAACTGAAAACTTTTTTTCGACGTATTACAAGTTCTCTTGCGTGCCACGCTACTGATACCGCAGATATCAAGTCGATAACGAAATTCTTCCCAAGCACGGAGCAGCATGACCCTATGAATGATTATTGTAGGGAGAATTTAGTAGGACGAACCGTGGAAACTGTTGAAGTAGTGTCAACGTCTAATCCATCCGCCACCTGGAAATAGCGACAGAAGTGCGAAGTTATCTCAGTCTGTCTTCTAGGAGCAATTGTAGGATCAGTACTGGCTAGTGTGTTGCTGCATACCTCTATAAACTGATCTTCTCCGACGCCGGCTTCTACAAGATTTTCCATTCTTCTGTAAATAGTTCGTACCAATACTTTGTAACCGTGGTTATTAACCTGATGGTTCGATGCCAACGACAGATGGTGACTCTCTTATGTTGAACCCTCTTTAAACGGCAAGTGCATACGATCAAAACACTTGTAAATAAGAAAGTATTTGGAATAGACTCTGCGCTCCAGTTCGACGATATGCTTCACTGAGGAGACTCATGAGGAATAAAATATCTTCGGTATAGTTTCTTTCAAGAGGACTTGTCTAGTCAAAGCTCTGGTCTCTAATGGGTCCATCTCTAATGGCGTGACTGTCAACGTCCCTCCCTCTAGACGTCACACGGATACCATAGTGTGAGAACGGCCGCAGTTCGTGGCTTTTATTTTTCCTTCTCCGGCAGACATCACTCCAGCGTGACTCTTCTGAACAAATCCGGAGAGGTTACAGTTTCTTTTAAAGGGGATGCGTGCCAAGAAAGCGCCATCGAAACCAGGCCGAGCTCTCTTTGCTGCGTCACAACCGCTGGACGCCGTCTTCTGGAATGTCGCCCCTCCTGTCCAGGTGAGAGACAGCGGTGAGTAAAGATCGTGCTAGCTAGACAGCCGCAAGTGAGCAACAAAAATCGCGAAGCGTACTAATATTCCAGAATGAGATTTTCACTCTGCAGCGGACTGTGTGCTCAGATGAAACTTCCTGACAATTAAATCTGTGTGCCGGACCGAGACTCGAACTCGGGACCTTTGCCTTTCGCGAGCAAGTGCTCTACCACCTGAGCTACCGAAGCACGACTCACGCCTCGTCGTCACAGCTTCACGTGCCAGTACCTCGTCTTCTACCTTCCAGACTTTACAGAAGCTCTCATTATGATGTAACACATTTGCTAATATCATTAACAAATGAAAGAAAGAATTTCGAACATATTATACACTCCTGGAAATGGAAAAAAGAACACAGTGACACCGGTGTGTCAGACCCACCATACTTGCTCCGGACACTGCGAGAGGGCTGTACAAGCAATGATCACACGCACGGCACAGCGGACACATCAGGAACCGCGGTGTTGGCCGTCGAATGGCGCTAGTTGCGCAGCATTTGTGCACCGCCGCCGTCAGTGTCAGCCAGTTTGCCGTGGCATACGGAGCTCCATCGGAGTCTTTAACACTGGTAGCATTCCGCGACAGCGTGGACGTGAACCGTATGTGCAGTTGACGGACTTTGAGCGAGGGCGTATAGCGGGCATGCGGGAGGCCGGGTGGACGTACCGCCGAATTGCTCAACACGTGGGGCGTGAGGTCTCCACAGTACATCGATGTTGTCGCCAGTGGTCGGCGGAAGGTGCACGTGCCCGTCGACCTGGGACCGGACCGCAGCGACGCACGGATGCACGCCAAGACCGTGGGATCTTACGCAGTGCCGTAGGGGACCGCACCGCCACTTCCCAGCAAATTAGGGACACTGTTGCTCCTGGGGTATCGGCGAGGACCATTCGCAAACGTCTCCATGAAGCTGGGCTACGGTCCTGCACACCGTTAGGGCGTCTTCCGCTCACGCCCCAACATCGTGCAGCCCGCCTCCAGTGGTGTCGCGACAGGCGTGAATGGAGGGACGAATGGAGACGTGTCGTCTTCAGCGATGAGAGTCGCTTCTGCCTTAGTGCCAATGATGGTCGTATGCGTGTTTGGCGCCGTGCAGGTGAGCGCCACAATCAGGACTGCATACGATCGAGGTACACAGGGCCAACACCCGGCATCATGGTGTGGGGAGCGATCTCCTACACTGGCCGTACACCTCTGGTGATCGTCGAGGGGACACTGAATAGTGCACGGTACATCCAAACCGTCATCGAACCCATCGTTCTACTATTCCTAGACCGGCAAGGGAACTTGCTGTCCCAACAGGACAATGCACGTCCGCATGTATCCCGTGCCACCCAACGTGCTCTAGAAGGTGTAAGTCAACTACCTTGGCCAGCAAGATCTCCGGATCTGTCCCCCATTGAGCATGTTTGGTACTGGATGAAGCGTCGTCTCACGCGGTCTGCACGTCCAGCACAAACGCTGGTCCAACTGAGGCGCCAGGTGGAAATGGCGTGGCAAGCCGTTCCACACGACTACATCCAGCATCTCTACGATCGTCTCCATGGGAGAATAGCAGCCTGCATTGCTGCGAAAGGTGGATATACACTGTACTAGTGCCGACATTGTGCATGCTCTGTTGCCTGTGTCTATGAGCCTGTGGTTCTGTCAGTGTGATCATGTGATAATTTGACCCCAGGAATGTGTCAATAAAGTTTCCCCTTCCTGGGACAATGAATTCACGGTGTTCGTATTTCAATTTCCAGGAGTGTATTTTATTAAGATATCCTCTGTTTGTTCTCAGGCTCATCATTCAGTAACTTGGAACGTACTGGTAGTTGTTGTTTCCTTGCTTACTTTCTTATTTTGTGACACCGTATTCGAAAAACAAAACTGTTCAGTACAAGAGTGAGAGACGTTCATTGTTTTAATTCAATAAATATCATAATGTATTTTCGTTAGGTCATTTAATGAGTTAATACTGTGTTTTGCTCGCCTACATAAAGGTTGGAAAAAGACAAGGCCAATTAACAAAGTTTTCCAATTTCTGGACTGTTTCTTTTGTGCTTTACTCGAAAGTTTGTAAAGATAACGTATCTAGTTACTACACCACTGCCTTCAGTTCTAGTCGTGATGTGGGTATAAGGGGGTAATAACAATGGAAACGCAGTGGACAAGTGGGGCCTTCTTTACCTTATAGGTCAGCTTCTCGCCTGCTTCTTCCAGCATACACCAGCGGCTATACTTTCGGCCACATATGGTTTCCGAAAGTTGCTGTAAAAAACATTAATTGTAGTAAACAACATTAATTATAGTCTGAACCGCTGGCCAAACAAAATTATTACCAAAGGGACTGTCGGCTACAAATTGGACTGTAAATTCTGCAAGCTGCGTTTACACACTCGCTGAGGTAACCCTTCGTATTATGCAGTAAAAATTACCGTTTGCAAGCACTTCAGAGTTTTCCACATGCTACAAATACAGATAGATAGTATTGGCAACTTTCGAAGCGTAGGATGCTGGTACCAGAGTAAAATACCATAACACGCTAAGTCATGTATGGAAGTTGGCGGTGTAATGGCGAGGGCGTATGCGTTCTTTTTACGCTACCTGCCGGGTCAAGCATAGTAGAATACCTGCCGCTGGAAAGAACAATGGGCGCCGCGCCTGTTACAAACAGGCCGGCCCGTTCAACAAGTAAATCCGTGCAGTATAGCATAGCACAGCCATGCCATAACTCGGGGGAGTGGAAGACTTTTTGGCGCCGGGGTACCGGCTATCGTTCACGGCGCGCACAAAGGCCGCCACTGCGAGGACAAAGGGCAGATGAAGCGGAGCTGCGTTCGGTACTGAAGGCCCCTGGTGCTCCGCCACCCGCCACACACCGCGTGCCAACATCGTGTGTGTCCTGTCCCGGTCGCCAATACAGTGCACGCGGCAGTATTGGTCTGTGATGCAGCGATTCCTGCGAGGGGTTACCTGTCCCTGTAGAATAACCGACCTGCATCTGTTACTCCCCGTTGCCGTAGTTGCGTTCATTACGGAGCTCCTGGTCGCAGACGTTACCCAGTAATAGCCGACGAGTGAGATGTCACACTGGTAAGACCCTCGACTCATATATGGAAGGAGAATGGTTCAACTCCCAGTCAAAACAGCCAGATTTATATTTCCCTAAAATTGCCTAGGATAAATACCGGGACGAATTCTTTGAGTCGGCCGTAGCGGCCGTGCGGTTCTAGGCGCTTCAATCTGGAGCTGCGTGACCGCTACGGTCGCAGGTTCGAATCCTGCCTCGGGCATGGATATGTGTGATGTCCTTAGGTTAGTTAGGTTCAAGTAGTTCTACGTTCTATGAGACTGATGACCTAAGATGTTAAGTCCCATAGTGCTCAGAGCCATTTTAAACATTTTGAATTCTTTGAAAAACAACTCGGTCGGTCTCCTTTCCAATCCTTCTCAATCCGTCTTTCTGCTCAATTTCTAGTGACCTCGATGGAACTTTGAACCGTAATATTCCACGTCTTCGTTCCATCAGCTACTACACGTTAAATGCTAGCCATAGACTTTTATATGCATTAGATATTTAGTGATTCACACCGAGTTATATCCAGGCAGTCTCTGATGTCATCAACTAACCTTTCAATACTCCACTTCGCTGAAAGAAACCTAGAGACAATGGTATTTCAACAAAGTTGGAAGCTCTATCAAAAGGAATACAAAAGGAACTCTCGCTGACCTAAGTATGTTTCCAGTGGGGGTTGTTTGTCGTGCACGCTCCCCAGACTGGCTGATAACTTCCATAAGTCACACTGTCTGCATCCTTACATCGTATTCCCTGTTCTGAGAATCCAAGTAATGTTGCGAGCATTAAGTTGTAGCTAGAGGTCGTATTAGCACTTCGGCTATCCGTGCACGATGCCTGGACTGACCCATATTTCTGTATGTCATACCTTCTGCATCCTTATGTCGTATCCACTATTGCGAGAGTCCAAGTAGTATTGCGAGCATTAGGATATGAATTTATAGGACTACGATATAAGGATGTAGGCAGTGTGAGATATGGAAATTTGTGTCGCCCAGATGGGTGCACGGATAGCCGAAGCGGTTAAGGCAACCACTCGAGATAAGCTAGAAATCCGGGCCCGGCACGAAGTTACCTATGTCACTGTCGTGTAGCAGTTGTATACTTAATGCAGCTGATGTCAAGGATTCCGCAGTTAGCGAATTAACTCCGAAGAGTTTCGCACAGATGTTCAATGTCAACAGTGTCTTTTCTTTCAGATGTACATGTAAGCGTAAAAGAAACTTGCAAAATTATTTACACAGTATAGATATGCGGGTTGTGATGGCTGTTGTCATTTATGGTCAATTTTTGATTTGTCGGTCAGCATCATATTCCCATCCAAACTTTTCCAATATTAGATATTTCGACCGCTTTGCAGCAATCTTCTTCACAAATCTTCTGGTTCCACCAGGTTGCTGAATTCTAGTGATTTCACACAGTGTCATCCCAAATGCGAGTCCAGTGTTCTACCACTGCCGCAACTCACTGTGTGTGTGTGTGTGTGTGTGTGTGTGTGTGTGTGTGTGTGATATGGTATAAAGCGAGCGGAAATGCCTTTCATGTTTTACTATAGTTCGAACGCCCAAATTCTATGAGGCATACATTTCTATTCTCCCCGCACCATCTTCCTGACATTTAATGAACTGGAGACTGTTTGATACTGAAACCAGTAGAACACTTGTCTGCATCGAATCTGTTGATAACTGCTACGATACAACATTCTTACACCGTTTCACAACGTCACCGACTCGCTTATACACACACTCTTTCAACTATAGAGCAGTTAACCTATTGCGAGAATTTTTGCCCGCATTTCTTCAGTTCCGCGTTGTACCAGCTCTTACACGAGGTAAGGCGGGGGGGGGGGGGGGGGAGGTGGTAGAAGCGATCAACACAAAAGATAAGTTGCGCTACGGCCATCAAATTGGAATCAAAAGGCTACCGGGGTTGGATAGCGGAGTTAACGACCTTCGAACTGCTCCCGCGGCGAGATAGGGGTTCTGTTCCCGGTGTCGGACACTATCAGCGAGATCTCGATGCTAATCGGTAACGGATTTTGCTGCCGCGGATTTTGCTGGCGGCTCCTGAGGCCGCGCGAGAGCGCCGTTCGGCCGACGCATTAATTACTCGCTGCGCATGCGCGCCGCCGATGTCGGACCTGTTCTTTCATTACCGGCCGCTTCCCACGTGCATCGTTAATAAAATGCGGAGATTAATGGACTCGATAAACTCGGGAGCGTTCCGCGCCGCCTTACACAGCTCGACACTAACGCGCCGTGTACCGCGTTATATCTGGATTTCTCACGTCTGCAACATGGCCGTCCATCACCTGAACATCTACAACCTTTGTCCTCTCCACCGTGGCTGGCAGGACTGACGCCATTCCCGCTCTCCCCCTCCCCCCATCCTCCCGAAAATTGCTGGCCAGGCGCTTCTCTTGCCGTACCTATCACTGACGGATCCTGCTACCTTTCTGTCTAATACCTAACGCTGCTGCTCCACAGGGATCCGTTTTTGGTCCTCCCTTGATCGAGGTCTGATCACTCCCTGCCTCCTACTCACCCCAACCCAAAACACTACTCACCCCACTTTCCTCTTGTCATAACTGTCTCAGCCGTACTTCGCTTCCATCTAACATAATTTTGCTACTTTATGATGGTGTTCCACAGGGATCCGCTCTGGATCCTCATTTGATTAAGTGTGATCGGGGCCGCAAGATCTTGGGGCTCTTCACTTCCCTCTCCCCTCCACTCCTTTCAGAAACTAAACTCCTAGAGTACCACTTGCCGCATTTTTCACAGACCCATCTTACTTACTAACCGTCTGACCCCATATGTCGGTACTTGTGACATCAATCAAGCAGGATCAGTCCTGGTTCTTCCCTTCATAGTCTTCAGCGGAATGATAAACCTTTCGTCCCCTTCTCTCGATACAGTGCCTCATCTTCGACCAACACGAACACGACACTCTTCTCCACATTTATTTATTGCATTTCCAAACTTAAGACACGGCACTCATGCTCTGCAAACGAAATGTGGCCTGTGATTGCAAATAAAGAAAGCGTTTCCCATTGGTTGGTTAGCTGTTTTGGGAGGAGGGGACCAAACAGCGGGGTCATCAACCCCATTGGATTAGGGAAGGATACGAAAGTAATTTGGCAGTTCCTTTTCGAAACAATCATCCCGGCTTTTGCCTGAAGTGATTTGGGGAAAACCTAAATCAGGATGGCTGGATGTGGGTTTGAACCGTCGTCCTCACATGAAATAATTCCGTGTGACTTTTTCCATAGTCATTTGGCCTAGGGTGGCACGGCATTCACTGTTAACAAACTGGAAATGGGCCGTGGTTGTGAATATAGAAAGCCTTTCCAATTTAAGCTGTTTAACAACCATAGAAAATCACTTCAAGTTGCCTTGTACCCTTTTCCATGGTCACTTGGTCTCATATGACACGACTTTCCACGATTCACATCAGGAAGGCAGCCATTGTCTCCGAACGAGGGAAGTCTTCCCTGCTGAAGCGAGTTAATCTCTAGGGTAGAGCCGAGCAAACAGTGTCATTAGTCATTGACCATGGTCATCTTATAATACTACTTCATGCGTGGCGAAGCTACACGTTTGCCTTACAGTAATACCGAGTCGTCTTGAATAAAGTGGAAACGAAGTTATATCCACAATACAGAAGACAATTGCTGTAAGTGTGCGGGTCATGGTGTGTAACACGTGCTGCAGACAAATACGTTGTGTGTGTGAAAAAAAAATAAGAAAAAGAAACCACCAAATTATATTTTTACCGCCAAGATAGCATTCCTAGCAGCCATTTGAAACTTTGGAAACTCATTGCCGAATAGGGCACTTTTCCGCGTTGTAGTTGCTCTTGAGCACTAGACTGGGCTTTTATGTCTGATGTTTCGAGAGGACGTAAACGCCTTCTCGCAACTTTATTCTCTAACGGCAACTGAATGTTGTGGAGGAGGACGTATTGAGAAAGTTTGCTGGAAGACAATTTCCGTTGGTATTCCATCATACACTTTTTTTCCCCCAACGTTGAAAGAGTCAAAGCAGACACGAGTCCACCGACCACTGCAGATAGCTCGCACGCGACAGTCCCGCACCTGCCGCCGCCCACGGCAGCAAAACAAATATGGCTAAAGTTGGAGGCGACGCCCACCGCCGCCGACACGACACACGGGGATCGGAGATGAGATATTCCAGCACGGGATGGCAAGCTCCGCCCGCCCGCCTCCCGATTCCAGATAAAAACGGCGCAGCCCAGTCGCCGCGGCAGGAAAATTGTTTTCCAATTCTTCCGGCCGCGATCACGGAAACATCTTACGGCGCAAAAGGCCTGGTGTGGCGCATCTCTCAACCGGCGCGATTGCTTTGCCGATAGGTTTGAGAGAGGCGTCCACCCAAATCTACTTCCTCCCACTGCACTTTAAAAACCCTCTGCCACCACCCTCCGCCACTAAGCGGTGATGTACGTCACCCTGCAAAAGGAGTGAGGGGGGTGGGGGAGCATCCAATCACTTACAGACGTCAGCGAAGCGAGACAGCCAATCACTGCCTGATATTATCGGACCTACAACGGAACCCTGTGGAACATCATCTCAGGCAACAGCGTTTGAGGTCAGACGGCGAGGTGCGCCTGTGACAGGTACGGAAAGAGGAACGCTGAGGGGGTGGGGAGGGGCGGTAGGGGTGGAGGGAGGAGTGGTGGAAGTAATTCGGAGTGAAATGCTGTGGGAACTTCCGCACTAGTCAATGCTTCTCCCACACAGCGAAAGCCTCGCGGATACTAATTTCCATAACAGGCACGTCGCCTCCTCCCTGGTTCTCCCTTCCCCCACTACCCTGCCCCGCTGCTACTACTACTTAGACACCCAGCCAGTTGTATATGTATGTTCTATGTGTATCTTTCGCCAGTGACAATCGAATGCCAAGTGTTTTGAGGTCTCACTCTTTATATCGTTCATGCTGCAGGGCCGACGGACAACGTCACACACAACCACACAGACACACATATGCACCACACACGTAAATGTGTGTGTGTGTGTGTGTGTGTGTGTGTGTGTGTGTGTGTGTGTGTGTGTGTGTGTGTGTGTGTCGGAAGCCTCGCGTATTTCCAGCAGCGAGGCCCCTTGCTCGCAACTGCAATTTAGGAAATTGGCTCTGAATTGAATTTAATTTTTATGCAAATTGGGTAGGCAGTGGTAAAGTGGACGGGCCCCGGTAGTTGCACATTTATGAGAGGCGAACCGCGCTACAACGAGCCCGCAGGCCACGCGAGCGCGCGCCTCTCTACCCTTTTCTGTTTTTTTTCGTGTTTTCTTCGTCGCTTTTGCTTCATATATATATTTATTCTCTTTATAATTTTTGTTTTTCGTTTCGTTCCTTGGCCGCAAGAGGTCCGGCCGCCTTCGCAGCGAGCTCTGGGAAAATTGGCGGAGATTGGTCTCGGCAAGAGTTGTTGGCAATAATGCGGCAATCTGGTTGTGAACGGCAGTGAATTAGCATCTCAATTACACGGCAATACGTCTGTCCCCTTTTTATTTTCTCGTCGCGCCGTCTTTAATCAGCGCACGGAACACGAGAGGGGGAGGAGCAGCGTACGGCCTTGGGGTAAACACTCGTCACATTTGCTACACGCGTAATTTGATACGCTCCAGTGGAGAGAGTAACGTGATGCCTGGAATGGTTTTATAAAGATGTGACTGCCACCTGTGGTGCCACAACAGGGCAGCAGCTATGACTTTCGTGTCGCTCTGCTCAGTTTATTTTCCCATTTTTGCCTTCGTTCTGTTTGTGCACAGGAAGGAATAATCGTTCAAATCTTCTCGGGTTATGAGCCGGGCCGTGGTGTCGTTTAGCTACAATGTAACGACGTATTTCCTATCTTGTTAGCCTGAAGATGACGTGTAGGAAACTCGTCGAAACGTCCAGCAACACTACACTACCCAAAGGCTGATAACCTGGGAAGATTTTATGAATGACATGCGCTGTGCAAGCCTGCATTTCCCTATGGCGTTTACTGAGTTTAACCTCCCGTCGAAAATGTGGTGTTTGGAAACGGAGAACAATTTTGAAAAGCGGTGTGGAAAGCGGCCTTGTCTTTTCCTAAGGAAATGCCCAGGCATTTCCCTTAGGCTGTTTCGGAAAACGACGCAATATCTAAATCTTGATTAGCAGGCAGCGAATCATACAGCCTTCGTTCCGAATGCGAGTCCATTATGTTGCCTCTGTGCCACTGCGTTCGACAGGTGTAGGAAGTTTCAAGCGGTCGTATTATCCTTTTATAAACAACCAAGTCTTTCACGTCAGTTACATTTTAATGTCAGTATGCAATTTTCGAACTCAAATGTATGTTGGTTGAATTAAACCAAAACTTCGTTTCATGCACGTCAGCGAATATCGCACAATTCCACATCTGCAACAGTGGATAGATACAGATTGTGTGTCTGGCTCGAAATGAGGAAGTGCAAGTGGAAAACGTCGAATGACAAAATGTATTCGCTACCTCACTCCGTGTCACTAACTACATTGCTCAGTCATATTAATGTGACCAACTGTTAGAAGGCTGAGTAACCAATTTTGGCAGTGCGGACCGCAGGAGCAGAGTCTGTGAGTTTCTGGAAGCTACCGACAGGTATGAGGAGCCATGCCGACTCCAGTGCCTCGGCCAGATGCCTAGGTTTCTCGGTTGAGGACCCACGGCACGTACAGCCCGATATAGATGTTCCCACACAGATTTTCGATTGGGTTTAAGTCCGGGTGTATCGTGATCAGGCGAACAAGGTAAATTCGTCCTGGTGCCTTCCGAACCACGACCGTGCACTGCAATCTGTGGCACGTTTCATTTTCTGCTGGTGGATGCCATCGTGCCGAAGAAACGCAAACTCCGTGAAGCCGCGCGGGATTAGCCGAGCGGTCAAGGACGCTGCAGTCATAGACTGTGCGGCTGGTCGCGGCGGAGGTTCGAGTCCTCCCTCGGGCTTGGTTGTGTGTGTTTGTCCTTCGGATAATTTAGGTTAAGTAGTGTGTAAGCTTAGGGACTGGTGACCTTAGCAGTTGAGTCCCATAAGATTTCACACACATTTGAACATTTTGAACGACTGTACTGTTTTCCGCATCCCCCGACGTGTTTTATATACCCTCCACTGTGTAAGGGATCCGTGATCCCACGAACATAGATGCTAGTATCCGACGCCCAGGTCGATACTAGACAGGAGTCGATTGTGACAGAACGCAGTGAGACGTGTGTTGAGTGCAGAGTGGTACTAGAGAGTGTCGAGCTAGCGGTGGTGCTGGAGAGACGAGCAAGAATGGTGGTCGAGTAAATTCACCGAAGTGTGACAGATGAGCGCGTCCCCCTGATCGTCGTGGGGTGGACCCTCATCGATACAGATTCGCGAGTGACAGGACACCAAAAGTGACAAGTGCCGAATTTCGTGTTTCGCGTCAACCGCGTCGGCCAGCAACAACCATGGATTGCAGTGAGGATTGTTGTGGATGTTAACCATCACCATTGCGTGTGGCGAAATACCTAAAGTCAGCAACCAATAAGAGATATAACCGTAATTAGATGTATAAGGCGAAGGTAGCAACTGCCTCAGAATTTGTGTGTTCGTAGAAAATATACAGTTTGTACATCGCAACCTTTGTGGTCCTTAATAATAGACAAACTTTCAATCATTCCACTATTCAGTCTCAGAACAGCCGCACTCGGTTGAAATACCCCCGAAACCGCACTAGGAAAACCGATCGCCTTCATCCATTAAGCACACGGTCATATAATCATAATAACTAGCTGTTTGGCGGCTTCGATAAATTACACGAAATCGGGGGTGTTTCACCTGCTAGTGCTGTCACCTGTCGTCTGTGAATAGTGACTGCATATTGACGTCGTACAGAGGCGGTGGTACTTGCTCCTCCCAGAGTATGAAATAAGGACAGTACAAAGACTGCGCGAACGTGCAGAAAAGGAATGCGAGTAATGAAACGTTTTCGTTATTCCGAGTCCGCTGACGGTAACGAATTGGAAGAACAAGTACGTTGAAGGAAAAATGCGAGTAACGAAACGTATCAGACACTAACGAATCTTTACTTCGGGTTTGGCAGAACACTCGTTACTCAGTACCGAATAAGTACTCTGCGCAGCGGTCCGAGTCGCCACTTGCTGCCCCGCGTTGCTCTCCTGCGATCGCTGCGGCCGCGTTGTCCTCGCAGGGCCGTTCTGCGGCGGCCGCACCGCGTTGTTTACGACGCGTTCATTTGGGGCGCCATGTTTAATCTGCCGCCCCACGGCGCATCTCCCCCACCCCCGCACGCCGCCCCCGCGGCCACAGCGCTATCTCGCGCTCTCGCTGATACCGGCCTCGCACAGTGCGCTTGTGTGTGTGTGTGTGTGTGTGTGTGTGTGTGCGCTATGCGTGTTTCAGCTGACTGCCCTGCCGCCGCAACCGCTTCGTGAGTTCGCAGTTCGTGTACGCGTCACTTCTCTTCAGCAGACTCGGTTTTTCCACCCAGTAAATGCACTGCTTGCCATACTGTCAGGAGATTCTCAATTTCGAGACGGTCTTGTCGCGTCCCCCGATTGATTGTAGCGACAATGAATTGTGGGCTGCCCCCTTTGTAATGTAAGAAGTGAGGGGGAGTAAAGGCCTTCCTCAGTTACTTAGCAACGACAAGTGGGACGGAGAGGATTGTTACCAGACTAGGAAGTTTTGAAGCACGTAACTTTTAAATCGTTCAACAATTTACTTCGAACTAGATCAGCACTTGGCATTGCCTGGGTACGTATTTATTCCAGTTCTATTAGACCATCGCTGTCCACCATCGGTAGGGTGAATGGTCAGCGTCACGGATTGTAAATCCTCTGGGCCCGGGTTTGATTCGAGGCTGGGTCGGGGAATTTTCTCCGCCGAGGGACTGGGTATTGTGCTGTCATCATCATCATCCTATCATCCTCATCGACTGTAGGTAGCTAAAGTGGGGTCAACGGTCTGTCCGACAGGGGGCCCTAGCCATACGATTAAACAAAAGTCCATCCTTCCTCTTTCACAACACATCTCCTCCTCCGCTCTCACTTCTTTCTCCCCTCTGTGTCTGTCTCCTCCTTCACCCGCTTTCTGACACTCTTTCTGCTCTTCTCTCCGCCCATCTGGTCCTCACAACTCTCTCTGTCCATATGCTCCTCCCTCTCCTGCTCTATCTCCTCTTCACCCCCTCTATCTCTTCCTCCTCACTCTCTTTCTTCATATCCATCTCTCCCTCTCTTTGCCCATCTCCTCATCCCCCTCACTTTGTCCACTTTCTCCTCCATCTCTCTGTATCCACCGCCTTCTTCCCCTCACTCTATCTCCTCTGCCATTTCTCTGTCAATCTTCTCCTCCCCTATATCTGTTTCCACTGTCTCTGTTTGTCCAATTCTTCCTCTCCTTTTTCTCTCTCCACGTTTCCAGGCCCACACCAATTGCAGGTTGCTGGTTCTTACCCCCAAATTATTTCTTCAAAGATAGTAGGCAACAAATTTTTTTGAAATCCATCCAGTGGTTTAGGAGGATATGTGGAACATAAATACATATGTACATACATACATTTATATAAAATGTGTGGATATACAGATAACCTACTCGGCGAGGTGTCTACAATGGTTTTTCTCTTGTGGTTCACATGTGACATTAGCACTCCATCAATGCGTCCCACTTACTCTGGTAAACTAAAGTCTAGTCACCGGAGAAACATACCGAGCGAGGTGGCAAACTGGTCTCGCATTCGGGAGAACGACGATTCAGACCTGCGTCCGACCACCCAGATATAGGTTTCCCATGATATCCCTAAATCGCTCTGGACAAATACCGGAATGGTTCCTTCGAAAGGGGCGCGGCCGATTTCCTTCCCTACCATTCACACAATCCGAGCTTGTGCTCCTTCTCTAATGAACTCGTTGTCGACAGGACGTTAAAGCTAATATTCTTCCCTTCCAAAAACATTCAACAGTCTACATCGCATAAATATTTATTTGTTTAAGACAGCTCGTTTCGACAGACTTCCCTGTGATCTTCAGGTCTGTGACAAAGCGCATGGAATGTGTCTTATACCATGGGATACTTGAAATAAAAGTTTTAGTTTGTCATATTTCAAATATTACGTCTTAAGTTATGAGACACATTTCATGTACATACCCTTTGTTACAGACCTGAAGACGACAGGGAAGCCTGTCGACACCAGTTGTCTTAAATAAAGATATATTTATGCGATCCAGGGAGCTGAATGTTTCTGCAACCAAAATAGCTCGCTCCTTCTCAAAATGAAGAAATTGAATTTGCTTCCTTCCTTTTGACGAGACAAACACTATTATCCTACACACGAAGACGACCAGCTCTTCCGTCGCTCTGCTAGGTCATTCAGTTGCTCACCGAAATGAAACTTAAGTCTTCCTCACACTTTGCCCGCTGCTGAATCGTCAGTCACCCCCTTGATGTCGACACTTTACATGGGCGCTCCAGATGTCTAGGTGCGTTTTCGACCTTCAGCTGCTGCTTTACTTTCAATTCTACACACTGCTGCTGATTCTGAGCTATCCTTTGTGTGTAATTCCTGACACCAAAATCGTAACAGTCTTAGTGACGCCATACTCGCTTCGTAAACTGCCGCCAACTGGCGATGAACTGCAGCGGTGGACGTTCTCTTCTAAACCTAACAATCCTATTACCCATCTCACCTGAATCGGGGACCTTGTAGCCGTCAACGTCTCCATCTTGAAATTGAATTCCGAAACGCAACGGTACCTCTTGTCGCCATCTAGCGGCTACCTTTGAAGCCTTCTATCGCCTTTTGTATCCAGATGTAGAATTTAGTTCGGACTCCAGAATGAGATTTTCACTTTGCAGCGGAGTGTGCGCTGAATTGAAACTTCCTGGCAGATTAAAACTGTGTGCCCGACCGAGACTCGAACTCGGGACCTTTGCCTTTCGCGGGCAAGTGCTCTACTACACAGTTTTAATCTGCCAGGAAGTTTCATATCAGCGCACAGTCCGCTGCAGAGTGACAATCTCATTCTGGAAACATCCCCCAGGCTGTGGCTAAGCCGTGTCTCCGCAATATCCTTTCTTTCAGGAGTGCTAGTTCTTCAAGGTTCGCAGGAGAGCTTCTGTAAAGTTTGGAAGGTAGGAGACGAGGTACTGGCAGAAGTAAAGCTGTGAGTACCGGGCGTGAGTCGTGCTTCGGTAGCTCAGAAGGCAGAGCACTTGTCCGCGAAAGGCAAAGGTCCCGAGTTCGAGTCTCGGTCGGGCACACAGTTTTAATTAGTTCGCACTGTTTGTTTACGCAGCCGTGGGAGCTCTTGTTACGTTACTGGACCACCCCGTGGATGGCAGTGAGAGTGAAGACCGCGTTCGTAGTGGGATGTCGCTCTGGACTCCTGCAGCCGGAAAGTGTCAGCCGAATGAAGCCGCGCGGCCGCGGACTAAACAAGCTGTGACACGGCATCATCCCCCGCCACCCCCACACACTCCCGCACTGCACACAAAAACACACACACACACACACACACACACACACACACACACACACACACACACGCTCGCGGGCGCGGGGTAAAAATGGAGCACACAAAGCCAGGCGATAAAGAGACCTTATCATATCTGGCGGCGCGTTTTTCACCCGTCGCCTTGTTTTGTTCACGTCGCGCTGGGATTTAGCCGCCCGCTACGCCAAAAGCCTGCGAACCACCACCGAATCGCCAACACCCTGCGTGTTTGTGTGTCCGTGTGTCCGTGTCATAGCGTCACTTTGTCGGCCCACTTATCATGCTGCTCATTCCCATTTACCGTTTCTCACACGCGGAAATACAACTGATGACTCCGTCACTCGTGTCCATTTCACAAGAACCGCCAACTTTCATAGTAATACGCTTCGTTGCGCAAAACACCACACGCGCAAGTAACAAATTTTTCCAGTCTTCAGCCGCGTCCAGTGTGTAGATAGCCACGAACCTTCGGGTGAGTGCTCCTCAGCCATTGTTAAGCGGCAACCGAGGAGCCCTCGACAGAAACTTCGTGTGATGGAAGTACGAGAAAATGTTATCGAAAGCTGGGAACTGTGTCATGGAATTCTACGGTATGCATTTTAGATTCCATGTAATGAAAGATATTTTGGGACCTTTTTCACAGTATCGAAGATGAGAATTATTCATGTATGTTAAGGTGCGCATTTTAGAACCTATTTTTTCGAGACTTTCATGATTCGAATGATCCCTCCTGTCATACCCCTGAATATTGATCATTCATTTTGAGACACACTGCAGTAGGGACGGACTACCTTACGACGCTTTCTCAGTATCCATTTTTGTAAAAAGGTACTCAAATCTATATCACCAGATTGTAGCGTGAAAGAAAAATGTAACAAGGCACTTAATAATACTTCATACCAATTTATTTGCTCAAAGAGTTTAAACTGAGTAGAATGAGATTTTCACTCTGCAGCGAGTGTGCGCTGATATAAAACTTCCTGGCAGATTAAAACTGTGTGCCGGGCCGAGACTCGAACTCGGGACCTTCGCCTTTCGCGGGCAATGCTCTACCAGCTGAGCTACCCAAGCACGACTCACTCCCCCTCTTCACAGCTTTACTTCTGCCAGTACCTCGTCTCCCACTTTCCAAACTTTGCAGAAGCTCTTCTACGAACCTTGCAGAACTTTCACTCCTGAAAGAAAGGATATAGCAGACACATGGCTTAGCCACAGATGTTTCCAGAATGAGATTTTCGCTCTGCAGTGGAGTGTGCACTGATATGATGCTTGGGTAGCTCAGATGGTAGAGCACTTGCCCGTGAAATGCAAAGATGCCGAGTTCGAGTCTCGGCGCGGCACACAGTTTTAATCTTCCAGGACGTTTCGGTTTAAAGTGAGTGTCCACACATGCCGATGACATACGAGAGTAGTTGTTACTTGTGAATCTCCCACCTATTCTGCTGCTCAGCGCCTTAACTAATTAAACATTTGTTTCCGAGTAGCCGGTCAGCTACTTTAACAGCACTGATTGTTTATTTTTGTGTTTGTGTGTTGCAGGTGAGTACCCTCATTCCACACCGGCAGAGGACGCTCCGTGTGTGGTATGTAGCAACATATGTGTTTTTCTTATTGTATCTGGACCACATGTAGCATGAGCACTACCAAAGTCTGTACGGTGCCACAGATGGAGACGGGCTTTTGGATTTCAGTTTCTATTCAGCTCTAGAATATTGTTCCTAACAATTCTAGAAAAAGGTCTATAATCTGATTATACCAAATCTGCACTATACTTCAGATTCTGTTCGTGACTGCACTGCTAATCTTCGTGGCAGATAGGAGAGAAGCGCGGATGAACTGATTAATACAGCGTTACTGTTATGTCTACAGCGTTTGGTAAAAAAGACGTATTGAAAGTCTCATTTCCTCCACAATCACTATATATTGATGAGTAAGCGAGGAAAGAATGCAAAAGGTGAAATAAAGTTTCCAGATTTCTCAAGAGCTTATCATGGAGTCTTTCTTGCCACAGTCTAGCAATCTTCCAGTCTTTACTACTAAGAAATTTATACACCGTTTAATTACTAGTTTACCGCTACGCTGTTTTGAATGCAAACTGTGTTGTTTTGGGCTTTTTCTTTTGTGTCGCCGTTCAGCCTCCTGTTTTCATCATTGTGAAGTTCTTAAGACTAGCCAAGGTTGTCCTGCAAGTCTTATACTCTGCTATCGCACTCATTACTTCGCGACATGCTTTAGAATGACATTTGGTTTGAAAGTCCCGACAGTTGCTGGGAAATCCTGTCAGATTTCTCCATACCGTACGCACTAGTGTTCGATGTCACCTCATGTCTTTTCCAGTGTCCTGCTTTTCAGCTCATCTTTCCGTAACTACTTATCTCATACTACTTTCGTATTTTTGTTTAATCCTCCCACTTAATTCGCTTTCTAAAAATCCATGTATAGCACCGCATTTTGAACGCTACCACTTTCTTCTTCTTCAACTTTTCCGTCATCGACTCTGGCATAGGAATGTGAACCATTATTGAATTTTTTTTAAAGTAAACTGTCAACTATTGCTTGTTGTGGTCTCCCATCTTCTGTGTATACCTACTGCAACCTTCGTGCGCTTGAACCTGCATTCACTGACTGAAGCCGTGGTCCCGATGTACGATGTTTTCTGCCGCAATACTTTTGGTCGAGTCGGGCAATAAACTGATTTTTTGCCTCGATTCGATTCGTCACTTCATAATTAGTCATCCGATCTACCCATCAGATCCTTAGCATTCCTCTGGAACGCCACATTTCAAAAGCCAGACCCACCTTAAAACGGCCAGATCAGCATTTGAGATGCTGCATTGTGCTGAAAACCAAATTTTTCTCTTGATTATAGCTGTCAACTCATTCCGTAATATGGACTATGTTTCTGTTCGTCCAGGGCTTCATACGAAGTATCGTGTTGCCTAACAGTAGAAATACTTGCAGTAATCCTGGAAAGAACAAAGTTGGAAAAATGTACCACCCATTACGAGTTTGCTGTCTCATAGTTTCGTGTGTGGCCAACTACAAGAAGTGATGGGAAAAACCGACCAGTGAAAACCGATACCGGTAGTTTAGTTCTGAATAACCGGTATTTTTCGATATTTGTTTGCTCTCGGTTATAACTTATGGTTTTCTTTTTTTTTACTTTTTATTAATAACCACGTAAGAAAACTCCAAATATGAGTAACCCATAGCAGCAGTGCTAAAATTTATCATTTTCAAATAAACCTGTTTGAAAGAATTGTAATTTTTACACTTTGGTGTGAAATATTTCGACCGGCCGTGGTGGCCGAGCGGTTCTAGGCACTTCAATCCGGAACCGCGCGACTGCTACGGTCGCAATTTCGAATCGTGCCTCAGGCATGGATGTGTGCGATGCCCTTAGGTTAGTTAGGTTTAAGTAGTTCTAAGTCTAGGGGACTGATGACCTCAGATGTTAAGTCCCATAGTGCTCAGAGCCATTTTAATCATTTTTTTGAACCTAACAAGAGCTTCAGCGCCACGGAATAACAACATCACTCAAGAGCTCCCGTGCGAGGTGTTGACTCCGAGGCGAGGTGACAGCGGCGGTGGGGCTACAGAGAGCGTTAAATCAGAATACGGGCAGAGGCGGAGCTGAATTCCTCAGCGGCGGTGTCGCCGGGACAGCCGCCGTTCCCGAAAGTGGGCGAAGGGTTGGCTCGGCCGGTGTTGTGTCTGCGTCGCGGCGCTGGGCGTTCCAAGGCCCGCCGCGCGACGCAGACACATCGCGCCGCCGTTATCTGGCGGCCCATCTGCGCAGGCGCGCCGTCGCGGCCGCCGCTGGCCGAACCGACACGACACGGAGTGGCGCGGAGCTGGGACCTCTCCGTTCCGCTCCACACCTCTCCCTTCTACTCTGCCTATCTTATCTTCTTTCCCTCGTTCTCTACTTCTGTTTCTTCTTCTTCACCTGCTCCAGCATAAATTCAGACAATCGGCGTGTCAGACCACTGTGCAACTCACTCCTCACAGCGCATTGCGGGACGTGTACCGTACAATGCCCATATTTTGATGAAGTTAACCTACCGATACCTGACATTGGTTTCGTTCCTGGACCTTATTGTGGCGTGTGACGTCATACACGTGCAAATCAGAAGATAACAGATCACTGTCAATATCTGTTTTCCGTCCCCTTCATTTTTTAATATGGGTTATTGTGACAGAGCGATCTGTCGCTTACCCCGATGTCTAGGATAGGTTGGAAAGTGGCAGTTTGGTTGTTGGCAAAACCAGCGAATGTCAACACGAAATCCTAGTTGTGATGAGAGATCTGTGGCGTAGCGCTAGGTCTGTTTTAGGGTTAAAGGTGATATGGCGAAGCGGTATCGAACGCTTCTGTTAATATTCGTGATCTCCTTTTTTCGCTTTCATCCATTCTACAGCCAAATGCTTGTTTCAATATGTTAAAAATGGAGAACAGTGGCTGTACATATTAAAAACATATGTTGCTTTCAGCAAAGATCATAATTTTCACTTTCAGGTACTCGTGTTCAGTCCTAATGCGTTACACTTACTTGTGTCATCTCCTCTTGGTTCTTGCAACACTCTTTACGCCGTGCAGAACGTATTTGATGATTGCAGTGGTAATCCTCGCCAACGGCCTTGTCGCAGTGGTAACACCGGTTCCTGTCAGATCACCGAAGTTCAGCGCTGTCGGCTGGGCTAGCACTTGCGTGGGTGACCATGGAGTCTGCCAAGCGCTGTTGTCAAGCGGGGCGCATTCAGCCCTTGTGAGGCCAACTGAGGAGCTAATTGAGTGAGAAGGAGCGGCTCCGGTCTCGTAAACTGACACATGGCTGGGAGAGGGGTGTGCTGACCACATGCTTCTCCATATCGGCGTCCAGTGACGCCTGTGGGTTGAGGATGACACGGCGGTCGGTCGGTACCGTTGGGCCTTCATGGCCTGTTCGGACGTAGTTAGTTAGTTAGTGGCAATCCTCACACTGACGTTATTTCTGCACGGTCCTTCCATTTACCTCTATTCAAAGGATGATTTGCTGCAATGAGGGCGTATTACTGATACAAATTCTTCGAGAGGTACAGCCTTTCCACGCCAAATTCGACGCCCTTAGTTTGACAAGGACAACACATCAATCTAAAAGAAAAACACTTCATGGCGACGCGGAACTTCAGTCAGAACAAAGAGTATATACAGTACTTAAAGGCAGAGACGATCAGATAATACAGTTATCACATCCTTTGAAGAAATTGAAAGACACATGAGAAGTGGAAGGGTACACTCCTATTTACACCGGATTAGAAAGCGAAATGGACGCTTGCTGCGGCTTAGCTATAGTGAAGGGTTGTGTGCACTACGGGACTTAACGTCTGAGGTCATGAATCCCCTAGAACTCAGAACTACTTAAACCTAACTAACCTAAGGACATCACACACATCCATGCCCAAAGCAGGATTCGAACCTGCGACCCTGGCGGTCGCGCGGTTCCAGACTGAAGCGACTAGAACGGCTCGGCCACACTAGCCGGCAGTGAATAGGAACTGGAGATCAAAAACATACTCCTAAACATTCGTTTCAGCAAGATTTTTACACAGATTGAAGTGCTAATAATACATTACAAGCAAATTTTGAAAATAATGAGTTAGTTGAAGGAGGACGGAAAGTGTTAACTGCAAACGCTTTATAACGTGAAAAAAAGGATATAGTAGTATGGAAGGAAACCAGACAGTCCCACCATATATGCCAACCAATACTATTTAAATGTCAACGTAATCGCAATCGCCTGCACCACTTATTACAGTATCTACCATTGCGATTCCGACCTTACTTCATTTTCAGGTGATTAAAGGTACTGAGAACACAGCAGTCGTTAACACAGATGAAATACATGAAAAACATGTGTAACTCTGTGGCTTACGTCAGCACTCGTCACATAAACCATCAGTTGCACTGAATGGGATTTTTTATTTTTTTTAATCATTGGTAGTCTTCTGACTGGTTTGATATGGCTGTCACGAATTGCTCTCCTGTCCAAACCTTTCTTCTCAGAGTAACACATTGAACCGACGGCCTAAATTTTTTGCTAGATGTGTTGGTTGGTTGGTTGATTTGAGGGGAGGGGACAAAACATCGAGGTGATCGGTCCCACCGGATAAGGGAAGGATGAGGAAGGAAGTCGGCCGTGCCCTTTCAAAGGAACCATCCAGCAATTTGCCTGAAGCGATTTAGGGCAATCTCGGGAAACCTAAATCAGGATGACCTGACACGGTTTTGAACCGTCGTCTTTCCGAATGTGAGTCTAGTGTTCTAACCACTACGCCACCTCACCCGGTCTAGATGTCTTCCAGTCTCTGTTTTGCCCCACAGTTCCCTCTGCAGAGCCCTCTAATACCATGGTAGTTACTCCCTGGTGCCTTAGCGGATGTCCGATTACCATTTCCCTTCCTCTTTTCAGCGTTCCCCATGTATTCCTCTCTTGGCCGATTCTGTAAAGAACCTCCTCATTTGTTGTCCACCCAATTTTCAACATTCTTCTGTTGGGTAGGATTAAAACTTATCAAACTAGCCCAGTGGTTACTGAACCTGGCGGAAAAAGAACACCTGCGAAATACCGAAATGTGCCATAGAGACTCACATTCTTCTTACTTATGCTATTAATGTTTACAGCTGCTGCGATTTCACCATCTTTACCTACTTAAAAATGACGTACGCTCGAAATTTGAATCGTAGATACTATAACATAAGTAGTGCAGTCGATGGCGAACATGTCATATAAATAATTGTACACAACTGAGGGTAGATGGAAGTTTTGGAACGGAACATAGAGCTCTGGACTCTTCGGTTCGGAACCTCTTACTCAGATTTAGCGCAACGCTTCCAGTAACGCGTCCACTTTTCCTTGCCATGGCCAAACGATCCCTCTGTCCTTACCTACCTGCTGTGTGTGGGGAAGGGTTCAGCCTTCAGACACCTGCTGCAGCGACTCCCCGGCCAGCGTACCGCACCAGCGCCTCCTGACAGCCGCCGCTGACAGCTCCGCTGACTTCTGCTGTCGCAACCTCGGCCAGCTGTGCGTCTCCTAATTGGCGGCTCGCCTTGACCTCTGACCGCGGTGGCCGCGCGCTAATTGCTCCCGCCTGGCTGTGCGGTCCGGCGCGGTTTCGCAACGGCGCCCTCGCAACGAGCTGCCGAGACCGGCACAGGGCACAGGACACAGAAGGCGCGCGCCAACAGGCCCTTCTTGTTACGAGCATCGCGCCGGGGCAACGCCCTCGAAGCGTAATCCCTTCTCCAGAAAACTCGCCGCATCTGGAGGCCACTCGGCAGCAATCGAGGTACTCTGGACTCCCCGCTGCCCTCTGACCAGTACGGTCGCATACGGACGAGCCGTAGTTTTCACTGACATATTTCTCTAGTTCAGTGGTTCCCAACCTTCCTTAGACCATTTCCCCTGAGTGCAGTCAGGTAGCCTTCCCGCCCTCATGCCACCAGTCTCTCCCCCCCCCCCCCTCTCCACAAAGACACACATTATCACCTACTTTAGCACCTAACTACACTGTAGAATGACTTTTCTTGGAACACGTTTAATTTTTAAAATGATCAAAGGTGAATGATATTCAGTTTGTGTGTGTGTGTGGGGGGGGGGAGGGTGTCTGTGTGTGTGTGTGTGTGTGTGTGTGTGTGTGAACGAGAGTGGGTGGAGAGGGAGGGGTGGTGGTGGTGGTGATGGTGGTAGTGGTGGTGGTGTTAGATTGAATGATGAAGGAATTCGTGGTGCATCGCAAGTGCTTCGCACAACTCTTTCTCGGATACGAAAGGTAACTGTCCACAGTGATGGCAGACACTTGTTATAAAACGTACTTTCCTTACATCACTCCTCCCCATTGCGGCACTTGCTTCACCTGCTCAGTGCAACCCCATTTAAAATCAACCAAATTAAAATGTGAGCACTATACTCACTGTTCGTATATCACTTGATTTCTGGCTGCACTCCTTACTTCAGGACTAGTAGAAATTAGAAGGCTTCAGGCTGTTAATGATTTGTTTCTGTTCACAGCCTCTAGTGATAATAATGGTTCAAATGGCTCTAAGCACTATGGGACCGCCCGCATCTCATGGTCGTGCGGTAGCGTTCTCGCTTCCCACGCCCGGGTTCCCGGGTTCGATTCCGGGCGGGGTCTGGGATTTTCTCTGCCTCGTCATGGCTGGGTGTTGTGTGATGTCCTTAGGTTAGTTAGGTTTAAGTAGTTCTAAGGTCTAGGGGACTGATGACCATAGATGTTAAATGCTCAGAGCCATTTGAACTATGGGACCATCTGACGTCATCACTCCCCTAGACTTAGGACTATTTAAACCTAACTAACCTAAGGACATCACACACATCCATGCCCGAGGCAGGACTCGAACCTGCGACCGTAGCGGTCCCTCGGTTCCAGACTGTAGCGCCTAGAACCGCACGGCCATTTCAGTCCTAGAGGTGATATTTCCTAAGAAAGTTTCATCCCCTAAGACATATTTCTTTAGACGTCAAATACCAATTTTCATAGATCGGGCGTTAAAAAGGTTTTATAAAACAAGATTTATATTGAGCGATCTAGACGGTTTGGTTCACAGACATTTTCGCTAAACAGGTTGTCTGCAAAGGCACGCGTTCCCTATTCTAATTCTCCAACTTCTGCTGTATTATTTCATGCGGGTGGATATTTTCTTGCCCGACTGGCCTATATCGAATTAGCTAGAAATTTTAATAAGTGTAACGTGTAGTACCAAGGGCGTACGCAGCATCTGATCTACGGGGGGAGGGGAGTTACTACTGCATTTAATGTCGATACATATAGGAGTTTTCATGACAGCCGCGTGTAGCTACACTTGCTTCTCGCCAGTATGCATTACATGTGTGGGCTTCATCAGATTGATTGGAGGTGATACGTCTGTCTGTCTAGCTGGTCAAGCTCGGTGTGCGAAGATTTTTTTCCTTGGCAGGAGAGGAGTGTCGGGACAGACACGTTGGCAGAGGAATAAAATAACTGAAGCGTTCGATACCGCTTCACCTACTCGCAACTGAACTATCACCTTTCTGCCTAACCTAGACGTCGGGCTACGCTGCAGATCATCTGTCGCCACATGTGCGTTCTCAAAAAGGTGATGTAGACGCAAAAACAAAAAGAAATTGTCAGTGTTCTGTTCTCTGCGGGTTTATAGATGTATGGCATCAAGTGCTACAACGTCGTTTCGTTCTGGGATGAAGCCGACGTCCGGTACCGGTAGGTTCAGTTGACACAGGGCACCTGGTCCAGCTTGGATGAATTACAGAATTTGCGAAAATTTCAACAAAGAAAGATTTATGTGTGCTATAGAGCTACCTCATTCCTTGTGCACTTCCCATAGGTTTGCGGATCTTTGTCCATTCATCGTACTTCCATCGTCAGAGTGTGAGTAATGTACCATACAATTATGGCCGCACGTTTCCACTACATCCTGCACGTGTAGAGGTCTGCCCACATATGGCGTTTAGAGCATTGCGCATTGATGACAGGAGCAGATTAGCAACAGGGAGTGGTGGGGAAAGTGGCACATCTGAAGTGGACCGGGTGGGAGGGTTGGACTGCCGCGAGGAGGATCGTAACAAGTAGAGGATTGCTGCGAGGTGTCCTGGCGAGACAGCGACTACCGGCCGGTCGTGCCTCTGCCGGGGTCGTGCGCCACGACCGCTGCCTCCGGCCGGTCCCGTTCCCAAGCAGCGGCGCACTGGTGCCAGCAGCCCGCGGTCGTGGGTTCGCATCCCGGCAAACGCCAGCTGTTCTTGCCTGCGTTCATACACGCCCCAAACAACAACTATAGTACACTATCCTCTTGTGTACAGTAGCTGCGAACTAAACGGTGTGGCGTAGGTAACTGACTCTTTGGTCAGTGCCTCGTGTACTGACTCTGCCACGCCTGTTTCTGAGAGCATCCAAACAGCGTGAACCGTGAGCAAGGTTTCCTTCACACCTTAGGAGCCACATCTCACATCTCGCTCACTGTAATCGCCTAAGGCCTAACCCAAAAGATAGTATACAGCATTGGCTTATTCTAGCATGATAAATAAGTAACATGCACAAACGGTTTCGTCGCAAATGCAAAAGTTTGTCTTTAGTCTGCTTCAGTATTTGCTTCTTCAGCAGCATGAACGATGTCTAACCAAAATCAACAAGGTATACTATACCCGCAGGGCGTCACTATAGCAATGAATCGTTATTACAGCGCACAAAGAACACTCAGATTAACATCAGCGGTGCTGGCTGCAAACAGTATACACCAAGAAAAATAATTCCGTCTATACAATAAGCATGAATCATTTCTGAAAGATATCGCCACGACTACTGCGACCTTTAAATTAGTCACAGCTCCTGACGAACGACCAAATTCCTGCAACAGTGAACTGGAAACAGCCTAGTATCACAGCTAGACATCCATCTTTGTGGAATGCTGCTACTTCATGGTAACGTACGTTCCCACATCGCGATTCTCGTAACGCTGATGTTACGCCAACTGGAGTGGAAGACAGTTCAACACCCGCCCTGTAGTTCTGATCTCGCCCCATGGCATTATCACGCCTTAGGTCCGTTACAAAAGGCCTTGAAAGGTCGACGATTCCTATCGGACGAGGATGTGCAGCAGACAGTAACGAAGTTCTTCACGCAACAGGACATCGTGTTTTACCAAAGGGTATCATCAGCCTGCTGCGACGGTTGGATTGTTGTCTAGATGCTGGCGATTTTGCCTGATTGGCATACCGCATAACCACCAGCCAAAAGCAAGAGGGTTGCCATGTGCCACTGCCTCCGCCAGATATTCATGGTCTGAAGATGGTCTGATAAAAAGATCGAAACCGGTCACCATATTAAATACGTTACGCGGTCAAGACTATTTCCAGTATAATTATACCGATTCTGGACTGTACGGTCTTCGAAAGGAAACTTTTTGACTGTTCCTTATAACTTCTAGAGTATCAGTCTGCAGGGAAAAAGAACTTCGAGTGAAGACGACGAATTTCAAATGTAAATACCGCTAGTAAATTAAGGAAACGTTCCACTTTCAAATCACTTTTGAAAGTCACTCAAAAAATTCCGGCCATGCGATGGGCTCTACATCCGAGGAGAGGTCACTTTGACTCATGTCATGAGAAAATGGCAGAGGCATGGGGGAAGGCTTTCGACAGAATTTCATATCTCAAAGAAGTAGCTCTAAATCTACATCTATACTCCGCAAGCCACCCAACGATGTGTGGCGGAGGGCACTTTACGTGCCACTGTCATTACCTCCCTTTCCTGTTCCAGTCGCATATGGTTCGCGGGAAGAACGACTGCCGGAAAGCCGCCGTGCGCGCTCGAACCTCTATAATTTTACGTTCGTGATCTCCTCGGGAGGTATAAGCAGGGGGAAGCAATATATTCGATACCTCATCCAGAAACGCACCCTCTCGAAACCTGGACAGCAAGCTACACCGCGATGCAGAGCGCCTCTCTTGCAGAGTCTGCGACTTGAGTTTGCTAAACATCTCCGTAAAGCTATCACGCTTACCAGATAACCCTGTGACGAAACGCGCCGCTCTTCTTTGGATCTTCTCTATCTCCTCTGTCAACCCGATTTGGTACGGATCCCACACTGATGAGCAATACTCAAGTATAAGTCGAACGAGTGTTTTGTAAGCCACCTCCTTCGTTGATGGACTACATTTTCTAAGGATTCTCCCAATGAATCTCAACCTGGCACCCGCCTTACCAACAATTAATTTTATATGATCATTCCACTTCAAATCGTTCCGCACGCATACTCCCAGATATTTTACAGAAGTAACTGCTACCAGTGTTTGTTCCGCTATCATATAATCATACAATAAAGGATCCTTCTTTCTATGTATTCGCTATACATTACATTTGTCTAAGTTAAGGGTCA
The DNA here is from genome assembly GCF_023897955.1 of Schistocerca gregaria. Classification (NCBI taxonomy): domain Eukaryota; kingdom Metazoa; phylum Arthropoda; class Insecta; order Orthoptera; family Acrididae; genus Schistocerca; species Schistocerca gregaria. The sequence continues at coordinate 164,181,796 of NC_064929.1, read as the reverse complement.
GTTGCCACTTCCTGCACCAAGTGCCTATCCGCTGCAGATCTTCCTGCAATTCGCTGCAATTTTCTAATGCTGCAGCTTCTCTGTATACTACAGCATCGTCCGCGAAAAGCTGCATGGAACTTCCGACACTATCTAATAGGTCATTTATATATATTGTGAAAAGCAATGGTCCCATAACACTCCCCTGTGGCACGCCAGAGGTTACTTTAACGTCAGTAGACGTCTCTCCATTGAGAACAACATGCTGTGTTCTGTTTGCTAAAAACTCTTCACTACAGCCAAACAGCTGCTCGGATATTCCGTAGGTTCTTACTTTATCAGGCAACAGTGCGGATCTGTATCGAACGCCTTCAGGAAGTCAAGGAAAATGGCATCTACCTGGGAGTCTGTATCATGTGAGTGTGTGCAGAGAGACGTAGAGCGTTCTCGTGGGGCATAACCACCTCCTAGGACAGCGTCTGTGTTAACAGCCTCCCGTAGCGTTGTCGAATTACTATCTTCACTGTAACTAACAGCTATCACGGACAGGTCACATACGCTTCATCAAGATCGCTGACCTCATGTCGTAACGGGACAGAGGGAAATGGACAATATCGTGAGGTTGGCAACCGCACCACTAAGTGCTGTTCGACAACATTAAAAAATCATTATGAGGCGGTGGAATTAACCGCCTCCGGCTAAGAGGTTGGCTCGCAAGCCCAGCAGCAGCCGCGCCCTTCGAAGGGAGTGGCAAGAAATTCGTCTGGCAACCGGCAGCCGCCCCACGCCGCCCCCGCAAGCCGAGCGTAAAGTAGCCGCCGCTATGATGGCGGCGGGGGCGGTGCCAGCACAAAAGGGGGATGAATAAATTTGCATAGATGGGAGACACCGCTAGCGACTGCCTAGCCCGGCGACGGAGAAAAACGTGCGGGTCTGCTGGTGGATGTAACCCTGAGGAGGAGCAGAGAGGAAAAAGGCGGGCAGGAAAAAAAAAAGAAATAAAGAAGAGAGCGAGGGGAAAGCTTCGGCCAACCACCGACCAAGCAGCACTCGCAGAAGGAAAGTAATCAAATAAATGGAAAGAAAGCGAACTTGTTGGGGGGTAGGGGGCGGTGGTGTCGGTAGAAGGGGTGGTCGGCACGCAGTAGAGAATTTGGTATTCGCACAGAGAGTGGAAAAAAAAACCTTCGGCTTTTATATTTACAACGAAGCGAGAAAAAGGAGGACGTTGAAGGGGGTGGGAAGCGGGGGGTGCGTGAGGCGGAAGCAGCGTTGCGAAGTGCGGACGGCGGCGGAGAATCGCGAGTGGGGTAAAAAATTACTTCGCGAGGGTAGGATTTCGGCGGTCGGTGCGTAAGGGGTGGTTTAGGAGGTTACGAGATGCCGGAGGGGCGGGAAAGAGGAGAAGTGGTGGGGGGCGGAGGGAGGGAAGTGGCCGCAGTAAATTAAGCCCGTAATGCTAATTACAGCTTGCTTTATGGATTCCCCCCAGTGCAGCTTTAACAGATGAAGCCAGGCTCCAGCAGGTTCTTCTCTGGAGTGGTCGGTGGGGGTGGGAGGTTTAGGGGTGGGGCGGAAAGGCTTGCAGACCACTTCCTTTTACCCGCCCACACACCCTTTTCCCCCTTCTCCCAAAATACCAGTAGCCTCAATTGCGAAAAAATTGTTCACTTCTTCACCCTCACACGCTATACCTATCCCCTCTCCCTCTTCAGTTACTTTAGGCGATTAAAACATGGCCCTTGCGGATAAACAATATGCTTCCTTTCTTCTCCGCGGAAACAAAAGAGGTCGCGCTGGTTAAGTCCCCCTGAGGTAGGCTTATGTGAGGAACAGCTCCGCGAAAATGTGCTTATGCTTCCCCGCATTTTTGAAATTGAAGAGAAAGTAATTACGCATTCATAGAACGTCATACTGCATAATTCACACGATGTTTCGGTACAATTTTCCATCGTCAGTTGCACACTTCTGTATCGCCGTTTTAGCACTTCTGAGGCACAGTTCCAGTGAATGAATATCTATTATTGAGCAGGAAGTGTACTGTACATTGGTGATGAAGTGCTGAAAAGTAGCAGGCAAGGGGTAAACCAGACGACCGTGTACGTAACTACCACTGTACGCATTACCCACAGTACGTAACGGACTCATTACCGACAGACATACCTCCTCGGAGACGTCTTGTCACTGCCTCGACTGACAGGTCACAACAGTACTGGGCTTTCTTTCCTCCATTCTACTCACAGATGAGATTACCTTTACGAGTAGTGGTCTCGTGAGGCTTTCCAAAACACACATGCAGGCTACGAAGAATCCCTGTGGTGTGGTGGCAGCGAACCACCGGCACCAGTACAGCCGCAATGTTTGGGCCGAGATTACTGGCGACTGTCTCGTTGGTCAAGTCATCCTACCACAACCCTTCATAAGCGGGGCACACCAGCACTTCCTGTGAGTGAACCTGCCTCCTCTGTTGGAAGACGAGCCTTTGGAGGTACAAACGGTAATGTCGCTGCTGCGTGAAGGCGTTCCAGCTCAGTGCCCTCTTGACTGTGGAGCTAAAATGCCAGTACAGGCAGAATATTTCCACTTGCCTGGCGTGCTTGCTTTCAGCCATTGACACCTACACTGTCAAAGATCTTTTTTCCTACCTTCAAGTGGGTGTACCTACCTTGGAATGCATTTCCGGCCATATGTCAATATGACCATTTTAGGCTTTTTCTGTCTGACGCAGTTGTTAGGTCGGTTATTGTTGCAACAATGGCAGATTATCAACTTTTAAGTGAGTTTGAACGTGGTGTTACAGCCGGCGCACGAGCGAAAGGACACATTATCTCCGAGGTAGCAATGAAGCGGGGATTTTCCCGTGCGACCATTTCACGAGTGTACCGAGAATATCAGGGATCCGGTAAAACACCAAAACTCCGACATCGCTGCGGCTGGTAAAAGATCATGCAAGAACGGAACCAACGACGAATGAAGAGAATCGTTCAACGTGACAGAAGTGCAACCCTTCCGAAAATTGCTACAGGTTTCAGTGCTGGGCCATTAACAAGTCTCAGCGTGCGAATCATTCAACGAAACATCATCGATATGGGTTTTCGGAGCCGAAGGCCCCTCGTGTACTTTTTATGCCAGCACGACACAAAGCTTTAAGCCTCGCCTGGGCATGCCAACTCTGAGACAAGACTTCTGATGGTGAAAATGGTCACTTGGCTCTAAGTACTATGGGGCTTTACATCTGACGTCATCAGTCCCCTAGACTTAGAACTACTTAAACCTAACTAAGGACATCACACACATCTATGCGCGAGGCAGGATTCGAACCTACGACCGTAGCAGCAGCGTGGTTCCGAACTGAAGCGCCTAGAACCGCTCGGCCACAGCGTCCAGCAGACTTTGATCACTGGAAACATGTGGCCTGGTCGGACGAGTCTCGTTTCAAATAGTATCGAGCGGATGGACGTGTACAGGTATGGAGACAACCCCGTGAATCCATGGACCCTGCATGTAGTCAGGGAACTGTTCAAGCTGGAGGAGGCTCTGTAACTGTGTGGGGCGTGTGCATCTGGAGTGATATGTGACCCCGGATACGTCTAGATACGACTCTGAAAGGTGACACGTACGTAAGCATCCTGTCCGATAACCTGAATCCATTCATGTACACTGTGCAATCCACGACTCTGACAGGTGAGATGTACATAAGCTCTGCATTCCGATGGACTTGGGCAATTGCAGCAGGACAATGCGACACCCCACTCGTCCAGAGTTGCTACAAAGTGGCTCCAGGAACACTCTTCACTTCCGCTCGCAACCACACTCCCCAGACCCGAACATCATTGAGGATAAGTGCGATGACTTTCAACGTGCTTTTTAGAAGAGATCTCCACCCCCTCGTACTCTTGCGGATTTAGGGAAAGCCCTGTGGGATTCGTGGTGTCATTTCCCTGCAGCACTACTTCAGATATTAGTCGAGTCTATGCCACGTCGTGTTGCGGCACTTCTGCGTGCTCGTGTGGACCCTACACGATATTAAGCAGGTGTACAAGTTTCTTCGGCTCTTCAGTGTATATACCAAGATAGCTCTTTTGCCGTCCTGTGCTACTCCATCATTGATTCGGCTTGAAAATGCGATATTATTAAACGAGAAGAGATGATCGTCATTTTTGCCTCACTCACTAGAGGCGACCCATCAGCGCGTGGAGTTGGCGTGCCAGCGCGGAGAAGAAACACGAGGCAGCTATGCAGCTGTCTATCGCTAGAAGAGGGACCGGACTGCGCACGCCGGCCTGCCATCATAATAATCCCGGCTGCTTTTTTGCTGGCCGCGTGTACAAAAAGTCTGTCTTCCCGGCGCGGTTCTCCGCCCGTGCCCCGACGCGGCGCCGGCTGCTGCGGATAGCCGGCCGACCGCTCGTCGTGGCTGTTTTTCGTTATTACTTATTCCGCCCCCCGGCCTCGGCTGAAGCCGTTGCTCTTATTGCGGCGACGGCCGTCACTCAAGATCCCCGGCGGGAGATTGAGGGGCCTCACCGGCCAATCGGCGCCTGCCGCCGCCCTGCCGCTGACAGGGTTGTACAGCAAGCGTCCTGGCCGAACTACTGCACTGGGTAGCAACACGTCAAAAATGTGGGGACAACAAATATGCAGCGCAAGAATGCTAAGATTCGCGGCGGTAAAATCGGATAAGTGGTTGAAATGACTCAAGCTTTCGACTGGGCACTCCCTGACCCTTTGTCAAGTGTGATATTTCCACATGACAATGTTCAAAGAAGAAGCTCAAGTCATATCAACCTCTTGAGAAATCTGTGTAGAGTGCGTAAATGCCATGAGCATACAACTGAACACTCTGTGCCCATTGTCAACTGGAGACATCACACTTGACAAAAGTGCTCAGTCGAGAGCTTGTGCCATTTTACTCACTTGAGGGGACTGAAAACCAGTGAACGCTTTATTCATCCAGCACAAAAAGATAAAACTTTCACTCTTCCGTGGAGATCCATAGTTTTGAATGTTTCTATTTGACTAATAATTGTGTGCCTGTCTAGCATTCGAACCTGAGACCTCGCCTTTGGAGTGGAATTCTGTTACCAATGAGTTATCCAGTCACAGCCTGTCCTTCATCTACATCTACATCTACACACATACTCCGCAATCCATCATACGGTTCGTAGCGGACGGTACCTCGTACCACAACTAGCATCTTCTCTCCCTGTTCCAGTCCCAAACAGAACGAGGGAAAAATGACTGCCTATATGCCTCTGCACGGGCCCTAATCTCTCTTGTCTTCTCTTTGTGGTCTTCCCGCGAAATGTAAGTTGGCGGCAGTAAGGTTGTACTGTAGTCAGTCTCAAATGCTGGTTCTCTAAATTTCCTCAGTAGCGATTCACAAAAAGAACTCCTCCTTTCCTCTAGAGACTCCCACCCGAGTTCCTGAAGCATTTCCGTAACACTCGCGTGATGATCAAACATACCAGTAACAAATGTAGCAGTCCTCCTCTGAATTGCTTCTATGTCCTCCCTCAATCCTTACAAGTTTACTGCCAATGTCGCCCTTCTGACTTCGTTTCAAGAACGTATTTTCATTTTTACTAGAGTGTGAGTTCGCGGCAGATTAAAACTTTGTGCCACATCGAGACTCGAGCCTTGGATGTAGTACGACTAACAACACGCCATCACAGCTTTACTTCAGTGAGGGCAGATAAGCCATATCTCTGTACTATCCATTCATCCCGGGGGTGCTAGTCCTGCGAGGTACGCACAAGAACTTCTGTCAAGTTTGAAGTTAGGAAGTGAAGCTGTATGAGCGGATCGTGAGTCATGCTTCGGTACCTCAATTCGTAGAGTGCTTGGCCGCAAAAGGGAAAGATCTCTGGTTCGAATCCCGTTCTGGCACTGAGTTTTAATTTGTCAGGACCTTGTACGTTGTAAATTTTCGGAGAAATAGGTGCAACCTGTAGAGAGAGGCGGGTGACATACGATGTGTACAATAATCAATACGGAACCATAACACTGGAAGAGCAAATGAGAAGGGTTCAGTTTAAAAAGCGTGTAAGACCCCACTGCAAGTCTTTCAGCTCTGCCGTTCAACCTATACAACAAAGAAGCAGTGACAGAAGTGGGGTCGAAAGTCTGTCTGAAAAGATACTAGTGCTAAGATTCGTTGATTAGATGTCCCTATATCCAGTCAAATTTCCAAGAATCATAGGACATGTTGAATAGCATGAACAATCTAATGACAACACAATCCGGAGTGTAAGGGAAGCAAAGAAAGACCAAAGTTATAAGTAATAGTAGAAATGAGATTAACGACAGAGTACGATAGACTAAACATGGAAACTGGGGAGTTAGGTAGTAGACAATGCGAAAGGATTTTGCTACCTTGGAAGCAAAGTAACACGTGACTATCGAAGCAAGGACAGTGTGAGAAGTGGACTAGCGGTAGCAAGGAGGTCAATCCTCCCTAAAAGAAGTTTCCTTCTATCAAACATAGGCCTTAGTATGAGGAAGAAATTTCTGGGAACGGGCGCCTACAGCACGCTAGTGTACAGAAGTAAATTATGGACTGTGCGGTAACCGTAAGAGAAGAGAAGCGTTTTGAGACGTAGTGTTCGAGAAAGTTTGTGTAAATAATGTGCCGATGTTACGTAAGATTTTCGCATGAGATTACTAGTATTAATGAGATGGACTGTAGTGAAAACTGTTGTGCGTCGTCGGTAATACACTGGAAAAATAATGAAGCAAAATCTCTGTGGTTTCGGCCCGCTCACCAGGGGTGATCCCTCCATTACATTAATTAAAAAACCGAACTGTTGTGCATTTGTAGGCCGTCCCATTAAATGATTGCTTGTTCCCCGGAGAGGAGGTGGTACATGTCCGTTCTGCCGGTATCTACTGTGTTAGGGTTTCGTTCTCCGGTGTCGAAGTATAATCTTTTGTTTTCGCCGGCCGGAGTGGCCGAGTGGTTCTAGGCGCTACAGTCTGGCACCGCGCGACCGCTACGGTCGTAGGTTCTAATCCTGCCTCGGGCATGGATGTGTGTGATGTCCTTAGGTTAGTTAGGTTTAATTAGTTCTAAGTTCTAGGCGAATGATGACCACAGATGTTAAGTCGCATAGTGCTCAGAGCCATTTTAATGAAGACAGAAACTTGCGATAAATTTTAACTTAGGTGTAGGACTATAAAGAACCATACGACTCTAGCAAAGAATCCCTTTAAAGTATATGCGCGTACAACCTTGTGATACTTCTTATAATGACGTTTAGGATGAAAGTTTCCATTTACCTTTAACAAATATACAATGCACCCTCCCCGGGATGCACGTCGAAAACCCAGACAAAAATAAAACTCGTCCCATACATTTACGATCATTGGTACTTGAGTTATTGCATTCACTGCTGCTGCTATGCAGCTGATTCCCTCGCAAACCCAGCAAAAAAAATTAGAAAAGTCAGATGATTTTCGAAACCAGTGGTGAGGTAAAGCTCTTTTGCAGATACTAAACTATCGCCGGAATTCTCGCAGCTCTTCGCTACTACAGTAACGCGAGCCGGCACGCAACCAGTTATAACCGGCGTCACGTCCCCTCCCTGCTTAGGCGAGGGCGACGCAGACGCGTAAATTACGCACAACGCCTCCAGACGCAACAGAGGCGCCGCCACCCCCTCAGAAAACTTGCGTATCGCCTCCCCTCCCCCCCCCCCCCCCAAACTTTCCCTAAGGGGGTCGGAGCGCGGCTAAGACGCGCGGGAGCCTTACAGGTGCGTCGCCTGGGGGACGCATCCGTCACCGCCGACACACGCACGTGCGTATCGCAGCAGCCGCGCCGCGCACCAGCCGTGGGGGCGCCTTCCGCCCTTATCTCCCGCGCTGCAAGCACGCACTTTCCGAGGGGGAGGGTGTCGTGCAGACATTTCGCAAAGGCGCCGTCCACGTTGCGGAGAATACTGCTTAATGCTCAACGCTCAGCTACCTGTCTACTTGACCTTCAGTTACCTCAGCAGAGAGTTTTCATTGACCTTGGGTGTGGGTCTGCACACGTGTCTTGGGCGAGGTCTTTCTCAGATCAAATTCAAGCACATTAAACCTAATTCAGGTTGACATTGCCGCTTCTCGTACTGCGAAAATTTCTTTTGATCGAACCAGGATTTATGTGGCAACTCCCTATTTTTTTTCTGTGGGTCGCTCTCAATCTTTTCGACTAGGACAGGGTTTCTTCTTACCACAACATGATCTTGACTGGTCCGTGGTTTATACTGTAGCTCACTATGCTTGTGACTGGCCTATGATTTACGTCGTAGGTCTCTATTTTATTTATTTATTAATTTTTTGACTAGAGTAGGGTTTATATCGTAGCTCACGATTTGACTATGGCTGGCTTCACTATTTTTGGACTCAGCTGGGGTCTGTACCATAGCTCACTAATTTTTTGAGTGGGGCAGCGTTTATGTCGCAGCACACTATCTTTTTTGACTGGGCTAACATTTGTATCGTAGCTCACAATTTCTTCGTCTATGACATATTTTGTAACATGGCACACTTTTTTTTTTAGCAAGCCAGGGTTTGTATGCCAGCTCACTATTTATTCAAAAAAATTGCTCGGCCACACCGGCCGTCACTATTTAGTCGGTTGGATCAGAGTTCACGACATTGCTCACTGTTTGACTATTCGCGGGTTTACATCATCGTTCACTATCTTTCTGACTGGGCGAGCATTTATATCTATTTTGTTGACAGGCCCAGTGTTTAAGTCGTATTTCACTATCTTCTTGTGACTAGTGCAGCGTTTATATCATAGCTCACATTCTCCTTGGAAGTGGAGGTCTTATTTGGCACTTCAAAATCAAGACATCATTGCTCTCCGATTTCTTCATTATTCCATCTCATTCTGTCCTTTTCTATTGTTTTAATCTGTGGGTATTTATTACACGGAAGACTGTCTGCCATCCCACGAAAGGCAAGATTCTGGGATTCAAGTCTACCCCCCGCCATCCGGACAGTAGAAACGGCCTACGTGTCCTTTAAATCAACTGATTGTGAACGTTAGAATGAAAAGACGTTCCCAGTTCGCAGTTGTAATTCAACTTCTCAAAGATTTATTAAGCAACTGTACACAAATGCTGGGGCAGTTCCCTCATTACGAGCAAGAAGGAATCTTCACCTCTGTGTCGAACTAAACTCATGCTTCGCCTCTGCGTATAGGGCAAGTCACGGTTAACGGGAAATATAGCTGGTGGATTCAGTTTTTCAGCTCCTATCGTAAATCGTCTTCTTTGAGGTGGTTCTAAAGGTCTAATTGATGAGTCTGTGGACAGTTTTAACACGGGCTGACGAGGTAACCCTCTCCACCTAACACGCTATGGCGTACGGAGCTAATGATTCCTGAGGAGACACCACAGTTCAAGTTTCAAACATTCGGAGCACCTTCTGCGGCCCTCTGGGAGGTTTTATTTCCTCCACCCACGCCTCCCGCGACTCGATGAAATCCCCGATGAGCTGCGGCGGCGTTTCTCCAGTTTCGGCAGTGGGCGTGTCTCGCCGGCGGCAGATTTAGGGTGTGGCCAGACCAGGGAGCGTGGCGCGTGCCGAGCGCGCCCTCAGGGCCCTTCAAGGGCCCGTTACTGCCGCCGCGAGCGACAAAGGCTCCCGCTTCCGTCTGTAGGGTCGGTCCGACGTCGCCCTGAGGACCTGTCTTGCACTGCATAATCTTAGCGGAATAAATCACAGCCTTGCCAATATAACTCTGACAATAAATTCCCTGCATACAGCGGAAGCAGTAGAATTTGTCTCAGGAGGTGTGATCAGTATTCAGCGAAATGTCAGGACGACTATTCCACGCAAAGAAGTCTAGTAAACATGGGATCTGAATAGCTGTGAGCAACTGTTCATCTTCACTAGTGTGAAGCGTATTTGTACTACTGAGCAAGTCTTCATAGCTCTTAAGATACGCGCTTCAAAGCTCTTGTTTATTGCACGCTTTTTCCTTGTTTTGGTCCACACTACCTCCTCCGAAAATACGATAATCAAAGCGCTTGCCGCTAAAGAAATGTGTTTCGCAGTATCGAAGATGGAGAACTCACAAGTCTTAAGATATGCATATTATAGCCCACTTTCACGAGATTTTTTGCTTGGAATGATGGTCCCTGTCATATCTCAGAATAAATAGTTCAAATGGCTCTGACCACTATGCGACTTAACTTCTGAGGTCATCAGTCACCTAGAACTTAGAACTAACCAAACCTAACTAACCTAAGGACATCATACACATCCATGCCCGAGGCAGGATTCGAACCTGCGACCGTAGCGGTCGCTCGGTTCCAGACTGTAGCGCCTAGAACCGCACGGCCACTCCGGGCGGCTATCTCCGAATATTGGCCGATCCTCTTGGGACATCCTGTATTCTCCGGAGTCCTTTTGAGTAAGCTACCATGTCATTACCTGCAATCTAATAGTGTGGGCTGTGTTTACATGGAATGGCCTGACTGCTAGTTATAGTAGGCCGCTTAGAGACAATCTGCTGCCGTTCACGGGCTGCATGTTGACAAACAACGATGGAATTTTTAAGGATGACAATGCTTCATGTCATTGGGCCATAGTTGTTCATGAATGGTTTGAAGAACATTCTGGACAAGTCGAGCAGTGGTTTGGTCAGCCACCGAGCTTTTATTGGACTTAATCAAGGGGTGAGATTGTGGGTAAAATCCCGCGCTGGAAGGCTGTAGAGGCAGCATGTCTCAATATTTATGGAGTGCTTCTGACGACTTGTTGATTCCACGCCACGTCCAGTTGTTGCACAAAGCAGGGCGAAAGGAGGTCCGATACTGTATTGGGGAGTATCCCATGACTTCAGTGTGTGGTACAATGTACACATACGCGTCGCCGTTTCGCAGTTCCAATCTTGTTTCTAGAGGGTGAGTCCAATGAAAATCTTAAATTTTTTTAAAAATATTATTCATTGCGCAGAAATGGTACAAAGCTGTATCACTTTTCAACATAATCTGCCCCACGCCCCATGCAAGTCCTCCAGCGCTTACAAAGTGCATAAATTCCTTAAGAAAAAAATTCTTTTGGTAGTCCGCGCAACCACTCATGCACCGCGTGGCGTACCTCTTCATCAGAACGGAACTTCTTTCCTCCCATTGCGTCTTTGAGTGGTCCAAACATATGGAAATCACTTTGGGCAAGGTCTGGTGAGTATGGTGGATGAGGAAGACACTCAACCTGCAGGTCTGTGATTGTTGCCACTGTTGTACGGGGAGTGTGGGGCCTTGCATTGTTATGATGCAAAAGGACACCTGCTGACAGCAATCCACGTCGCTTAGATTTTATTTCAGGCCGCAGATGATTTTTTAGGAGATCTGTGTATGATGCACTGGTGACAGTGGTCCCTCTAGGCATGTAATGCTCCAAAATGACCCCTTTTTCGTCCCAAAAGAGAGTCAGCATAACTTTCCCTGCTGATGGTTCTGTTCGAAACTTCTTTGGTTTTGGTGATCAGGAATGGCGCCATTGCTTGCTCGTCCTCTTTGTTTCCGGTTAGTGTAAGTGAACCCAGGTTTGGTCCCCAGTAACGGTTCTTGCAAGGAAGGCATCACCTTCTCGTTCCAAGTTGTGAAGAAGTTCTTCACAAGCAGCGACACGTCGTTCTCTCATTTCAGGAGTCAGCTGCCGTGGCACCCATCTTGCAGACACTATGTGAAACTGGAGCACATCATGCACAATGTGTTGTGCTGACCCATGACTAATCTGTAAACATGCTGCAATGTCATTCAGTGTCACTCGGCAGTTTTCCTTCACTATGGCTTCAACTGCTGCAATGTTCTGTGGAGTCACAACTCGTTGTGCCTGACCTGGACGCCACGCGGGAATATCCGAGCGGTCTCAGGCGCTGCAGTCATGGACTTTGCGGCTCGTCCCGGCGGAGGTTCGAGTCCTCGCTCGGGCATGGGTGTGTGTGTGTTTGCCGTTAGGATAAATTCGGATAAGTAGTGTGTAAGCTTAGGGACTGATGACCTTAGCAGTTAAGTCCCATAAGATTTCACACACATTTGAACTTTTTTTTTTTTTTTTTTTGCTTGGTTGAGGAGCATATTCCACTCAAGTCACGCCATTTGTGAACTTTCTACTCCATTCGTAGACTTGCTGCTGTGACAAACATGCATCACCGTACTGAACCTTCATTCGTCGATGAATTTCAATAGGTTTCACACCTTCACTACTCAAAAACCGAATAAGATAACGCCGTTCTTCCCTAGCGTCGTATCGGTCGCGGCACAGCAGCCGTCAACTCGGCGCAGGGAGCTACAACACGCGCTGCACACAGCGAGTACCGCTGGCGCCGCACACGATGTCAATAACTGGCGCAAGTGAACGCGTCGTCGCGGGGTTAGCGGCAGCGCACACACCGCTCTCGATACGGATTACCCTGGCGGCGCTGCCCTTGCCACCAGAGTGAGCAACCGTATAAGGGCGCCAACACTCTGGTTGGCCGGACCTGCGGATTTAAGCGAGTTCCCTGAGCCCGTTTAACCAGTTCAATCTTGGCCGATGACTGTTTTACTACCCGGCTGCTGGATTCACGACGACCGAACTGTACTGTGGCTTCCCTGGCTGGAAATTTGCGACGCGTCGGCATCGACCGGTTGGCAGTGGTTTGGACTTGTATTCTCTACTAGTGACTCTCATTTCTCATTGGCGCTACAGGCAGCGAAGTGTTGTGTAGTCGAGCTTAAGTTTCGTTTTGACTGACAGAAAGTCAAATAAATTTGGTTATCACGGAATATTTGTTGTGTTACAGTGCGGACATAACACAACAAGTAGTGCAAGTCGCAAGTGGGGCGGCCATCTTTGTACTGATACTGCGACGGTATGTGTGCATCTACACTACGCTGCCAGCTACAGGCCATTGTTTGTATCACTCTTAGCAACTTACAGGTTAACGGTGCGAAATATCGATTCGTTATTACAAATTTAAGGTTTTCATTTTACTCACCCTCGTACTTTCTCTGGATAGCAAGAGTTTCCTTCGCTGCATATAAGGGCGTGTAGTGTTGCGTTACGAACGTCGGTCTGTGGCGAGTGTTTTCGCCTCCAATCACGCTGCGGTTGCACCGAGGAGGGGCGCGGTTGTGAAACCGTCGGGCGGACATGTGCATGCGGCGGGTAATGAGCAGGTAGCGGCGCGGCCCGAGTCAGCAGGTGGCGAAAGCCCGCCGCTGCAGCACGCGCCTGGACCCAGCTCCGTGCGCCCGCGTGTCCGACGCCGCAGGGCTGCAATTTGGCCGGCGCCGCGGTGCCGCTAGAAAGCTACAGCCAGCTCTCTGACTACACGGGGCCGCACCTTCAGCGAGGGAAACACCTGCGACGTCTAATCAAATTGCGTGCCTATGTAGTATTGTCTCAGTTGTGCGACTGTATTCGTGATTTTCTGTCAGAAACGTCGCAGTTGGCATTGATTAAAACACAAGTAATGTCTAGCTTCCCCCCAAGGGAGAGTTACACGCCTTCTGCTGTTCCTGATCTAAGTAAATGATTTAGGAGACGATCTCAATATCCCTCTGCATGTCGTATAACTTCACGACGCAGTTTTGAAGCAACTGCTAGGTCGCTGCCGTTTGCAGAAATGAAAAAAAAGAAAAAAACAGAGAAGTAGACATGAAATCCTCCGAACAAATCCAGTATGTGACGAAATCAAACGACGGACGCATCAGATTTCTTTCAATGTGCCACTTGCCTGAGGTTACCATTCTTAGCAAAGTAGTTACTGCCAAGCGTGAAATTGCAACGTTTTCTTTTAAATTCTTGCTCGATGCGGTATAAGCAGGTTACTAGCTTATTAATGTACAGAATATCTGATAATAATGCAATACTGAAATAGACACCTCTAAAACTGGCAGTATGTTTCCAATGTGCAGCCAACGTACTGGCAAAAAAAAACAACACAGAAACATATATATTTTAAAAAATATCTGGGCAACGGCCTTGCCGCAGTCGATACACCGGTTCCCGTGAGATCACCGAAGTTAAGCGCTGTCGGGCGTGGTCGGCACTTGGATGGGTGACCATCCTGGCTGCCATGCGCTGTTGCCATTTTTCGGGGTGCACTCAGCCTCTTGATGTGAATTGAGGAGCTACTCAACCGAACAGTAGCGGCTTCGGTCAAGAATACCATCATAACGACCGGGCGAGCGGTGTGCTGACCCCACGCCCTTCCTATCTGCATCCTCGACTGAGGATGACACGGCGGTCGGATGGTCCCGGTAGGCTACTCGTGGCCTGAAGACGGAGTGCCTTTTTTTAAAAATATCTACAGTCCTAGTCCGTACCACCGTAGACGGCTTTCCTTCACCCCCTCAACGACACATGTCACTCCATTGAGCCAGCCAGTTTCAACGCTGGTTACACGATGGTGAAGTCTCAGGCTAGATGTCCATCGGAGCGCCCGAGGCGACAGCGTCAGAGAAGGCCACGAGACGGGCGGGAGACTGGAGGCTCTGCACTCCAGGGAGCGGCCCGCGCGATCGATGAGGCGAGGAGTCGCTGGCCGTCTGAGGCGAACTGTGCACTCGGCGCTCGGGGACCGTCCGGTCAGCCGCGTCTGTCGCCTCGCCACGTCTGGAGGAGACAGCGACGGCGACGGCGACGGCGACGGCGACAGAGCGTTGGCGTCCGGCCCGCACCGCAAACAATGAGGCAGCGGGCGCACAGTAGCCGACACCTGCCACCGGGGAGCGCCGCCGGGCGTGGAGGGGAGATGGCGCCGGTCATTGCTCCCAGCAGCCTCACTGGACACTGTGGCTAAGACCAGAGCTGTTTGAGTTATGCACTGTGAGGAAGCCTACGCAGCATGCCTTCACACGCGCAGAGTAGAATTTTTTTCGAGTTGCCACTTAGCCACAGTAGGCTTTTCTAGTGGTCCATGAAGTAACAGGGTGACACAGAAAAACAGGAACTTCCGAAATGCTTAGTGGCAGCCATGAGCTGTAAACAATCTCACCATTAAGTAATCGTCAGCCAGTGGGACGGTCAGGAGCATAGTGTCTTGTACCGTAGGGTGCCGGGTATCTTTCTACAACACAAATGCACACTTGCAGTTCCACGTTATTTATTTACTTGAACATATAGCTGCCATTGATAGTTATGATACAAGCTCTTCAATAATAGTCCACGTTAGAGTGTGCGTTTGCCATAAACGTGCTAGTTTGGAAAGTGCACAAAGCGAGTTGCGATGGTCTTTCAGCCTAGACTGTAATGGTCTGGTTCCCTCGACTCAATAACAAGGTACATCAGGGCTATATAATTCCTCAGGAATGAAGAGGCAAACATTCATTCTTAGTATTAACTACTGTTGTCTGCCCCTGGCAGCTAAGTGGTCAGCGCGACAGAATGTCAATCCTAAGTGCCTGGGTTCGATTTCCGGCTGGGTCGTAGATTTTCTCCGCTCAGGAACTGGGTGTTGTCCTACTCACAATCATTTCATCCCCTTCGACGCGCAAGTCGCCAAAGTGGCGTCAAACCGAAAGACTTGCAACTGGCGAACGGTCTACCCAATGGGAGTCCCTAGTCACACGACATTTATTTTACTACTGTTGTGATTCTGTTTCTCTAGAGGTAATGCGAAGTGGTTGTGACGCTACTAGATAGATTGAACTCTTTCCTTGACGCTCAGACCATAGTATTATTTAAAAATATCGTCTACGGTATACCTTAGGCTACATGCTTGATACTAGTATCAACCTATTTTTCCACATCTAGTTCCTTTTAGTATGTGCATCTCAAACATTTACGAATGTCCGAGAGAACACTGCATCGTTCTCCTTAAAACTCGGGCACTGCAGTATCACAATAAGCCGCCGTTACCAGGCAGCGACTGTCAATTAGAATGTCGTCCACTGTACGCGAACTGCATAATGTGTATACGAGTACAGTTTGTAAGTCAGAAACTACAACATATGGTAGTTTGGGGTTTGCCATGGGTCTTGTACTCATAGGCGACCGCTGACATAGAACGGGAAATCTGGATTTGAGTCCGGTCCAGCGCAAATTTTGATTGCAATCATTCCCTTACACAACTGATGGTTGTTCGTATTCGCAGGTGCGAATGCTTTTCATATAATTCAATAAGTATAGCCTCTATCGACGACTATATTTTCCACCGATCAGCTCTTTATATGAACGATAATCGGTTCAACAAGAGAATATAAGCTTTTTAAGTGTGGCGACACACAAGAATGCTGAAGAGTAGATCGGCAAATCACGATTTGCTGACTAGAACTGGGTAGAAGAGAAATATGTGCCACAGCTTGACTAAAAGAAGGGATCTATCCATCAATTTCCTTGAGTCTTTGTTCACTTCAACGCGGGGTCGGCCTTGTTACTATGGATTTGGCAATGTTAGTGTTACAGGGTGGCGGGCTGCCCTTCCCGTCGCCACACCATACCTCAGCTGTCTACGTCTAGTGTAAGCCATGAAATAGTGCGAACGGTTTCAGATGTCTGCGAGTCATGTAATTGAGACGGGACATGGGAACCATACCGGGATGCACCTAGTGGGATGTGGAAAACCACCTAAAAACCACATACAGGCTGGCCAGTACACCGGCCCTCGTCGTTAATCCAGCGGGCCGATTTGATCCGGAGCTGGCGCGCCCACCCGAGTCCAGGAAGCAGCGCATTAGCGCTGTCGCTGACCTGGAGGGTGACTAGAAGAAGGGATCGATTTATAGAAAACATTCTGAGACATAAGGGATCGTCAAGTCTAATATTCGATGGAATTGTGTGTGAGCTGGGGAGGAGAGGTTAAAAATTGAAGGAGGAGACCAACAGATGCACAGAGTAAGCAGGTAGCGTGGGGACCATAACAACAATCGTATATCGCGAAATTGTTGAATGTGTGTGGAAGTGGACTGTACTAGGGTAGACAGAGTTGCCTCTCGTCTCGCTGACGACCTCAAACGCAGGAGGTGTAACCTGGCGCTATTTGAGAGAGCGGATGTTTTGCAGGTGTTTCTTGCCGCGGGGCAGAGGGCCTTCGGAATTTTGGCAGGCGCCACTTCCGCCTTCACTGGCCGCCCTCCACGTCGACGTCTACGTCTTCATCGCGCTCTGCGCCTCGCCCGGTGTCTAAAACTACCTGCCCGGGCAACGGACCGTAAATTAGCGTGCCCCGCGGCCATCACCTGCCACTCTCGAGGTATCCGCGTTTCTCTTTCGGCGAACGACGCCGAGGAGAGGGGAGAGGGAGGCGGAGGGAGAAGGCAGACACAAAATGAGCGTCGATTTCCGCTGCGTCTACCGTTGCCAATTGGGCTCCGGCGTCATTACGTACGGTGCTGCAGCAGCTTTCACTGCAGCGAACCGACAACAGCCTCATACGATCGGCCGAGGAGATAAATCTTAATCATACGCGTGCTGTGTGTTTTCGTTTCGGTCGAGGGTGGGATTCGCATGAAGGAAGAGGCTGTTCTGTTCCGCTTTCGGCCACCTAGATTTATGTTTTTTGAAGTTCCTCTAAATCGCTTAGGAGGAATTCGGGGTGTTTCCTAGGACAAGGACGCACATTTCCCCTAAATAAAGCGCGTGTTCCATCTGTAATGGCAATGCCGTCCACCTTCCTCCACTTTCCTCATCTGTATTTCACTCCACATTTCAGTCAGTGTCTACCAGTGAGGGGTTGTTCGTTGAGCAGAACGAGACGATTTTAACCAAATGTGGCCTGTCCAAGTGCAACTAACGAAGAGTGACCTGTGCGGACTCCGTGTGTAAGACAGCGAAGTGGAAACTGAGGACACTGCGCGGTCATTCTAAGTGCAAAAGACGCCGATCAACATGGACGATACGAACTGTGTACTCTGTTATTAATGCGGAAAATGTTCAAACGGCTCCCCTTTCTCGTCAAATTCTGGGCAATCTTCTGAGAAAACGATGCCGGTTACTGTATCTATCAAACCCACTAATCTCAGAAACACATCCCTACATTTTTCAGTTAGCCGAAAAGTAAGTCACTTTAAAAGTATATTTTGGTTAACGAAACGGGACTGCAAATTTGCTTACCGTATACTTAATTTTGAACAACACGATTTCCCTTGGTACTTACAAATGAAGATCGAAGTATGCAAATTCAGGGCCATATCGGATGTAAGTCTAGGAGCGGATAAAAATCAACTGAAAGTGTCGCCGCCGGTTTAAGTAATTCTACTTTCTAGGGGACTGATTACCTCAGAAGTTTAGTCCCATAGTCCCTAGAGCCATTTGAACCTAGACAAACAAATCTTTGCATAATATTCCCCTTTGTCTTCCCACACGACAGCGTATAATGTTCTTCGGAAATTTCGTTTCTATTCACTCCATTCTTTTTATTTACCCAATTTTACGAGTACATAAAAAATCCAATCCACTGACGGTAAAAAATAAACGTTGGTGTGTTGTTTCCGCTACCTGCTTTGCCTCATCCTCCTTCGTGAGTGCTCATGGCTCCTCTTACCCTCTCGTATTCAGCACCAGATCCGATGATTGTGAATGAAACATCAACTGACAGTATCGCTAACTTTGAAATTCATAATTTCCCTCTTAGATTCGTTCTCTGCCAACCTAGACAAACAAATATTTGCACGGCATTCCCAATTGTCTTCCTACCGGATGACATAGCACTTTTTTGGGAGTTTCCTTTCTAATCACCCCCAACGTTTCTATTTACCCAGTTTTACGAATGCATCTAGAAAAACATCTGTTCCAGTGACGATAAAAGCATTTGCGGGCGTGCTCTTTCCACTACCTTACTTCGCCACACCGTTTCTCGCGTGTGTTCGTGGCCTCTCTTTCCCTCTACTCCCCTGCCGCCAGACGCCGTTCCACTGACCAGTGGCGATGCAGGCACATTCCGGGCACGCGGAACGCATCAGAGCACATCACTGCAGGCGAACGCCTGACGGCTGTCTTCCAGCATAGCTGGAATCGTCCGTCCAGCGCTGGAGAGCTTCCCCGGGGTAAACGTAGCACAGCGCTGTTGGCGTTAGTTGCGCTACACTACCCGGCCCGTCTCGTTTCTTCGAGGGAAAGGCGCAGTAAAAAAAGAGCGTGCATTCCATTTGATCCAAAGTAATCTGATATAGTTCCCCGCCACTGTCGCTAACAGGAGCACTTACGCTTCCTTTCAAAACGCACTGCATACACGAGGTGTCTCTATTCAGAGCAACCAGTACTCCAACAGCGACTAAGTAGAGCTGCTGCATGCCGCTAACAGTCAGTGCAGACCATGGCGGCAAGTAAGTCGTTTCTAGAATAAAAGTTCTCTACTGTCCCTGTTAATAGAAACAAATATCCCATTAGACTATTGGTCGTCCAAAGTTTTGCTCAAGAGCCAATACTGGAACTGCGGGGCGACGTCTCGGGCCACATATGAAAATACTGACACAAATTATCGACAGGTAGAAGCCGATCTCGGAGAAGATCAGTTTGGATTACACAGAAATAAGGGGGAAACGCGAGTCCATACCAACCCTGCGACTTCTCTTAAGACAGGTTAAGGAAAGGCGAACCTACGTTGGTAGACATACAGAAAAAAATGGTTCAAGTGGCTGTGAGCACTATGGGACTCAACATCTGAGGTCATCAGTCCTCTAGAACTTAGAACTACTTAAACCTAACTTACCTAAGTACATTACTCACATCCATGCCCGAAGCAGGATTCGAACCTGCGACCGTAGCAGCAGCGCGGTTCCGGACTGAAGCGCCTAGAACCGCACGGCCACATATGCCGGCGGACATAGAGAAAACTTTTGACAATATTCACTGACCTTCTCTCTTTGAAATTATGAAGGTAGCAAGAAGAAAATACAGGGAGCGAAAGGCTACTTATAGCTTGTACAGAAACAAGACGGCAGTTACAATAATCGAGGAGAGTGAAAGGGAAGCATTGCGTGTGGAGTTGTAACCTGTTCCCGATATTATCTAGTCTGTACACTGAGGAAGCAGTAGACGAAACCAAAGAAAAATTCGGAGTAGGAATTTAAAGTCCATGGACAAAAAATAAAAATTATGAGGTTTGCGAATGGCACTGCAATCCTGTCAGAGACACCAAAGGACTTGGAAGAACAGCTGAACTGAATGGACATTGTCTTGGAAGGTCGATATGAGGTGTACATCAAAGAAAGCAAAACAAAGATAATGGAATGCAATAGAACTAAATCAAGCGATGCTGAGAGAATTAGATTAGAAGACGAAACACTGAAAGCAGTACATGAGTTTTGTTATTTGTGTGGGAACCAGTGTCACGCATTGCCAGTAGGCGAACACCAAGGGTAATTTTTTCCGATTTTGTTTCAACCTTTTTTTGTATGGACAACATATTTGCTTTGAGGAACGGAACAATTCCGATGAGCACCTTGCCAGCAAACTCAACGTAGTGAGGTAGCAGTGTACACAAGCGGAGCTGCGCGATGTCTTGTCTTCGCTACCGTTTTGGGTAGCGAGGGTTGCATATCTGGTAGGCGCTACTGTATGCCTCACCCAAAGCAGATAACAAGGTCATGGTGTATGGTAATTGTATGAGTGTTCTCGCGAGAGCTTGTATTTAGGATGCATTTTGCTATAATCCGACTTATTCCGTGAGAAAACCACCTCCTCGCGCGAATAAAGCTGTGAAATTACCTCGGTGAGCCGGGTTCTCTGTATTTTTGTTGGATTTTCACCCACTGTTTGTACTGTACCCTTGTATTTCAGAAGCCCGGTTCAGCTAAGTGCTACCGTGTCGTAAGGGTTTGTCGTTAACATTAGCACTTAGGTACACTAAGGCAGAATAAATCCTCGAAAATTCGGAGGCGAAAAGTCCTTGTTAAGGGAACTTTCTTGTTGTTCTTTTTCTTTGGGCCAGTTGAAAACGTAATAGAAAGTGACAGTTGAAGTAGAAGTTCCGGGCTATCATACAGACGACGATGAAACGGTAATTCTAGGTAGTAATATATTTTAAAAAATCCTTTCTTGAGTGACACTTCGCCTGGTGATTTTCATGCTGGCCTCAACTTATCTTTCTTCATCAGCCAAACCCTTTAGTTATGCACAGTTCCTGTACTCATATTCACCAATTCTATCTAACCTCTCCGACATTTTACGATTATAATCGCCGTCTCAGCTCCCCCCTCCCCCCTCCCTCCTCTCCATCAGTAAGTATTTTTAAGATATTTCTTTCTTCATCAATTTTATGCACACCTTTCCACTTGTAATGAATTCTGTTATAATACAATCATGTTTTAGTTTGATGCAGGCTGTTTCATATTTTCATATCTTCTGAACTACTTTATCCTACATCAACTGAAACGTGCTTACTGTATGATTCGGTGTGGAAACAGAGGGACACACTTTCGAATTTCATGTTGTATGACTAATTGTTTACTACATTCGCCATCGTGGTATTGCACGGTAAGTAGTCTACCCCTATTCAAAAGTAACTTGGTCCTGCTCCACTTGGATCATATTTTCTATATCTACCTTTTAAATTTTTACGGTTTATTTATAACTATGCAGATTCATATCTACGCAGATACGTATCTGTTCTCTGCAGCACTCCCTAACTTGTGTTTCTAGGATAATTTTACCGCTATATTTATTACGCGAAATGTATGTACATCGACGGTGGATTGTAGTGGGTGTAGAATATGTTACATGACTTGCTTCCACACATCCGCTCTCTAAATTTTGAGGTTCGTGTCTTTATATGACTCCCAGTGGCCCTCTTGCAGAGTCTGTCACTGCAGTTTGTTGAGCTCTTTGCTGCCAGTCTAGTACTGATCACACAAATCAGTGATCAGCAACGCTACAGTTACAAAATATTACGCCCTCTCCCCCAAACAAACAAACAGACACACACACACACACACACACACACACACACACACACACACACACACACACACACACACACACACACACACACTCACTCACTTTCGCCTTCCCTTCCCTACCCCAATGCTCACAGACAGATTACTAATATTTTTGAAACAATTCTCATTTATGATTCTGTGTCCGCTGGACATTTTTTAATATATGGCATGTTTTGATCTATCTGCATCGTCTTCAGATGTATGCAGTTCCGTCAGCACCCTGTCGTGTGTGTGTCACAACTTCATATCACTGTACTACAGTACGATGTTCTGACACCGATACGACGGATTGCTGACGTAACTACATAAATCGAAGATAATCGAGAGAGAACGGAGCATGTCAGCTAATAAAAAATGTGTATCTGAGACTGAACAATGAATCAGAATTGTCGTAACAGTTTCTGTTCTCTCGCGATCAATATGTCGTCTACAGAACTCATTTTTCTATGCCACATCAACTTTTCGTATACTGGTCTACAGACAAGTTATTAGCTCCACTCTCCGTTTTAGTTATCGATGTCCAAGAAGCAGTTCACGAAGATACAGTACCTCTGTGAGTAGCGTGACCAGAAGGAAACGAATCATTTCTTGGTTTGTACTGCACGCTGTCCACTGCAGTTGTAAACACGCCGCGTCGGTGCTGCGCGGTGAAGGAGGCGGAGCAGATAAGAGACAGATAATACTCCGACCGCCCACTGCATTTCACATCAAATGCCACTCCCGTCTACCGGGAAGTATGCGCTAGGTGGCTCTGGGGGCGCCGATCGTATCAGACACGGAGCCCCCCCCCCCCCCCCCCCCCTCCTATTCCGCGTTCTGCAAAAACCTGCTAGTTACTGCCTGCGCCACAACGCCGCACATACCTGGCGTCTTTTTCTACCTCCGCCTCGCTGCTCGCGATAAGTTCTTGCACGCCACGGTAAACAGACGCCGCCGATCATAGCCGGACGCACAGTGCCTGCCGTGTTTTTATTTTCAGTCACGCATCCTTTCAGGGTCGCCACTTTTGCGACGCACGCGCTTCTCATCCGACGCTCGTAAAGCTCCGAGGTATGTCCACTTTTTTGTGTGTAGAGTGATGGCCACTCGAGCGTGGACTGTGTAACTTCAAAAGAAGTCCCAAGCACTGTAGATTAATGTCACCAAACCGCTCTGCCATTTTTAGTGTTTCTCCCTATACGTATTTTACGTATAAGGCTGTTCGCCGACAGTACTGTTATTTACAGAGAAGGACCGTCATCTGACCTCCACAAGCAATTACAAAGCGACTTGAACAGAACTGCTAGTCGGTATAACAGACTGCACTTCTTATTAAGTGAGGATAAATGCAGCATAATGCTTATAACGAAGAAGAGGAATACAATAGTATCTGATGACACGATGGCACCTCACATCCATAAAATAGGACTGGTACTTGTTGCAGACGATATTAGTGACACAGTCGTATTTTTTCTTCAAGGGCCTATTCAAATGTTTTTTGAAAAATGCCTTTCCGTTCATTTCGAGAGTTCTGAGAGGTATAGTAATTCCAACAACTGATATAGGGCGTGAGTAACAGTCAGTAAACAGGTAGAATGTGCTCTGTTTTTGGATATACACATTGATGAAAGCTGTACTGGAAAAGGCTTATTACTGAGCAGCTCAAATAGTTAAATTGAGCTGTGTTCCTCTTCATATAATTTCCAGGAAGAGTAGAACAAATATCTTTTATTTCCGTCAGTGATCACAAAACGTTTGGTCCTTAGACTACCGGTTTCCCTCAGCAATGACCATCTTCAGATCTGTTTTATAACGTGTCCTAAAATAATAAAGCCGTAGAGCCATCGTCACAAAATATACACAAAATCAGCCTAGCTTCGTCGCATAATACGCTGTAAACTAGACCACAGTCCTGGCGGAGTCACACTGTATATTTAGTTACGATGCCACTATGGCTTTATTATATTAGAACATGTTTGAAATCAGAATTGAAGATGGCCATTACTTACTGAAACCAGCAGAAATGGTTTGTGATCACTGACGGAAGTAACAGAAATTTATTCTTTGAGTAGCAGCTCGTCTTGGAAACACACGAGTCAACCTCTCAAAATATTTTGCATATTGCTGCTCACTAATCCCTTACGGAATAATTTTCTGGGCTAACTCATCACTTCCGAAGGAAATACCGACTGTACAAAAGCGAGCAGTCACCTTGTCACTCTTCAAAAAGTTTGGCTTTTTAAGTTCACCTCAATCGATAACGAAATTCCTTAAAAATATTCACCACAGATTGAGAAGAATTACAGTGTCCATACCTACAACACTACAGGAAAAAAATACCTTTATCACCCATTATTAAAGCTGTCAGTGGCTCCTAAAGGAGATCAATATGTATCAACAAGAAAGGTTGGTCATGTGACCAGTAACATAAAATTTTAAAGCAAGTTTTAAATGTAACGTAAAAGCAAGCTTTAAATGTAAGGTAATTTCCTCTGGACAACTTGCATTCCACTGAAGAATTTTTATTTGCAAGTGATAAGCCCGAAAAGATAGTTTCTGCTGAAGATGGCGTGCATTTGAATGTCAACATCATGCACGACTTGTTAATTTATTGCTTGTTTACTACTAACGCTATTTCTAACACAGTTCGCTGTGTTTGCTTATATCATTGAAAAGTAGCTATAAAATCAAATAATGGTGCGACAGATAGCTGAGGAAATATGACGTCATAAACATTGACTTGCCCGAAAAACTTGTTTTTGCTTAAAATGGAGCTCAAATTACCCACACTGTATTCATTTAGTGTATCATAACGAGAGCACTTAGAGACTTCCAACAAACTTAAAGGGTAATTTCAAACCTATTCTCAAGTTTTCTCGCTTACATGCTTAACGTCTAATATTAGACACGCCATTCATTTTTTAAGTAACCGTACGGAGGGACCTGTTTTATATATGGGAGTACGAGACTTAAAAAAATCGGCGGTTTACTGGTATGTACATATACAGTAAACTAATTCGTTCCTCATCATTTCGATAAAAACATCGTTGAAATCATCCGCAGAACTTGTAACTAACTATAAGAAGCGATATGAAATGTGGCGATTACGTCAAATCTCCATTAGGAAGTCGAATAAATGAGTTTGATTTTTAGAAAAATCGCGCAGAAGACGCAACAGTCATCAGTTATAGAGAGGTGTTTCAGTGTTTGGAGTTCTCAAAGAGTAGGCATGACATCAGCTGCTCCAGCTCAGCATTTTTGTTCTGGTTCTCCATATGTCATTATTATCCTAGCTGCCCTATATTTCCTGCACCGCACCTTACATTGAAACAGTAATCGTTAACGTCACATCCGTAGCTTCATAACAAATGGTTCAAATGGCTCTGAGCACTATGGGACTTAACAGCGGAGGTCATCAGTCCCCTAGAACTTAGAACTACTTAAACCTAACTAACCTAAGGACGTCACACACATCCATGCCCGAGGCAGAATTCGAACCTGCGACCGTAGCGTTCGCGCGGTTCCAGACTGAAGCGCCTAGAACCTCTCGGTCACTCCGGCCGGTGCTTGATAACAGCCACAGAGGTTAAAGTCAGCTGACCGCAGACTGACACTAGAAAGGAAAAGCTGTCCTGAGGAAGTGAAATTTGTTAACACCAAAGACAAAATTAAGCGTTGGGATATCTTTTCTGAAAATTATGTCGATGTCGTCAGAAACGTTAAAGCCACCGATTTTTTTTCTTTTCTTTTCTCACGCTGGCCAGTACGCGAATTCGTAGCGCTTATGAGAATATCCCTTCGATAATTTTCTGATCTCAACCAGTTTTTGGCACGTCGCCCTGCCAGTGTAATTTGATACAACCCGTCCTTTATGATCAACGACTTCCACGAAGTGTAAGCACGCTGGTTTGAATGCAAATTCCTCAAGGAACCGGATAGTGGATCAAGTCTTGCGATTACAGGAATCGAGATACATATCAAATTACTTCTCGTGAAAAGGAACCATTTTAGCCCGCGGATTTCGCGGAGATCTCAAATGGCAGTTATTTCATTATAATACGTTCTGATATTTGCCCGGAATACGGTCATAAATCTTGTACTAAAGTAGCATCCATCAGCTCTGTCCGCTGTACGCCTCTTTATCATGAAACTGCGATCGCTCAAGTGTAGTTATACACAAGATACAGCGAGCGGTATCCATACAGAAAATCACTTCTTGTCCTGCCTCTGGTGCTTCAGCCGTTGACGTGAATTTCAACCCTATTGGTGCCCCCTTGTACTCGACCAGTTTCTGAGATGTGCTGAACTGCCTGTACCAGCTCGCGACTGATTCTTTAGAGGATAAGACTTCCACGTGCAGAACAGCTTCAGACGTGTTATTGCTTTACAAGTGAGTTATTGTGTTAAATATTTGACGTTGAGAAGGCAAGCGAGAAAAGTTTAAGACTTTTGAAATTATATTTATGGTATTTTGTATGTCGTTAAGTGTTCTAAGTATCAGATACTGGATGAGTATATCCTGACTATAGAGGTATAAGCTTCTGTTCAGTAAAATCGAAGTTGCAATCAAGCGATGATGAGAAAGTGCCCATGGTTCGTAAGATACACACTTTAGAGTCCTTTTACTACACCTTTTTCCTTCGAACAATCGATCGTATCATGTCCATGAATACTGAAAATGCTCCTGGGACTACACTCAGATTGGGTTGGCTCTCGTTACGTGAGATTAAACTACTACCCACAAAAGAGCAATTGAAAGATGACCCCTATAGAATATTAATTTCTGATAAAGGTAAAAGAGTGTTTCTTTTGCTATATGTTGTTTATGAACAAACATTTTTGCTCTAGCGTACTTAGGATACACACGAGTGGCTTTTTTCCCCTATTACACTGGTTTGTTTTAATGTACAGCGCAGCGTAAGACCCCGGAGGAGACGAAGCCTGCTTTGTAGTTTGCCGGAAATCTCTTCTAGGAACAGCTTTTGCCAGCACCGGGTCGTAGCGACACAGGTCTATAGGGGACAGCGCGACAGGCAGGGCTGCCAACGTGCCGGTAGTACATACATCAGTGCCAGTCCTCCGGGGCTGGCGGTACATGCGTCAGGGTCCGACACGGCTCGTGGACAATCCTCCATCTCTCTCTGCATCTCTCCCTCTCCCTCGCTCTCCTCCCTCCCCAAACTCACTCTCTCTCTCTCTCTCTCTCTCTCTCTCTCTCTCTCTCTCTCTCTCTCTCTCTCTCTACAGGTCTCCTCTGACAGTCACCCCGAGTGGCCGGCCGAACAGGCGCTACACACACAAACACACACACACACACACACACACACACACACACACACACACACACGCACGCAGGAGAGCATGCACGACGCTCCCCACGAACGTGCGTGTGGATATACGCCCGGCTCCTGTCGCTGCCTAATTGCTGTCCCGGCGGAGTGGTGGCGGGAAGTCAATGGCCCGTTTGTTGGCAGCCCTGTTCGGCCGTGGTGGAGCTAGCTTCTCCGTCGGCCACAGGTCACGAAGCACTGCCGCCACCCTCGCAGCAGGTGCCGGCCGACAGAATACACCTTCCATAGAAACGATGTTAGTAACGGAAGTTCCTCAGGGCTTAATATTAGGACCTACACTATTTGCATTTCATACAAAAAACAATATTGTCAAATTAAGTCGTGTGATGCTAGGAATGTTTATCGGGAGATTGGGGGATAAAACATGATAGGATGGCGGTTTTCCAAAGGATGGTCAGGTGTATCTGATTTTTCGGGGTAGCTGAGAAAGCGGTGTGCTGGCCTTACGCCCCTTCATATCTTATCCAGTGATGCCTATCGGCAGAGAATGACGTGGATTTCCGTCGGTGTCGTTGGGCATTCCGAGGCCTGTTCGAAGTAAGTTTTCTTTTTTTTATGTGCGCGATGGTGCCTCGATGCTCCATGCGCTGTTTCAAAATGTGTACTGACGTCATTGCAATCGTTGCCATTTGACAATGACCGTAGAGTACTTGGACGAAAGCTCATGTCATCTCCAATTTAATTATTTTTATAGTATTTCATTATTATTTATTCAGTGTGTGGCTCTTGCAACAAACGTGTGGCGATGTTTATTTGGTCTAGTGGAATAAAAAATAGAACTGACAGACAATAAACACGAATCACTTGATCCATAAAATAGCGGTATTCATCCGAAATGAAACTTCGTCCTCTGCTAATATCTCTCGTTCTGCCATCTTAGGAGCGAACTCTGAAGAAGTTTCGTTACATATGAACTGTCCAAATATACTGGTTCAAGTAATTCACCGTGATAACATGAAGATTCATATCGAACCACATTTTTAAAACGAATTATATATCAGTTGGCTTATATTTCCTCTCACTCTTCTCATTATGGTAACTATTGTAGTTTTTATCTATGGATTGCCTGTTGTAAATGTGAATGAAATAACCAACAGTTGACATAAAAGTTTTCTGAGTACTGTGCCACGTCATAATGCAAAAAAACTATACGGCAGAAACCAATGTTTCGGTCAGTAGACCTAGAACAGGGCCACTGTAGGAGTGGCCGAAACTTTTGTTTCTCCAGTATAGTTCAATATTCAGAAAATTTTTGTATGAACTTACTCTGGACGTGGAAGCCTACGCAGTTATATAGCCAACATTACTCTCCCATCGTGAAGATATTCCGTCTTGATTAAAGCACTGACCTGGTTCCTAAATGACCTGAGACCAATTTTCTGAGGAAAAAAAGTCGTGACTATTAGAAAAAAAAAACGCTTGAGGTGCATCAATTATCTACTGAAGTTTTCCAGCGTGTTGCTTGCAACAGAAGTACGCTGTGGATTCTGTTTTTGCTAAACACTTAGTTACAGTCTCCTTTAATGAGACAAAAGCACATATGCAGCGAAGTCCTTCAACAACCCAGGCGCAAGGCGACGAGGGTCTCAGGTCACTGTGGGCTTCATCCATCCGCCGTCGACAATTTTCTTGCCTCCTAAGGAAAACAAAATGGAAAGAGAAGTGCAGAGAGAGAGAGAGGAGGGCGGGGATGTAGGGTAGGACAGTGAAAGAGAGAGGGAGAATAAAGCAAAGAACAGAAAAGGGAAAAACAGGGACTACTCGTCAGAGAGATGGGTTTGCGAAGATGGACCGCGAAGGCGGCGGTTTGCGGGTGACCCCTGATCCGCTGGGAACGCCGTCCATCAGCGCCGCCGGTGCAGTACTGTTATTACGGCGGCTGCGTCTTCATTAGCAGGCAGGTAGCGTGCGCTTCGAGGAAGCGTCCTTCGAGGGTAATTACGGATGACGGGGAGGGGAGGAGGGAAAAGGGGGGGGGGAATAGAGGGACGCATGCGCCTCTTCTCTCGGGCGCCACCTCCATTTGCCACTCTGTTACCGTGTGGGGTTTCAGCAGGTGACAGCTTTAGTGGAGGTTAACCCCATTCTCTTGAGTTGCAGTCGCAACGCAGAAATATCCAATGAGATGTATCACAGTTTGGTTGACAAAACAAAATCGATTGACTCTAAGGATGAGTATGTTTTAACCACAGTAGAAGATATCACAACCGTTGTCGTTGCTGTCTTCAGTCCGAAGACTGATTTGACCAAACTCTACTAGCTACTAAGTCCTGTGCAAGCAATTCACGATGGGGCCAGATGTAATGGACAGGAAGCCAGTACTTCTCCTGAAGATGAGGGGAGAAAACTAGTTGAAACGTTGCGACAACATGACGATACGTCGACTTGGGTGATAAATCGAGAAAATTTAAGTGGTGTGCAAGCAATTCAGGTTGTGGCCAAACATAATGGACAGGAACTCAGTACTTCACCTGAAGATAAGAGTAGAAAACTAGTTGAAACGTTGTGACAACATGACGGTACGTCGATTCGGGTGATAAATCGAGAAAATTTAAGTGGGAGTGGTTTTAATATGGGTGAAAAACACATGGCCAGGTATTCACGTAATGGTTGCAGGACATAGGTTAGAAATAGAATTGAAAATAGCTCAACAACGACATTCATAAGCAAGGGAGAGAGTTGGGGGGGAGGGGAAGGTGGAAGGGTGGGAGAGCTTACAGTTCTACCTAAATAATAATAATAATAATAATAATAATAATAATAATAATATATACTGATTCACTTGGGTTCTTGTAAGGAAAGGACATTCTTTAACATACAAACATTTTTTTTATCATAAGAAAAAAAAACACAATCTGGTCTAAAAGTACCCAAACACTCGTGTGGAATGCTGAGTTGGCCACTAGATGTCACCGGAAGCGGACCCGTCAGTATGAAAATAAGTCAGTTCAGACGTCGTAACAGCAGAATGGGTCGATCGGAACGTGGACTAGTCGTTGGATGTCACCTAAGTAACAAATCCAGCAGAGTCATTTCTTCCCTACTCGATTGTTGATGATATGGTTGTGAAGCGGAAATGCGAAAAAACTACCACAACTCAACCAATTGTAGGCAGACCTCGTGTACTGACGGACACGGAAAGTTGAGGATTTCACAGGACGGTTGTAAAACTCGTATGAAATCAGCGGAAGGAATCATTCGTGCATTGCAATGTTCTAGCAGCAATTCGGCTAGCACAATAGATGTGCTTAGGAGGTTAAAAATGGACTACAACGATCGAAGGGCTAATCATAATCCCTATTTAAGACTGGTTTGATGCGATCCTCCACGAAATCCTCTTGGAACCCATGTCTTTAGCTGTTCGCTGATTGTGTCCCAATGTCTCTCTTCCTCTGCAGTTTTTATCCTCTACACATGTCCTGTCCTCCCGTCTCTTCATCTCGTCCGTGTTTTCCATTTACCCCTTTGCTCCCAGATTCGGCAGAGAACCTGCTCACCCCTTACCTTATTAGTCCACCTACTTTTCAACATTCTTAAGCAGCGCCTTATCTTAAATGCTTCGAATCTCTTCCGCACACGTACATTGTAGATGGTGGGTTTCCAGAAATGACATGATACGCGAGCAAGAAACGTGTTCTAAAATTCTACGACAGATCACTCTCAGAGATACAGGTCTATAGTTCTGCGCGTCTGCTCGACTGGGATCACCTCGAATTGCTGCACAGAGGCGTGCGATATGAGGTCCGACACGATATTAGAGAGTATGCCACGACTTTTGTCACCTGAGTGTAAAGGCGTAGGGTCGACACATCGTATGCTGGTGTCCAGCAGTAGGTGACCGGATACTACCCACCACATAGGCTATACGGTGGCAGCTGGACGATAGTTTGCGTGTGTTTGCTGCCTCCATCTCGTGAGGTGTTTGCCGCTGTTCGTTTGCGGGGTCATCAGACTGAACCCAGAACGCCGGCGGGCTCTACCACGTTCGCCTTCCTGAGATTCCCGGCTCAGCACGACCGCTTCTCCCAGGACTAGCGTACTACTCCTCCCTCCCCCCCCCCCCCCTTTTCCTCCGCCAGCTACCATGTAAGCGCGCTGGCGAGGCAGGGCGACACGCACGCTTAAATAAGCAGGAATCCGGTCCGCCGTAACTCTGGCAGATCCGGCGAAACAGAGAGATCACGCTCGGCCCGGACCGACACGACGTCTGTAGTCTGCCGTGGCGGCGGCGCAAACTCGCGAGCTGCGGCGTTCGGCGCGTTCCCGAATAAATAAATACGTCGAGCGGGCGGGCGAAACGCTAGCGGGAGGAGGAAGAGGCAGGTGGGCGGAAGAGGACGGCCAGAGGTAAAGGAGAGGAGAGGAGAAAATGATTTGTGCCTTAATTGCTCGGCACTGCGCTGCGTAGAGTAGCCACGCTCGCTTACCGACTTTTCATTTTTTTCGCCCCCTCCTGCCCCTCTGCGTCATTACTCTCGCTTTGTCTCTCTCTCTCTCTCTCTCTCTCTCTCTCTCTCTCTCTCCCACACACTATCGTCTTCTCTCTTACATCCCCTCCCATCTTCCCTCCCCGTACGTGAAGGCATCGTCGGCAGCGGGCCCACACGCGTGGAAGTGTACGAAATAATTAACTGTTGAGATTATTACAGGCTGCAAGTCTTTGAACGCTGTATTATAGACTGCTCTCCCGTATGTATACGTGTTTCCCGTGTGTGTGTGTGTGTGTGTGTGTGTGTGTGTGTGTGTGTGTGTGTGTGAATGTGTGTGTGTGCGCTCGTGAATGTGTGTGTGTACGCGCGTCTTCAGACGTACATAAGCTGCCAGGCACTACAAAGCTCTTCTAAACTTTATTTTCATTTGTCTTCGATTTTCGTAACCTCTCTCCCCCCTCCCCTTCCGGTAAGACTCTTCCTCGGCGATGATTACAATAATTAGGGAGCAAAGTGATTCGGTTACCCCTCCAGCGTAATCGCCACGTACTTGGCCGGCACGGAACGGCCACCGAATGCTATTGGCCGCTTGAGGGATCGGTTCCAAGTGAAGTGCCCTGAATGCTCTGGTACAGGACGAGTAATTGTTTTATTTTCTTACGTGTAGTTGTAATCTTCTTTCGCCTTTTTTCTCTAATACCAGTTGCTGACCACCTCTTGGTTACTTTTTTTTTCCCTGCCACTAACTGACCGCTTGTCGTTTCTTTGCAACTCGTGAACTCATTTACCCGTATTACACCGTTTGCTGCAAGCACCGTGTAATTTCCCTACGAACATTTCATCTTACATTTTTTTCTCACACTAGTTCATTTGCCAGTTATTTCTGCTTTGGAGAATAGAATTACGACAAATGATCGTTCATAATGGCCAGTTTTCGATGCTTACTAATTTGTCCTGCACTGTTTCCGCTCTGGAATTTGTTAAAGAATCTGCGATTTCTTTCAGATTAAAGTTTCTCTTCTTCTTGTATCATCAAGCTAACGCTATTCTGTCCGCTTTCGGGAATAAAAGAGCACCAATAGGAGTACTGGGTAACAGCTGTAGTCTGTTGGTCAGCAAATAAGCAGGCACCAGCTGGTAAACCTATGAATTTACTTCACCCGTTTGGGGTAGGACCCATCTTCAAGTTGTATGAACATCTTGGTGATTAGAAACATAAAGACAGCATGTAACCAAGAGAGCTGTTATCTGCTGTAAGACCTTTGTCGCATACTGTCTTCATGTATCCATTCACCAAGATATTCACGACGATGTGAAGATGGGTTCTATCCGAAATGCGTCATATAATGACATTGATTTTTCGGCTGGTGATTTCATATTTAGTGACCGAGACAGTGATTGTGCAGTACTCCCATTGATTTTCAATATGCTTGCATTCTGCCTGCATGACCGTCTCAGAAATAAAATAAAATAAAACCATAGCATCTCACAGTGACATGTAGTACAGTATGAAAAGAACAGGAAGAAAATAAAACACTAAAAATTTTACGTTATTCTTTTGTTCCCACGAACAGTATTCTACCAGCTATGTCGCATTTGGGATACTACGGAACAACGCTGAAGATTAGATAAGTACAACGAGTATGTAATGACGAGGCAGTGAATAGAATTGGAGAGACAAGAGATTTGTTTCACAGCTTGACTAGAAGTAGGGACTGGTTGAGAAGACACATTCCGAGACATCAAGGGATCACCAATATAGTGTTGGAGTGACGTGTGGGGTGGGGGTAAAAGCCGCCATAGATCGAGACCAAGAGATGAACACAGGAAGCAGATTCAGAAGGATGTAGGTTGCAACAGTTATTCGGAGACGAAGAGGCTTGGCCAGGATAGAGCAGCATGGGGAGCTGCATCAAACCAATCTCAAGACTGAATACCATGACAACAGCAGCACCATGTCGAGCTCTGACTCCCTTATTGTTCCGTTTAAATGCAGCTCTTACTTACGTCCTGCTATAAGTTCCTTTTCTCCACAGCTCGATTTATCACCTTTTCATTATTTTGTTGAACAGCTTGTATTTTCTTCGTATCTTAGCTACACTCCACACAAATACCCTCAGAAAAAACCATCAATTGCGTTGTATATCTGATGTTAAAATTTTTCAATTTTTCAGAAATGCTTTGCCTGCTATTGTCAGTCTGCATCGTATATTATCTCTTCTTATTTTGCTGTCCAAATAACAAAATTCATCCTCCTCTTTTAGTATGTTATTTCCTAATAGAATCTAATTTCCTCATCATCGCCTGATTTAACTCGCCTGTGTTCCGTAACATTTTCTTCAATTTTTTAAAACTTTTTTCTACATCTACTTTTTTATTTTTACGCACAAAATTTTTGAAATGAAATTCTGCAATAGTTGCATTACTTTTCTTCGTGTCCTTTTTCCTACTTTTTATTTTTTATTTTTATGACCATGTTATTACGGTTACTTTAATTTTGTCATTTCCCTTCCGCTTCTACTTTTTAAATCTACACCCAGTATTACCGAAATGAAATTACATTACAGTTGTTTTACTTCTGACATTTACTTTTTCTACTTCTACTTTTTACATCTACACCCAGTATTACTGAAATGAAATTCCATTACAGTTGTTTTACTTCTGTCATTTACTTTTTCTACTTCTACTTTTTACATCTACACCCAGTATAACTGAAATGAAATTCCATTACATTTGTTTTACTTCTGTCATTTACTTTTTCTACTTCTACTTTTTACATCTACACCCAGTATTACTGAAATGAAATTCCATAACAGTTGTTTTACTTCCGTCATTTACTTTTTTCTACTTCTACTTTTCACATCTTCACCCTTAATTAATGAAATTAAACGTCTTTACACTTGTTTCAATTTTTTTTCTTCTTGTGTTTATTACCTCTACACCCAAAATCTTTGCAATGAAATTTCGATCTAGTTAACGTAGATGTGTCGGTAGTGTAGTTCGTACGATCCCGCCGACTCGCCCGCCACGCGCGACATACAGTCGGATAGCCGGCGCACACTAGGCCGGCCCTGTGTTCATCCGGCCCTGGGCCCTTGGCAGCGCGCTCGCCGAGGCGGAAAGGGTGGCCACCGGCGCCCAGATTTATTCCCCGGCAGGACGGGCCACCCTATAAATCTCCCCGAGGAGCGGCGCTCCACCACCCCCTCCCCCTGCCCCCACCCACGCACACGCGGACCCGGGATTAATGCCACCCCGTTCAACCCCCGGCCGCTGTCCGCCAAATCCTCTCCGCACCACGGCCCGGCTGGCTATCCACACGTCGTTGCTACCCGGCAAGCCACTGCCTTCTCTGCTCGAAGACCCAGGCTCGGAGTCTAGCACTCGCTTACGTCACGCGCAAATCCAGAATTCGTCATCGTGCACCACTGTCCACTGCCACACGCTTCTTACATACTAGATGGAGAGAAAAATTCGCACCCTAGTACTTCAAAAACACGCACGGATCAAGTGGGTGGGATGTCATGACAACCCCCTCCTAAAATTACAGTGTGATTCAAAAGTAAACGTACACACTTCGTGGTGGTAATGTGTGCATCAAAATGAGGGTAAACTGTCAAAAAAAGTTTTGTCTGAGACTGCTTTATTTCCGAGTTCTGATGCATAATGTCATTTGTGGTAGGCATTACATCATGGGCCAGCACAAGCTTTTGACGTGTCGTGTTCGCCTGCGTATCGACTGATGTTGCTTTTTCGACGGTGTTCCTGCACACTTCTGTCGGAAGCCACAGAATATATCAAAATTCCTTACCCTGGTAACTGGACAGGTCGAGCAGGAGCAGTTGCTCGGCCCGTCACATCTGCAGATGTCAATCCCTGGACTTATACCTTTAGAGCCGTCTCAATGAGATGGCCACTGAGACTGTAACTCAACTACAGCAGCTAACTGAAAATAGCTGTACATCTATGCACGATAAGATGAACGGAACCTGCATCATTCCGAGAACGGTAAGAATTCGAGCACGTCACGCGAACAATATTTGGAACATGTCCTCGGGTGAAAGTACAGTGTGTAGTTAAAGTGATTTTCGAGTCCCTTTGCGTCTTTGTTTTCTGAGAAGAATTAATTTTGGTTTCGTTGCACTTGCGATCCCTTCTGAACTGCAAAACTCTGAAATAAAGCAATTTCAGGTAAACATTTATTTGTCGCGTTACTCTTATTTTGACTTATGCATTACGTGCATGGAGTGTGTACAGTTACCTTTGAACTACCCTGAAAATTAATAAACTGGCAAGGATATCTACGAATTGCTAGCGAAATTTAACACAGTTACTTTTGTGAAGCGGTCGGTGGACCTAAAAAAAATTAAAAACCCGCGTCAAAGCAGTTATGCGAGGTCCTCAGAGACTGTTTGCAGTAAACATGTGAGCCGTAATCTTGGACAATTGCTTCGGTCCTACGTGTTGTTTTCTCCATTCAGGTGGGCAACGTAAGGGCTGTTCTGGCAAGAGCCCCTGCCGATATTATTGGAGGAGGTATCCCTAGATATCAAAAAGAAGATGTGGCTCTAGTAAGATAGTCTTCCCTCGTCCACTTCGCAGGGCCAGTACGCGCAGCATTGACTTCTACTTTTGGCTGTTGGTGGCTCAACCACGGAGGAGCTGAACATAGGACAGCAAAAGACCAGGACATCACCCAACCAGACTTTTTTCTCTGTGTCTACTAGAAAACGGAAGTGTATTGTACACCTGTGGACTCTCAGAAGGAATTAGCTGCAGAGAATTCTTGCAGTACTCACACACGTACAGAAAAGATCTTACATTTTACATCAAACGCAGGATGATCTTATATGTCGATAAGTGCTCTCCACTGAATCCAGTGGGTCTCATTCTCAACATTCATTGTAACAGTGTTCGCAGTAATAAAGGACTGAAACACATTTTACATTGTTTTACTGTCAACCATTCCCACTCACCTCGCGGGTCGGTGTGGCCGACCGGTTCTAGGCGCTTCAGTCTGGAACTGCGCGACCGCTACGGGTGCAGTTTCGAATCCTGCCTCGGACATAGATGTGTGCGATGACCTTAGGTTAGTTAGGTTTAAGTAGTTGTAAGTCTAGGTGACTGATGACCTCAAATGTTAAGGCCCATAGTGCTCAGAGCCATTTGAACCATTCTGAACCACTTACCTCCTGGATATTCTGTACTCATTCAGTATGTGTTTCTGACACCTCGCTGCTTAACGAAATGTATCTGATGGTGTCTCCATCGACATATCTGTCAGTTTGCGCATGAATTCTTAATCACGCTGTGTATATACTTTCCTTGCTACTTGGCACTTTTTTTTTACTGTGAAACATTTGAATTTTGGGGGAATGAGTCACGTGTATACTGACAGTACGGGCCGTCATTTTTGTCTAGCGACATCCTACGTATAGGGTCACATTCCCATGGCTGTAGCTGAACATTTAGACCCGTTCGACGCGAGAACAACTGGGAGCGAGAGCAAATGCTATACGACACTGCGGAATTACGTTATATGAGCTCGACGCTAGGCCGTAATAATATACAGACTACACCTGGGCGGTTCCTTGTATCGGCAGAAAGGCGCCGCCGACAGGAATTTTGAGCTGTGGCCGCTAGCCGCCTGGAAACCGCATACTGCTGTAGCGGCGATCTTAATTACAGGCGCCGAAAACCAGTATCGGTGCAGGCCACTGGAGCCTGGGAGGGTCGCCAAATAAGAAAACGCGGCAGTAAGTCATCGTACAGTGGAAGATAAAGAAACGGCGACGAAACTGGTTCGCGGGGAGATGAAGGACAGCCCAGCGTTTAACACGGACTTTGCCAGTGATCCATCCTCCCGTATTTATGCTGCTCCGTTTTCAGCGATGTACAGTAGCCAGTCGTTACTATGTACCTCATCCACCAGGTGAATTCCGTAATTTTATTTTCTGCTGCCTCTTAGATTGAGACCGTCCTTTATTACCTTTGCTGGCGAGTTTTCCCCTCTTTTTGTTGTTCGTTTGACAGTGCCCATCTCTCCCTTCCTCCCTCCCTCCCTCCCCCCTCCCTCTCTCTGCCTCCCTCTCTCTCCCTCCCTCCCCTGCTCCCTTTGCGAATGCGAGCGAGGTGCACACGCCCGGCGAGATATTTAGTGGACAAATCCGCCCTATTTACGACGTCGAGCTCTGCATCAGTAGTGCTGGCGTCTCCATTGGGGCGCCGTTCGTGCTCGCTGTCCACAACATAGTGTACACTGCGTAGGAAGAGAGAGAGAGAGAAATAGAGAAAGGGAGGAAACAGGACAAAAAAAAAATACTGCTTTGAAATTTTAATCACTCATCGCGTGCATTCGAGTGTTTGTTTTACTGTGACCTCGTTCATTCAGAACGGCTGTCAGCAGCTCTGTAGCTGGCGAGCGAATATTTACACGCTCCCTGATCCCGTACTGTATAGTTCAGTGTTTTTTGTGACGCGCCGATGTTTTATCGCCACGCCGGGCACGAGCTCCGAACAAGCGCCAGAGAAATGACGCGAAAAGGACGATTTTCAGCTGGTTCTTTTTCTACCTGGAATTCGCTAGTGTTTTGCGCGAAAGTGGGATAATTTCAGTATACAGTAAAAATGGTCTAGGGTCATGGTTTATTGGTGAACTGCGGACTACTTACATTCTGTAAATAGCGTTGAGATGTTAGTTGTGTGGTTTGGTTCGCGGGACACCAGAAATCAATCGAGAATACGCAAACGTGGGAATTATTGTATTAACAAAAACAAGTAAAATTCATACCTTAGGTGAATTTTTCTTGTGAAAAGGTAACTGATGGAGAGCGAATAAATATTTCCATCTACTGGGAAATTGGGTCTCACTTACGCCGGTTGTCCTGTTCTTGTTGCTCATTCCCTTGTACAAATTGTACCAGAGGCAAGCTGATGACTGCTAGAAGATGCGATACAATTTGTAGTAATTGACGAAAAGCCATAGAGTAAAGCAGAACTTATATCTGGCGTTCCCGAAGGAAGCGTTGTAGGGACTTTACTGTTCCTGATATATACAAACGATTTAGGAGACAATCTGAGCAGCTCTGAGATTTGTTTGCAGATAACGCTGTCATTTGCCGTCTTGTTTAGGCCTCATATGGATTAGAACACGGTCAAAACCAATTGTGAAATAGTTTAGAAAAGATATCTCTGTGCTGGCAAGAGTGGCACTAGATTGTAAATAGTGAAAAGTGTGAAGTCATCCCCATGAACACTAATTTTGGTTAAACGATAAATCGCGCAAATTTAAAGGCTGTGAATTCAGATAAACACTTTAATTGGAACCATCACATAGATACTATTGTGGAGAAAGTGAACAAAACACTACGATTTTAGGCATAAGACTTAGCAACTGGAACAGGCCTACTAAAGAGACTGCCTACAACACACCTGTACGTTCTCGTCTGGCGTACTACTGTGCGGTGTGGGGTCCACGTACGATAGGACCGACAGACGACATAGAAGAAATTCGAAGAAGTGCAACTCGTTTCGCATTGTCATGAAGTAGGTGAGAACGTGCCAAGGATATGATACGCGAATTCAGGTGGCAATCAAACAATGGCGGGACTTTTTCACGAAGATTTCTCCTCCAATTGAGAAATAATTCTTTTTTGGTGTCCACGTACATAGGGAGAAACGATCATCACAGTGAAAAAGAGAAATCAGATGTCGCATGCGGAGATCTAATTGTTCGTTTTTACCGCGCCTTTTAGGGTGTGGAACCGTAGAGAAATAGCTTCAGAGTGTTTCGATGAACTCTCCGCCAGGGTGTAGTAAATTTACAGAACTTTTGCGCCCGAAGGACGTTCCAAGCTCAAAAAGTTATCGACTAGAAATCTCAACTGATGACAGGTATATTTATCCGAGTGAAAGGCTACCGTTATATGAGGTGTTGGAGCATCGTTTAGGACAGTCCGCTGAAATTCGGCGTTAACGGGGTATGGGAGCAGACGAACGGTGCTAATGCCCCTACGTCGCCTGCAGCGCCTTGTGACCATGTCGGTTGGATCCTAGTCGACTGGAAAACCGTGGGCTGGTCAGATCAGTCCTGATTTAAGTCGGTACGAGCTGATGGTAGGGGTCGAGTGTGGTGTAGACCCGCCTAAGCCATGGACGCAATTTGTCAACAAGGCACTGTGGCAGCTAATGGTGGCTCGGTAATGGTGTATTGTGTGTTTAGATGGGATGGTAGTCTGGTCCAGCTGAGCCGATTATTAATTGTAAATGGCTATGTTCGGCTACTTTCCAGCCATTCGTGATGTTCGCAAACAGCGATGGAATTTTTATGGGTGACACCAGACCACAATTGTTAGCTATTAGTTTGAAGAACATTCTGGACACTTCCTGGCAGATTAAAACTTTCTGCCGGACCCAGACTCGAACTCGGGAACTTTGCCTTCCGCGGGCAAGTGCTCTGCCAACTGAGCAACCCAAGCACGACTCAAGACCCGTGCTAACACCTTTAATTCCGCCAGTACCTCGTCTCCTACCTTCCAAACTTCACACAAGCACTCCTGCATACTTTGCAAAACTAGCAATCCTGGAAGAAAGGACGTTGCGGAGACATAGCTTGGCCACAGCCTGGGGTATGTTTCCAGAACGAGACTTTGCAGCGGAGTGTGCACTGATATGAAACTTCCTGGACAGTTAGAGCGAATGATTTGGTCACCCAGACCGCCCGAAATTGGACACAACAGAGAGGTTAGTTCGTGAACAAAATCCTCCACCGCCAACACTTTGGCAATTATGGACTGCTATAGAGGCAGCATGGCTCAACACAGATTTAGTGGTAAGTTCCAATAGGACAAAACTGCTGAGGTCATCGGTCCATAGGCCTACACACTAGTTAATCTAACTTATGCTAAGGACAGCACACACACCCATGCCCGAGGGAGGACTTGAACCTCCGACGGAGGGAGCAGCGCGAACAGGACAAGATGCCTCAGACTGCGCAGCATGGCTCAGTATTTTCTGCAGAGGACGTCCAACAAATGGTTGAGCCAATGTCATGTAGAGCTGCTGAACTACGCCGGACAAAAGGAGGTCTTCAGTGTACGGCACGATCTACGGCGGTGACTGAACCCGAGCCGCGAGGGCCGGTGTGGTTGGGCGCGCTTTTAACCCAAGGTGTCTTTGCTGTACCGTGTCTGCAGCTGCCAAGGAGGAAGAGGGACGGGGAGGAGGAGGAAAGAGAAGCAGCGTGGAGGGGAAAAGAAGTACAAAAAGTTATAAAAGAAGGAAAAAATCGGTGGGAAGGGGCGCTGGTCTCTAGACGGCTGCCCACGCTGCCCGAAGAGCCGCCAGGGGTGGCGAAAGTGGCCTCCAGCGCCACGCATTGCTCCGTGTTTCAGTACCGGGCTGGACAACCATGCGCTAAAGCGACTACTCGCCGCGACAATTGTTCTGGAATGTCACCTAATCCTAGTGCCTGTTGTTTGCTATTGCTACGCCCTGCTGCATTGTATTGGGCTGCTAAGGCTCTGCAGATACGGAAATGGTCCATGGATGTGGCGATGAAAACAATCGGATGGAAACAATCGATTCAGTCGCTCACTTGTATTTTTACGTATCATTTGAATTATTCATGTGTTCTTTTGAGTGAAACCAATCCGTGCCAACAACCGAATGAAAATAATTGATTCAGCTAGTAGCACAGTCATGTTATCCCTGTTCCCTTCAGGTCTTTCTTCTAGCGCATCGACCCGTCCTGTTGCTTCATTTTTAGCTTTACTTCGAGTTTTGTAGAATTTCACAACCCTTGTAATTGATTTGGCTTATTCCATTCTTTTAACGTGCCCATAGAAGTTTAGTCTGCATTTTTTCTTATCTCACTACATGTTTGAATATTTTTCAATGCTATTGTTTCCTCTTAGTCTGCTCTTTCAAATGGTTCTAATGGCTCTAAGTGCCATCAGCTGCCTGGTTCCACCTAGAACCGCTCGGCCACAGCGGACGGCAGTCTGCTCATTCTTCAGTAGATTTTAGACAACTTTTTCGGGTACTTTTCCTTCTCTCTTGTTCGGAGATGTAAGTATATTTACAATAAACGGAATGTGATTGCTCTTGAGTGACACACATCTTCGTGCCACACAATTCTGCGAGCCAGAAAAGTGCTACTGTTGTAAGGTGAGTGTGTCATTTTGATTTTTGTTAAGTTACCGATGTGCACGT
This sequence comes from Schistocerca gregaria, assembly GCF_023897955.1. Taxonomy (NCBI): domain Eukaryota; kingdom Metazoa; phylum Arthropoda; class Insecta; order Orthoptera; family Acrididae; genus Schistocerca; species Schistocerca gregaria. The sequence goes on along the minus strand of NC_064929.1, from coordinate 164,139,976 downwards.
CATAGACTGAGCAAGTTATGTTACTGTTAAACGATCATCGGTCTTGTTGTGGCACAGTCTATGCCTGTGTGCAGTCTGATACATTCGAAGTCTGACAGATGTAGGACGTATTCTGTAGTGGTGTCTTGACTTATGATATCTGTTTGTTGAAGAAAGGACAGCATGGATGAATTTGATGTATAAGTCCTACACTGGAAACCAAAAAGAATATACATATAGCATTGCGCAGCTAGTATGACAGATTGATTACTGTCTGCTAGTTGATTTTTTTAACTTGCTCAGAGCTTAGAGAAAGACCATTCCACTTCCCTGAGTCACGCTTTAACATATCGGGTTGGTTAAGTTGTTTGCTTTTTTACTAAAATTCTCTGGTAACGTTATACCCTTCTTAAATAATTGTTCACTTTGTTTAGCATAGTACTGTTCAGACCAAGTTTTAATCTTTCTTTTTGAGTACATACTTCATTCTAAAATAGTTGTCGTTGAATATAATTTCATAGGAACAGCTACTCCCGTCATCCCACTTTTTACAGAAGGTTTGTCAACATGCATTACCTCATTGCACCGTATGGTATGCAACAGGTTGAATATTGTTTGGAAATTACAAAAATCTAGCTTGGCAGCTGTATGCTTGTTATTTCCCGCTGTGTTTTCGAGAAACGATGTTGCCAAGACGCGAAGTAAGCTGAATTTTACAATAGGGCCAGATGATTGCTTTACTACAGTTGCGCATTTGATATAAAGACAGATTGTATTCACACCAGGTTCAGTTCAATCCAAATTAGATTCTGTTTAGTCAAGATTAGCTTACGAGTTTTAAGTTGGATAAAAGTTTGTGAGTACATAGTTTTGATAATGCGAAGGCCTTTTCTAGAGAGGGGGGTAAATTAGGGCTAAATTTCATACAGAAACACGTAGTGGGAAACTTGCACTGTGTTAACGATATTAAAGTCTAGCGCTTGCACGCCAGTCGCGAAGGATGGAGCAGTGAGGGCTGTGAAGAAGACGTCAGCCAATTGCACACTGACCGACCCATCTTCAGGACGACAACGCAACAGCAGCGGACTCTTTGCGAAGATGGTCGAGGCCCAGTCAAACAGAAGCTTAAGACTAGCGACCTGAATAGAAGCGTTAAAGCTCATTACCTCGCCTGCATTAGAATTGTTATGCTGGAGAAGCATGTTTATTTCGGATGTCGCACTTTCCTTGCGGCACATCTATGCAATTCTCAAAGTTAAGTACTGCCATTTACTTTTCGTAATAAAACTCATTAATACGATTCGTTTGACTTGTTTATGCCGCCCGGTGTGGCCGTGCGGTTCTAGGCGCTTCAGTCTGGAACCACGTGACCGCTACGGTATCAGGTTCGAATCCTGCCTCGGGCGTGGAAGTGTGTGATGACCTTTGGTTAGTTAGGTTTAAGTAGTTCTAAGTTCCAGGGGATTGATGGGCTCAGATGTTAAGTCCCATAGTGCTCACAGCCATTTGAACCATTTTTAATTGTTTATCTAGCGATCTAGGTTTCCTAGACACCACACAATTGACGACTAGGCAGGATTTAACAGAATAGTGAAGCGCCCGGACAGGACACGGAAATGCGTGGAACGCGCTGGTGCTTGCGTCACAGAGGCAGCAGGTAGGACCTGGCTCGGACATCCCTGGCGCTATTTCGAGGTCCTGAGCCTCTTGTTCGGCGCACCCCTTCCGCCCAGCCCAACCCAGCCGGCGATGGCGCTTAACACGTCATAACACGGAGGGGGTGCGGTCTGGCTCAAGTGGGGGCGGACTGTTGCGGCACTTTGTCGTCCACCTCGGAATATTTCTGTCTGACCTCACCTCGTCCGTCGGTAGCGTGTGTGCTTCCCTGCGTGTATGCATGAGGAGTGGGAGACGAGGCAGGGGCAGGAGGGAGGTTTAACTTTCCATCGACGTTGATGTCATTAGGACCCCATTTGGGCGAAGACAGGAAAAGAAACGCAGGTCCTTCCCTTATTCTAGGAATCTTCCCAGCATTCGTTTGCAGTTTTTTAGGGAACAGGCTGGACAGATGTAAGCATCAAAGGAAGGACAGGTGTAATATCAAACTTCCTGGCAGATTAAAGCTGTGTGCCGGACCGAGACTCGAACTCGGGACCTTTGCCTTTCACGGGCAAGTGCTCTACCGACTGAGATACCCAAGCATGAGCTACCCGTTCTCACAACTTTACTTCTGCCAGTATCTCGTCTCCTACCTTCCAAACTTAACAGAAGGTCTCTTGCGAACATGCAGAACTAGCACTCCTGAAAGAAAGGAGCACTTGCCCGCGTATGGAAAAGGTCCCGAATTCGAGTCTCGGTTCGGCACACAGTTTTAATCTGCCAGGAAGTTTCATATCAGCGCACACTCCGCTGCAGAGTGAAAATCTCATTCCGGTGTAATATCCATTTTATTACGGAGATAGCTGCGTCAGATACTGCGCTGTCTACGGGCAACAGAGACATTACTCCTTGCATAAGAAAAGCGAACATTATCATTGCATTATCTCTGATATTATCTTTGTCGCCGAATGTTAATGACTCCGAGTTTGTTATTGCTCTAAAAATGGCTCTGAGCACTATGGGACTTAACATCTGAGGTCATCAGTCCCCTAGAACTTAGAACAACTAAAACCTAACCAACCTAAGGACATCACACACATCCAAGCCCGAGGCAGTATTCAAACCTGCGACCGTAGCAGTCGCGCGGTTCCGGATGGAAGCGCCTAGAACTGCTCTGCCACCGCGGCCGACGTTCTTCCTCTGATAAAGACGAAGGGAACTTAGAATTGTGAATATGAATATTGCGTATTATAACTCGATAGTAAGAGTTGTATTCAAGGAAGAAATAAACGAATGGTCGTCTCTGATAAATAATTAGGCGAGACTCGAATGTAAATATATTACTCTTCGTATTCATTCTAATTACTGAAGAAGGTTTCACTTACACTACGCCGACGAGGAGTTGAACATTGGAGACATTAGCGAATGAACCTGCAGATAAACACGGTGGCTTTCACCGAACTCATCTGCCACAGCTCTTTACAAACATATAACGATCTGACAAAACGCACACAAGGTGAGTATAGTTTTAATGGACATTTCAATACACAACTTGAAAATCAAGAATACATGCTAGTCTTGTCTATAAAACCATAAAATACTATTAAAAGTAACAAAATACGGAGATTAGCAACCTGCCACGCCCGAATAAGACGCCAGTGTGTCGAACATTGCTCCACATCGCTCTAATCTATGTCCCAGGAAGGATGGAGATGACAGGAACATTTAGTCGGAGCAAGAAATTATAGTAAACATGACCACTGATATGAATGCTTCAAAAGCTGTGAGCACTTCTTCGCTTCCAAAACTAGGAAAGAAATCTCTTCTACTGCAAGCTCTCTGCTTTCCATCTTTGAGGATGTGGTAGTATGGACCAAAACAAGAAAAAAAAGTGCAGCAAACGTGGACTCTAAAATGAGTACCTTCAGAACTATAAGCATTTATTCCGTATTGTTTCACAGTAGCGAAGATGAAGAATTGCTCATAACTCTTAAGGTACACATTTCACGGAGCATGTTTACTAGATCTTTTCGCTTCGAATGATCATTGCTGTCATATCTCTCGATACTGAACACTCAAAAATTCAAATGGCTCTGAGCACTATGGGACTTAAACTTCTAAGGTCATCAGTCCCCTAAAACTTAGAACTACTTAAACCTAACTTAACCTAAGGACATCACACACATCCATGCCCGAGGCAGGATTCGAACCTGCAACCGTGGCGGTCGCGTGGTTCCATACTGTAGCGCCTGGAACCGCTCGGCCACTCCGGCCGGCTATTGAACACTCTTCCAGAGGCACCCTATATAGCAAAGTTAATGAACTCAGGTTTATTTTCGCGTTAAGTTATCGAAAACAAAGAATCCGAAGACTGTTTTGGACACAGCAGTGCTTTGCTGCCAATGGTACTATTGCAGATGTTTATGCCCTGACCAAACCAGGTATAGAGGGAACCTGCAGTAAAGTGGACTCCGAACCATGCTACAACTGGGTATTTCAACATCATCAAACAGCAGCAGAGGTGAAAGAAGCGACAAGTGTCAGGCAAAAATCCTAAAATCGTCAGAAGACCTGTTTAAATTTTTTTATGGGATCAGAGAAACCTCATGTGATTAGAAGCTATTACGTGACATAACGATACAAATGATAATAAACCGAAGAAATGTATTAGTCCTACTCGACCATTAGATTATTAAGGGAGACTATTTTAAATATAAAATCTGCATTTGTGTACAAAAGTATACATATGAGACACAGGAATAGCTTGTAAAATTTCGTAGTTCCTCTGTCTCAGAGAAGTAGAAAATGGCCACAGACTCTTCATGGGGCTAAGGGCTAGGCCAACAAAAAATATAAATAAATAAGTAATTTTTAAAGCACTGTGGCAGAGAACTGAATCTCGGGCATTTTCGATGTCGTCTTGAATGCTAAGTAGGAACTGCCGGAGACTTTTCCAAGAACACAATGTATGTTATATTTCTGAACTAAATTACATTGTTTACTACTGATTCCGTAGTCAAGTATTAGAGTTCATGTTGTTTCTTTCAGGGATAATTGTAGGCGCAAGCGGCCAAGCCTCTTGAGCTTACCAGCGACGATTAAATCGGGCGGTCGACATTAATAATTATAGAGAGCAATAGCAGTCGTTCGTTTTTCTCGATGCACAGTGCCGATATCGTCAAAATTGCTACCGGTATCGTGACAGGACAGAACTCGTACTTCATCGGCACAGATGTTGTTGCCGGCCAAGGACACGCGCCACTTCTATAATTACTCGAGTCCTGTCTTTATTTATTTTATTTCTTCTTTTTTTTTTTCCTCGTTCTCCGCGACATGAGGTGCATACCTGTGGTATTGCGGCATCCGCTAATGGCTGCCGATGCCTCTGGAAGGCTGGGGACGGGACAACACGCGAGGAAATGCATCCGTTAACGAGTCCCGCGCCTAATTAGCCACGAGGGGCCGTCATGGACTTTACTTCGGGCGCGCAAGTACTAGATGGTGTCCAGGCGAACGGTAGGGAGATGTGGTGGGCGTAAAGTGAGGTGCATGAGTGGGTGTGCAGGTGACGGAATGCTATTAAATCTCGCGAGAGCGCCAATGTCGACCACAGTAGAGTATCGCGCACCTCGCCAGTTTATTAGTTCTCGTTGGGCGGAATCAAACCTCTAAATCAGTTTGGGGTGGTCACTCGATGGAGACAGAATCCCAAGCATCAAAGATAATGTGCTCTTATCGACGGCGTATAAACCCAGAAGTGCTAAGAAGCTCTCTTCAGTTTCAATGGCCAGCTGTCTCATTTTTCCACATTAGCATAACTCCACACCTTCTGCTTTCCACTTGAACACAACAGCACAGGCGCAGCGCTCGTCCGTCTCCGCACTACGAGATGGCGCTGTCTTAGAGACGGACCAAATTCTGCTTCCTCCGATCCGCGTATTAATATGTAACGCAGCCAATGAGATTGCTGCTAACGTAGAACCTTTTCTCGTCGCGGATCACACTCGTGTAGTGATACATGAATGCGCGAGGTATTATAATGAGTATACAGACCTCCGATTAGTCAGTCTGCATCAGGGTGCGATTTGTGATTTTACCAGTGGCGGGGATGTCTTAGGGGGTTGGTAGAATGATATATGTTACCAGCTTGGACCGTGGCGTTACGCATTGTTAAACAGCTATTTATAAATAGATGTTAATGCCGAAACTCACTATTCACGCGTATGCACTATCAGAAAATCCATCCCTTGTTATAGCTTTAAAAGTACATAATAGGTAAAGCTTATTTACAAAATCATCTACATACAGGTATACGAGAGGAATTCAAAAAGTAGAGGCACATTTGTGAAAAGCTGTACTTACTCTGATGTTAGAAAACTGAAACATATTAATAGAAAGACTTACTAAAAACTTTCAGTGTTTGGCTCCACAAATTTAAATTATATGTAAAGTTTTACTCCAGCATGTGGGAAATAAACATCCCAGGTTGGGATGCATAAAGTGAAACCAGAGGAGGGGATGGTCTGATGCAGAGGGGGGGAAATCCCCCCCCCCCATCCCCCCCTGCAAATCGCACACTGGTCTGCATTTGTCTGTACCAGTCTATAGTCAAGTTTCAGTCTGCACCTAATAAGATTATCATATTCCGGCACATAACCATGAACAGAAATGTATAGACACTTTGTCAAGTATCAGAGATATGTGAGAATAAGATTAACGTACCAAGACCGAAGGAACTTCAGATTCCCAATTGTAAACAGCATCCAGAATCAAGTTACGTTATGTCTATGCTTTTTATTATTTTAATAAATGTGTGTGAAAATTAATCATGTTCTGTTTAAAGTAGGTCACCGTCAATCTGCTACTCTAAGCGTGCAAGTGGCATTTCTATCGTCTGACCCAACGGCTGAAGATAAACACGCCACGATAAGACCACGAGACATATTGCTGACACTCGCCTACTTCGTTAGAGCGACAAGTCACACGATCTGATGGTGTGTGTACCGAGGGTCTTACAGTACGCACACCACAGTGCCTCAGTCCGGAACCGCGCTGATGCTACGGTCGCAGGTTCGGATCCTGCCTCGGACATGGATGTATGTGGTGTCCTTTGGTTAGTTAGGTTTATGTAGTTCTACGTCTAGCGCACTGATGACAGATGTTAAGTCCCATAGTGCTTAGAGCCATTGGAACCATTTTTCCAGTTTCCCCATCATGTGTGGTACTGGTCCCACAAGCTCACTGCAGACAAACACTTTGCTGAGCTGCCCCTCCCGGATTTTGTCTTTCTTCGCACAGAATGTCGCCTCGCCGACGCAGAGGCTTCCATAGCCGTAGCGGCGGCCACGTTTTCTGTCGCCGCATATATTTTCCGCCGACCGGCCGGCAGCTGGGAACGGCCACACGATTTACGGCACGAATAATTTTTTCGGGCGGCGAATAAATAAATGTACGAGGCCGGTTTTTTCTGTTCTTTTTTCGAAATTCTAAGGCCGACGCCTTGAGTCCACAGGCGAACACGACAAACGGACGAAAGAGCTTTCTCGTCGTTTCGTCCGGGCCGACACAGCTCAGCGGATCTCGCCTCCTTTAGTTGGCTTGCCCAGGGCCTCTACATCAAAAGCCGGCCAGCGCCACAATGATGGGCGGTATTGTCTTCGGGTCAACATCTCGATTTCAGTCCCAGTGGAAGAGTCACGACCTTTTTTTCACAATAGCGGCTGTTCTCGCATACGTTTCGTACAGCACTCACAAATCAGAATACAGTTACCTGTTGTTAAGTAGTTCATCGCTTCTTACTTCGCTAACCTTAACGGACCAGACAACAAGTAATAAACAGTAAATGCCCTATTATCAGAGGTCATCGGTACGTAGCCGGCTGGGGTGGCCGAGCGGTTCTAGGCGCTACAGTCTGGAGCCGCGTGACCGCAACGGTCGCAGGTTCGAATCCTGCGTCGGGCATGGATGTGTGTGATGCCCTTAAGTTAGGTAGGTTTAAGTAGTTCTTATTTCTAATGGACCGATGACATCAGATGTTAAGTCCCATAGTGCTCAGAGCCATTTCAACCATTTTTTATTATTTTATCATAGAAACACTAGATACCTACCGTCACCTCGTTACTGCAACTTGGTCAGAAATGGCTCTGACCACTATGGGAATTAACTTCTGAGGTCATCCTTCCCCTAGAACATAGAACTACTTAAACCTAACTAACCTAAGGACATCGCACATATCCATGCCCGAGAGAGGATTCGAACCTGCGACCGTAGCGGGCGCGCAGCTCCAGACTGTAGCGCCTAGAACCGCTCGGCCACTCCGGCCGGCAGCTTGCTCAAAGAAAGCCCCTGATGACAACATATTAATTTTCTTAATCGACATACTTTTTTGTGTACGACATGTATCTTGCAGAGGCAATACCAGATATTACACGGAAGATGTAGCAGCTGCGCAGGTATCACTTCACCAGTAAAGGAAATGACTAATTGAGGTATTGCCCTTTTATTCATCCACATTTTATGCTTTTTCGATATTATCACGAATGAAAAGGAGGCTACGACGACTTTACAACGTCTGGAATACTAAGCTTTGTAGTAGATTTGTTGAAAAAAATAGAGAATTTACACAACTTGTGACAAAATTACAAGGCCTCGGTAAATTACACATTTTACATCACTGACTCGTCGCTGCTAGTAGAGGACTAAAATTGTATTTGTAGTCGTCGACAGGTATGGTGGTCGCTATCAGATGTCCATCTAACTGGAACTATCGAAAACTTTTTTTATATATTTTCTCTCTCTCTCTCTCTCTCTCTCTCTCTCTCTCTCTCTCTCTCTCTCTCTCTCTCTCTCTCTCCACTTCTTCCTTCCTAAAAGTAAACCAGTCACTGAGGCTGCCGTTAAGACGCAGATTTCCTCTTTTTGTCAGGTTTTTTTTGTTCTAGTTTCAAACGCCACTGTAGGTACCTAACGTCAAAAGACTAAACAGGTGTAGCAGCCCGCGAGGTAGTGTCGCACACGCTCCTGCACCGCCGTCAGAGTACAGGGGTGACTATTTTACCAGCGCTGGAGGATCTACACCCTGTGTGGGTGCTGGCGAGATGAATGCCGTTCACCATTAATTGCGAGGGAGCGTAAATCACCCGCTTTCGTGAAGCGCACGTGTGTGTGTGTGAAAACAGAGCAAAGGGTTGGTCGTTATGGTGGGACGGGTTTGGGGGAAGGGGGTGGGGAGGCACTCTCTCCGAAATAAGCTGTCATCGATTTTTAGGCCGGTCGCCATGACGGCAGTGAATTAACGGCTGTGCCGGTCGGAGGAAACACGTCATGCGCGAGAGACGCCTATACTAATCCACAGAGGCACGGCGCGACGAAAATCCGCCCGTTCTAAGCACAGAATGCTAGAGTTATGAGGGCAAGCTCGCTACTGAGACAGTTCCTTAGTCGACTAAAAAAGGATGGCGAAGGCGTAAGTAAATATCGGGTGCTTACTTTTTTTTTTCGATGTGAAGTGCGTCCTAACAGCAAGATGCATCCTTTTCAAAAACAGTGCACGAGAATCCTCGAAGAGAGAGTAGAAGCGTTATGTGGATTGTTTGGGTGGGATTTAAATTCAAAACACAATGCAAGCCATGGAGGTATGGGGCTCAAATCAGGAAGAGGTTGATCAGAAGGCTTTGGATTTATTCTTAAGATTGATCGGAAGACTTCGGGTTTATTCGTAAGACTCTGGTTAGTTAGTTAGTTTCGTGTTCCATGTGCCGGAACAATGCTACCCCAGAACAACTGAAGATGCTTTACATGTCTTCCGTGCCACCACGTTTTTGAACAGCACCGCAACATCTAGTCTGCGCCTAGTGGAAGAAGTTCTGATTCAGTGTACAAACGTGGATCAGCAATATTACCCAGCTGAGAGTATGGTGCAGAATGACAAGCTGTTCAGTATGTCACATATGCATGCCCAAAACTAATTTTTCCTGGCAATCCAGAGGAATTAATAATGTAGCAAAGACATGTGTGCCTTTTATTTTGTAAATATTGTAAATTTATTGAACTTGGAAGTATGATATTTTTACTGTGTGTTCAAAAATGGCTCAAATGGCTCTGAGCTCTATGGGACTTAACATCTGTGGTCATCAGTCCCCTGAACTTAGAACTACTTAAACCTAACTAACCTAAAGACATCACACAAATCTATGCCCGAGGCAGGATTCGAACCTGCGACCGTAGCGGTCGCGCAGTTCCAGACTGAAGTGCCTAGAACCGCTCGGCCTCTCCGGCCGGCTACTGGTGTTAAATATGTGTATATGTATTGTCAAAGAAAATATGTTTTATTATGTGATGTGATACTAGCCAATAAATAAATAAAGTAAATACCTGTACTCATCGTCATGTTTGGACAAGAAATTGATATTTCCGTCGGATGATGACCTCAAGACTGAAACTAGTTTGAGAATTAAAAAGAACCTTGTGTGGTTTGTTACAACAAAATGTCAGGTATTAAGAGTTCACTAGCGGAGTTTCATTGACCTTGTGTCATTAACGACAATTCCTGTGAGAGAATATACTTACACTGCCATAGGATGTAACAGAGGGAAAGTATAAATAAGCTGTAGTGATTCAGTGTCGGTGACAGTGGAGGCCAATCTTACGGCGAAAAGCAACATCAGTTACTGATGTCTGCTTCCAGCATTAACAGTTCTAGCCTTTGCGACTTCACTGATTATTTGCTCTGTCTGCGACAGCAAAAATTTCGCTTTGCCGTGTCTTCCACGTCAGTTACTATGTTTGTTATTGTGAACCGATTATATAGTCACTGTACGGTCCTGACTAATGAGACACATTATTTCTTACATTATTTACACAATTTTCGAAATATTTCCTTGTAACTCTTGCACTTCAAAGGGCCCATGAGTCATGTTTAGGAGTTGACCACTAGTATGCATTAATAACAGTAGTGATCCTGAAACAGAACCCCGCATTACCCGTTAATTTAAGCACGCGCTCAGGTAATATTTCTTCCTTGTTTGTGAACTCTGGAGGACAACGAATTTGTCACGCAAATCAGATGCTTTTTGCTTCAATCGGTGATGATTCCTGTCGCCAACTTACCAGATAGCACGTCCAGCCTCCCATCTATTATTCATAGATGACGTCAGCTCCTTCACTGTATGGCGCAGACACTGAAATGATGACGTCACGCCGCTGAGGCCTCGTTGTGGAGCAAGACATGACAGCTTACTGCGACTCGGCTGACAACTGTGATTTCGTAAAAAAAAAAATTACGTTAATTTACTGCTTATTCCCAACAAGGGAGCTAGTGCATAGTTATTGCAGTTTCGCTGTACGCAACTCGGCCTACCAACAACAGCTGAACATAGAGGCGAGAGTTGCCAAAGGCAGATGGGTCCCAATGCAGATGCGCATGCGGAAGACGTTAAGCGATGGACCCTATACGAGAATAGCCTCCATACGCTTCCAGTGCTTCGGGGTTTTCTGTTCTAGAGAAATGTAAGTGGGCCGCACTTTAAACGTTAAATAGTAGACGCCATGTTATCATGTTTAGCACTTTAGGCGAGGTCTTGGCTGCTTCAAAGGCGACGGTCAGCGTCTAAGAATACACGCCGCTTGGTGCATTCTGCTTGGCGCTCCTGGCGTCAAAACTTGACCTTTGATCTCTCGGGTCGGAACTGTTGATACTAATGCAGCGACATTCGCTCGACGCACTCCGGAATTAACACATATCGGATGACATATTTCTTCTCTGAAAGAGAACTGCATGAGTCTACATATATTTCGGAATGTTGTTGTTGTCACTTCAGCGTGGAATTCTTCTTCTGACACGATGTTAACAAACGTCCAGTTATTTATTGTCCTTAGCTTTGGCAGTAGCGGTCTAAGTACAAATCATAAACAACAATAATTCTCTCCCTCTAGACTCAATTATAAAAAAGTAAATACAGGTGTGATAGTTTTACATAGATGAGGTATATCGATTTTCCACATCTGCGATATTTTTAGACGCACATTTCCTTGTAAAGTCACCTTTTTATATTTTTCTCGGGCAATGTTTGTGAACCTGGTTGTTGTGTTAAGTAGTTTTGCCTACATACATATGGTGAGTATCAAACGCTCGTCTGAAGAGAAGTAGAAACTCACAGTTCTCTCTCAAAAGAGAGAGAAAAACCTACTGGGGGTCCTGTGTGTGTTTTTTTTTAATAACCACAAAGTATTTCATCCGTCTTTTGATAAAACTGAAAATTATCAAAAATGTCATTGTGTGTGAAATATCTCTGATACTGAATCAGATTTTTGTCTGGAAGCTTTCTTTTGTCAAGTGACATGTTTTACGGTATTGAAGGGCGAAATTAGTAGTCGGACGATTTATAAACCACTATTTATCGTTGAATGCCATCTTTTTTCTTTCTCTATAGCATTTTATGCCTCCTATACTCTCCTGACTTCAGGCTCTACTTCGTCTCGTCTCATGATCTCTTCATCAAACAACTCGGGCTCCAGTATAAATTATTCTTCTGTTGCTGCCGTTTACGCTGCACTTTATCCATCACTGTTAGCTAATGTAAATTCTGCGACCATGTAAACAGCCCCGCACATTTCATTACTGTCACTACCATTCTATTTATCTAGGAGTAATGTTTTCGCATTACGTGTAATGTCATTTGTAAAGAGTAATTTTCAAAAAATGAAGTCCAGGTATACGACTGCAGAATTGCATAATAAATAAATATTGCTTCATCTCCGGGGGAAATAGAGGAAATGAATGCTTTACTGGCATGCACAAGAGGAGTGCAAACCAGAAATTTGACAGAAATAATATCCGAAAACGATCTTATGTAAAGTTTATACATTGGGAGTATATCAGCTTTTGAGAATTGATGGTTGTCCGCAAACAGAATCTTTATTTCACAAATTATAGCGAAATTTAAGGCTGTGTGGGCCATACTGAATTATTACGTTGAAACAGGATAAGACATCGTAAAAATTAGTTCTGTGTTGTGAAAAAGCTCTACTTCCCTCATTTCATGTTTCCAAACACACATCCCAGATGTAGGAACAAGATTATAATCATGGGTAACCATTTAGTTTCAGTCTTTTGTCCATAATAAGTCGTTAAAGTACTAAGTAATATACAAATTACCTCTTTACTGTAGATATAGTATCTACTTTGGTAGAGAAGAGTAATAATCAGACAACACTACAATTACACAATGTTTTTAGTCTGCATTTGCGGTAACGTGCTCCCGCAACTTACATCTGAATAACCTCTCGTTATAAAAAATGTGCGCCAGGACCACTCAACTTCAGTTTGCAGACACTAATAAAATGGTACTTTCCGCCCACGCCTGCATGTTAAATTTGATACGTTTTGGTAACAGACAGCTTCTGCATTATTGATCCGTTGAATAGCTCTACACTTTCATGGCGCAGAACAAAGGACACACACAAATAATTAAAGGTAGGTTCCAACTTGTTATATTTGAAGAAAACTTTGGAGAGAGTTTTAGATTTGTACTCTACTGATGCTTCCCAAATAGTTTCGTGTGTAATACGGTCTCTTTACTATAGATTTCATATGTTTTGTTTGTTTAATGCAGTCAGTAAAGGAATCGAGTTATTTATTATTGTGAACGGTATGCCACTTGTATGTGTTTGCTGAATAGATATATTCTTCGTTCAACATCTTAAATGCTAAACAGACTAAACACTCACCTGCTTGAAGTTACCATTACGTCACCAACAACTGCAGAAGGTATTCCGATGTGCTGCTTCTTTGTTATTGACGTTAGATCAACAGTCGCCTATTTTCTCCCTATTTTTGCTGTATGTAAATGGTATTTGTCTTAGTTTCTGCATCCAGTTTCCTTAGGCATAATTAAAATATAATAATAATAAAACGGAGAGGAGAAGATAAAGCGTCTCTATCTGGACGTTATTTTCTGAACATTTACAAGATTAATGTTAATAAAAACATTAAAAACATACTTTTGCCGGGACACAAATGTATCTTGTACGTTCAATATGGCAGTTCCGTTTGATATTCTGTGTGCTGGTGCTCGTTGTAGGTAGTATAGCACAAAAGTAAGTAAATAAAATACGGTAAAGTTGTTCGTTGCAGCTCATAAAAATAATACAGTTGCTCTTCTTAGATCTGGCGCTAAGACCACACCCAAAGCTTATCCCCCCCCCACTCCCTATAGGCGCACAGGAAGCAGGATGCTTAGATACTAAAATAAAGTGAAACAAACAATTCGTTTTGCCCTACTGTCAATGGTGTACACACCCTTTTAAAAATGGATTTACCACTGCTGACGACTTCAAATTAAACCAATATGATAATTTTTAGCAGTAGCACACTTCATGTAACTACATTTTCGTCTTGTCACATCATCAATATATTACTACTATAGCAGGAGTTCCGAAGTTATTCTGAAGTGATTCTAGCTTTAGCCGGTGACACAAATTTCAGTGCTCTTTTAACCATAAACAACCAAATTCCCATGTATATACAACTCATCTGATAAATTAAGTAAAAGAAACTATAATACGATTTATACTGCATACTCATCCTCAGACGTTATTGTTCAGTAAAGGTCGCTAGTTTTCTTGAGTAACAAATACATTTTAAATATTGCCCCTAGAGGAAAGCACTAATGAGGATGTACCGTCTCCAAAACGTGTGAGTTGAGAGATACAAAGTGTTTCACTGTAAACAGTCCTCAAAGTGTATTTATTGTTTAACTGAAGATAAAATTATCGTGACTATAGGTAACGCAAAGAATAATTTTCTACAATTAACATTATATTCTTACATATACGACACACTTAATACCGAAATTGTTATTTTCTAGTGCACTCGCACAGACATCTTTGCAATAAGTTTCGATGAAAAACATAAATCAGACAAATTCGACAAGCTTCTTGTAATCATATTCCGAAACAAAGAAGAAATGCAGTTTATAAACTGAAATGCTCCTGCCTTGGTGCAATAAAATATTTAATTTCCGGGTCCATTTCATCTCTTTCTAGTAGATACATCTTCAGTGGTTTGTTTCAGCTGCTTGTGTGAATAATGAAATTCGGTGTTTCTCTCATTTGCTGATAGGTTGTACAGAGACGAGACAACAAATAATCAAACAGAACTTAGTGTCCAAAATCGTAACATTTCTCGTATTGTGTTGGTCGCGTCGATAAGAATAAATATTATCTCCATTTTGAAACTGAATTTAAGGTATATTTGTTTTCAACCAAAGATGTTTCACCTATTCGTATTACACATCGAGTGGTCTATAATATGAAATATAATTATCTAACTATATATATTTTTGTGGGACTGAAATCAGTTTTTGGTCACACAATTTTTTTATTTACTTTAAAACCGCTTCCAGTTTATAAAAGCACCATCAAACCATCAAATCGATCTGTCTTATTAAAGCAGCAAACAAAATTTTCTAAAAAACTTGTAGCCAAGACAGTCACCGTCGAAAGCTGTACAAACATAATAATACGTGTGTTAATTGTGTCAGCTTTTTTTCATCACAGTTTCATTCCGTTCTTACATTTTTAAAATTTTGAACGTGGGTCGCTGTATATCTTAACGTGATTATGACACATTTTATATCCATATTATGCAGTGATAAATGTACAGTTTCCTAGCAGCTCATTCAGTGTGAGGACAGTGTGCTGCCAGAAAACATTACATACTTCACAACAATATATATATATATATATATATATATATATATATATATATATATATATAATTAAACAAAGTTGTTGAGTGCTGAGAATGTTTTAACAAGAACCGGTAAACCATGTTTTGTAGGAAACGAAATGTATATTCAGTTGCAACAGACTTATAATATGTGCTTCTACCTACATGGTAAACAAAATTGAAGTACCGGCGGAGAAATAATTATGGCTATGGCGACGGAGGAATAATTATGGAAATAACATTTCGATCGAACCAGACACCAAAGTAATTTATTTTTAAGAATATATTGTAATTATCCGGCATAGTCACATTTATATATAACGAAATGGGCGATTCTTAGATCTACAAAACAAATCAATTCAAATATTAGAAGTGAGGTTCCGAAGATGATAATCAAATTTAAATAGATATAAAATGCATTAAAATAAAGCGATCTCATACCATAAAATACAGACCGAGGTTCAATGCCACAATTGCTAGATTCACGTTGTGAGCGAATATATTCAAGGAGGGACCCAATTGCATTCATTCACTTTACTGTTCTTTTTGGTAGAATAATTTATGCAATACGAATTGAAAAATATATGACACTGTCTTACGTTCTGCAATATTTTTTATTTTTATTTTTAGTAAACTAATTCCTCTCCTTTCAGTCATAAATTAAAGATTAATAATAGTCCGGTTTGAAAATCAAATGAGATACTCTCTGATGCAGTAGTTTAAAATGTTTTACTTTGCAAAAAATTCAAAGACAAGCGTAGGCCTATTTATCTTTGTATGTGACATGGCGCAACAGCGGAAAACAGATTTACTAACTTGGAGCATGCTGCACATGAAAAATAGATCCCCAGCTTGTTTTACAATTGAGTTCTCCAATGTCTGTCCTATGTGGTCTCTTTATTGTTATTGAGTCGGCCATAGTGCCGCTTTAACAGTCACTGCGGGAGAAATTTTTCTACATAGGCTTTCGCCTGTATTATTACTCTTGCGCTACGAATGGATTGAAAATGAACATGTGTGTTCGAAACTACTCACACCGAACTTAACGCAACTTATGACGGAGCTACAACCATTTATTTCGAAAAGAGATTTGTGAAATTATAAATATTGTTTTCATTAATAAAGTAAAAGGTCATTATATTTCAATTCTGCCGTAATTTGCGAAAATTTTCTTTCAGTGTTGGCATTTATTTGTTTTGCAGATCTGAACCCGCCCGTGGAAACATGTCATTTCGAAGGAAGTCAAAGTGATTATGCCGGAAAATTAAATTATTTTGAGGAATGATGGTTACAAGCGTTAAGAATATTATACTAGGAAATAAGTTGTGGAGTGTTTTACATAATGTAGTTAACGAAAAACAAAATTTTAAACAAGAAAACCAAGAGATAACGACGAGATTTTCTGCCGAATTTTCGTGAGTGGAAGGGCCTGTCTCGATCTCTGTGGCCCAAATGAGGGCAAACGTTGACTCTGCGATGACAGACACGAGAAATTAGAACCTCTGTAGTTTCTTTTAATATAAACAGGTGAAAAGCATCTGAAAATTAAATACTATACTGCATTTCAGTGAGAAAACCACTGTTTGTTGAGTTCATAAAACGCCGTGAGCGCGGATCGTTGTCGGCGCAGGCAGACTTTTACGCACAGCTGACTGGTAACCGATTCGGAAGACCCCGCCACAATAGGAGCTACATCATCGAAGACGAGTTCGCAGTGATTAGAGGGCGCATCCGTTAATTATTGAGTGATGTGGGGGCGGCACTGTCGCGCTTGCTTAATCACGGTGTGTTGCGCCGCCTTCGCGGCTGAGCAGTGCGGGCGCCGGCCAATGGCAGAAGCCGGCCGGCGGGCGGTCGCTCGCCGGCAATGGCCGCTGCGCGCGCCCGGCCCATCCGGACCGCCCATACAGGCGCACTCGCAAGTCTTCCGCACTCGCTAAATTCGCCCGCTAATTTCCTCGTTCTAAAAAAAAAATCACAACGAAATATACGTTAACCTTCATGTCATGAGGCGACTTTTCTGTAACGTATATTATGAGGTGTTGTCTCTGACACCCCTTATGTTAAAAGCGAGATTTAATGAATGAATCATCTGTAAATTTTCAAATTTAGTTATTTAACATTTATTTTTACAATTATTTCAATACTGTTTAAATACTCCTCGTCGATTTTTGTTGTATTAAGTAAAATCTGTAGTATTTTACTTTTTATCATACAATGTCACGTACTTTCATACAGATTTTTTTTAATAGTACATGTAAACTGGAGGATTGAAATTTACATTTTGAAAAATTTATAGTATCTTTGCAGTTGTTAAATTTTCATATAAAACTAAATTCCAGCGTTTAATTATATTTTAACTAAAGTTCAGTCTTGATCACAACACTTATGTCTCAATAACTTAGGTGACCGGTTTTGGTTGTATTTATGTAACCATCTTCAAACCTGTGAATTAATTTTAGAAAATACTAGAGACCAATCTTAAAATAAAATGAAAAGTGTGTAACGACGACAAAATTTTATCAAGATAAAACTTATTATACCCATGGCTTCCTCGGAGGATGGTAGGCGGAGTTCTGCTCAGCTGCTACGAAGTCAACTGATGGTTATGAGTCCGGAGCATGAGCTTAAATATGCAGCGGAAGCCACGGGTAAAATAAGTTTTATTTTATGTTTTAAAATTTTGTCGTCTTTACACACTTTTAATTTTATTTTAAGATTGGTCTCTAGTATTTTCTAAAATTAATTCACAGGTCTGAAGATGGTTATATAAATATAACCGAAACCGGTCACCTATGTCATTGAGACAAAAGTGTTGTGATCAAGACTGAAGTTTAGTTAAAATATAATACTCTATTGATCACTGCTTCCAAAACTGTTTCCAAAAATGTTTACTGAAATTGTCCAGCGTTTAAGCTTGCACATGAAAATGGCATTCGATAGGACAAGAGAAAGTTTGCAAAACCGACGTTCATTGCTGGCATCTACATTTTCTTTCAGTATAAATCAGAATACATTTTTTCTATTGACGATCATTTTGAGTATTTTATTGTGCCCGACACCACTCTCCTGAAGTTCGTCCTCTTAATAATACTCTCGTTAACCAGCAGAACTGTGATCACCGGCTGTTTCAAAATCGTCGTTTCTTTTTCGTCCATATCTTGAACTATATCACTGACATGTTTCCCCGTTCACCGACTAACAACTTCATCAAACCTTGGACTGTTGAAACTGACACATTCCTGCAAAAGTATTTTGTGCTATTGTAAGAAAAAAAGATAGGTATTTCACGAGGTGCAGTCTAGCAGACCCCGAAACGTGTCAAAAACATGTGTCAGCAACAAACCAAAAATGGAGATTATGCAACCCAAAAATGAAAAACTATAGAGTTGGCGATTTAAGGAGGGAAGGTGGAATCTAGAAGCACTCAGCCAGAATATACCTTCTAGAGCGAGTTCTAAAATTCTCGCTAGGTCTGGGAGAGCACATTTCGTGATTTAAGGGTTAATGTGGATACTTGGACAAAGATCCTGTATAGCACCTATTAAATTTTAGCAAAACGAAGATCTTTAACAATGGATGAAAAATTACAGAGGAGTGGCCCTAGACATATATGGGGATTACCTGCCGAATTTACTATTCTCTCAAAATCAAATAATAACAGTTGCACACGAATATGATACAGAGTACATCAAGAAGGAAAAGTTAGAAACGTAGCTTCATAAAATAAGGCTGAACTAACAACATTTCCTACTAAAACAAAATATCTGTATATGGGACGTAAATAACAAGACATTCTCATTAACTGATATACTATTGAGGCACGTAAAATCTACAAATAACTTGGAGAGCAGCAAAGGCAATACAAGTCGAGCCTAATTGAACAAATCATTGAAGAAAAAAGGCATAGCGACTTTCCGCTACCCTATGTAATCAGTAAAGACTGAACTGAAGAACGATGGATACTACCTGTAGAAATCAGTAATATTTCTTTTATCCACAAGACGTTTCCAGTCTCTTAATGCATCATCTTCTGCTCATTCTCGAATAGTTTCTTTCACATAATGTTTGCAAAACATAGTGTCTATATTGTGTAGGTACGGTATAAAATTTTCGTAATAATATTCAGCCATTTATCAGTCAGTGCTTGATTCCGGATTTCTACGTAACTCTTGATGTATTTCGAATTTGCCACATGTTCTCTACTGTCATATCATTAGGTCGTTGCCGAGGAGAAAAAATGTTGCAATAAGCCCGTTATAACATAAATCATACGTGCTCTTTTCAAGCAAAATATTATGGTTGTTTACTTACAACATTTAGGAGAAAATGTCACTACTGTCACAGTAAACGCCTGTATATGTTTCAGGTGCCCCTATTAATTGCAGAGCTCCTCGTTTTTTTCTGATATATGATGTCCGAAAAGAAAGATGAAACTGCGATTCGTATGCACTACAGATCTGTGACAGCAGTAATATCTTTCATGGAATATTTCTCAGTTACATTATAAAGTATAGAATCAATGTATTACGAAAGAAACAATTAGGGTAGCAAAACAAAATGATGTCCTAAACCTCAGTGATATAAATTCTTTTTGCCACCTTCAGATGAAGGATTACGTTCTATATGGCGCGCATTACATACTAGTCACTGTAAGTTACGTGTCTGATTTTTAACCGTCATAGACTTAACTGCACGTTAAAAGCAGTAGCAGTAGGCCATTCACAACATTCTGCATCGTTAGTCTGTATTACTTTTTGTCGTTCACTGATCTTATGTTAGGAATATTTTATGTATGCTTCCACACTTAATTTACATTTTATGATCGGCATATATTCCTCCAATATGAGGTAAGACAGCACATCACTGTGAATTTATTACGTTTTGTGCAGATTTTGCTGCAGATAGTTCAACATGTCGACTGGAAAACAGGGCTGAGAATTTCTGCCAGCTGACGCTGGAGGCTGGAGAAACAAGAGAATCAATATCCAAACCAAATAAAAAAAGGGGTAAATCATTCTGGGCCAACATTGTTGTAAATTGATATACACGTAAACAAATGATACGATCACATTTGCTTGATGGAAGTATAACTGAAACGATGGGAAATTTCTGACAGTTCAGCAACTAGTGTATGGTGATATTTGTTAAGTAACAAAATTCGCGTGTAAACGTCTACTATATTGGTAATTTCACACCAGTGGAGCATGAGTTACAAACATAAATAAATATTCAATGAATTCGTAGCGATTTGTCGTCATCAGTTTACTGTAAAAGTCCACTGTGACGTCTCCCATTCCTGTGATTTTAAACGCTCGTGCAATAGGCGTAAACTGAAAAACCAGCATGTAGCTGTGTACTGACGTTATTAGCAAAATTTTTATTGTTGCGTGTTCCGAAACTTGCGAATTCTTTCACGGCACTAGCTAGTAATAACGCTCTAGCCATTTGTTAACCACAAACAAAATCATGGAAGCAAAATTTTTGCCAACAACGCGATGCACATTTCGTTGCCACAGTGTCAGTTTAACATCAGTATTGCTTGGAATATAAATGAAATTTGCGTCCTTCAGTGTTCTTACAGAGTGATCTATATTAAACTGAGGGTAGGCTGAAACTAATATGAGTTTATAAGACGTACAGGAATGTGCAATAACATTCAGGTGTGTAGCATTGCCGAGCTACAGAATAATTTCTGCCGTCGTGTATTTGCGTAATAGTCAAATTATTTATATCTTCTCCATTACCATCCCCTTTAAAACTGGGCAGGCCGCATTAACGGACTGCGTACAGATTACATTATCGAACGACTGTTGACGGAGATGATTTCTACGTTTGTAGAAAACACTACTTTCACTAATGAGACATTCATTCGTTATAAAAAAAAATGGCGAAGAGTAGAAATTTCAGTGAAAGCGGATGGAATAACATTTCTTGAACAACACAAGATTAGTGTTCTGTGAGAAACTGGAGAGAAACCACATTCACGAAAGCAGAAGGATTCGAATTTTTAAATTGTTCGTGACATATCAAGTTATATCACCAGCTCTTTCTTTTTTTTTTTTTTTTTGGTCTCTGTCTTTTCCTACACCTTTCTCCTCTTAGGAGAATCCGAAACCGTAATGAAAGAAGTGCCAAGCAGACGCCATGCAAATTGATGTAAATTTATGTGCAGCTCGGGAATGTAGGTTTAATTTGTAAAAGAAGTGCTTTCTGTTAATCCTGCCTTCCCCCCTCCCACTCGCAAGCAGAGCCAGCACTACCGATACGTTAATTAGACCCCTTATACCTCCGCTCGAGTCTACATAATTAATCCGGCCTGTGTTTGTTTTAATGTCCTCTTGATTACATTTGCATGCGTCGTGTGAGAAGAGTTGCTTCGCTCGCCTCTGCTTTCCACACTCTTTTCTGATACTTCTCTCCCGTTCTCCTTGACTTACTACTTCGCACACTGTCTTTCTTGTCCGCTTCGCTTCACTGTGCGCTTATTCCCGAGTTTTGTGGAGGAACGGCAGCACGAACCAATGCGCTTCAGTAAGTGCAACATTTCATTATTACGATCCATATAGCCCACGTATTGTTGTATTCTGACAGCGCAGTCAGCAACTAGTGAGCAATTTCATTTTCTTCTCACCATTTCTAGTCTTAGAACATTAGAACTGATGCTGAATTACGCGTTATAGTCCGTCTCGTACGAAAAACGAGTTTGAAACGGTGAAACAACTGAAACAGATGGTGGAACTTACAGGTCTTGTAACACGGTGTAGATCATAATGCAGGCAAAAATTGGTTTCCGATGAAATGGGGTTCATTTTTCTTAGTCGAAATCGGGGTCATTCATCAGAACTGCTACGATGAGACCCATCTTACAAAATTGAACAGGGGTGATTGCTATTCCAGCAAACAATTATGCCAGTTCAAGAGAAATTATAGTTTGAGACCTACAGAGACGATTTTTTTTAATCTGAGGAATGTCCTTGCGGAACAAATAAAATAATATGCAATTGTTATTACCTCTTAACAGTAGCGCATGTCAAAATCTATTTCGTGTCCATATCATGTATAGCTTACAACAGCTTTGAGCATCGCTGTCGTTCAACAACCGTATATAAATTTCAGTGAAGAAATAACACAGACAGCCGGTTGCAAATAATTGATTATCACATGTACCTAGTTTTCGACGACTCTAAGGATATCTTCATCAAAATGAAAATTTAAAAGCCTTGAAGTTACATTGTGAGAAGGCAACCGTCAAAGTTTAGAGCAGACGTGCTCAAGTCAAATATTAAAAATTAAAATCGTTCCACCTTTTGGAACGTACGCCTTGGAAGGAACAACTTCGTGCTACGTAACTTAC
Organism: Schistocerca gregaria; assembly: GCF_023897955.1. Classification (NCBI taxonomy): domain Eukaryota; kingdom Metazoa; phylum Arthropoda; class Insecta; order Orthoptera; family Acrididae; genus Schistocerca; species Schistocerca gregaria. Next base: position 164,117,312 of record NC_064929.1, on the reverse strand, counting down.
CGGCTTTTAAGTTTTCATTCTGGTGAAGGCGTCCTTAGATGTGTCGAAACCTAGGTAAATGTAGTAAACAAATATTTGCAACCGGTTGGCTCTGTTATTTCTCCATTCAGCTAATAACTTCATCTTGAAATATCCTATATCCGGGGGCAAACCCGTGAAAATTATTTACAACACATCCGCCGGGAAAGCTTGAAGAGTCATATCCTACTCCTTCCTCAAATAATACTGAATCTGTTCTGACGGCAGAAGTAATACGTTACATTTTCATGTCATTTAATACAAAGTAGCTTGAAAATCGTATTCACGCGATCGTTTCAGAAGAAATACCAATCTTCCCACCTTTTTCAGTTCCAGTTTAGAAACGCTGCCATTGATTTTTATTTTTTAATCAATATAAAGTCACTGTAGTCAATGGAAACATTAATTTATTGAAATATGAGACATTTACAGAATTTGCAGGCTGTGGAGCATTACATATACAAGACAAACTTTCATTTACATTATAGGGCCTAGTGCAAATTATGTTTCTTACGATAAATGGCAAGCAAAAATCTAGGCGTAATCACAAACTGGCAGGCCCTGTTTATTCAAGTTTAGAACAGGTCAGTTGTTCATCTTCAGGCTACTAAGTGTTTTTACTTTTCGGATATTACTGATGGCAGGCAGTGCCATGAAAAAGAATTATCCCATAGATACTATTTCTCTTCCATCAATAATGCTAGTAAATATTTAACATGTTTACCAAACGCATTCTGCTAGGACCAAAGGAACTGATTCGTTCCTTCTATTTCCTTCAAAATTCGCCCGAGAAAATATTTATTGCTGAAAGCTCCACCAAAGCACAAATCTCTCCATTTCGCACTATCACCACAAAACATCTGGAAGAATTTCAGGGAGATTGCTCTCTACCAGAGATATTTGGTTGAGGCAGCAGCATGTTTCATGCGTCATGAAGAGCATTACTGACGACGAACATCGTCCAACGCTTTTGCTCGCCTCTTCCGAGGTATGACGTCTAACGTCATGCAAGGAACGAAGCGAAGGCTACGAAGGACCGGCGGTAAGAGGCAGACATGGACCAAAAAACGCCCCGAGGACGAGCACTTAAGTTTTTGTTGTTCGCTGTTTCTGTCGTGGCCACTAAGAGCACACACTATTTCATCTTGTCAAACAAGACGCACAGTACACATCTGTCTGGTGTTGCGCATCACCTCTGATCTTTAACGCGCAAATTCTACAGCTGTTCTCTATGTTATGCATCGGAAATAGCATGTGGGAATTGACTACAGTCTTGGCTATATATTCATAACGCAAGCCGCAAAACATGCCTCTTCCTTTCGTCATCACACCCACCGTCCCTTAAATTATTTGGACCTTATGTAGTGACATTGCAGCTATTAAAATTTTAAAATTTGCTGCGTATTGCAAGGACAGTTTTGGAGACAACCTTTACGTCTTTGAATTTTTGGTACTGAAGTGAGGCCCCATTCCTTAACAACGCAGAATTACAATAACCAAATCTAACTTCAGCCATCAAAGCCAGACCCACATTGTTTATTTTTTCGAATGGCTCATATGTTTCTGCTGCGTGTGTGTAGGAACTGAAGAGGTTTGCGCTGGCTTCCAGTATCCATTTGGCCTCTCGTTTTAGGCATCTCGAGTGACAGAGTTTAGGAACAGTATCCTTTCGGCAGAGGTTTTAAATTTGATTTGAACTTCAGCGATACGCATAGGACAACTTGCGAAACACATAAATTGGGCTGATCGACGAAATCTGTGAACAGGGATGTTTGAATGCGCATTCGTATGTATTATTTGGGTTTGTGTTACTCTTCTTGGACCGATGAAAATTACAGTGACACCTGTTTTGCAACAAACAGCAGCCTCATTGGTAGTAAATTCTGAGCTCTGAGAAAGTGTATTGTAAAAAATGGAGAGTATCCTGAAAGAACAATTAGAGGGAAAGACGGATACATCTTCATACCGAAAAACACATTTATTTGCCACTTCCATCATTATTTTATTTTTGTCACCTAAATTTCCGTTTAGTAGCCCACTATCCAGCAATAATTTCGTCTAATAACCGGAAACTCCGGACGCAAAACGAAATAAATAATGATGCAAGCAGCAGATGATGGCGTTTCTTTTCACATAATAATGTTTCATCAAGTACCCACAGTGAAATCTACAGAAACGATGATTTATTTACTTTCTTGAAGCTCTATCGGGCTCTGGAGGAATTTCCATTTACAATTCCGAGAGTATGCAGTTGCTTTTTGCCAAAAGACTGCCTTGCACTTTCGTAATGCGTTACAGTGAACTTAGCTGTAAGCTGTTAGCTGATAGTTTGAACATGTCATTCATCAGCCACTCCCCTAGCGAGAAGCTATAAGGTGAATTAAGATTCATGTTTATCAAATGGTTCAAATGGCTCTGAGCACTATGGTACTTAACATCTGAGCTCATCAATCCCCTAGAACGTAGAACTACTTAAACCTACCCAACTCAGGGACATCACACACATCTACGCCCGAGACAGGATTCGAACCTGCGACCGTAGCGGTAGCGCGGTTCCAGACTCAAGCGCCTAGAGCCGCTCGGCCATTGTATTTATCAGTTGGTATGAAATGCTTGTATAGCATTATTAACAAGGGTTGCTTGGACACCTACAACAAGCCTTTCTCTTTGACGGTACTTTGGTGACATATGCTTCGATGATTAATATGTGAAGAAACACACACACACACACACACACACACACACATTATATATATAAACACAGACCCTTCGAAGCAACAACCTGACCCGACCAGAATCAAATCCGGAATCCTAGGATCTATGGGTAGCAACGCTAACTGCTAGACCACAAGTCGCGGACATAATTTGCAAAAACGTATCACGAAAGAAAATCGAACTACAGTGTTTGTTTAGTGCCGATAAATGCCACAGACGTACCTTGTAAAAAGCTGAGGATATCTGATACGGACCCATCTCGTCCCACTGCCGGGTAAGATTATATACCGGTATTACACTTGGTAGACAGTAACGCACTTAACATCGAAGCACACGAAACGAGACATTTCCACATTCACAAAACACGCAGTTGTGCGGAAAATAACATGTATTTGAGCCACAAAACAGGTGATCAACCGCCTTCCCTGAGAGCACCAATAAGCACGTGTAGTACTGGGGAAAACGCTAGAAAACCTGAATACGGGAAAAGGCTCTCGGACACGTGGAAGACACGTGCTAGACGGAGGTCGACGGCGGACTGCCCACTTTGCGTGGGCGTAGCTTACACCTGCACCCTCGTGGGGCTTTTACTTCTCGCGTTTGGCCCGGCCGTCGCAGCGGGGTGCGAACGGCGCGACGACTTTCTACTTCACCTCCTTTGTGTCTGCTGCTCCACGCTTGTCTCCTCAGAGGAAGAAACACCGGAGCCTCGTCTCACGTGAGTCACCGGCAGAAGTCCACGGCGAAACACTGCATGTGTGTGTGTGTGTGTGGGATGGGGGAGGGAAGTGGTTATTACCACATTAGCGCCTCATTCAGCACAGTATCTGGGAGGAGTGAGTGGAGTTTCCCTATTCTGCTACAAAGGCAGAAGTTTCCTTCTGAACAAATTCAGCAATTTTATTTAACAGTCCGTCTTGATCATACAAACTTTTACACTGCACTATTACCGCAAAAAACAGGGTGTAACCAACTAAGTTTAGTTTGCTGACGCTAAATCTATAAAAGGCGTAGTGGTGTATAAGAAAAATAAAAATTATTTACGCGATTAATAGCCATGTATACAGGACATACATACCATGAAATATTCTGATGTAGTATCAGTGTCAAACTAAACATGTAGGTACATAGTTAGTGCTGGTGATGTTCAGAATGCGTCTAATATTTATACAAAAAACTGAGTCCAGCAGTGTGCACTATAGCTAGGGTACATGATTAGCCAGTATCGCAAATGAAGCGCTCAAAATGCGGTGTGCATAATCATTAATTAAAATTACCTCACCGGCCGGAGTGGCCGAGCGGTTCTAGGCGCTACAGTCTGGTCCCGCGTGACCGCTACGGTCGCAGGTTCGAATCCTGCCTCGGGCATGGATGTGTGTGACGTCCTTGGGTTAGTTAAGTTTAAGTAGTTCTAAGTTCTAGGGGTTTGATGACCTCAGCAGTTAAGTCCCATAGTGTTCAGAGCCATTTGAACCATTTGAAAATTACCTCACATGGCAAAACGAGCATGGAATTAGATCCATACTTACCCACATAAAAAGTGTAAATACTAGCAAAGTGAAGCTCCTATCCTGACAAAGTAAAACATACAGTTGGGCAAAAGCCAGTACAAGAAGTTTAAGAATAAAATCACATCTATGAAACTAAATCTTCCAGCGTGACAAAACAACTACCGTAATCGCACGTGTAAGGTAACTAACGAAACAGTGATTCGTAAGTAAAAAATCGATAGTCGATAATACGTCCGGAGTGCGGTCTCAATGGCGACGCGTCGTTGCTTCTCTGTATGATGTTGTTGTTGTTTTCCTCCGGCGGAACTAGCGCAGTGAGGCCCAGTCTCTCCGTCGCCGGCGGCCGGCACACACGACCGGCCGGCACACACGACCACCCGGCAAACCGCCGGGGCCCTCTACGCTGCTCAAACTATCAGGTTTCTGAATACATCCAAATAAGCATTCGTTCTGTTCAGTCAGCAGTAATTCCGGTTGGCGTTTTTAGTGTACATAAATATCCATTCCCTCGACTATGTTTAGTAACTGCCGCTTTCGCGCCCTATGCAACACTTTAAATTATACTCTACATCTCCTCCCGAATGTTTTTTTCTGTCCAAACGTTTACCGAAAGCTCCGTTATTTTGGTTATACTTATGCTCTCCAAAATGAGTCTTGGTATGCTCCCTGTCTGGCCGATGTAAAACTTGTAGTAGTCTTGGCAGCTGATCTCACAGACATTAGATTCTAAATATATGGTGCTGTTGTTGCCAACTTAGTGGCGTAGCCTACAAATAATTGTACATTTAGTTTGAAATCCTCTGTCGAAAATGCACCATTGTACGACATAGCTTGAGCCGGCATTAGCGACCGAGTGGTTCTAGGCGCTTCAGTCTGGAACCGCGCGACCGCTACGTCGCAGGTTCGAATCCTGCTTCGGGCATGGATGTGTGTGATGTCCTTAGGTTAGTTAGGTTTAAGGAGTTCTAAGTTCTAGGGGACTAATGACCTCAGATGTTCTTCTTACCCTCTGGTTCTATTGTCTCCTTCTTGTTACATATTTTTGACTTCAGTTTATTATAAAGGTTCATTACGTCGCGGTCATTGTATCCGTTTGCCTCGGCTACTTGCCTAATCACATTTAATTCTTCCACCTCGTCATTTTTCGCAGACGTCACGACTTTGTTCAAAAGAACTTACTCTCTAGCCCATTTACAAATATCTCATTGTCAGCTAAAGTACCGGACAAACTGTTGCCTATTGCGAGTCCGTCCTTTTGATAAATTGAGCAGCAATCGATATATGATGCTAATTTTCTATTAGAAACTAGAACAAAAAATGACCTGGGTTTGTAGAGGCATATCGAAAAACCTCGATTTACTTGTATTCGTGAAAATACCTCTGAAATTATGGATCAACCGTAGAAAGATCACGGACAGTTAATGTATGCTGGGCGCAGCTGATAGAGTGTCGACGACGCGGTTTTGTGTCTCCGTGGCATTTTTTCACGCATCTCAGCGTTTATGCCATCAGATCTCTTGAACTGTTTGTTGTACAATGACACAGGCCCTATTTGGGTAGGTACCTTCAGCGATATATGTGGATAACCTGCGAAATATTTTGCAAATAAAGTTAGTAGCAAGTAAGGAATACATTTAAATATCACGCATTATGTGGCAGTTTCTCACGCACCTCAGAGTTTATGACGTCACATTTCTTGAACTATGTCTGCCACCGTGATATAATTTTGTTAGTGCATTAAGCGGTATATGTGGATGCTGTCTGCGAAATTTGTTGGGAATAGAAGTAATATCACTGAAGTGATCATTTTAAAGGTCATGAATAGTACGGCAGTTTAATCACGCATCCCATTGTGTATGTTCAGTTTGGAACCGCGCAACCGTAACTGTCGCAGTTTCGAATCCTGCCTCGGACATGGATGTGTGTGATGTCCTTAGGTTAGCTAGGTTTAAGTAGTTCTAAGTTCTAGGGGACTGATGACCAAAGATGTTAAGTCCAATAGTGCTCAGAGCCGTTTGAACCATTTGAATCCATTGTTTGACATCCTATCTCTTGAACTATGATAAGTAGGTAGTTCTTACTCCCAGAGCCTAATCGATATCCGTCCAGTGGTTTAGGAGGAGATGTGGAATGCAAACAGACATTCACATAGATACGTAGACTTTAACAATAAGTATGGATGTCAAACGTGCTACCCAAGTATAACGTCAGGTAAGTTGCCACCCAACCAGTTGTCATAGTGAAAATCTACAGTGTGCTTGTCAATTTGACCAATGGTTAAAATGCACCAACTTGTTCTTACATGTACTGTAAGCTGCAGTAAGGTAATTAACATAGCCCTGCGGCAGACAGACGTAACGTCAGACACTAGTGATGTGGTGAGAAAGGGGAAGGGGGGGGGGAGATATTGGGTGGGAGGGCGCGGCTTATGTGTCAGCAAAGCAAGGAAATCACGTACGAGATGCTAGTGAGATCAGTTCTAGAGTACTGCTCCAGTGTCTGGAGTCCTTATCAGGTAGGAGTGACATCGGACTTTGAACGAAGTCAGAGTAGCACTGCGAAGATCGTAACACTTGGGCACAGCTATGAGCTGGAAATCATTAAAAGAAAGGCGTTTTTCGTTGCGACGGAATCTTATCACGAAATTCTAATCACCAACTTTCTCCTCCGAATGCGAAAATATTTTGCTGACACCGACCTACATAGGGCGGAAAGTTCACCAGGATAAAGTAAGGGATATCAGAGCTCGTAAGTAAAGATATAGGTGTTCATTCTTTCCGCGCGCTATACGAGATTGGAATAATATAGAATTGTGAAGGTGTTTCGATGAACCCTCTGCCAGGCACCTAAATGCGATTTGCAGAGCATCCACGTAGATGTGGATGTGAAATTGTAACAACTAAGCTCGAGAAACAGTAATGGGAAGCTTTGCGCTAATGACAAGTTAGTTTTCTTGAAACCTTGTTGGGTAAATTCACGGATCCTGCATTCAACAAAAAAGACTGTCACCTGCACCTCACTTTGGACTCACGAGGATTAAGGTGCATGCAGAGGCATATCAAAGTCAACGTTGGCCCATACTCGGGGAATGAGAGTAAGGAGTAGGTGTGCGAAACCCGCTTCGTCTTCCTGGGCAGTGTCGGAGTGGAGTTGGTTTTGCGTCGCCTTCCTCTGAACTGTCAAATGCGTGTCTGTGTCGAGGGGATGACTTTATAGTGTAGTATTGTGCTTGTGATGTTATGGGTGAACATAAGGGAAAGGATGAAACCTATTGCTGGTACAAAGCGTACACCTCGGGAATAGCATCAAAGCAGACGCCGATTTTAAAAGTTCCCACCAACGGACGGAACACCATCAAGTGTCAGGTGCCCCCACTTCGTGAGACTTCCGCCCCGATAGCTGAATGATCAGCGTGACGGACTGCTGTCCTAAGGGGCCCAGGTTTCTATTCCCGCCTGGGTCGGGAATTTTCTCCTTTCAAGGACTGGATGTTGTGTTGTCTTCATGATCACTTCATCCCCATCCGGCGCGCCTGTCGCCCAATGCGGCATCGAATGTAATAAGACCGGCACCAAGGCGGCCGGACCTGCCCCGCAAGGGGCCTCCCGGCCAATGACGACAAACGCTCATTTCATTTCCCTCTTGAGACACTGTGTAGAGATTTGAAATTTAATCCAGGACATTGGTGCTAGGGCTGATGATCAGGAACTTTAAACCACCGCTTATGCTGCCTTTGCCGGCCAAATACTGATAAAGTTTCATCCACGATCGGGATTCGAACAAACTTACTTCCGAGTTGAGCGTCCGCGGAGACGCATCCTTTAGTGACCTCGGGTGCAGTGGTGGATAGAGAGAGATACAGAAAGTCATTGCATCCCCCCCTTCGCTACACGAATGGAATATAGCTGAAAATCGATATTGGTGTGATGTAACACAGCCTTCCACTGTGCAGTGTCTTTGGGAGTACACATGTGGGTGCAGAACATACGGATCGAAGCAGATGCTAATAGACGGCCTCTGTGGTTGATCGGTTCTAGGAGCTTCAGTCAGGATGCGCGCTGCTGCTACGGTAGCAGGTTCGAATCCTGCCTCGGGCGTGGATTTGTGTGATGCCCTTAGGTTAGTCAGGTTTAAGTAGTTCTAAGTCTAGGAGACTCATGACCTCAGATGTTAAGTCCTATAGTGCTCAGAGCCGTTTTTGAATCAGATGTTAATATGTGAGCCAGTATTAAGACAAAGTTTAGAGTTTAGGACTTGGCCGCATCTAGACAAACGGAATTGGTAGCTAGGCGGGTCGCTGGCAAGACAGTGGCGCACACAGGTTCGCCGGGGCTTTTCTGTCGGGTCCCGCAGAACTCGCGAAAGCCCCCCGCTTTGGGCGCTTCCCGCAGCCTCTAAGCGGCCAGCGCGCTCTTGTAAGCCCGCTAAGGGCCCGCTCGTGTGCGGAGTTCCCCGAGAGCACCACCACTCGTTGTTTTCTTGCCTGCGACTCCCGCGACCGAGGCCGAACTTGCGCGTCTCTCCCTCCCTTCCTACCTCCCTACTGCAACAAGCCACCACCGCCTGCGCCAGATCTCAATGCGCACTGCATCTGTTACCGGACGAACCACGACTGAGGAATAAGATCACTTGGCTTGGGACTGTACCTCGTGGGGCTAACTAGTGGTAGAAAGGAAGTTTACATGTAGGCCTTGAAGGCAAACCATCTCTCACGAATTACTGATGATGATGAAGAAGAAGAAGAAGAAGAAGAAGAAGTCCCATACTCTTGGACAGAGCGTAGGAGAGCGATATGGAAGACCCGCACCGCCGTACTAGGCAAGATCCTAGTGGAGGTGGTCTGCCGTTGCCTTCCTCCGACCGTAATGGGGATGAATGATGATGATGATGAAGACGACACAACAACACTCATTCATCTCGAGGCAGGGAAAATCCCTGACCCCGCCGGGAATCGAACCCGGGACCCCGTCCTCGGGAAGAGAGAACGCTACCGCGAGACCACGAGCTGCGGACCACAAATTACTAAAGATCATAAATTACTGAAGAAAACGATACTTCGGACCAGTAAATTACTCAATACTCCCGTGTTTATTTCTCTAAAACTAATATTAGTTATTTCAAACTCTTCGGACAAACTGCCAGCTACAAGCAGTAAACCGGCAGCAGTGGCCGAGCGGTTCTAGGCGCTACAGTCCTGAACCGCGCGGCTGCTACGGTTGCAGGTTCGAATGCTGCCTCGGGCATGGATGCTAGTGATGTCTTAAGGTTAGTTAGGTTTACGTAGTTCTAAGTCTAGGGGAATGATGACCTCCGATGTTAAGTCCCTAGACATTAGAACCCTTTTTTTAAGCAGTAAACAACTTACAGAGAGAATATTTAAAAGCAGACTTTCAAATGAAACTGTCCCAACCAGAAACTACTGAAGAATACGCCATTTTGGACTAGCGAAGTATTCGATACTGGCATGTTACTTATTTAAAAATGGAAAAGTTATTTTTAAGAACAATTAGTGTTTTTTTCTGTAGTAACTATATTTGATGTAGACCGGATATTTCTGCACACATCTGAAATTATTTAAGTCGGTATAAAAGTTAATAACGTGGAAAATAGCATGCAAGTCGTGGGAAGTTAGTTGCTTGTGGCATATACCATTCCAACTTCTATACAGAATTTAAAAAATCTTGATAGAGAAAATCGAAATGTACACTGCTGATTGTAGTGAAAAACTGATGGAAAACTCATTATCGGGTACTGAAGCCTTTCTTAAGAAAGAGATGTCGCATTTCAAACATACACACATGTAAGATTTTTTTAAAAAAATCGCGTTTTATGTTAAAACAAAGTAAATTTTACAGAAGATTTTATGTTCTCAATTTTAGACGGAAATATTGAATAATTTCCTACCTGAAAACTTTCGCAATATTGTTTGCGAATGATAGTCAATTTGTTTACCGATTTTGTAGCACCAAAGTGAACTATATCAATTGTCGTAAATCTGTAAAATGCTTCATGCCAGTAACCTTACAGTAAAGTGCTTTTGTGATTGTGATGTCGCATGGAGGAGGTCTCATGCATATTTATCTTTTGCTAGATGTCTTCAAATAAACTAAGTGTATGAAAATAAAAGTAACTGACTGGACAGCCGTAGGAATCGAGGACTCAAGACGTAATATTTAAGAGTAGCTAGTAAATTACATCGGTATTGCTGTTCATATAAATAAATGTAGTCAAATTCAAGACATCGAAAACTAAATAGCACAAATTAACAGTGCAGTGAAAGAAGTAGTTGAGAAGTTTCTGTACTTCGGACAATAGAGGAGAACCCTTAAATGGTCAGCAAAACAAACTGAGTGAAGAGTTAAAACTGGGAGCGAAGAGAATGTTTAACTGTTTAGAAGGCGAGCGTTAGACGTGACGAAAAGTATTTAATCTATTCATCAAAATATTAGATATCACTATCCAACAGTTCGTAGAGTTATACGTCTTATATGAGAGAATTTGCACAACAGTGGGTAATCAGGTCTACAGTTTTCTTTAACATTCACTCGCGACCCCTTACTTTGAGTTCATTTACTTATTCATGCGATACCTTACCGGCAGGAGAGTGGCTACCTTGATGATAAAACCGATATCTGGAATAAAAAAATACACACAAACTCACCCACTCCTGTCGCACCCCCTCTACCTACTCCCCCACCCCTCGGATCGCAGAGTACTTTGCCAATACTTGATGCGGGGGCAGTTGGGGGTGGTGCCCCTCCCACAGGTTTTTGTCAGCGTGACTCTCGGAAGGTGGACCAGCCTGAGGGGAAGGGGTTGGGTTGGCAGGCTTGGCGGCGGGAGGGCTTGGCACTTAGTGGCCACCCTGGTCGGTGATTTACCGTCGCTGGAAATGCAGAACCAATAAGATATTGGCATCCCTTGATTTACACCCCGATCCCCAGACATTGCTGTGATCCCACGGGAGAAGGAACTCTGTATCCCCCAAAACCATCCCAGTCGTGCACACCTGCAATAATTCTCAATTAATTCGCTCTCTAGACTAGTGCTGTTGTAACAAGACACTGCCAACGAATCGTCTCATTGTAGGAAGAACAGCTTTATGGCCTGTAGTTATATGTAGCTCTAGCGACCATCACCTCTTGCATCTATCTTGGCAGATATAAACGATGAACTACGCCTTTCACCGTTATCTCATTACATTAATTCTTACAAGTCTCTTTCTCTGTCGACATTGAAACTCATAATAATTGTCGACTGTTCTGCTGCAATTTATGCTGTTGCAGCACTTACAGGATTTTGTCAGAAACGATGACAGAAGCTTTGAAATACTGATCGGATTTTAAGTACTGATTCTCTACATACGTAGTTTCGCAGAGCACTATAGATCGAATAGCGACTGGTTTCACAACCCTTTGAGAATACAGAACAACATAGGATTCTCTTTTATGATGATTATAGTTTGAAATGAAATAAGTGTGATTACTATGATACAGCATCTCCAGTACACCGCTGAATGCGAATATTACTATTAATTTTGTAATGGGATGCATCTTCTAATTCGCTATTGGATTGAGCAGACAACAGCAGTGTTAAGTCGAGGAATTCACAGTATCTAATGTTTCACGGTTATTTCACATGAAAGATTGCTCTGAACAATAAAAGACATAAATTTAAAATAATCAGCTCTCTTAAGCTTTACCCCAATCTGCCCTTCCCCCCCTAGCTCCTCAAAAAAAGAAGAAACTACTTACACACTGTCGAAGGGTGTGGATAGATGTCAAAGACGTGTCATATTTCTCTAAGAGTTTAGCAACAGTTTCCGAAGTGCAAGAACAGATGTTATGGTAAGTATCAACATTTTAGTTCTACGTATTACGTTATATATTCTACACATCTACTTTGGAGGCTAAAAGCAGTCATCCTGCTGTTTTAAAACACAGATGCACTATAGGTGTATCTTTTTTTTTCTTAGCCTTCAGTGTTCGATAGCGAGGTAGAAGAAAAAGCAACACCAGGAACGGTATGAAATTACACTGTGAATGTGTACTACGTCATATCCAATATCCCTGCTCAGTTTCGTCGTTGTTTCGCTGATGAACAGTGTTCCCCCATTACCGTAATACCCGGCCAACATTAGAAACGTATTTCTGAGCGAACAAACAGCGAAACATTGTTTCACTACCGAGTCGGAAACAGTTCACGATTGTAAAGTGACAGCAGAAGTCCGCATAACGTTCGATAACGCCTTCAAATCACGCTCTATCGCCACTAAAAACTTTACTTTCAGATAGAAATGAATAATGTAGGCCATCTTACAAACGGATATTCAATAAGTCAGAGTACGGGCCCGTTTTGTCGAATCGACTTCGAATAGGTTGTTCCATGAGCAGTTACAGTAAAGTCTTTGGTCATTTTCAAACATAATCTTATTTCTCATTCTTTACCCAGTCGCGCTCTGATGCTTGCTTAAATCTCACCTCCAATTTATGTCTGTAAGTTCTCTGTTGATTCAACATTTATTGAACAATAATCTGAATAAATTCAAACGGAAAGAAAATCAGTAGCTTTCCTCTACACATGGGTTTTACATGATACAGAATAAAAAGCAAATTTCACTTCTGTGAGTAAGGCAGCATTCGTGTGCAATTAGTGTGTCCATCAAAAAGGCATTAGTGAGGATATTTTTCGAGAGCAAAATCAATGGTACAAATAGTGACAAAGTATCACGTTTCAGAAATCTTGAAAATGATGAACTGATTTTGTAGTAGCAGAGTCCATACTAGTAGCTCTCTTTAAGTGGAACCTGTGTTTTGTAAGTATATTTGCGTATTTAGTGACGTTATTAACGTCTTACTCAAAATACAAAACAAAGATCATGTAAATGAAAATCTAAGTGTTGGTATTATCACTTTTGTTACGTCACTACATGTCTTACTAGTTCTCATAAGTGTTTTTTTCTGGGATTGTACATTATTGCCTTTATAACATTGTAAACAGCGTACTAGAAGTATTCAAGAGCGACTCATAAGGAATTAACGAAAGACGATTAGTCAGCCATGTAGGCTATATTGTACGGAACACAATAGGAAAACAGAACACACGCTGTTTCTTTACTCGTCCAACAACGGATAGTTATTATTCTCTATAGGGCGTCAAAGCATTAGAGATATCAAGTAACCAATTTCTATAATATCACTAGCGCTGTGGAGATTCAAAACTGTGAACGTTACTTTATAACAGTTACGTTAATAATTCTTCTGTTACATTACACACGCGGAAAATCAGCATTGTTTACAAAAATATGAAGCAATGGCACAGTTCGTTCAAGAAGATGCGTGTTGTCAACCTGTAAGCAAGACTGTTTTCGACAGGAGTAAACACGCTATAGTGCGTTGAATGCTTACTCGGTTGTTCTAAGGGTATAAATGCAGGATATCAGACACCACTCAATTCCGTTTTCTACACTATAGAAACTACACCAAAATGTGGATTTTGCTTATACTTACATACTAGCCTTCTCTATAACAAGCTCAATTTAAATTCGCAATTCAGTTACACGTTTAGTTGTCTCCAAAAGGTACTCTCGCAAACAACGAATTTCATCTAATACGTAATAAAACTACACCACAGTACGAATAGTAACTTTTTATACAAAATAATCTACATTCCCTTTGTACTGAGGTAAATGGACAAAATAATATCGATAAGTGAGTCCTTTACTATCTGGCGAACAAGGTAGTATTAAACTCGTATCTTTTATTCAGCACAGCTGCAGGGAAACTCGTCAGTATTTCACTAGGAACACCTAATTGCGTTGTGTATCTGATATTGGAATCGTATTCGACTTTTATTGGAATTAAGAGAAGCTGATTATCTGCTCCCTGGGATCTTGTGTCCACACACGTTCTCATTAACGTGTGAAACAATAATAAAACACACATCGTCTAATCATCGGCAGCTCGGGCAAAGAACGTGGCTGAGATATTAATTTTCGATAAATCTCGCACTAAAAGAGAATTCGAAAAAGAGGGTGAGTTCTGAAGATTCATCTCTGAAACGAAGAAACAAAAATCTTGTCTGATTTCCTCTTTGGCGGCCAGTTCACACAACAACTGCTCCAGAATTTTTTTCTTTTCTTTTTCCCGAGGACTGCCCGATTTGAAGCTCGTTTCTCTGTAAGTGTAATTTTTGTAATTAAGATTTCTTCCTCCCGGTGGCCTGCAACGATCTGATCTCCGATCGAAGATAACTGAATTTTTAATTACTAATCGTGAGCATGTTATAGACGGGACTATATATTAGTGAGCCTCGTTTGTGATATAATTAACGGCGTGTGTGTTTGTATGCGTGTGCGGTAGCCTTGGAGGACGAAATCTGTGTTATTTATCTTCCACGGGGCGATCCAGTTTAATATTACTCGATTGGGTAGTCACGATTCGTAGATGGAAAGTACCAAACCCTTGATCACTTCGTAATGAAGGTAGGTGCGTCATCAGTTCGCTTTAATCATTCATTTCGAAGAAACTTTTGTTCATCTTTCTGAATTTTCACGAAAAAATGTGTACGTTAGTTCAGAGACAAAAATTTAAAACTTTGCATTACGTTATCATGATAAGTAAAAAACATAAGAGCGTGTAAAAATGGCTGATGGGCTAGTAAAGAATTAGGGCATATGTAAAACAAAGAAAACTGTACATTTTTAGATGCCTAGTGTACGCAGGTTTATTCATCGATAATTGCTTTTAACGGAGCTTTCATCCTCTGAAGACAGTGAGTTTAGGCCTTTTGTATTGCTAATAATAGTATCTTTTTTCCCTCCAAAATTCAGAGCAAATTTGTAGGTCCCTATTCCGTCTTCCCTATCAACTATCGTGCATACATACGCTACCTTTCATGCACTAACGAAGAACAAACAGAAATGTAAATAGCGCACAATTTTTAAAGGAGCGTATCTGTATGTAAACATGCAGTGGCAACTCTTTTACTTACTAGGCCAAACGTACAACGCCTCGTTATCTTGCTTTGTTGTTTTTGGTAGCAGCAATTATAAGCGGCTTAAAAGCGGAAGCGGAAAACATAATGAATAATAAACACCTCTTAAAAGAAATATTTGTACGAAAGCACATTAAAAGCTCACATACGCTCACTTCACTTTCCAGTCTGCATTGCACACGAGATTTTTCAGCACCTTATATAACTTGCGAAACAAGCGACATAAAGACCACAGCCCAAGCAGAATTGCAGATATTGCACCTATAAAGCTCAAGCACATTTCTTGTTTAATGCAGCACTACGGGAATTCTGAATTTTGATATTTCGTTGCTGGGGAAAAAAGTTAAGTTTCGTGTAAGAGGTACACTGTGAATCGATGGGTTGCTAATTAGCCGCCGTTGTGGAAGCTTGCACCTCTAGCACAAACGAATCATTTTTTTCTTTCGTGAAATTGAAGGAAAACGTTTTCCGACGAACATTTTCACGCCTTTCGTTCCACCTTGCACGAGAAGATACTACTGGGACGCCGAGATTCAAGATGGCCGCCACAGCAACTCGGAGATGCTGAGCGCAGTGCATTGTGGGCTCGCCGCTACGGGGTCTTCGCCCGTGGAAACACGGACGCGATCAGGCGGGTCGATTCTCGTGCGAGGAGGCCGCTGCAGTGCTCGGCGCGACAATTGGTCGGCAGCTACAGTGGTGGGGGTAACATGCAACGGAAACGGCCGAACGCTACTTCGGGCGCCGCCGAGAGTGGGAGGTTTAAGCCGAGCTTCGGCAGCAGCCAGCCAGACGGAGCCCCAGGCGGGCCGTGGCATGGCCGACAGCGGGCGGGGCAAACAGCTTCATCCTCACAGACGCTCCAGCGTCCTCGGCGGAGGTTGGCTGTATCTTTCCCTACACATTCACAGTCCAGCATCTTGGCCGAAGCAGTGTGTTGCACATTTAGCGTTCCTTCTGTTGTGAAATTAAATATTTTCGTAGTTTTCAGTTTACTGAAACTTACGGAAAGGATCAACAGAGAATTTACTGTTGAAATATCGACAAAGCGTGCGTTCGAAATAAATCTCTACATAGGTGTCAGAAAGTTGTTAATTTGGTGTAATGATCGACCGTGTTCCGTTTTAACCCACTGATTAAAACTATTCTGTCATAAATTCTCTTCCATTTTCTGTTTGCCACTGTAACTTAATCTTGTGGTGTTTGTTCTATACTAAGCTTAGATTTTTTAAAATTAATTTTATCTTGGAGTGCTGTGGGGGAAAAGCGAGGACAGTTTTGGATTGTGGATCTGTTTTTCCCCTTGCCGTCATTTAAATGCGTTTCGCATAGACTGATGATAGTATGAAACTAAATGAACTTCGTAGGTTCTAAATCGTTATGAAGTCCACCATGATTGTGGAATTAGAGAATCGTAAATGATCGGTGAAAGGAAAGAGGTTGCTACAGATCAGTAACTGTTAAACGAATGTTCAAGTACTTATTCGGTCAGGCTAAGCCATAGTACGACACTAACCGACAGTCTTCCGAGAGTTTCGTCTTTATTGTGTGTTACAAAAAAATCAATATTTTTACTAGTATTAGAATTTCTAATATGAAATTCTTTTTTTAGTACACTGGAATTGTGTTGCTGTTCACTGAGAGATTAAGTAACACTGGATCTTCATCACACAAGAAAGACGTCTGGAACATTTCGACATTGTTGCGACGGTATTTTTGCAAACAGAGACTGACTGTCATTGGTGTTGCTAGACATCCTTTTCATTGAAACAATAGGAATCAATTCCAAATCTGAGAGAATAACCTCATTGGAAGTGTTCTGATCTTAGCGTCTTACGAACTTTGACCAGGACATTGCAGTTTATGGCGTTCCAGGTGAAATATGTCTTTTCCACACGAACCGTAAAAGTCATATATGAGATAGGTGCCGACGAGTATTACGATGGATCGGTGGACGAACCCACGACCATCAGATTATTTATCTGAAGCTGTGTACTCAATAATAGGGGCTACCGCTGAAAAACTTTTTACCACTGTTGGCTATGATTGAACAGCAGATTAGATATAGTCTAAGTGGCAAGACTGGTCTAATTTAAATTCAGCCGTAATCTCCCATCGGGATTAATGCGACAGGTTTGGAAAGTGCTTCAAGCCACAGAAAGATAACCGAATTAGTTGTATAGCAATAAATTCTGAATGTGTTTTAGAACAGTTACGATACATCAGCCTTCACGTGACGGAATTTAACGGTTAAAATTAAACATTTTCAAGGTAGCCCAAACTTATGTACACATAAGCTGTATAGAGTTCTGAAAAGCAGCTTTAAACGTAGATGATAATTGGTAAATTTGGCTCGTTGGTGGAGACACTGCATATTACACATTTTCAGAAGCGTGAAAAGTATACCACGTTGTAATAGCAAGAAGTGAAAAATTGTTTGGCTAGCTGAGGAATCGAAGTTGTGACCTTGCTATCTCTAATTGCGCAAATCTCAAGCACAACGTTTCGCTACAAATAAATTACTAAGTGTTACTTATTGTAAGGCAGCATTAAAGGGTTCCATTATTGACAACAGCATTATAGCTTAAAAAGTTCCAGTGGAATGGACAAATAGGGTAAATAAACTTTTCTATAGCTGAATAGCACAAAAAAGGAGAAAATAATGGAGAGATCGTACAAGTGCAAAAATTGAGTGCTACCTTAATCTAAGTTCATCACTAGAGTAGACTGCGAATCAAAGACGTGGACAAAAATCACACACAATTGTCTGCATCCTTAGAAAGTATTCAGATAAATATAAACCTCGGGACACTTTCTGGTTTTGTTATGTGTTTTTGAGTGCTATTCAGTGACACACGTGTGTTCTCTTTCCAGGAACATCTAGAACAGCATCTTTGTTATAATGCTATGGTTTTGTTGTTCATAATGTATTGTTTAAGTGCCATATTATCATTAAAAATGACACAGAATAGCTTACTTGTAGCGAAATTAAGGTTGAGACAGATTAATTGTTACATCCAGAAATAGAAATTGTAATATATACCGCTGATCCACTTCAAGCTGATGATGTAAGCTCTCAAAATTCGTTGTAGAGAAAATAAGTGACTGGGCAGATAATCGTTTTAAATTGTCTGACAGACAATTATCAACAGTCATAATTTCTAAATTCCAGGCCAACAAGGACTACTTAAGGCCATTTCAGCAGTTGTTTACTTAAATATTTTGTATATTCCGAGGATCATATTCGGGACAGTTGGCCGTTAGTAGCTTCACACATAAGACACATTCTCTCTGTGAGAAAAATAGAAACAACCGGAACCTCTACATTGCTCCATTTTAAATTTTAATATCCAACAAACCACGTACACACTATCTCCTAAGTAATAACACATCTGTGGTGCAGTAGGAAATCGAAAAACGAAGTTTTTTTACCAGAACTATCAGAAGATGCAATAAAGCTACCAGCGACACTGCCAAGTCTACGCTTGTTCGTCGTCTTGTGGAGTACTGCTGCGCGGGATGGTATACTTACCTCATAGGGTTGACTAAGATATCGAAAAAGTTCAAAGAAATGCATCTCCCGCACTGTTATACCGAAATAGGGATGTGGCAAAGGGTTTGGAGCGGCAGGTAAAACAAATGCGTTTACCGTCGCGTCGAGATATTTCTGCGAAATTTCAGTCACCAGCTTCTCATCCGAATTTCAAATTTTTTTTGCCCGCCGCCTAACTAGGGAGATGTGACCAGTGTGATAAAATAAGAGAAAGCTGTGCAGACGCGGAAATATTTTGGTCTAAGGGCTCATTTTTTCCCAAATAAGTTGTACAAAGCCCTTTTTTGTTTTACTGTAGGACCCATACGGGATATTAGTATGTACTGTCTGTGGTTGCTAAGGACTCCAATCGCCAAGCGTATGCTGCCCAATTTCTGTTTATATAAAGTAGAAATGATTACAAATTGTTTTTAAAATGTTCGTTATCTAAATGGTTCAAATGACTCTGAGCACTATGGGACTTAACATCTGAGGTCATCAATCCCCTAGAACTTAGAACTACTTCAACCTAACTAACCTAAGGACATCACTGACATCCGTGCCCGAGGCAGGATTCGAACCTGCGACCGTAGCGGTCGCGCGGTTCAGGAATGAAGCTCCCAGAACCGCTCGGCCACCGCGGCCGGCTTTCGTTATCTGCCAGCATCTTTGTTTCACAAGGGAGGTGGTCAAATAATTTCATGGCTGCATATTTTACTCCTTCCTGTGCAAGAGTAAGGTTAAGATGTGAATAGTGGAGCCTATTTACTACAGGGCAGCAATGAAGAGACATAGAAGATTGTTGATGCAACAAGAGCACTGGTATATCGTAACGTGTCCGAACAGAAACCGAACCAGGGCAGAAGAAGAGGTTCGGCATAGGATGTGTGACCTTTAGTGGACACAGCTTTGCTTTGTAACCAGCGAAAAGATCGGCTACGGCAAGTGGCCCAGCGACTAGGGCAGAACAAGACGTCTCTGCTGGTTAATTATAGTATCGGCGCCGTTGCCAGGCGATGTTTTCATTTTTAAAGCTACTCTCTTTTTTCTTTTAGTTTCCTCCTCGTCTTCCTCTTCTGTGTTGTGCGCCTCCGGCAGTGCCCCAAGCAAGCAAAGCTCTTGATATTTCTATCCCAGCTATAATTACGGGCCTCGCTCGCGTCTGCAGCGGCGCCCGAGGCGCGGGGCCGATGTCTTCAGGACGGGTAGTACACGCCGTCTCTCCCTCGACGGCCCTTTTTCAACCCCTACGCTCGCGCCGACAGGGGGTTGCTGCGCGCGAACCGAGACGGCTGTCTTTGCTTGTTTGGCTCAGCCAACGCGTCGATTCTAAGTAACTACAGGGAACTAACACGCCCTTTCGACGCCTCGCGGGGTCGCCAAATTGCGGGTATGTTCGCGACGGTCACCGAAAATCGGCAAAATTCGGAGAAGATTGAGGTAGGCCGCGA
Source organism: Schistocerca gregaria (assembly GCF_023897955.1). Taxonomy (NCBI): domain Eukaryota; kingdom Metazoa; phylum Arthropoda; class Insecta; order Orthoptera; family Acrididae; genus Schistocerca; species Schistocerca gregaria. The sequence continues at coordinate 164,097,090 of NC_064929.1, read as the reverse complement.
GTACGGCGCCGGAATGCAAGTTTGTTTACCTCACTCGCGACAACGCCTCCGGAAGAAGCGACTGAGGACTCTGCTACCGCCGTCATTTTCGGAAGAACAGCACATTCAGGTAATCGTTTCCGTAGTTTTGCCAGCCGTAGCTGTCGTAGGGTAGGTTAGCAATGGTCGCTGTTTTGTGTTCGGTAGCGCCTAAGAGGCTTTCCGTTCCCAGCATGCCCGTCACCAAATATGGCGGTCTACATCTGTGCTGCCACCATGTAAACTCGCGACTTGTCTTTGGATGCTGTCGAAATTTGTTGCTGTTGTCGCTTTTCTTATAGTCACTGGACAGCACGGTCATTAGCACCCAATAAAAATTAATCTTTACTTGCAGTAAAATATAATTATTCCATAGAGCACTGAAATAATATCCGATGGAAAACGTTATAAAAGCAGTCGTGATTAGAAATAAACTCCATGTTGGCTCCATTACCTGCTTATTTGCGTATTAAAAGCTACGCCATTTACTTAGCTAACACAATGCATTAGCGAGTTAAAATAGTCTTTATGCATTTCATTAGAATTAAGACCCTACATTTTTATATCGAATGATATTTTGTAAGATGAGGACCTTAAAGAGCTTTATACAGTATTTATCAACCAGCTTTCCAAGCTTATATAATTTTATGCGTTGTTTTCTGTTCAGTTCATGTTATTATGCAGAGACATTGACTGTCTGGAAATAATGTTGTGGCAAAATGTAACATGGCACTTTTCTGTCGTCTTGAATGCTGATCGCCATTAAGAAACCAACAAATCATTTACGTATACTTTGCGTGTGGTTGTAATCAGCTGCGTGTGTAAAACAAGGAAAAAAAAGTCCAGAAAATGTGTACTCTAAAATGCATGCATACCAAAGAGCTATGAGACTTTTCCAATGGAGGAGATATGTTTCACAGTAGGGAAGATGAAGTATTGCTCATAACTGTTAAGGTATTTACTTTAGAGTCCATGTTTACTGAACATGTTTTTGTTGTTTTGCTCCACACATCCATCACTGATAGTATGTCGTTGGAATTCTTGCTCACTGTGTGTAGGTTAAAAAGAAATAGTTTTGTTTTCTATTCCAGTGACAAATATCATAAAAGCTTGGTAGTACATTTCTTGAAGTGAACAAACATTTCAGAAGAAAAGTTTAAGCAATACAATATAGCGAAAAATAATATCTGTGAAGGAGATACAGGTTAACCGAACGCGTACTAATGAACATCGTGTAGCCTATACAACAGCTTTAGGGAGTTATAAACGGAAAAACCCAGCCCAGGCAAACATCGAAAGCTGGAACTCTCATAACATAGGCCTTGTGGCGTATAATACATCGGTTAGATGAAGTAGGGAAGTAATTGGACCAAGATAATGTAACAGATATTCAGCTGATTATGAAAACGGTTTTTCTTTTTGCTCATTTGAAGCTGCAGATCTCTCTCTCTCTCTCTCTCTCTCTCTCTCTGTGTGTGTGTGTGTGTGTGTGTGTGTGTGTGTGTGTGTGTGTGAGTTTTTAGAGAGGGGGAGAAGTTGTGTGCGTCCTTTCTCCTAACAAAGTATTTGTAATGTTACGAAAAGAAATTGTTTCTCACATAGCCTCCTGATGAAACAAAATATTTTTGTTGATCGTTTCTTTCAGTGACGTATGTTTTACAACCTTATGGGCACATGGAAATTTGTACTTCCAAATTCATTCCTTTTTTATTCGTCCTAAAAGATGACAAAAAGCGAGGCGACTGGGCAACAAGAAAGAAACTTAAGTCATTAATGTCCGTTCTGTGTTTTTAGCTGATACCGGCTTCAAATTGCGATTCTGTTTCGAACAGGATGAATGTACACACATCTCTTTCGGCTGTTAACAGCGTATAAGACGTCTCGGAGGAGAGAGGGAACTAAAATTAGAAGTATGACTGTGGAATCATAGGTTTTTCATTCATGTCGAACTCTAAGCAATGTGCGAATGTTCCCCATTTTTACGACCAGGTTATGTAGGCCTGTTATGTTTGAAATGCTTAAGACGCCACTGGATTATGTAAATTTATATTTTTATTGAGCAAAAATTTCTTTGATTCTGGAAATCAGTCAGATGAAGTTTCCAAATGGGGAGCGTGACCTAGTCGCATTTTGGAGCGGATTTTTCAATTTTCAACTGTAACCACAAAACAATAAGCCCGCTTGCCTCGTTATTCATTATCAGGTGCTTTTCGTAAGGTCGACGTGTTTTTCAACGTGGTGATATAAGACATGCAACTGTAAATGTGAAGATCTCGTTCGTTTTGTTCGAATTTTATCAGCGTTAGTGATAAGTCAAGACACTTCCTGATAGACATGCCCGTGACAGGAGCCGTTTGACGACAGAAATGTTGCTCAAAACGAACGTAAGCGTTTGGATGTGGGCTGCATTACCGAAGGCTAGATGGTTGTTCATGAAAGATTTTATTTGCTCTGAACTGGGCAAACTAAGGCGTCTTTATGCATACAGATTTTATCTTTCCGTTACGGAGAAAGATAAGATTTTCTATTAACAAGGACATCGTATTTCAGTTAACTTAAACGTGAACCACTACATGTGTCCAATAGTTAGAAGTAGCCTCGAATGTTGACGTTTTGAAGTTACAGAGTCGTGTTAAAGAAACGTGAACGGGTGGTTGTTGATGCAACTATTTGTACTTGGAAGGCAAAATAAATGAATAGTCCAGTAGTTAAGTGCTTACATTTTACACTGCTTTGAAAGTGGAGCTGATTCCAGTCATCGTTTGTAAGTATTGTATATGTGTATTATTCGATACAATACAAGCGCTAAAACTTGTATTATTTTATATTGGAAGTATATAAGTGTCACTTCTAGTGTGTTATATAAAAGGCAAAGCATTTATCTCATCTTAAAGTCTATGCGACAAAATTTAACTTCATGGCTTTATTGATAGTGTATGATTGCATGTGAAATGATCCAGGCACTCTTAGACAACAAGGTGTTTACTTTTTAAAAAGAGAAGAAATAATACGATGCTGGTATGAAATAACTCAATTATTTATGGTGGATACCCAGAGAGATTGAAAAAAAAATATTACCACAAGCAGTGTACGCCACGTGAACATTGATTTATGCTTGAACAAAACAAACAATACATGATATCTTTAACAACAGAAATTATTATAATGCAAAGGGATCAGAAAGGAAAATTAAGTCGAGCCTATGACGAAGACAAGTACACAGACCTACAAGCCATAATCTTGTTCTTTAAAGGGATACGCGCATAGACGTACCGCATATTAAATTACTTTTATTGGAAATCGCATCCATTTTGCGCTTTCCATGTTGCTTTAAGACGAGTTGCGGAAGCAACTACTTAGATCCGAAGAAGATCCACAGTGATCGAAACATGTAATATAATTAAAAATGTGTGACCCATGCGGAACAATAAATGAGAATTATGTTAATAGTTATTTATATTTTTCTTGTTTCCTGCTTAGTTTTTTTCCTGTATTTCGAAAAGTGTACAAAATTAATTCCGTCTTCGTGAAATTTGACTCTGAAATCCGAGTGGTTGGCACAGCACACAAAAGGCAGTTTTGTCTGGTGGCGAGGTCTTATTATGTCTCCTCTTATGCACTGTTTTTTCCTAGTATGTCTTTTGCGATATATTTTCCGCGTTTAACACCGAGGTTGATCAGTTTCCGTAGGTCAAGCATATTTTAGAAGCAATCCAAGGAAGTTGCACGATCTTCTTTTTTGCCGAATAAAATAATCACTAATTGGTGGATGAATGCCGTCTTGCATTTCGGCCTATTCATTACGGACCACATAAATCCTTCGTTTTCCTTTGGAAAGCAACATGAATTTCTCAGCTCGGATATTTTTTCTATTTGTATCTTAGGTGAAAACGCGGCATTTACGTTTTCCTCACGGGCCACCGGAAAGAACACACCTTCATCAGATTCGTCGTAGTAGGCGCAAAAAGTAAGTTAGAAATAGATAGTCTCAGTATTAGGAAGAAACGGAGTAGAAAGTTAATTATACCGACGCCCTGCATTAACTCAGCTTCCTGCAGAAAGAATTCCTATGCCCGTTAGGATGACAGATAACCGGCAAGACATAAGCACTGAAAAAAAATTGTAGGACTATATTATACCCAGTAAATGAAACCCTTTTAAATGTTTTCATGTTTCTCGCGGAAACTTGAGAACTGCTCATCATCATATATGGGACTCCTTTTATCCTCAGATGTCTGCCATTATAGTATTTTCTTAACGTATCTGTGATCAAATTAAACTTAATGTTTTACAAATTCTAGACCTAGAGCATCTATTTGCTTTCGTCATTTACCCAGTAGGATATGTAAACAGTACCAGAACACTATTTTTTAGGCCTGAAAATTGTGTTTCGGAACTTATTTCTCCTTTTTCAGGCTCAGTGTGAAACAGAACTCTTTATTAATTAGAGGGAGTAGATCACTATAACCTGTAATAACGAACTAAAATCCACAAAAGCGTGTAGGAAATGTGTGAGTGCGGTTAGTTACCGGATTTTTTCAGTTTTCATACCGCTGTTACGGAATGTTGTTCGAGGCCTAACTTATAATTCTTCTACTCAAAAAAAATCTTTAATAAACATCAACATTAGATTTAAAAATGATTATCATTTATGACACTAGGTCTTTATGAATTTCTAAACGTTTCTCGGGTTTAAACACAAGCATATTACGAACGTCATGCCATCGGCTGTACATTGCTACAAGATAGAACACAATTTCCAGCATGTGATGTTGACACTCTTTCGTTAGCCAGAAAGAATGATCTTAGTCATCTGCAAAGAAACTGGTTTTGTATATGTACTGTTTTCCAACCACTAAAAGAAAAGTACTAAAAGTAGAACAGTTGCAGAACACCTCTAGACACTCCTACAATTAGCAGAGGGCAAAAAACATGTGAAGTAAGCTGTGTCTCCCAGCACCTTCAACAACAATGATCACTTATGGTTTTTTTTAATCTTGTGAACGTTGTATTATTATAATTGTGTTAAAAAAGAGGCTATTATCGAACAAAATCGTTGCCTAAAGAAAATCTATAAACGTTTTCAGTGCGTCATATCTTGTAGTTCTTAGATATTGAAGAGAATACACTTTTAACTTTATTGTGAGTCGCTGTATCTAACGTGGATAATAAAGGTATCAGTGATAATATGGTTCATTACGTATTTCGCGTATTTGGGATACGTTTGGTGTGGACAGTTCTGTTTACATCACACTTCACTATATCTGAGATCTGGGTTGGAGCATGTCATAATTGTAGTCTCAGTTTACTGTAGCATGTTAATGTTACTTGCGTAATATATACGTATTTTATTATCCACATTCGACACATGACAACATCACAAATTTTATTCTGTGTAATAGGTGGCTTGTGAAAATGGGCAAATCCGGAAACTAATAAACCAGTAAATAAACAGCACCTTTGGTGTTAAGTATGAGCCTTTCGTTCTGTAGAGGCAAGCGTTAGAGTGAAAATAAGCCGGTTCCCGCATCCAATTATTTATGTGCCGTCCGCAAAAATGGAGTTTTGTACGTCCGTTGGCCCCCCCGCGTTTCACTCGAACCGGGAACTTCTCACCTCATTTGTACAATTTTCCGCTGGATGGAGCTGTGCAAACATCTCTTCGTAAAATTTAGCATGCTGTTTGTCACAAGTAACCGTAACGTACACTTAGTACGATAAATTTCTGTGAAGCATTTCCATGTCTGTTCGTCTATTGCGTGCCGAGAATATCGTAAACACTCTACTTCTGTAATTCTTCAACAATCATCTCGACTCTGCCACTTCTCAAAAATTTTCCCTTTCTGTCTCCTACCCAGAACGTTTTAAAACGGTGCATAATGTTGTTCTACATTACTCCTTTGCCTGCGAACAAATGTACACCCTAACTAGGGGAAAAATAAATTTAAATTTACTTTAAAACAAAGGTGATGTAACAGTGAACAAGCTGCATTTATGCCCGTTGAGCGAAAGGCTATTTTCGAATCAAAAAAATTTTTTTTTCTTCAGACATTCTTGCTGACTGTCTTGTGAATACTGCGACTAAAGAAAGACAAAAAAAAAGTAAAATATTGTACGTGTTTGTAACGGCGATTACAGTTTGCACGATAAAATTTCCAGTAGCAGTCACATATTTTTCGTTTGTTTGCTCCCTGTTTAATTCTTAGAAGGACGCAAATTTCAGTACTACATGCCATGCATGTATTAATCTTGAAGTAAATAAAACCGTAAAGTTAGAATGACGACTTGATCACTAAAAGGCATAGTGCACAGATAAAGCACGTGACTAAATCGCTCAAGCACTGTTTTCTTTGAGGGTGACGATGCGACATTTGTGAATCAAGGAAACGATTTCCTTTTTTATGACCAACCACCACTATAGTAACGAAAGCGGCACTGTCGTTGTGGCCCACACTATCAAAAAATAAATAAAAATAAAACAACGATACGCTTCGGGTAACATTTCATACAGAAGCCGACTTATTACATGGTTTAAAGGATATTCAATGTCTTTCTCAATAATTGTAAGTAATGAAGATCCAAGAGACTGATTTTTTCGAACTACTGTCATAGCTTCAAAAAAATGAGGAAATGTTTTTTACAGCACTGAAGGCAGTACATCTGGTAGTTTTATTTGCAAATGGTCAATGTGGCTACCTTTTGAAAAACGACAAATGTACCCTCAGAAATCAATTTCCTGCCTAATACTATTAATACTCGCGACTCGTCGACATTTCCTGAAAACTGAAGAATAAACAGTCTCTCTCTAATCTAACCCTGTACATTGAAGTTCATTCGGGTTACCCTGGTGGCCGACATAGCATTCCACCATGTCCTATCCAAGTCGGCACGTTTATAAGGCGTTAGCCGACAACTATACGATCGTAATGTGGTAGCGCGCCATCTTGACGGGAAACAAATTCTGTTCTACTATCCTGTTGCAACTGAGGCATTAGATAATGATCACTCATCTCCTGGTTACAGATGACTCGGTAAAAAAGAAAGGACCGCAAATTTCACTACAGCTAACAGCGCAAAAAACTTTTACGTTTGGCAATTTCTCTACATGTCTGATTACGTGTCGTGGTTTCCTCTCAACGCATATTTGAACATTTTGCTGATTCACTTTATCGCAGGTACGGAAGGTGCCTTTGTCACTGTTCACAATTTTATATAAAAAAAGGTCATCTTAAGACAATGTCTTAACTAATTGTACGCATAAGTCAGATCGTTTTTGTCACTTTATCTTAGAGTTTGCAACAGTTGCGATACTTTTCACACTGTAACACTCTGCATATTCGGTTTCAAGCTGGCACGTCTCATTGATTGACCCGCACTACGAATGTAAGACAATTTCGGTGAAATAATTCTACCAATTAACAACAGTTTGTCTCTGAGCCGGTGGCTTGCTAGATTTAGTCCTACATTCTCTCTGAACTGTTGTTGTGGATTTGGAGTCGTTGTTGTTGTTGTTGTTGTGGTCTTCAGTCCTGAGACTGGTTTGATGCAGCTCTCCACGCTACTCTATCCTGTGCAAGCTTCTTCATCTCCCAGTACCTACTGCAACCTACATCCTTCTGAATCTGCTTAGTTTATTCATCTCTTGGTCTCCCTCTATGATTTTTACCCCTCCCCCACGCTGCCGTCCAATACTAAATTGGTGATCCCTTGATGCCTCAGAACATGTCCTACCAAATGATCCCTTCTTCTAGTCGAGTTGTGCCACAAACTCCTCCTCCCCCCCCCCCCCCCCTCCAAATTCTATTCAGTACCTCCTTATTAGTTATGTGATCTACCCATCTAATCTTCAGCATTCTTGTATAGCACTACATTTCGAAAGCTTCAATTCTGTTCTTGGCCAATTCTGTTTCACTTCCATACATGACTACACTCCGTACAAATAGTTTCAGAAATGACTTCCTGACAGTTAAATCTATACTCAATGTTAACAAATTTCTTTCTTCAGAAACGCTTTCCTTGGCATTGGCAGTCTACATTTTATATCCTCTCTACTTCGACCATCATCAGTTATTTTGCTCCCAAAATAGCAAAACTCCTTTACTACTTTAAGTGTCTCATTTCCTAACGTAATTCCCTCAGCATCACCCGAAATAATTCGACTACATTCCATTACCCATGAAACAGTAAACAACACTGCACAAGTTCTGCACCATAATACAACTACGTGATGATTGCTGGAACAACTCATTCGCTCATTCCACCTAGCAGGAATTCAATGCTGTGTCAAACATTTCTGTAACTCATTTATCCTTTACAATTAAAGGCTACTTTTGTGTAACTGTCAACGGCGTTTCTGCAGTTGTTACCCCGGTTCCCGTCACGACACCGAAGTTAAGCACTGTCGAACTTGGCTTGGGAGGGTGACCGTTCGGGTCTGCCTAATGCTTTTGGCAAGCAGGTTCTCTCAGCCCTTGAGAGGTCGACTGAGGAGCTATATGTCTGAAGCACCGGCTCCGGTCTCGATAAATGACAACTGCCGAGGGAGCAGTGTGCTGCTCCATATCCGCATCAAGTGACGCTTATCAGAGCTGAGGAGGACATGGCGGTCGGTCGGTACCGTTGGGCCTTCTGAGGCCTATTCGGACGGACATAGCTTCCTTGTATAACTGATTTATGAACACCAAGTGCTCAGAAAATATCCTGGACAACCTCCAAAATGTTGTTAGTCGATTTCGTGTTCGCGCTGTCTACATATGAAGGTGTCCACACGACAATTCTCTGCCAGTGTTTTTTACCTGGCGTACTACAGCCGCATCTTGGGTGGCTGCACAGACGAAAACGATGGACAATCTAGAAGGGCGGAAAAATGAAACGCTTGAGGAGTTTTCCGCCGCGCGAGGAGATGTCCCCTGTTTGTCCCCGCACTGGACCGGCGGGCGACACCACAAAAGGCGGTGGTCGCCAACTTTCACATTCCTCGGCATTTTTCGTGGTCGGCCAGCTCCTTCCCCCCATTGACGCACGCGCCGACAAAAGCGAAACCCTCGGCCGGTCCACCTGCTAAAAAAAGGCACACCTCGCCGCCGCCCCCGCAGGTCTCCAGACTTTCCCTTCTGGTCCACCCACGTCGTCGTCTCCCCGCGTCCGGAACTCCCCCCGTTCGGACGTAGAAAAACGTCCTTTCTTTGTCGAAGGACCTAACGGCACTTCTTTCCCGTCTCTTGCTCTGCGGTAACGCGGAGACGACCTGGTAATCTTCGGACGCAGCGCAACTGTGTGGCACCGGGTTTTTCATAGACAAAACTTGAAGACAACGTTTGTTAATATTAGCTTCTGAAGATAATCACTGCTGTCGGAACGCAGTGATGGAGTACCGGGCGATAGGGACCGATATGATAGTTTCTCATATTGAGAAATGAGGAGGAGCGGACGCAGTATAACTTGTGTAATAGCGGCTTTTTCACAAGCGAAAACGGAAGATACCGTTTTTAAATATTGACCTGTGTAGATGATCTCTGTTGTCTAAACGCATTGTTCCTGTGCCTTGTGATAGGTATTCACATGATAGTTTCTCATACTGTGAAAATGAGAAGGAGCGACCTTTAAGGAATTTTTTTACAGCCAAGATCGCCTTCAAATGGCTCTGTGCACTATGGGACTTAACTTCTGAGGTCATCAGTCCCCTAGAACAGAACTACTTAAACCTAACTAACCTAAGGACAGCACACACATCCATACCCGAGGCAGGATTCGAACCTACGAACGTAGCGGTCTCGCGGTTTCAGACTGTAGCGCCTAGAACAGCTGGGCCACAGCGGCCGGCACGATCGCCTTGAAAACTATTTTTATTGACCCATTTCGAGAGATAAAATTATCATCTTCTGATCTTTAACATTATGCATTTACATATGCATCTGCCATCGTTATTTTTGTTAGACGGTGCAAATGAGAAAATGCCAATTGTATAGTTACAAACCTTCGAAAATATCTTTGGTTGCAAGTCATGTGTCATTGTGCGTTCAATAGTCATGTCAAGTCAAGATGTATAATGAAGACAAAAAGCTATGATTTTTGTTAGTTGGTCATTGATGAAATCTGCGGTTTGACTAGTATCTAGGCGTCGCACCATAAATTTCTTGAAAGCAAATAAATAAGCAGTAAAGCACTAGGCGAATAACGTTCATCTAGAGTCCGAGTCACATCATATTGTCTTGTTCATACATGCAGGGTCCTTCACTGTCGTAGATGCAAACTAAAGGAACGAATATAGGACAAAACACAACCAAATAAACTTAATAAAAGTAGTTCCAGACATAAATGCTTTCACCCTTACGGCAGGTTAGACTGAGTACATAGACACCTTGTAGCAGAGTCGCTGAGGATGCAGACTGCAGATACGCACTTTGAAGACAAACACCAAATGGACAACAGCAGGAGTGCTCCGAATACATTGACAACGATATACGATGCGTTCCAGGAGACTGTCTCAAGGGCTGGAATAAACTAATGTTTTAAAGGTGCGATAGGAATAAAAATCCGGCTGGTTGAAATCGTGGGACCGGGGAGGCCATGATATTGACGAACCACGACCGATACATTTGTCGTCAAAGCGCTGTTTACCAGTACTTAGGTATCGAGAATGATGATAAAATAGGAGGCGGGCGGCATATCACTTTATAATTTGCGGTATTCGAAAGAAACCGAGCCTTAGACATTGGCAGTGTCGTAACGTTCACACGGCTGCACTTATGCATGTTTCCAGATTTACGTTTATTAACTGCTTGTTTTATTGTCCTCCAGCTGCCCGTCCCGTTTGTACACATAATAGGCTAACATATTCTATAATCTAAGCATAATATGCAGTATGTCTTTTACGTATACGTTTTACAATATTCTGTAGTACTCCTGGTGCATTGCTCTGCTTTGCTTTATGACTAGTCCTCATGTCCTCCTTACTTGACGTCACACGTCACCTGTTGTTCACAAGCGAAAGTTTAAGAAAAAGTTTATTTTGAAATCTAGCAACATGGGGATAAATACTGCTTTGGAACTGCAGTAACGAACACATGAGGTGCGTCTCAAGCGCTGAGACACATTTAATATGCCGCATTCAGACATATACATGTAGACTTACATATATGAACTTGTCGGTCCAGTCTACGCACCACATGTAGATACACTTACGCCTACGTTTTGTGACATTCTTTGTCATCTCACTCATAGATTAGGTGTTTTGTTTTACGATTGATAGTCATATATTTGTTACGCACAGAGAACTAGTTTTTTCCTTATGGAACGACGAACATTCTGTTAATAACATCCCACAGCTCCGGAGGTGAGGAGTACAGTGGTACAAGTGTCTGAAATCATCCTCAGTGACTTCTTCCGCAAGGGCAACTAGTTTACGTCCAAAGGCAAGGCCGAAATCTGTCAAATTTTGTCATTTCGTCTTCACTGTCATGTAAACGGTGCTGAAATTAGCTACACCTTTTCTAAACCGTTTTTTCGCCGGCCGGGGTGGCCGAGCGGTTCTAGGCGCTTCAGTCTGCCTCGGGCATGGATGTGTGAGATGTCGTTATGTTACTTAGCTTTAAGTAGTTGTAAGTTCTCGGGCACTGATGACCTCAGATGTCAAGTCCCATAGTGCTAAGAGCCACTTGAACCATTGTTTGACAGTTTTTTCGAAGACCTGGGCGGACAATATTAACATGTGTTACGTTATTGTACTAATCACTTTGGGTACCATCAAAAGTCGAAAACGTTTGGTCGAAGTCTTGAAATCTTTAAGTGGACTGGACTTCAGGATACACTCAAGGTATCTTATCAGTTATTTGAAAAGCTCTGTAGACGCCGTTTCTGTCACACTAGTGGTCCAATCGATTGGCATTAAAAATGGCGGCAAGAAAAACAATATACTGCGATGTCATCGCAAGACACTTCGTTCACATACATTTAGTGGCACCAACCACTGCTCTGACGCGTAAGAGAAGGCCTGATTGTTTGAGGCGTAATCTTTTTAATTCATGGACGTGTAATCTGCGCACCTTTGTCTCGCTCGGTGTTACAGCGCGAATATATATTTCACTTTGCAGGTGGAGGCAGGACGCGCAATCGAAAGCTTTCGATAATCTTAACCGATGTCGCTCATAGGACAGTAAGCGCCGGCGGGCGGGGGCAGATCTCTGCTTGCTGGGCCGGCCGGCTCCCTGCTGGTCGGCTGTTTATGGGGCGGCGAGGTGCTAATCCTGCGGATCACGCCGCAGCCGCTTTTAGTGGCGCTGCAATCGCGGGGGTAGCCAAGTACCACACGGCTGCGCTCTGGGACCATTCTTAATCATTGCGCGCATAAAGCACACGCGACGCGACCAGAGGAACGTAACACGCTTGTCGTGTCATGGAACTTGCAACCGCTCCATCTGTATCTGTACAAACGCTTCGTTGTATACTGCATGGCAGAGGGTACTTCATTCTGTAATTCCCCCCTCAGTTCCTACTTCCACTCGCGAGTGGACAACAGGAAAAATGACAACCCGTATATACTCCTCTCCAATTTTTTATTATTCTTATCTACGTTTGGCTCTTGCTGGACAATATTATCTACAACCAATGGGCATTTTCAGATTTTTGTTTCAAATTTTCTCGGTGCACGTATTACTTTCCTTTGCTTACAAAGAAAAGTCTCAAATTCACCCCTCTCAGAGTCAATGTTAAGATGATCCAGTGGATATCCTGACAAAAACTGAACACAGATCAAGCATAAAACAGGAAGAAGGTGTACGGAACTACGAAAAATGAAGCAAAACGATTCAACCTTAAGATGTACAAGGTAGACCGAATTTGGAAAGCCAGTCCGCTGGGTTACACTGTTGGACTACAGAGGGGATATCCGTTTTCCATCCTTCCGTGTTCCCCATATATATATATATATATATATATATATATATATATATATATATATATATATATAGAGAGAGAGAGAGAGAGAGAGAGAGAGAGAGAGAGAGAGAGAGAGAGAGAGAATACAAAAATGAAGGGCATGATCCAGCCAAAATATGGTGATGTAGGGTTCTTATGCTTCCTAGAAAGTGTAATTTGGAGGAAAGTACAGTAATTTGATAAATTAAGGGATAAACAAGAACATATTTCTACTAGAATGTATATAAAAGAATGTGAAGAAGAAGGAAATTTTCGATGGAAGTTAAATAGGTGTTGGCGTTACTAAGGTTAATGTATCAAGTGAAAAACTAAGAGAGTATATTGTAATGGTGGAGTCATAAATCGGTGGCCGATGTGATTAACATGTGTTAGCAAATACTATTTGTCTTTTCAGTAGCCTGAAGGGTTACAGGGTAACAGAGTACGTACTGCGAGCAAATTAATTCATTCGACGAAAACATTATTTATCTACGACAATATATTTTCGAACATGCAACAATTAACCGCTGGCTTGATTGTAACTGGTTAATATGAATTTCCTACTTGTGGTGTAGTTTTCTAACGACTTGCTGTGTACGTTACCACTGACTAAGCGGACAGGAAACAAGATACAGATACTTGACAGTGCCAAAGTAATAGCAAAATGTGCTTAATGCACCGTCTCAGGGGGCAAAGAACGTTTTGTGGGAATAAAAACCAGTTGCGTTAACGAGCTTTTGAGAACTGGCGTTTAGCGAACGGAGCTGTCCAAATTGGGTGATATTCGTTATCACACCATGCCTACACTACCACATTACGGCCAAAAGACACCAGCTGTCAAAAAATTGCGCGAGTTTGTTTATTCGTCTGCCAACGCGCTGCAACGTTCGTCAATTTTCTTGACGAATGTGCAGTAAATTTAAATGACAAGCGAAACAATTATCACGATTGAAGCACGGGAAAATACTTCACTGTTCGCCATAAATACATCTGGAGAACACGCAATAATTATTGCAGTTCTATCAGTGATCCCCTCTCCACGACTGTGACCGAGAAAGTAAACAAAGTATGCATGTCGTGTGAGTCGCGCCGATTCCTAACCGTAAATTCCGCGTTTCCGGGGAGGACTCGATTTTCAACGATGAAGTAAAAATAAATTAAAGAAAATAGTTTTACTGGTTTTATAATAAAAAACGCCTTTTCTTGCTCCACTGTACTTTATTTCTCCCAGACGCTTTTCGCTTTTCTTCAGTGGGATCTATAAAGAGAAAAATGGCTCTGAGCACTACAGGACTCAACTGCTGTGGTCATCAGTCCCCTAGAACTTAGAACTACTTAAACCTAACTAACCTTAGGACATCACACACATCCATGCCCGAGGAAGGATTCGAACCTGCGACCGCAGCAGTCGCACGGTTCCGGACTGCGCGCCTAGAACCGCGAGACCACCGCGGCCGGCTCTATAAAGACACAGTTTTGTTCTGATATGTGTTATTTGTAGATTATAAAATAGTTCACGTCTCGTTTTTTATGAAAATAAGTGATTACTTACAGTCTTCGCGTTTTTGGTTGACATCTGCGTTTGTATCGTGAAATTAACGTTTTTAGTTTGTATATGCTACTGGCGTTCTCTGCATGATGTCAATGGAGGATCATTATTATTATTATTATCTCAGAATAAAATTCAGCCACCATTTACAAATATATTTTTATTTAGCTTTATAGTTTCGACAAATTAATTTGTCATCTTCAGAAGCTTAGTATTGGTTTAGTAGATATCAGTATCTCCTCCATAGAAGCATAATGCCAGTGATTTGTCCAAAAATGTACATATTGTATGTGATTATAGTAAACACAGATTGACAATTTACAATAACTGGACGACATCTATGTACATACCAAGCTGTTGCACTAACGCAACAGCTTGACATGTGCATGGAGGCGATTCGCCCTGTAAATTTTCAATATGTTGGCCTTAGTTCTCAATAATTAAATGCAATAGATACATTTTTGGATATATCATGGCATTATGTGTCTATGAAGAAGATATTGACATCTGGTAAACAAATACTAAGCTTTTGAGGATAACAAATTAATTTGTCGACACCGGTAACGCAAAGTAAAAATATATTGGCAACTGATGACTGAATTTTATTCTGAAATATATAATAAAGTTGCTGAAAATTACAGCCATGAATAAAATGGCAACTGATGACTGAATTTTATTCTGAAATATATAATACAGTTGCTGAAAATTACAGGCATGAATAAAATATTGTTATAGTTATTATTATTATTATTATTATTATTATTATTATTATTATTATTATTATTGTGATGAGCGCCTACCTAGACTTAAATCACCAACTGCTCCAGAGATGTTTTCTCTTTACTGTCCTCCAAATTGTTGTTTCTTTATCATAGCCCGACACTTGAATAGAAGCAGAGATGAGGGAATTTATCTGCATCTTTTCCTTGCGTCGTTTGACCAGCCTGAATTTTGCAGGGACGAGTTTACGATTAAGACTTCAAAATTTGTGATATGTAACGCGTAATTTTCTTAAATGGGGCGTACGTTGTGTTCTTAAATGGGCAGCCTTTGGTGATGAAAAACAGTCGTGATAAAAATATGAGAAAACGAGCAGCTAGTTTTATTAGACACTACACTAAGTTTGAAACATTTCCACTCATAATGACTCGTTCTAGGTAATTGGCATATTCAGTTAGAGTTGCTGATAAAAAACAAGGAAAAACTGCTACACAAAATAGCCTCACTGTATTTGAATACGCCTGCTAGAGGACTACCCCGCTTTAAAATACGCATCGACGCCAAGCGGTGTGAATGCGCTGAGTGAGAAATCAATACGGCAATCCCTCTGTACACACACACACACACACACACACACACACACACACACACACACACACACACACACAATTTACGCACACGAACGCGGGCGTGCGTGCTCTCACGCTCACGCAATTGACTCCCAGCGCACTCGCCGTCACCCCTGCCTACGAATTTTATGTTCCGAAATAACACAATATTGAAAACGGCTTTAGAAATTATTTATATGCAACAGTTCGTAAACATCGGCTGCCAAAAACGTCGCGTAAATTTACGTACCTGGAAACAGGCGTTGCTATAGCGATGACTTTTATGAGACTGGCGTGATACAGAATGTCACATCATTGCTACTTAATACCCGCGTATGCAACATAGAAGGCGGAGTTTTCTTTCTATTGAAGTTGGTCCTAGGCTTAGTAGAAACTCGTTGAAAAGCAGTTATCACGCCATTGTTGGCGGACAGAATTACTAGCAATTAAGAAGATTGTGTTGTTCGAAAAATATGATAAATCTAGTTACCGCAAATGATATCAGTTAGCGGCTGTTATGATCATCTCCTTTTTCTGATAAAGCGCGTCTGATGCGGCATTCAATAGATCTGATGATGGGCTGATGGAAGCGGATACCGGTAAACGAAATAAAACTTTAATCTGTTATTGTGTCGAAGAAAATATTAAGTGTACAGACAAAAAATCCCGATCACTAATTCTACAACAAACTGACAATTTATCCAACTACTTGTCATTTTGTAGCCATCCAAGTATATCTCAAATTTATTACTCTGAGAAATTGTGAACAAAGCGTTTTTTCGTAACTGGTATATTCCAGTGGTAGATATTTTCATTGCTTTGTAGGAAACGTCAGATGCAGAACTTACTTCGTTATATTGCTAGTCGTATTATGATTTACACTCCAGAAACAGTGAAGAGAGGGTTACTCTGCCTTAAGGTCCCTCAAGACGCTAAATTGGTTCGTTTGCGAGCTGCAGTAGTAAATCCGGTTGACCACCATTCCAGGATTTATATTCTTCGATGCTCACATTGATTCCTGCTGTTTTCGGTGGTCTTACGACATTTAACGTCGATATTCACGTCATGTTGTCCTGACCCAAGAGCTGACGATCATGTTATAAGTCCTGTTTTTTGTTTGCATCCACTGGCCTTTTATTCAGTAGACTATTACAGGATTTATATACTTCTTCCCTCATGCTTCTTAAGCTGTTTAGCCTGGCCCTGCGATGTGGAAGGTTTTCATTCACATCATTTAGTCCAGCCCCAGCGCTTTACTACTTTGTCAGTGACAGCACTAACTCCTCCAAGGCACTAGATCGGTTTGTTTGTGTTCAGTGGTGCTGAATCAAATTTGTGATCATTTTTGGTTTTACATTCTTCTATTCTCATGATGATCCAGGGTGTTTTAGGTGGCCCAGAGACGTCTGAGGATTACATTCACAGCGTTTAGTCAAACCTCAGCACCTCACAGCTGAGTCCAGAACAACATGGCGTCTATCAAGGCACTGGATCAGTTTACTTGTGTCCACTGGTATTGTATCCAATCAATGATAATTTCCGGATTTATATTCTTCGATCCACATGATAATTCCAGCTCTGAAACATCAAAATCTATGTTCACATCATTTACTCGAACTCGAGAACCAGGCGACCCTGCCAGGAGCACCTATCGATTTATTTGTGAGCAACAGTATTGTATCCAATTGATCACCTTTTCAGGACTCACGACCCTCATTATGATTCAAGTTGCTTTTGGTGGCCCTATGACATGTGAGGCTTGCACTCACAACATTTAGTCGAACCTCTGGACCTGAAGACTGTCTCAGGAACAGCATGACATCTATAAGCCACTATAGTGGGTGTTAGCATTCAGTGGTAGTGAATTGTGTTGAACATCATTTCAGGATTTATGTTCTTTGTTCCACGTGATAAATGCTTTTGGGTGTCCCTGTGGCATGAAAGGTGTGCATTTGTGGATTTAGTCCAGCGCAATGACCTGGCGACCGTGTCAGGAGCAGCAAGACAGAGCGGCATCACAACTCTGCGGATGCGGCGTACCACTGCTCACAGAGGCGCATGTGGCCCGCGCAGAGCCTCGCTAAGATACGGCAGATTAACTCGTGCTTTAGCAGTCGTATATAGCGGCGTTATCGCGCGCGCGCCATCTACAAGCCATTAGAAGCCGCGGGCCTACACGCGCACACCACACCCCGCGACGCACAGTGGCGACAAAACAATATCGCCGGCCGTGCGTTACCGCCGCTGATTGGCTTGTCGCAAGAAGCGACTCGCCGCCTCTCGTCGGACCCTTCTTCTTGGCCGAGTGCTTGACTCCACGGCAAGAAGTATTGCACACTGGGAGAAATACTCCTGTTCTACACTAAGGTTCACTTCTCTCCGAGAGAGAAGGCAGGGTGGTTGAGAACTGTTGTCGTCACTTTCCTGCGTCATTAAAAGTGAATGCTGGGCTGGTTCCAAAATTGGTACAAGGTGAATTTACTCCCCAGTCTCGTCTAACCCAATCATATTTTCTGTCTCTAATGACCCAGACTTCGACGTAACCGCAAACAGTGCAGTGTGGCAAGAGGGAAGTAGAGAATTTGGGTCTGACGAAAAGTGCGTCCGGATGGCTGAGGAGGTTACGAATCCTGCCTAGCAAAAAATTTTGTACTCTCGCCATTGCATTGCCGCAATACTCTGTGTCTCTCTCTGGATGTCATTATTTCTTTCTTCTCTCCTTCCTATCCCATTTCCTTTCTATTCATTTCACCCTGATTATTCATTAAGCTTCTAGGCCTGTATAAGCTACCACTCCCCTCCCCCGCCACGCCCCGACCCCCCCCCCCCCCCCCCCACACACACACACCTTTCTTCTACTTGCCTTCCTTACACTGATTTCGTTCTAAGTTGTATTCATCTGTGAGAAATTCATTAGAATCGTGCAACACAGGTTGTCTTCAACTGTGCAGCATGGTAGAGGTTCGGTAATGGTCTGAGTTATCTAGTGATTTTTAGTGCGTACTTTCACAACTCTGAAAGAAACTTATAACACCTGCAAAATCATGTTTGGTGACCCATTTCTCTCATTGAGACAGGCATTGTGCTCAGAAGAAAATTGCACTTTCTCTCCCTAATAACCATGACGTTACACAATCATGAACTGTAATCTTGCCACATCTCTTACACTCCAGCCAATAGTCCTGCAGTAGCTACCATTTCCTGCTGTTCTCACCTCTGCACATTTCACATGGATATCAGTCAGCTCCGACTCCTTGAACCTAATCTAATGCTCTCTTCCTCGCTTTCTGTATTCATTTACCCTCCCCCAGACGTATGCTGTAACAACCGACCAACTTTCCATATCTCCATAAACACTGGAATACCTTTACCATTCCCATTTCCTACCACCTCACAGTCCACTCATCCTTGACAATCCTAGTCCACGTCCTTTCCCAGGGTAGTTTAAATGCCCTTCCCCATCCGCACTATGAAATCTGTCCTGAGATCTATCCTGCCAGTCAGCTATAATCTGCCCCACCTGTTTCATTCCAAATGAACTCTGCAACCAACCTTTTCCCTGAATAACTGCTTTCCTATCCGCGTCTATCCCTTATATCTCGTTCCATGAACCTTCGCAATACTCACGTCCAGCTTTCGCATATCGTATCATACCATCCTCAGTCTACCTTGCGTTCAGATCCCGGATCCGCAACACTTTCACCACACAGTTTCGGAGACCATACAAATCACCACCGTCACAGCAAGCTTGAGATCGTCCTTTGTATCCATACAATGCAATTTTTCGTATTTTTAATTACTTTATTCACAGGTTGAACAAGGGGAAGTGGCTGGGGCCAGCACGCCCCCTATTTGGGGAAATTAAATAACAGAAAACATTCCTTTAATCCGTCATTTAGAAGCTCTACTAAAATTCCTCCCACGACGCAAATATTTACCGATACGCTCTTACGTTCGATTAAAACTTGTTGTGGCGTCGACACCGAAATCATTTGAGACAGTGTGATAGTTGAATTAGAGAGAGGCAGGTAATGGATTTGACGGTTTCCTTTTTGAAGCAGCTGGAATAACGGAAAACCTACATACTGCGTTCATGGATTATGTTCCTCTCGAATATGTAGGAGTTCAATGTGTCTCGTCGACATAAAACTCTTCAGCGACAAATTTCAGGATCAGTACGAAAAGGATAGAAAAATAAATAGACCTTGAACATGTGGAAAGAGCTGTGCCAAACGGTAAAGGCAGCACTAGCAAGAGACCACCGTTCCATCCCTATTGGCGAGTTCATTATTTTAAACCAAATGACACATTTTCAGATGAGGAATTGCATTTAACCTTGCGCTGTTATGTGCAGCTAAGGATAATGCAATTTGATAGTTACTTTCCTCATTCCAGTTTGCGCTTGTATGTAGTATACACGGATTTGTTGCATATCAAAATTTCCTGTGGGTGATAAAACGAAATGTAATGGCAGTGAATAAAGTGTCGTTATGCTTATCAGATTACTCTAGTTGATGATGTAAGGTAGCAAAAAACTATACTTCCAAACTTAAAGAAGTAAGATCTCGAAATGATGTCATTTGTCGCTTGTGGCAACAAGGCAGCTGAGTTAGGACTGTGTAAAGGAAACAAATAAGTAAAATATTTACCTGGTTGATTAATAAATGTTGCAGAAATCGTAATTTATCTGAAAGCGATCTATGCTTCTAGAGACATATTTAGCTATACTAAACCAGAAGGTCGACTGAGAACTGTATTCGAAAGCTCTACTGCGGTCAGAAATTACTTTTCTCTCAGTACAACGAAGTGCGAATTTCGTGTACCGCTATATGATCAATAATGTACGAATGACGAACTGGTGATTTAAGTTACCTAGCGTAGCAGATTTTGTGTTAGAGAGATTGATGGGGAAAAGAAATTAGTATAGACACGAGTATCAGCTGAAGTCGGAACATAACAAACAACGTGCAGGAGAGAGGAAGAAGTGAGCAGTATTGAGTTATTTCTGCGATGAAAACTTCGCACTTGTCGTTTGCTTGGCAGACTCTGGAGAACGCAGAGCTTGCGAAGCCAAGAGCCGCCGACACACAAAAGCTCCAGAAATCAATACCGAGCAACCCATCCCCCTCCTCTCTCTCTCTCTCTCTCTCTCTCTCTCTCTCTCTCTCTCTCTCTCTCTCTCTCTCTCTATCCGCTCCCCCTCTTCGTCTTCTGCGGGTCTTCGTCTTACAGACGATTCTTCATATCGGATGAAATTACGACCAGTCAATGTGATTCTTACTTGCTTAATGCCGTGGCAACGTTCAGAGATATAAATGCAAATGCTTAACAGGATTTTCCCACGCGCAAAAGTTTTTTCAGCATTCATCGTGAGAGGTCACTACATAAAGCTGACTTGGAGATTTGCCGATTCCTCTCAATCGCAAGTCCTGCATACTACACGAAATTAGGGTAGCGATACTAGGAGACAAAGGTACGAAGGATACCAATGCGGAATTAGATTCTACTAAGAACAACCCATTTTTTGCCGCGTGGACAAAGTTTTCGTCCCTGCGAGAAGCTCCAAAATTTGGTCAGTAGAAGTGAACTCACATATACAATGTTCTATAATATTGTCGTTGATCTAGTCACCTAAGAACTTAAGGATTTTTTGTCGCCTAGGGCAACCATTGCGGTATGTCACACTGCTCCGAGTGTAATGTATTCAGTGAGTGTTACTAGTGTATGCACGTCTTTAATAGAAATGCGACTTCGATCATGGAACTCCCAATTAGGATATTCGAGAAAGTGTCAAACATTCCACTGCCTCCATTCTGTTTATAGCGTTGGAGCCATGATAGCACAATTACGGGAATCTGGACGAGTTCAGATCTGCACAGGTATTTTTCCGTCGTTCCGTACGCAAATAAAAGTTCAAATATGTGTGAAATCTTAT
Source organism: Schistocerca gregaria (assembly GCF_023897955.1). Lineage (NCBI taxonomy): Eukaryota > Metazoa > Arthropoda > Insecta > Orthoptera > Acrididae > Schistocerca > Schistocerca gregaria. The sequence goes on along the minus strand of NC_064929.1, from coordinate 164,075,345 downwards.
GGGACTTAACTGCTAAGGTCATCAGTCCCTAGCGAATAAAAGAAGATACAGAAACTCCATAATACTGACACGGATAATCTAATCTACGGCGGGAACCTCACAGCGTGCATGTAGATGTAGATATTAACTACCTGAAGATGTGATTCTGATCCATCAGAACGAACTGTAGTAAATATTTTCACTGTGCTTGGTTCGTTAAATTCGCAAAAGAAGTTGCCTAACTGGGTTGCCACCACAGCTCGCTGAAACATAAAAAATAGCTGTGATTGCATTTTTTTTTAGAATTCTTTTTTCGTACGTAATGCTTTCGTATATCTAAATTGAAAGCCGTTTTCAGAGCTAAGGAATTCACGCATGAGACTGACTCGAGAAATGTGTGAATAACAGATCCCAGCACGATATCCTGAACGGAAAATGTTCCGCAGAAACAAAAGTACAGTCAGGTGTGCCCCAGGAAGGATAGTATGTCCTACAAAGTCCTCAATATCAAATGTATCAGATAGGAGCATGAGCATGCTGACGATGTAGTTGGCAGCAGAAACATATTGTCATCGGGAGATCGGAAGGAAATTCTGAAATCCGGTGGAAAAAATTTCCACTTGTTGCAGTGGATAAATGCAAGGTAGTGCCTATAAGTAAAACCCGACAGAATCCGATAACAAGATAAACGCTGAACACTTTTAGCACCTCAGCTGTAATAAGTATTTCAGTATAATATTAAGAAAGGAGGGTATAATACTTCGAAATGAGATGAATCCCTCCGTTCACGTAAAATCATTGTTACAGAAGGTGAGTGGAAATCTTATATTTGTTAGAAGCGTTTTGTAGAGCTTCATTGCATCAGTATGGGAAATCACATACAAAACGCTAGTACTGTTCCATTGTTTGCAGTCCTTATCAAGCAGGCATGACAACCAGATCCCTGTTACTACTCTGGAATAGATGCCCATGTTTATGATGCTTGGTAACAGACATCGAAGTAACGCAGAAACTCCCACCTAGAAACGAAATAGGCCGGTATAGCCCATCGAAAGCGTAACAGATACCATGGGAAACACAAATGGCTATCCTTGAAAGAAAGCCGGTGTAGCCAACTCTAGTGGACGAATTTAAGAGAACTTCTATTTGAGGAACTCTGTACGACAGTTCAGTTGCTAACATCATTTGTTCCTCGTAGGGACGATTGAGAGTAAGGTAAGAGAGATTGGGACGTCTACAGACGTATAGAGACTTGATACGCAAGTGAAATGGGAAAGAATTTCGGTAATACTAACACGATGTACCCTCTGCCGTACAATGTGCAGGGTCGCCCGGGGTATGGATGTAGATATGTAAACGTTAAGATGTATAGATAGTGACAGGTGTAAGCGCAAATATTTTGTATTTTGTGCCTTAATATGTGCACACATCAGTGTTTGGTTATTTTCTCCACGTCAAACATGCTTCCCGCAAACAGTCCCATAATTTACTGCGTGATGTTTTCTGCACGGTCGTAACTGCACCACTGAGTGGTCTGCACCTGCAGCATAGACTAACTCTTTTACCTCCACGTTTCCACGCTTCAGCACCTAAGGTACTAACCTATCTAAAATCGTATTCCCCCTACTAGCTATAATTATTAGTTGGCAAATGAAGTGAATGCTAGTAAACCACGGAATAATATAAATAGAGAGGTAAAAATTGACACTCATGCTTGGAATGACACGGGGTTTTATTAGAGCAAAAAAAAAAAAAAATAATAATAAAAAAGCATTGCTAGACGCGCGAAAGATCTCTTGCGCGCGTCGTTTGGTGGTGATTTCGTCATGCTCCCAGGTCCCCAGACCTCAGTCCGTGCGATTATTGACTTTGGGGTTACCTGAAGTCGCAAGTGTATCGTGGTCGACCGACATCTCCAGGGAAGCTGAAAGACAACATCCGACGCCAATGCCTCACCGTAACTCCGGACATGCTTTACAGTGCTGTTCACAACCTTATTCTTCGACTGTTCACAACATTATTCTTCGACTACAGCTATTCTTGAGGAATGATGGTGGACATATTGAGCATTTCCTGTAAAGAACATCATCTTTGCTCTGTCTTACTTTGTTATACTAATTATTGCTATTCTGATCAGATGAAGCTCCATCCATCGGACATTTTTGAACTTTAATATTTTTTTGGTTCTAATAAAACCCCATGTCATTCCAAGCATATGTGTCAATTTGTGCCTCTCTATCGACATTACTCGGTGATTTATTCAGTTTTCAAATTTATACTGACTTTTTGATCGCCCAGTATTGTGTGTGTGTCATCATAGATAACATTCTCGCAAATTAAAACGCAAATTGCAGTTTTTTCAGCAATTTGCAACACCGTCGTTAGCACTGTGTGTGTCTTGAATAGTTCGTGCAAATCTCCTTCTTGGATAGTCCATAGCCACGTGCTAGGTAGTATGGCGCATATTCTCGCACTCGCTGAATGGTTTTTCAGTTTTTCCCCACCTGCGAAGCCACTACTTTCTTGCTATAATGAAACCAGGCAGAGCTCTCTGTGAATTGTTGATTAAGCCTAGTTGGTCAAGAGTTGAAAAGGTCCATTCTCCAAGTCATATCTGATAAGCATCCGAATTCGGTTAGATGAGTTTCTGACCAAGCTTTTGTGCTGGATTCCTGGATTTGAATCTCTCTGTCTTCGGGTAACTGCAGTCCTGATGTAATGACAGTTCAACTTAAGCTGCGAAGTAGTGGATCGTAAAGGAACAAAATGTGTTGCCTGACGCGGCGATGCTGTGAGTAAAGCAAAGTCACATTGGTGAGAAGTTGGGTCACGAATTCTAGGGGCGTTTCTTCGATAACGACACGTCGGAGCCTGAGCCACGTCGCTAATAACTCCGTCGTCGACGGGACCTCTTCCTCGCTCCTTTAGCACTAGATTTTCGTTTCGGTAGCGCCGGCTGTGGCACCGGCGCCGAGCTGCAGAGTGGCGAGGATAAATGGCAGAAATGAGTCGCCTGTTGCCACCAGGCCGGGCCTGCACCCTAAATGTCAGCCGCCGCTTCCACTTTAAAATGGCACCTGCCGCAGGGCTACCAACACCGCCGCACCGCCAAATACCACCGCGGTGACCCGCAGCTCGTTGGAGGGGGATCGCAGCGACACTGTTGCGGTCCCCGAAAAGGCGAGCCGAATTTCACCGCAAACAGAAACAGAGTGAAGCGACAGGCCCCAGTAATTTGCAATCGTACTACGGTAGTAGTGGCCTAAAAGTGTCTCCCCCTCTTGCAAGAACACCATTCTGTATTATTCCGCAGTCATGTTTCACCACAGTTGTGAAATCTTCATTGGCTTTGTTTATTTTATATATATATATATATATATATATATATATATATATATATATATATATATATATAGATCCATTTTTATAATATTTATGGATCTTTTAAAATAATAAACAAAGCCACAAAAAAAAACTTCGAACATACTTGCTAAGGTTCTGTTACCGTGTCAGAATTACATTGGAACAAACTCTCTTTTGTGTTTCAGCGATTTGTGGTGGCAGACAAGTTAGGCAACTCATTTTGTGAATTTAACGAACCAAGCACAGTGAAAATATTTACTGCACTTCGTTCTACTGGATCAGAATCACATCTTCAGGTAGTAGTGGGCGAAGTGTCTCCCCCTCTTGCAAGAACACGATTTTGTATTACTGCTCAGTCATGTTTCACCACAGTTGTGGCATCTTTAGTGGCTTTATATTGGAACAAATAAGCCCTCGGTCACAAATATTAAGTCAAAATTGACCAGGTTTCGAAGCTACTATGAGCGTCATCTTCAGAATTAGACTGTTCTAAAACATATTAGGTATATAGTACACTAATAAAATTAAAGTTGCAACCCTTGTTCACAGTACGAGCAGCCCTTAGCGGCTCGCCATCTCACAACTGTTCATGACCTCGCCTTTCCGAGGTAGATCTTTTTTAATATGTGGCTTGTAAGTACTGCATCTATTCCAGTCATTACAAACTGTACTTTTATTAATGTACTACATACCTATTACGTTTTAGTACAGTTAGTCTAATTCTGAAGAGGACGCTTATAGTAGCGTCGAAACCAGGTCAATTTTCACTTAATATTTGTGACCGAGGGCTTATTTGTTCCAATATAAAGCCACTAAAGATGTCACAACTGTGGTGAAACATGACTGAGCAGTAATACAAAATCGTGTTCTTGCAAGAGGGGGAGACACTTCGCCCACTACTACCTGAAGATGTGATTCTGATCCAGCAGAACGAAGTGCAGTTAATATTTTCACTGTGCTTGGTTCGTTAAATTCACAAAATGAGTTGCCTAACTTGGCTGCCTCCACAAATCGCTGAAACACAAAAGAGAGTTGTGATGCGTCACATGCACATCCATCCATCCATTTTTGTAATATGTATGGACCTTTTAAAATTTAAAGAAAGCCATGAAGATGTCCCATTGTGTAATACATGTCTCGGAGTAATGCCAATTATACACGTGTGTGTGTGTGAAATTAATAAGGTGATTTATATATGAAAAACTACCACGCTGCATAGACCCATGTAATTTCTTGAGGACACTCCATTAATAGTCGATTAATACTAGTAGTATTCATATGCTATGTTCTTAATGGATGTATCAGTCTCCAAGGCTTGTATGATGAAAGACACCGCACATACAGCGTAATACAAAATTTCTGCGTTGTACTTGTACACATATTTTATGATAGAATCACTGTATACAGTGATTGTGAAGTCACCAATACTGAGTGAATAAGCGTATTTGGATGGATGTACTTTGTAAAATGTACGTATATCGACAGCTGTTTAAGGTTCGAAGGTGAAGCATTTTACGGTTGTTATTCACTTTCTCAGTGACCTTTTTGATAACTGGGGGTTTGAGTCTGACAACATACACATACAGGGCTTAATGGAAACTTGTGATCCTCTCCTAAGTAGCTACACACGGCAGGAAACTGCCTGTTACAGTACCAGTTCACTGGGGTCTGGCTGGAAAGATCGAAGCTCTGAAATGTGGAGAGATTTCAGACAGCCCTCTTGACCATTATAGCAAGCAATGAAAAAAAAAAGCTATGTATGTTCGCTCCATATTTGACCTGAGATTGGCTGTTCCACCGACTATACGAGACTGCTTTACAGTTACTAACCAGGACTGGTATCGTGGGTATACTGAAATAAAGCAGTGTGTAACGTTGGAACAAGAAGTGTGTAAGTATCATAATTGTCACTCTCAGTCCACCTGACATATTGGTGACTTCCATCAGAGACTAGTTGAGCATCTGATGCACGAGGATCGAGGCGTCATCCAGGCACGAATTGCTTTCATGTTTGGAATTCTACAAGAGCGCGCGCGTGTCATTGCCAGTAGTCCGCAGTAGTGTGGCTAGCCTCGCAGGCGAACGTCTCACCAGCGCACACGGTAAACCTGAGCGTATGCCGTCGCCGTACGTAGTTTTCGGAAATTTACGGCGTGTTGTGCGTTAGACGTGGCTGGAAGCCGTGATGGGACTCCAGGAGCCTCCAGCACCGGCGTGGTATTCGAAGTTCAGTTCGCGTCGCCTTGCATAGGACAACAGAATGTAGTCCTACAGAAAAAGAATTTATTGTAGCATAAATAGGCAGATGAATTTGGCGTACAGACACGTTATTGGTATCTGAAGTAAGAAGAATCATAAAGTCTGAACCTTCTAAGAGCAGAATTAAACAGGACGCTAGGACTTTATTGGGACGTCGAAGAATGGAAGACGGTCATCATAGAAGACGAGCGAGTCAAGAAGTGAATATCCAGATAGGGGCAATCTCGGACATCATTAGGGAAAAACGAGCGTTCTCTTTGGATTCATCCTCAGAATGGAGCGAGGGAGGATGAGGCATCAGATAAAGCAATCTGTTGCGAACAAGAAAACCAAAGTATGTTGGATCCGAGAGGGATCTGAAATAAACTGAAATACAGGAAACGGAGATCGGCAACAGGCTGACTCACAAACAAATGTCAGGCTGCCGCAGGTTTCCAGGGAGGAATTAAATCCGAGACGAAAACTTACAGATTATTAAGAGAAGAGCGAAGAAGTTCGTGAAATATGAGGATGAAAGAAAATTCAATAAGGATAGAGACCAGAGGAAAAGCAGTTGATACGATTGAACTTGGTACTCATAAGGGCCAAACAGAAAATGACAAAAGAGAACGGCTTTCTGTTCTTGTTGACTGAGCAGTTCAGCGTTTATTTGTTGGTCTTGCATAGAGGTACTCTTTCACCATCGGCTCTGCTATAAGAGTGGCTTTACGACGGGATTACGCCACAGGCGGTGTAAATTTTAGACATGTTTACCGCCGTAAACTAAACTCTATGACTTCTAAGGCATCGTTCCAAGGTTAGCAGTCAAACGCAGCGAGGTTATACATACCACCGTTGGGGTATTTATTATGCTTTAGCATCAATGTTTCCAACAGCATCTCCTCCTCAGAGACGTTCATTCCCGCCAATTCCAGATCCTACCCTCGTCGCCTTAAAACTACCAATGTAGCTGCTCATTCTTACCTGTCTCTCTCTCTCTCTCTCTCTCTCTCTCTCTCTCTCTCTCTCTCTCTAGCACTCAGCTGCAGTGTTAAATAGGTGTAAGGTATGTTTGCATGGTGCTATTGGTCACTTACAGGGCGTATGTTAGAAACGTAAGAACAGCTTCTGAAGGCTACGTAGATTTCACCAGTATCTCATACTGAACGACTTCATACAAAAACGCCAAAACGCCACTTAAATCGTTCAGCATCTTGAGTAATTTTCCTTTCTCATTTTTACATCTAGGAAAAGGACATAGATCTATCCTTTGTTTCTTCCAAAACATAAAATTTCAGTTAACCATTTACGCCCTAAAATGTTTCCACACTTCTATATCATTATCAGTCGGAGTTTCTCTAGTGTCTCTTTGTTGCAATCAGTAATATTTATTACTGCTGCTTTTTATTTGAAGGTAAAGAAACTAAAAGCGGTGGAAGACTGTGTAGTGACCTGAAATAAAAGAAGTCCAACAAATACCGTTCAATGTAGCAATAACATATCGCATAACAAGTTTCTGATGATAAAATGCAGAAACTTTCACGTTAACTTATTTTCAAATAGGTAAATGACTCTTCACAATATGCTATCTGCTTATTTGGCCCGTTAAGTAGTCTTTCAAGAAAAAGTTTTTTTTTAATTTATAATTACTACCATTTATATGCGACTTACCACCTAGCAGCTAAGACTCTGTCCTCTACGCAGAGAAACTTCTAGATTAGCCTTCCTATTGGTTCTTTCGCCCCTCTTCCCCTCCAGCACTCAGCTATGTTACAACTGAGGACTCGTGACGGAAGCCGACGTTGTTATTCATCCCGAAGCTGTTCCGCTGGGTTCGGTTTGGGACTGTGCGCAGCCCAGCCCGTTTCAGGAATGTTAGTCTGGTGTTGTCACAATATTAAATATACAAATAAAATGAGTGAGATTGTAAAAGAGGTAATTCTCTAGCGTTGTAAAGTGATGGAACTCTGGGAGAGTGTAATGAAAGAGACCAGAATATGAACGTACGGAAGGAATTGGCAGCAAGCGAATCTTTCGGCGATTACGGTGAGCTATCAATCCGGGAGCGGGATAACTCTGATTTAAGGAGCCGGGATCGGGCGCTGCGTAGCTCGCGCGGCGTGTACTTTGCATGCGGAGTCGGCGCTCTCATTAAGCGGGCTGATTAACCGCGGGCCCTCCTGCCTGCCCAGTGACAGTGTGCAGGGTGGGGGTGGGGGTGGTAAAACCTTTCCCGCCCCCCTCCTCCCCCACCCCCACCGCTGCAGCCGCAACGCGCCGCCGCTGTACATCGCGAGCACAGCACGTGGCGCGCGGCCTTTTGTTCTGGGGCTGATTTAGTGCGAGCCGCAAATTCCCGCGGGCCTCTGCTGCCGCTGTCCCCGTGGTGGTGGTGGCGGCGGCGGCGGCGGCGGCGGCAGCCCCTCTGTTCCCCAGACCAGAGCAGAGGACGACCCCGGCCACCAACACTGTTGGTGGTATAGCTGTGCTGCACTGCTCGCGAGCCCCAGCGCGCTGTCGAGAGTCCAGTTCCGCGCTGCTGCCGAATATGCACTGAGCTGACAAGAGCCATGGGATAACTCCTAATGCCAGCTGGTGTGGCCGAGTGGTTCTAGGCGCTACAGTCTGGAACCGCGCGACCGTGACGTCGCAGGTGCGAATCCTGTCTCCGGCATGGATGTGTGTGATGTCCTTAGGTTAGTTAGGTTTAAGTCGTTCTAAGTTCTAGGGGACTGATGACCTCAGAAGTTAAGTCCCACAGTGCTCAGAGCCATTTTTTAACTCCTAATATCGTGTCGGACCTGGCGTAGTAGCAACTCGACGTGGCGTTGACTCAACAATACGTTGAATCTCCCCTGCAATAATATTGAGCATCACTGCCTCTATAGCCCTCAGTAATTATGAAAGTGATGCCTCTAGATTATGTCGCATAAATGATCCATGGGATACATGTCTGGCGATCTGAGTGACCCAATCATTCGCTCGAACTATCCAAAATGTTCATCAAACCAATCGCGAGCCATTGTGGCCAACTGTGGAGGCCCATAAGCATACCATTGTTGTTTGGGAACATGGAGTCCAAGAATAAACCTGTCCTGTGAACGAGTGGACCAGAACACCCAGTCCATTCCATGCAAACACAGTTCACAATATTATGGAGCCACCACAAGCTTACACACTGCCTTGTTGACAATTTGGACCCATGGCTTCGTGGGGTCTGCCCCCACTGTCCAACCCTGCCGTCAGCTCTTACCAACTGAAAATGGGGCTCAGCTGACCAGGGTGTGTGGTCTGTACGCTCAAGAACCAGGAGCGGCGCTGCAGTCGGCATCGTGCTGTTGGCAAAGGCACTCGCGTCGATCGTTCGCTGCCGTAGCCTACTGACGCCAAATTCGCCGCCCTGTCCTAACCGATACTTTCGTCGCACCTCTCACATTGATTTCTACAATTATTACATGCAGTTTTGCTCGTCTGTTAGCACTGTCAACTCTACGCAAACGATGCTGCTCTCGGTCGTTACGTGAAGGCTGTGGGCCACTGCATTGTCTGTCGTGAGAGGTGATGCCTGAAATCTGGTATTCTCGGCACACTCTTGGCACTATGGATCTAAGAATATTTAATTCATTACCGATTTCCGCCGTGCAATGACCCCTGCGTCTACCTCCAGCTACCAATCTGCTTTCAAAGTCGGCTAATTCCCGTTGTACAGCAATAATTACGTCGGAAATGCTTTTCACATTCATCACTTCAGTAGAAATGACAGTTGTGCCCTTTTATACCTTGTGCACCTTATAGTACCGCTATCTGTATATGTGCATATCGCTAACCCATGCCTTTTGTCACTTCACTATACAGATAGCTCCTTTGTCTTCTAATTACAGCCAGTCTGAACTGTTTCAACGATGGGACCCTCTTTTGCTGTATTTGGAGGTACTGTTTCACTTGCAATCAGTTAATATGTCATAAAAGTAAAACATATATATATGGTGTTTCAGAAGTAATGGTCAATAATTCACACTTGGTAAGTACAGGCCAAAAGTAGCTAAAAGGCTACAGTAATCATGGGTCCACAAATCTACCGTTGTCGAGATACCACACATTTTCTGTTGCAGTTCATCATTGTCTAGGAGGAGCGTTATAGCAGGTGTTCGAAATGCTGTCCATTCTTCTGAATGAAACATTGAGCTCCTCTCTGAAATGGGTTGCGAATCCTCTCACAGTCCTGGGGAATTCTGTAAATGCTGGAAGGCTGCTATAATTCACAAGCGTAATTCCTCAAGAGAGTTGTTCTCGGTAGCGTAGACCAGGTTTCTGACATGACGCGACACACTGGAATCCATATGTATCAGAATACGGCAGTATACATCCAGAAAACGGCAGTTATTAGAATTTACCAAACCATCTTCCTCATGAATCCGTAACGAATTTTGCTATCGTCATTACTAAACTTCGCTGCTGCTCCTAGTTCCTTAACGTTCCACTCTCTCAATGCTGATAACTTATATCCTGACATCATACAAGACTAGTGGTCAATCCCTACGTCATTTCCACCACTGAGCGACGCGACATAACGCCGACAGTCTACGTTCCCTGACGGAGGGTAGCCAGCCGAGGGACGTAGTCGCTCTGTTGCGTTCTTCACGTGTCTGGAGCACCGGTAGCTCCACTTGTGGCACACAGTCTTCGTGGAGGGTGGGAGGGCGCCCAGTTTACGAGCCAAAGCCCGCAGGTGTGGCCCGAACAGCGACGACTCAATCGCCATTAGAAACGCACAAGCAACCGCCGGCCAGCTCAAAACGTGCTTATTACGCCCGCGGCAGCGCGTCCCATACATCCTCCGCAGCGGGCTACCAGCGGTACAGCCGGCCGCACCTCTCAACCGGAGGGTAAGCCTCTCCGCGACCCTCCCATTTCTTCATTCTTATCTTTCGACTCCTCTCCGCTCTGACGTTTCTTGTATGTAGCCAGTGTTACAGAGTGAGATGATGCGTCGCTGAGGAGGCTCTAGTTGTATTTTGGAGTTCCAAGGTTCAAATCCGTGTCATGACAACAAGCTTTACGTTTGCCTTAGTTTTCCTATATGTCTTAAAGTCATTTGTTGTTGTCTTCAGTCCTGAGACTGGTTTGATCTAGCTCTCCATGCACATACAGTAAAGCTGCATGACCTCGGGAAAAATTACGGCTGTAGTTTCCCCTTGCTTTCAGCCGTTCGCAGTACCAGCACAACAAGGCCGTTTTGGTTAGTGTTACAAGGCCAGATCAGTCAATCATCCAGACTGTTGCCCCTGCAACTACTGAAAAGAGTGCTACCCCTCTTCAGGAGCTACACGTTTGTCTGGCCTCTCAACAGATACCCCTCCGTTGTGGTTGCACCTACGGTACGGCCATCTGTATCGCTGAGGCACGCTAGCCTCCCCACCAACGGCAAGGTCCATGGTTAATGGGGGTACCTTAAGTCAATACAAGATTAATAACTGACATCTATGTCATTAAATACGGAGTACAGACCTCATTTCATTGAGGACGAGATTGGAAATCTTTGGTAAACTTCTAGAAGTACCCAGTCTATCGTATGTACTTTATAAAAATGTACAGAAAAGCAACATCCGGATGTCTCGATGGAAATTTGAATGCACTTGTTTTTCTGTTGACTTTTTTTTTTGTCTTCAGCCCGAAAATTAGTTTGATGCATCTGTCCTGCCCTCTTTATCTCCCTCTAACTTCCGCAACCTACATCTATTTCATCCTAGTTATTGTATTCAAGCTCCGGTCTTTCTCTACATTTTTTTTACCCCCTACGTTTCCTTTCAGTACCAAATTGACAGATATCACACGATGTGTGGCATCAACCTATCTCTTCTTTCAATAAAGTTGTGCCACAAATTTATTTTCTCCCCAGTTCTGTTAGATACCTCCTAGTTAGTTACGCGATCTACTCTCCTAATCTTCAGCATTCTTGTACGGCACCGCTTTCGAATGTGTCTGTTGTCGTATTGTCTTAAATGCTTTTTGTTTATCTTTCACTTACGTACAAGGCTACAAGCTTGCCAAACACTTTAAGAAAAGACTTCCAAACTCTTCAACTGATATTAGTCCTTAAGGAGATCCTCTTTTTCAGAAATTTGGTTTTTACTATTGCCACTCTGCTTTCTATATCCTCCGTACTGCCTCTATGATCAGTTATAAGCCGGCCTCTGTGGCCGAGCGGTTCTAGGCGCTTCAGTCTGGAACCGCGAGCCCGCTACGGTTCTCAGGTTCGAATCCTGCCTCGGGCATGCATGTGTGTGATGGCCTTAGGTTAGTTAGATTTAAGTAGTTCTAAGTTCTAGGGGACTGATGCCCAAATAACAAACTCATATAACACCACAAGTGGTTCATTTCCCAATCTAATTCCCTTAGCATTGCCTGATTTAATTCTGTCCCACGCCGGTATCCTTGATTTCCTTACCTTATAACTTCCTTTCAAGATATTGTCCATTCCTTACACTGCTCCACCAAATCGTTTGCTTCTCTGACAAAATTATAAATTTATAGCCCAATTTCAAAATTTCCATTTATTCTACATGAATTTTTATTCGGTCCTAATTTTTCTTTGTTCCTTTCATCTACTGATATATATACATACATGAATGGCCCGCAATTCACAGTTGTCTGGCAGAAGGCTTATCGAACCACCTTGAAGCTATTTCTGAAACTTTGCGTAAAAAAACGAACACTCAGATCTTTTCGTGCGAGCTCTGATTTTTCTTATCGTAGGACAGTGGTAATTTCTCTCTGTGGCCGGCCGGGGTGGCCGAGCGGTTCTAGGCGCTACAGTCTGGAACCGCGCGACAGCTACGGTTGCAGGTTCGAATCCTGCCTCGGGCATGGATGTGTGTGATGTCCTTAGGCTAGTTAGGTTTAAATAGTTCTAAATTCTAGGGGACTGATGACTTCAGATTTTAAGTCTCATAGGGCTCAGAACATTTGAACCACTTTTCTCTCTCTTTAGGCGACATCTAAAAAAATATTTTCTCATTCGCAGCAGCAAGTCGTTGAGTGAAATTTCTTGAAAAAGATCTTGTCACAACGAAAAAGGCCTTTGAGTTAATGACTACCACCCCAATTCATCCATCATATCCGTTGCATTCTCTGCTCTGTTTCGCGACAGTACAAAACGAGCTGCCCTTGTTTAAACTTTTCCTGTGTCCACCGTCAATCCTGTCTGATGCGGAATCGACAACATGCAGCAGTACCCCAGAAGATGACGGACGAGCGTCTTGTAGCCAGTCTCTTTAGACCTGTTGCTTCTTCCAAGTTGTCTGCCAATTAATCGCATTCATTAGTAAACTTTACCCACAACGTCTTCTATATGATCGTTCCGGTTTAAGTTATTTGTGAGTGTAATCTCTATTTATTTGGTGAGCTAGCGAACTCGTTCTCCGGCATAGGAAAATTTAGTCCATCGCCTGACACCGACTCACATAGAATACGTCTCCGCTGGCACCTGGAGGAAGGGGTTCTGGAACCGGAGAGGGAGTCAGCGGGAGGTAGGCCTGCCGACCGCTGGTCCATTGCGGACGGAGCCTGTTGTTATTTTTCAATAAGGTCGTATTTCAGGAACAAAGAGGCGGCCGTGTAATTTTCCCCGGCGCGGCCGGCTCGGTGCGCTAACAGAAAGAGCCGTGTTATCTGAGGGACACCTCGCGTCATTGTATGGTAATGGCTGGCCCGCGGCCGGCCGGCAACAGTCATGTCGGCGTGTGTAAGGCGCGCCTCGGGAACACGCCGTGTTCACAGCGGTCCGTGCCATTACCATGCCCACGAGAGCGCACGCCCCGCTGCCAGCGCACACGTGGAGGAGCGGTCTCAAGCCCTCGGCGATCCTCTACTCGCCGCGAGGCGTTTCGACATAGTTTGCCCATCTTCAGTGGAATTTTTCCTAACTTTCCATTTTTCAGTTTGTAACACTTCTTAAACACTCTGAGGCAAAGAAGAAGAACGACGCACCACAAAGGAATGATCTGACTAGGACGGAAATCGGTAACTGCTTACATAAGGGCCAGAGATGAACCAACGCGTTATTGACTTGCTCAATTTGTATTGCTCTTTCTCTTGAATAAATCATCCAATTTTTCTGAAATTGTAGTCACTGTTTGTCGGTACATGTACAACACATTTACCGGTTTCGATACTATTCGCCGTTTTTTACTTTTTTTTTATAATGCGCTTACCGTGAGGCGTTTCGGCATAGTTACACTATCTTAAGTGAAATTATTCCTATCTTACCTATTTCAGTTTGTAACGACACTTACAAGTAGGACAATACGATAAAGGCTTCCTGTGGGAAAAAATAAGGTCTAAGGTTGTAACAAATGGAAAAGAAACGTTAGAGACCACATAACTCTAATGCGACGTCTGGATTGTGATACACCGTAAGGTAGCGGTCGGCAAACTCATTAATCAAAAGAGCCAAATATCAACAGTACACCGACTGAAACTTTTTTTGAGAGCCAAATTTTTTAAAGATAACTTCTATAGGTAGGTTATCATCGTTTAATTAATTAGAGAACACCTAATTTGGCCTTTCACTTTTGGTAATGTTCGTGCTTATTCCGCAGCTCGTGGTCCAGTGCCTCTGTGTCACGGGGTCCTCGGTTCTATTCCCTGCCGGGTCGGGCATTTTCTCCCCCTGGAGACTGAGTCTTTGTGTCGTCCGCATCATTTCATCAATCTTCAGAAAAGTGGCGAGACTGAAAACACTGGAATTTGTACGGCCGCCAGTAACACGCAGTTCAGCGCCCCACAAACCAAATATCATCATCATCGTATCAAGGCTCGTGGTTGAAAATGATGGTTCGCACAAATACGTGGACCCAAATAAGGAATCAGTAGCAAACGCAATTTTTTCAGTTGATTATGACTCAAGAATGCTAACATGTCTTCGCTTCAGAGCTTTCGCCTAAAGATAAAGACACACCAACTATGTGTGTAAAATTACCAATAAAAAAGCAAGTCATATCTAAAAGTATTCAGTTTATATTTCCTTGTCACTCTCATCACTTCAGTAGAAATTTCTGTCACTACGTGCTTCAGTTCGTTGTGACTCTTCTAAGATGAACACTTCGATATGTGTTTCCTAAGGGTAAAATAAAATTATGTCGAATATATTAGAAATTATGGAATAGACTTTTCGACAATGCATCACCATCTTCATTGCACATTTTTCTCTCTCTGTATATCTTTCGGTTTGTAGATACCCTTGTAAGTTGGACTCTCGGGTAACGGCATACGGAAAAAGATTCGAAGAACTGGGACAATAACACAGTAAACAAAAGTAGTATTGTCTTTAAACTGAAGGTTGGTATGGACATCATGGTACTGCACTACGCACGATCCTTTTAGTTTTGTAATGCCGTTGCCTTCTTCCAACCACTGAGCTGACCGACTCAGCAACGTACAGGGGCAGCCATACCTATGCTTTAACGTGGAGCCCGGACCACGGTGCAATTTGTAATACTTCACATTAACAAATCGTTACTATTGGCAAAAGAAGCAGTAAGAGGCATACAAATGATTTAGGCCCGTCCGAGGATTGTATCTCTACCATTGAACTCTTATTCTCTCTCGTAATTACTTAGCCAACGAGTCATAAAACAGAAAAATTAAGCCAAGGTTCTGTCACATCATCATCTAGATCACAACGATGACTGCCTGGTGAATGTTCAAATGTAGTGTATTTAGCAAACTGCTGACCTGTCAGTCAAAATGCTGTCTTTGGAGAGATTTACGTACTATGCGCTCTTACGTGTCGTGGCTACTTCCTGCCTTCACAATGGCAGGCACTTAATCTGTTGTTCTGGCTGCTCTAATGTTGCTATCATCATTCGAGAAGTATGTGCATATGTAGTGTTTTCATAATGTCTGGACAAGACGTGTGTCTGGTGACGAGAAACTCATTTCCTGTTTAGAACAAGGTCACTTCGCCTTATTTTTGCAGCGTGGAGACCCTACTCGAGCCAGATACTGCGGAGAGAGATGTTGGAACGCCTGTCAAGTGCGTTGAAGACGTCCTTTGCTCGAGACGAAACGTTTCACTCATAAGGAATGTGACGAAAAGCTCCGAAGTATGTACCAATCTCTTCGTGACCCACAGACATCAGGAACACATTCGAGATGCTTATAAAACTTCCCCGGCTGCCTGGGCCATAAATAACCCTCACCTGCTCATTCCTTCCTCTCTTCTCTCCTACTGCCAGTCCAGATTTTTATTCGTCCACCCTCCCCCCTCCCTCCCGCCTTCTACAATCTTTCTTTTATAACGGTGGCCTAGTCCCTCCTCCCAGGATTCTCTCTCGTCCACTGCTTGAAAAAAAAAATTCTTCCCCCCCCCCCCCCTTTCTTCCTCCTCTCCCTGCCTGCACGAAAATTATAAATGGCCGACCGTCAGATACTTTTGATTTACGGCGAGCGCAGCCGTCTATCGTGCGAGGAATGCGATGCACACGAGATAAGGTAGCGCGCTGGACTCCAGCCTGCAGGTACCTTTTTTCTACCTTTTTCCGTCATTGTTGTGCTTGTTATTATTCATCCCCTAGTTATTATTTCGGGTGGACAAGAAG
The DNA here is from genome assembly GCF_023897955.1 of Schistocerca gregaria. Classification (NCBI taxonomy): domain Eukaryota; kingdom Metazoa; phylum Arthropoda; class Insecta; order Orthoptera; family Acrididae; genus Schistocerca; species Schistocerca gregaria. Next base: position 164,059,164 of record NC_064929.1, on the reverse strand, counting down.
CGAGCTGGTCGTCACGGGCGAGTGGCAAGTAACAGAAAGAGAGTGAGAGGGAGAAGACTGTAAATAGGAGGTGGAGCAGAGGGAAGATTGGTGAGGATACGGAAGTGGTGAAGAAGACGTAGTAGCGAGATGGAGCGTGTTAGCAGGAGAGGGGGGGGGGGGGAGGCGGGGGAATAGAAGAGATCGGAGCAACAAATTATGAAGGCCAGAGCTCGCTAATGAAAGGACAGACGCCGGATAAGCCGTAATGGAGACGTTGCGTGTGGCTTGGCTAGAAGTCGTGGTCCGCGATTAGCCGTGAGCGAAAGCGAGCGTTCGGCCATCTGGAAGCATGTAACAGAGCCGCGCCGCACCGGTGACAACCTCTGACAACAAAAACGCCGTGTCGCGAATGTTGGTGTTTGAAATCGCAACGCCCGCATCTACCTTGCGGCCGAAATTACACGGCAGTTTCGCTTCGTAGCGCCACCTACAGAAGTATTCGGACCGGCAGTGAAGTCGAAAACTGACGAGTTGGTTTTATTGCTGAAGTGAATGATGTCAGTCGGTCACCGGCATAAGACCTGAGTCTGTAGGCCATATTGTTTATCAAGCACAGAAGTCTACGAAACTCACTCTCGATATTGCGCAAATGTATTGTTGGATTACAGATAATGCGTACAGAATACTACATTCTACACATCGGTGTGGAGATCCGGAAGTATGTGACGGCGTAGCTAGTAGAGAGTTTCGCACAGCGTTAATATGAACAGGCATAACTATTACAGATTGGTTTAGTTTGTTCAGGGGGAGGCGACCAAAGAGGAAGGTCATAAGTCGCATCGGATTAGGGAAGGATCGGAAAGGAAATGAGCCGTGACGTTACAAAGGCGATTTTTTTTTTGAAGCGATTTAGGGAAATCACTGAAAACCTAAATCGGGATGGCTGGACGCGGGTTTGAACCGTCGTCCTCCCGAATGCGAGTCCAGTGTGCTAACCACTGCGCCACCTCGCTCGGTCACTACAACAGATGTGAAGTCCGTGCGCACAACGGAGAAAGCGCAAATATTGTCCGGTTTTTGTCGCTGTGCCAGCATACGTAACACCCTAAAATGAGTTTGTTTAGCTTCTGAGCTTGGAACTTTTACACCATCATATGAAAAGTGTCTGGACGCATATTAGTACACGGTGACATGGGTGCGTCCGCCTTCGCCTTTTATGGTGGCCTGAACTCTGCTGCGGTATGAATGTATGCGAAGGAAATGGCGGCCAATTTTTTCTTAAGAGCAAAAACCAGGGAAGTTAATGATAGACGCTGGAGTTTGGGTTGAGGTAAAAAAAAAATGGTACAAATGTCTCTAAGCACTACGGGACTAAACATCTGAAGTCATCAGTCCCCTAGACTTAGAACTACTAAACCTAACTAACCTAAGGGCATCACAAACATCCATGCCCGAGACAGGATTCGAACCTGCGACCGTAGCAGCAGCGCGGTTCTGGACTGAAGCGCCTAGAACCGCCCGGCCACACCGGCCAGTTGGGTCGAGGTCCACCTTCTAATTCATCCCAAGGTGTCCCATTGGATTCATGTCCAACTCTGGGTAGGCCAGTTAGTTTCGCGAAAGTTGTTATTCACAAACGATTGTCTCACACATGTTTCTTTATGCCAGAGTGCATTTTCATTCTGATACAATGATCGTCTCCGAACTGTTTGTGTACTGTACAGAGTGCACATGGTTTTAAGATGTGTTCATGCCATTCAGCATTTCGTGTTTTCTTAATTGCAGTAAGAGAATTACACTCGAGCCACATAACACAACCACCTCCGCACTTCAATTCGGGCACTACACATGATGGCAGAAGCGTTCTTCTGAACCAAAATCTTCCATCTTTTGCATTCAACCACTGCTCGGTGGCGTCACCCTTTTCATCATATCGGGCATGTTTTAGCACTGACTACGGAATCTTTTGGGTTATGAGGAATACCGATTTTCTTAAATAAATGCTTCACGGACTTGATCTCACGTCAGATTTGTGAGTCTAGAGCTCTCCGCCACTCGTACTACACCTCTGGAAATGTCTCAGCTTAGCCAGTAAATTCGTACATGGTGGTATAAGGGGCGTACAGTATCACTGATCACTCTTTCCCACCCGAGTTTTGCGCTAATGAGACCATCCTTGAACTGACTTAGTGAGCCGTCGTGTAGGAATTCACCTGTTACGTGGAGATGCTCTCGTGGTTTTATGGCCCAATGCAGAGCCGTAGCAGTGCTGTCGGACCCTCAGAGTGCAACAGTACTGTCTATTTGTAGGTAATGAAGCGAGAAGAAGGTTTTTTGCGTAAATAACTTATGCACGGAATACCATTATGGTGCGTTTATTTAAGAGTTTGGTCCGGTCTCCAAACCAACCAACCAACCAACCAACCAACCAACCAACCAACCGTCTGTAACTTCAGCGTACAAACAATAAATTTCGTATAAGATCGTACATACTTGGTTATGCAAAGTTATTCATTTACTTATTAATATCAATGTTTCCTGAAATTGTAAAATTACTGAAACAAAGTATATATGACCCATAGATTCCTCATAATATCTCAGTGGTAAAAGGCAACTTTCGCTAGCAAATATTCATTAATAACACATATTCGATTCGCGTCAGAATGTATGTACTTTCCTTCCGCATCTCTTTGCGATTTCTGGATCGGCACCTATTTCAATGGAGGGAAGCACCAGACAGCCACCGCCTCTGCAAGCCAGCGTAGGAACCTACCTCTCGCTCCTTACTCCAGTGCTGATACAGTCTCATCACGTATGTGAAATAGCAAAATTGTAAATAAATTAAAATGCGCTCTCTAAGTAAGAGGCACCTTACAGACTTCGTCCGTTGTCATAGTCAGGAGGTTAGCTTTCAGTAGGCCGTTAGGTACTTTAGTTGATCAAATGAAATCATCATCAGGAGATTACCTCTTTCAAATGAAATCATCATCAGGAGATTACCTCTCAGTAGGTTGTTACGTACTTCAGTTCACCAACTAAAGACGCCTAAAGAGATTAGCTCTCAGTAGATTGTCAGGAAATGAGGCCGACCAACTAAAGTCTCCGGGAGATAGGCTTCCAGTAAGCCCTTAGGCGCTGCAGCTGACCAACTGAAGTACGTACCAGCAAAAAATGGCTCGGAGCACTAAGGGACTTAACTTCTAAAGATATCAGTTCACTAGAACTTAAAACTACTTAAACCTAACTAACCTAAGGACAGCACACACATCCATGGCCGAGGCAGGATTCGAACCTGCGACCGTAGCGGCCGCGCGGTTCCAGACTGTAGCACCTAGAACCGCTCGGCCACTCCGGCCGGCGCCTAACAGCATACCAAAAGCTAATCTCCTGAAGATGACGAAGGAGTGCATTGCCAAAAGCACTAGACTGACAAATGGGACCCGGTAAGAACTCAGTGAAACGTTTATGCAATTCCTGTGGACGTCGTAATCCGCGTCCTCCTTGGAATTAACGAGCCCTGGACACGTACTGAATCCTCTTGCGTTCAGGAAGCAGAAAAGAGCTGCCGTTCTGGGCTGGAAGCGCTACACTGCCTGAAGCCGTAACGCGCCGTGTAAACGCTGAGTGAAAAGGGGCGGCGCTAAGCAAGTGCTTATTTTCCGCCTGGAGTCTCCAGTCGCCCGGAACCCGTGACGGTAGCTAGAAAATAAACGCGCCGCCCGCTAAATCGCAGGACCGACCGTCTTCTGTGACTAAACACAAATGAGAGACGCCGCTCGGGAAGAGGGGGCGAAGGGAGGGGGGGAGGGGGAGATATAAACGCTCGCTACCTAGCTGCGGGTCTCGTATTTGGAGGATCTTGGTTCGAATCGTCGACGCCTCATCCAAAAAATGGTTCAAATGGCTCTGAGCACTATGGGACCTAACATCTGAGGTCATCAGTCCCCTAGAGCTTAGAACTGCTCAAACCTAACTAACCTAAGGACATCACACACATCCATGCCCGAGGCAGGATTCGAACCTGCAACCGTAGCAGCAGCGCGGTTCCGCACTGAAGCGCCTAGAACCGCTCGGCCACAACGGCCGGTACCTCATCCAGATTTATAAGTTTTCCGCTGTCCTCGCGAATCGCTCGGATGGAAGTGGCGGCACGGTTGTCTCGAAAAGGACGCGAACGACTCGAAGCGAGCGACATCCTGTTTCTGAAGCCAAAGTTTTCTTCCCGAGCGACGGTACTGTGGCGAGCGCACAGTGGAGTGATGAAAGGTCGGCGACGCAGACCGAAACAATGCGGCGAGTAGCCGAAGGACGCAGAAGTCCAGCGGACAAGTCTGGAGCGACGCCAATCAGAAGCAGCGAAGTCGCGCGCCGTATATAGCTCTGTAGTTGGTAACGGTGCGGTCGCGCGCGCGACGGCAAGAAGTTGGAGAGAACTCGTGGCCTGCCGAATATGAAAGCAGACGCCGAGACCGCGACAAGCGCGGGGGATGAATTATGTAGCGGGTGGCTGCGCCCTTGTGGAGTACCGATCACCCGCCTTTCCTCCTCGTCGTGATGCATCTCGCTAATTTACGCAGGCCGCGAGAGGTCCTACTACACCTCCAGTGCGCGCAAAAGGGGGCGCACGTCGTCGTTTGCTAATTTTTAACCTTTTTAGTACACTACTGGCCATTAAAATTGCTACACCAACAAGAAATGCAGATGATAAACAGGTATTCATTGGACAAATATATTATACTAGAATTGACGTGTGATACATTTTCACGCAATTTGGGTGCATAGATCCTGAGAAATCAGTACCCAGAACAACTACCTCCGGCCGCAATAACGGCCTTGATACGCCTAGGCATTGGGTCAAACAGAGCGTGGATGGCTTGTACAGGTACAGCTGCCCATCCAGCTTCAACGCGATACAACAGTTCATCAAGAGTAGTGACTATCGTATTGTAACGAGCCAGTTGCTCGGCCACCATTGACCAGACGTTTTCAGTTGGTGAACGATCTGGAGAAAGTACTGGCCAGGGCAGCAGTTGAACATTTTCTGTATCCAGATAGGCCCGTAAAGGACCTGGATTCATCCGAAAAAATAACATTTTGCCATTCGTGCACCCAGGTTGGTCATTGAGTACACCATCGCAGGCGCTCCTGACGGTGATGTAGCGTCAAGGGTAAACGCAGCCATGGTCTCAGAGACAATAGTCCATGCTGCTACAAACGTAGTCGAACTGTTCATGCAGATGGTTATTGTCTTGCAAAGGTCCACATCTTTTGACTCAGGGATCGAGACGTGGCTGCACGATTGCACGATCCGTTACAGCCATGCGGATAAGATGCCTGTCATCTCGACTGCTAGTGATACGACGCCGTTGGGATCCAGCACGGCGTTCCGTATTACCCTCTTGAACATTCCGATTCAATATTTTGATAACAGTCATTGGATCTCGACCAACGTTAGCAGCAATGTCGCGATACGATAAACCGCAATCGCGATAGGCTACAATCCGACCCTTATCAAAGTCTGAAACGTGATGGGACGCATTTCTGCTCCTTACACGAGGCATCACAGCAACGTTTCACCAGGCAACGCCGGTCAACTGTTTGTGTATGAGAACTCGGTTGGAAACTTTCCTCATGTCAGCACGTTGTAGGTGTCGCCAACCTTGTGTGAATGCTCTGAAAAGCTAATCATTTCCATATCACAGCATCTTCTTCCTGTCGGTTAAATTCGCGTCTGTAGCACATCTTCGTGGTGTAGCAATTTTAATGGCCAGTAGTGTACTAACCGGGATCGTTCTTACAATAACGTGGCATGTGTTTGCGGGTATCGCCCATAGTGTACGATCGCCTCTCGTTCTACGTACACGAGAAATCGATCCTCGCGTGAAATCGAAATTTTTCGCGACGCCAACCTTGTGTAAAACCTGCGACCAGACCGCACCAAATCTGAGTTAAAACTCTGGCTATCGAAAATTATCACCATCTTCTTCGACGTCAGACGTTTTCGGGGAACGAAGTCCTTCATAGTGGCGTTCACGCTTGTCATTGGTCGGGCGACGTCACTTTGCATTATAACTGCTAAAGGTGGCCTGACTTCACATCGAGGGCGCGATTCGCGTGCGCAAAGGCGGAAAATCGGCGATGAGGTTGCACATTTGATCCACCACACACGCTTAAAAAAGAGATGAGACGGTAAGCCGTATGTGTCTCGCTCCTGGCCGCGATTGAGGGGTGGAAGTTGAACGGAGACCACCACCAGCTTCACCTTAAGAATTATACGCTATGCTTTCGTTTTACTTCTCTGAAGACACGATGTTGGGATGTATTGTTTCTGTGTGGTCCAAGAACTGATGCATTGCACCCTTCCTTGAGACCAGATTAAAAGTGTTTCTATAATGTTACTTAAAAACCGTCTTGATTGCAAATATTTTTATTCAAATGACCGGTTTCGGTTCATTCAGAACCATCTTCAGATCTGATATTTCAGTTACAGGAGTAACCCGTCCAAATCCAGCAGTTTTCACGTGATGTGACGTAGCATGTGAAAACTGCTGGATTTGGACGGGTTACTCCTGTAACTGAAATATCAGATCTGAAGATGGTTCTGAATGAACCGAAACCGGTCATATGAATAAAAATATTTGAAATCAAGACGGTTTTTAAGTAATATTATAATTTCACTGATTGCTGTTGTCCCATAAGACATTATGTCTGTTTTTGTAAAAGTGTTTCATTTATATATCTTCACCACCAGCGGCATCGCCTGTTATCGGTCCTAACTGACTAACAACAATGCGTGACGTAACTCGAGAAACGAACGTACGAGGTACGACGAACGTGTCCGTAAGTACAGTGCGGCAAAGTTTGACGTTAATGGGCTATGGCGGCAAGCGACCAAGGCGAGCACCATTGCTAATACCACATCCCCTGCAGCGCCTCTCTTGGTATCGTGACCATATAGGCTAGACCCTAGACGAATGGTCAGATGAGTTCCTAGCCAGCCGTTGTGGCCGAGCGGTTCTAGGCACTTCAGTCTGGAACCGAGCTGTTGCTACGGTCGTAGGTTTGAATCCTGCCTCGTGGATCGATGAGTGTGATGTCCTTAGGTTAGTTAGGTTTAAGTAGCTGTAAGTCTAGGGTAGATGACAAGTCCCATAGTGCTTAGAGCCATTTGAACGACGAGTTCCTATTGCAGTTGGTATGAGCTCATGGTAGGGTTCGAGTGTCGCGTAGACCCCACGAAGCCACGGCACCTTGCAAGATGGTGCTGGCTCCATAGTGATGGGGACTGTGGTCACATGGACAGTTGTGGGTCTGGTTATGTTCAGCTACTTGGAGAGCATTTTCAGCCATTCATGGACGTCGTAGTTCCAAACAACGATGGAATTCTTATGGATGACTATACGCCATTTCACCAGCCCACAATTCTTCGCGATTGGTGTGAAGAACATTCTGGATACTTGGAGTGAATGATTTGGCCACTCAGGTCGTCCGACATGAATTCCGTCTAACATTTATGGGATACAATAGAGAGGTCTGTTCGTGCCCAAAATCCAGCACCTGCTACTCTTTGGCAATTACGGACAGCATATTTTTGCAGGGGACCTCTAACGACTCGAGTCGATACCATGTGGAGCTGCCGCTGGACTATGCCGGACACCTCAGAGTATAACGTCAACGGTGTAGAGGCGAGCCTCGCGGGATTATCCGAGCGGTCTGAGGCGCTGCAGTCATGACCTGTGCGGCTGGTCCCGGTGGAGGTTCGAGTCCTCCCCCTGACGTGTGCGTGTGTGTGTGTGTGTGTGTGTGTGTGTGTGTGTGTGTGTGTGTGTGTGTGTGTTTGTCCTTAAGATAATTTAGGTTAAGTAGTGTGTAAGCTTAGGGACTGATGACCTTAGCAGTTAAGTCCAACAAGTTTTCACACACATTTGAACATTTTGTAGAGACGAAATGGCCAGCTGGTTAGCCTCCCTGTTCCGTTTTAGCAGTATGGACTGTGGTACTAACAGGGGGAGAATGTTCCGTGCAGCTGGTGGAGCACCATTTGAGGAAAATGGCTCTGTGGTGGTGCACAGAGACGGGGGGGGGGGGGGGGGGGGGGTCAGACAGGCCGATGCGGCGACCAGCGACTGCATGCACGTCCAGCTGCCGGAGTCGAGGACCGTCGAGGACGCATCGCCGAGCAGGCGCGTCGCCGACCGTGATGGCCCATGCGTCACTGTCGGCCGAAGCGCGCAGATTAACGGCGCCTCATCAGCAAGCAAGGCGTCGCGACGCCGAGCCGTGCCGAGCCGAGCCGCTTCACGGATTCCGCACGCGCGCGGCTGCGCATTCAGGAGCGCCGGCAGCCAGCACGCGAGTTCCCTCTGCCCTCCGCACGCGACAACGATACACACGCGCACACACTCAGGCTGCCACCAGGACAGATGGTATCGGCAGGTGGGAAGAGGCTGCCAAGAGGTGCTGAGTCGGCCGCTCACGCGTACGTACATGATTCGCATGCGCCTTCAATAGCAATCCGCATCTGCCGGCGGCGAGCTGGCTACGTCACACACAGCAGGCCGCGATTAGCTCAGGTCACTCCCAGTTCAACGTCAATACAGAGTGCTTCACCATTAATAGCATAAACTCACACAGGTGAATGCGTACTACTGGCCATTAAAATTGCTACACCAAGAAGAAATGCAGATGATAGACGGGTATTCATTGGACAAATATATCATACTAGAACTGACGTGTGGTTACAGTTTCACGCAATTTGAGTGCATAGATCCTGAGAAATCAGTACCCATAATAACCACCTCTGGCCGTAATAACGGCCTTGATACGCCTGGGCATTGAGTCAGAGCTTGGATGGCGTGTACAGGTACAGCTGCCCATGCAGCTTCAATACGATACCACAATTTATCAAGAGTAGTGACTTGCGTATTGTGACGAGCCACTTGCTTGGCCACCATTGACCAGCCGTTTTCAATTGGTGAGAGATTTGGGGAATGTGCTGGCCAGAGCAGCAGTCGAACATTTTCTATATACAGAAAGGTCCGTACAGGACCTGCAACATGCGGTCGTGCATTATCCTGGTGAAATGTTGGGTTTCGCTGGGATCGGATGAAGGGTAGAGCCACGAGTCGTAACACATCTGAAATGTAACGTCCACTGTTCAAAGTGCCGTCAATGCGGACAAGAGGTGGCCGAGACGTGTAACCAGTGGCACCCCATACCATCACTCCGGGTATATACCAGTATGGCGATGACGAATACACGCTTCCAATGTCCGTTCTACGCGATGTCTCCAAAAACGGATGCGACCATCATGATGCTGTAAACAGAACCTGGATTCATCCGAAAAAATGACGTTTTGCCATTCATGCACCCAGGTTCGTCGTTGAGTACACGATCGCAGGCGCTCCTGTCTGTGATTCAGCGTCAAGTGTAACCGCAGCCATGGTCTCCGAGCTGATAGTCCGTGCTGCTGCAAACGTCGTCGAACTGTTCGTGCAGATGGTTGTTGTCTTGCAAACGTCCCCATCTGTTGACTCAGGGATCGAGACGTGGCTGCACTATCCGTCACAGCCATGCGGATAAGATGCCTGTCATCTCGGCTGCTAGTGATACGAGGCCGTTGGGATCCAGCACGGCGTTCCGTATTACCCTCCTGAACCCACCGACTCCATATTCTGCTAACAGTCATTGGATCTCACCCACGCGAGCCGCAATGTCGGAAACGTGATGGTACGCATTTCTGCTCCTTACACGAGGCATCACAACAGCGTTTCACCAGGAAACGCCGATCAAGTGCTGTTTGTGTATGAGAAATCGGTTGGAAACTTTCCTCGTCTCTACCACATCCGCCAAACCTTGGGACATGGCTGAAATACGAGCCCAGTTATACGGGGACTTACGAGAAAAGTTTTGATTTCAATTTCGTCCATTTCTACAAGTTTTGAGCATCGTGACCCTATGAACGAGTCGTCTCCATCTCGGGTGATTACCGTCTTCTCGTAGAACCTGAGACCGTCTTGATTTTGTCTGTCCATGTGACTTAAGGTGTGACAGGATGTCACACATAAGGCCCGCGACCGTGACGTAAACTTCAGAAGACTTATCCCACTGCTGAACAGCTCGCTATAATAACATGTGTGGACAGCAAGTAACGATTTATTCCAGCGACTTATTGATCAATGGTGTAAGTCTCCTCAAGTCTATCGACTTGTTTGCTGTTCTTCCCCTCTGTCTCTTGCCTTCGATGTTTCCTTCCGTGATTGTTTTGTCTAGATTTTTTACCATCTCTTCTCACAGTGTGGCCAAAGGAATGAAATATTTTTGGCTGATGCGAGAAGAAACGGGTCTGGAAATAATGAGTTTCTCTATAATACACACATTTGCTATCCTTTCCGCGGACCGAAAGATTTCATGTTACATGCTACGTAATAATCATACAGTACATCTCCAAGAATGGTAAGTACCCATATGCCCCGTTTAATTCGCATATGGAGCAAGGGTAAAATGTCTGAAACTGCAATTTTTTTCCGTCTCTCTAGATCCACTTACGACTGTTCTTTCACTGAGGAGACACCATGAAAAAAAATCACAACATTTTTTTTTTTCCGTCCTCGATCATGAGGCGAAGCAGACGTCGAAAGTCCGATTCAATTTCAAGAATCTGACCAAGTGTCAACAGTGATGTATGTAAACGCTGCCGTCGGTATCGTCGCGACCGAAGGTGATTTTCGGCTGGTGCGAGGTTCCCACCCGCCGATGCGATTCGTCAGCGAGGGCTGTTGATGGCATATCGGGCTGTCCGGCCGAGACACAAATCAGACCCATCCATCGCCTGCCTCATTACCAGGGACCGCTGCCAAACAAACGGACGGTCCCATAAAACTGCCTCCGCCACGCGCCGCGAGCGTCATCTGCAGGGCTGACAACTTGCCAGCGCGACGCAGTTATGGCTGCCAGGCAGGGCGGAGTCCTGGCCGTCATATTTGACCCCAATCCCGCTACATTATTATGTACGAGGGTCACTCCAAAAGAAATGCACACTATTTCTTTAAAAAATCCATCTTTTATTCTACATGTTAGAAAGTTTTACGGAGTGTAGATACAACCTTTGGGAACAATATTTTCATTTCTCCACATAATTTCCATCCCTCTCAGCTGCCTTACGCCATCTTGGAACCAGCGCCTGTATACCCGCACGGTAAAATTCTGGACCAACCTGTTGGAGCCACTGTTCGGCAGCGTGCACAAGGGAGTCATCATCTTCAGACCTTGTTCCACGAAGAGAGCCTTTCAGTTCCCCAAAGAGATGATAGTCACACGTAGCGAGGTCAGGACTGTAAGGCGGGTGTTTCAGTGTTGTCCATCAGAGTTTTGTGATCGATTCCATGGTTTTTTGACTGACATGTGGCCGTGCATTGTCGTGCAACAGCAAAACATCCTGCTTTTTCAGATGTGGTCGAACACGACTCAGTCGAGCTTGATGTTTCTTCAGTGTCGCCAATCGAAAAACATCGTAGCTATAACTTCTCCAGCAGAAGGTGTAGTTTTGAATTTTTTTTCTTGAGTGAATTTGCGTGATGACACTCCACTGATTGCCTCTTCGTCTCTGGTGAAAAATGATGGAGCTATGTTTCATCGCCTGTCACAATTCTTCCAAGAAATTCATCTCCATCATTCTCGTGTTGTTCCAAAAGTTCGCTGCATATCATTTTTCTTGTTTCTTTGTGAGCCACTGTCAATATCCTGGGAAACAACCTGGCACAAACCTTTTTTAACGCCAACACTTTCATTAATCTTCAAACACTTCCATTCCCATTTGAGTTCCCGAAGTACCTCCGTAACACGTGCGTGTTGATCTGATCTACCACTAACAAGTCTATTAACTGCCTCTGAAATGCTGCGATGCCTTCTTCTAATCCGACCTGTTGTGTAACCCAAACACTCGAGCAGTAGTCAAGAGTAGGTCACAGTAGCGCCCTATATGCGGTCTCCTTTACAGACAAACCACACTTCCATGAAGTACTCCCAATAAACCGAAGTCAGCCATTCGCCTTCCTTGCCACTATCCTCAAATGCTCTTAGATCTCATATCGAGTTGCAGCGTTGCTCCAGCATATTTAGAAGCTGTGACTGTGTCATACTGTATCCATAGATTTGTTTGCCTACTCATTTTTATACATTTAGAGTAAGCTGTCATTCGTAACACCAGCTAGAAATGTTCTCTTAAGTCACCTTGTCTCAACCTACAGTCACTCAACGACGGCAGCTTCCAGTACACCACAGCATCATCAGCAAACAATCGCAGACTGCTGCCCACCTTGTCTTCCAGGTCATTTATGTGTAAACAGAACAAAATAACAACGGTCCTATCACACTTCTCTGGCGCACTCCTCACGGTACCCTTGCATCTGATTAATGCTCGCGGTGGAGGACAGCATGCTGGGCTCTTTTTTCATTTTTCTATTTTTTATTTTTAAATCTTATGGGACGTAACTGCTAAGGTCATCGTCCCCAAGCTTACACATTACTTAGCCTACATTATCCTAGGGACAAACACACACACCCATGCCCGAGGGAGGACTCGAACCTCCGCCGGGATCAGCCGCACAGTCCATGACTGCTGCGCCCTAGACCGCGCGGCTAATCCCACGCGGCATGCTGGGCTCTGTTTTACTGCATCATCAACAGTGTAATCGAAGAGTGGTGTAATTATGCGCCATTAAGTTACATTTATTTACGTTCATGGTCAACTGCCAGTCTTCGCACCAATTTTCAATCGCCAGTAGCTCATCTAACATCTCCCCACTGTATTCTGGCGTTTAGAGCTTCCGATCGACGACATCATCTTCTTAGAGCAACTTCACACAGCATCGGGCGTCATCTACTAGATCCTTTATAAATACTGCTAACGGGGCAGTCGCCCTATAACACACTTGTGATACACTCGAAATTTCTTCGGGCTTTTCATCTGCTTATTTGACCTCTTCATTCGTAGACTGACTTTCCATTTCCCATTCGATGACGTTCAGGACAGTTCTTTTGTGCTTCATGTTTCTTCTTGTTTGCACCAAATACTCTTCATGAATGAGATTTTCGCTCTGCAGCGGAGTGTGCGCTGATATGAAACTTCCTGGCAGATTAAAACTGTATGTCCGACCGAGACTCGAACTCGGGACCTTTGCCTTTCGCGGGCAAATGCTCTACCATCTGAGCTACCGAAGCACGACTCACGCCCGCTCAAGTTTGGAAGGTAGGAGACGAGATACTGGCAGAAGTGAAGCTGTGAGGACAAGTTTGGAAGGTAGGAGACGAGACACTGGCAGAAGTGAAGCTGTGAGGACCGGGCGTGAGTCGTGCTTCGGTAGCTCAGATGGTAGAGCACTTGCCTCGAAAGGCAATGTCCCGAGTTCGAGTCTCGGTCCGGCACACAGTTTTAATCTGCCAGGAAGTTTCAAATACTCTTCATGTTCATACTGAACTACCCTAACTCGCAACTCCTTGAAGGGTACTATCACATTCCGCCTGCCATTTCGCCAGGACAGAGAGAGGTAAACTGCAACCACCGATATCGTCATGGACAGTACATCATCCCCACCCTCACTACAAATTACAGGGCTGCCGACGAACCCTGGCCACCGCACAGTTCGACTCCTAATCCACCCCCTCTGCATGCCACGTGCCACAGTTTACTAACGGCCCCCGTGTGCTACCCCTACGCCTGCTGCTCTTCCTTAATAACGTCTCTGGCAAGGCCGCTGGAATCTGCAGACCTCCGCGCTGCCCAAAAGAAACTCGAAACAACTCGCGAGGTACACGCCTCCGCTGGGGAGGAGTTTTGGGAATTGCTCCCCTCGTCTTCTGCTCCCCCTTTTCTCGCATTCCTTGCCTTCTACGTCACCCTCCTCACTCCCCCCGCCACACGGCATGATTCTCTTTTCTCGTCCTCTCTCGCGTCAAGACGCTTTCCTTCATTTCTGCCGATGGCTCACCGCCCCGCGGGAGCCGTACGTCTCAAGGTGGGCGGTGGCGCCCGGGGAGTCCCCGAAGTCCAGACGGGCAGATGAGCGTCTTTCTTCTCGGCTTTCTTCTTCTCTTCCTTCTCCTCCACCTCTCCTTCGTCTTCTTGCCCGCCCCCGCGGCACTGTCAGCATAACGCGGGACATTACTGCCGCCGGACACGTGCGACCGCGGCCGAGATATGGGGTGCGTGGCGGAGGGTGTTCGGCAGGTGGCGCCGGTGGAAGCGACCTCTCCGTCACGGACGGGAGATAAATCCGGCGTCGTCGTCTTATTGAGACTGATGTCGGAGCGTGTGGGTGGGGGGAGATTAGGGGATTCTGTGCTGCGGCTGCCGTTCTGAGGCACCGCTGGATATGAGGCGCAGCTTCATCAGCAAGTAGATTCCACAACGCCTCTGTAAGTTTACACGTCTCCCTAAATACAGGGCGCATATGCACTATTTGATCCGAAGTATCTGAAACTCACTATGCGATGCTGAATTTAAAACTAGGTTACACAAGAAAGAGATTCGATGGTATAGAAGGAGGTGGGCAGTATCGTCAATAGAGAATCAGGCAGTAACAGCGGAATGGTTCAGTCATGAGACCTCAGTCGCTTCGAACGTGGTTCAATCATGAGTAACAGATTCACTTCAACCCTTCCAAACCAAGCCACTTCAAGTGTTGGCGATATGACAGCGAAGTGGAAATGTGAAGAAACAGCCGAAGTTAAGTAAAGACCAGGCAGTGTTCAAAAATGGCTCTGAGCACTATGGGACTTAACATCTGAGGTCATCAGTGCCCTAGAACTTAGAACTACTTAAACCTAACTAACTTAAGGACATCACACACATCCATGCCCGAGGCAGGATTCGAACCTGTCACCGTAGAGGTCGCGCGGTTCCAGACTGTAGCGCCTAGAACCGCTCGGCCACCCCGGCCACCCCGGCCGGCCCAGGCACTGTTCTGTGCCTGATAAATAGATTTACACTACAGGAGTTTCTAATCGTTGTGCTTGTATATTCTGTCCATCAATACGATACGATACTGCAGTGCCTCTGTCGTTCAGAAGTACGTCGAGACGTTGCTTAGGACACGCATGCGTGTCTCCTCTGTACCGGAATATACATAATGGATGTTGAACTGCGAGCTACGCAACGTTCAGAGATATGGAACTTCAGGTGTAGCCGTGAAGTGTGTAGATAGCTTCATGGTAAGGCCACCGCTCGCAATAAGCGGGAAATCCAGGTTCTATTCCCAGTCCGGCACAAATTTTCTTTGTCGCCATTTAATCATACTATTGATGGTTTCCATATTCGCAGCTTCGAATACATTTCATGTAACTGTTCATCTATGTTGAGTCCTGGTGTGAAAAAACAAATCCTCTGGCCATTGGTCTTCGGCCTTAGGATTGGATTGTTTGGGGGAAGAGACCAAACTGCGAGGTCATCGGTCTCATCGGATTAGGGAAGGACGGGGAAGGCAGTCGGTCCTGCCCTTTCAAAGGAACCATCCAGCAATTTGCCTGAAGCGATTTAGGGAAATCATGGAAAACCTAAATCAGGATGGCCGGACGCGGGATTGAACAGTCGTCCTCCCGAATGCGAGTCCAGTGTGCTAATCTTCCGCCTTACTTTCGTATTTTGCAGTTCTTACAGCACCAATGAAACTCTTGCATACGCTGAATCACCGAAAGTACGAACTACAGTAGCTGCCATATACGATTAGATATAGATTTTACTGCACTTTCATGCTTTTTAGGAAATTTATACAGTTTGTAATGACTTACTACAACGACATATTAAATTTGACGTATGCTCTAGTTTTCATCAACAAAGTTAATTTAAGTAATTTTTTGGAATAATGCTTAAACGTAGATACAAAATTATGAATTCTGTAATCTGCTTAGGGAAACATTGCGGAACAGTGGTTTTGTGGGTAAGGGTACAATGGTGGAGGGGGTGGGGGGGGGGGGGGGGAGTGAGGTGGGAGCAGCTCAGCTTCGGTAGTTCTCCCAGTGGTCCAGGATCATCTCATTACGGATTTGACCGATCTCACTGTTACACACCAAAGTACATGCTTTTAAAGAAGCAAGTCAAGTTCCGCTGCTCTGGCCACAGACTGCCAATCGGGACCGACCGACCACCCTGTCATCCTTAGTGGCGTGACTAGGGTGCGAACACCGCTCAGACAAACGTTGTTAGCTTTAGAGGTCTTACATGCTGGTAAAGCATTAGATAAAATGTTTCATGTCCACTATCTTTCTTGGGATGTGACAAAGAGAACTGGACAAGTCTGCCGTGGCAGCATACTGGCTGGAGAATGGCCACAGGTATCGTTTGAGGAGATTCGGATCTTGGTCTGGGTGGTTAAATAATGGTGTCCTGTCATCAGAAAAATTATCCGAGAGGAAATACCCTTGGTTTTCGAGCCACGTCAGCTGAGATAGAATTTTCGAGCCTTCGACACCATTCACTGATATCGCCATCGTTAATGGCTGAGCCGTGGTGTGGAGTGGACAAGGAGAGGGTACGAAATTGGCCGTATCTTTTTCAGAGGCACAATCCCTGCTTTTGTTGATTGGCGACTGCATGCAGTACTGTATGCACAACGACCATATATGTTAAATTAAAAGGAAGGTCAGCGTTGGCCGTAATATTGATGTTTTATTGATGGTTGAATCGGTTTTCGATCATATGGTAATCACCTGCAGTGCTGTACAAATTAACCATGTCTAATTTGTAGAGCACTGAAGATGATCACCATATGATCGAAAATCGATTCTGGTATCATTAAAACATCAATATTACGGCCAACGCTGACCTTCCTCTTAATCCCTACTTTTGCCGTCAGCTATTTAGGCTAACTGCGCCAACCAGAAAAACTGGATGGGCAGACGGGGATTCGATCCCGGCTCCTGTCAAGTGCGTGTCTGGTGCGTGAAGAGTTGTGTGTAGCGTCGCTCGGTTAGAAAATCTAAAATTAGTGATACGAAGGACTGGCTTACAACGACATAACGACATCTCGGGCATAGTGTTTGGAAAACTGACACCAAATTGCGTGTTTTTAGACAAGAGGGAAATATTGTAGCACTAAGCAGAAGACTGCCGGGTTTAGAAGAATTACACTCATCTCACACATCAGTGACGCCAGAGATGGATGTCAGCTTCGCCCCTGCAGAGAAAGGCGTATGCCAACCCGCAGGGCATATCAGCAGCTCGCGCCCCCAGCGCACGTTTTCCGACTAGACGTCTCATCACGTACTGGAGTCCTGTCCTACGGGGGACAGGGTGTCCCGCTTCCAATATCCGGGATACCTCCGCTCGCTTTATGCAGTGCGGCGGAATAAAGAAGAGATGCGCTGGAGGAGATGAACGCGTGCGGGGATAGCGGCAGAGTAGAACGGCGTGGCGCTGTGTCTCCAGCGCCCAGAGGTATTTTATTTTCGCGTTATTTATGTTCCCAGCGTGACGGGCTGGCAATGAAGCGGGGGTCCTGGACCCCCACGGGCAGATATTGGCAGAGGGACCCAGCGCGACGGATGCCTCGCGCCGGTGGAAGTAATAACGTGGACAGCGAGGGATGCTCGGGGGTGGCGGGGGAGGCGAGTTCTGTGAAGCCCCACCCCTACGTGGGATGCACAGTACTCGGTGCGTAGCGGAGTGGACAGTCTTGCTAGTTTTCCAATTGCCGTCTACCACGAATTTCTGCAGCCAATAAAAGTACGTCGCCCCAATCAGGAGCCCGACAAATACTAGCAGTAGGTTATAATTGGGCAGCGCGGGATTAGCCGAGCGGTCTGTGGCGCTGCAGTCATGGTCTGTGGGGCTGATCCCGGCGGAGGTTCGAGTTCTCCCTCGGGCATGGGTGTGTGTGTGTGTGTTTGTCCTTAGGATAATTTAGGACAAGTAGTATGTAAGCTTAGGGACTGATGACCTTAGCAGTTAAGTCCCATAAGATTCAACACACTTTTTTTTTAATAATTGAAGTGCAGCCACTCACAGAGGTCCATTGTGGGCTATAATTATCGTATGGGAGCCAGACTTGTAGATATGCTAATAGGACAATGCGGAACAGATGTACACTGGAAAAAATAGTTCTGAGTTTGGCCGCCAGGTGCAAATCTGGAGCCGTGGATGCAGGAAAGACGTATAGAAATATTGGCATATCTAATGAATTACAAACGGGTACGTGGGCAGCAAATGTCATACGAGTGGGAAAGGTGTAATGTTGATTTTATTAACATCTTCAGGTTGTACAGTTTTTTGAATATGAGAACCGGAGAAGTCGACGAAATACACGGCCGTACAACGAAATGATCCAAAGTTGCTCCCGACAGTTCCGATGGAATCTGAGCAACATGTTCCTGTAAACATTTTACAGTGACGGTATCAAGAAACAGGTGTCTGTTGGAGAAATGTATTCGTGGCCAGGGTGGTTATGTTGAGAAACAAATATGTAACCATGAAGAATAAAGATGTAGAATGTTAATAAAGTTTGTTTTATTTTAAGAGCTAAGAGAGACTATACATAAAAAGTTTCGAGGTGTAACTCTTCAGCACACCTTCGTAATTTTAAACAGCCATGATTTCAGATATAAATGTAACTGTGAAATACACGGATAATACAACAATAATTATGTTCTTCATAAAATAATAAATCTTACTTCAGTGTCATCCTTTGCATGTATCTGTTTGCTTGTTTCTCTGTAATTCATATAAATCTACAGTTTCATTCCAATCTTGATAAAATTTTGCACACTTCACCTTCATGACAAGAATAAAATCACTGTCTACGTAATATATGAAGGGGAGGGTTGTTACCAGAAACGTGGAAAAGTTCTTGCCAGTTTAATACAGATCTCTACACGATCCCATAAAAAAACACTTGGATGGACATGGGCTACATTTGGAGGGACGTAGACTGTATCAGATGATAAAATTTTCTCTGGCTTCCAGCCGCGTATAGCGGCCTAAAAGCCACGAGTTTTCGGTCGTTCTCCTCAGAAATTGTCAAGTGGCCACGTCACAATAGCTGACGAGAAATCGGTCGCAAGCTTGTGGATTTTAAGCCACTGGAAGCGGCAGGAAGCCGAACGAGAAAATTTTATAAGGAGATATCGCTCCGAAACGGTGCATATATAACAATTTACTTCAAAGTTCTTGGCCAATTTACCTCAACTTTCTACGTTCAGATGAAACAGTGAAGAAGATTAACAATAAATTAAATGCTTAACAAATTAAATATTTGCTGATAAACTGAATGTAACTCCTGTTGTGAGGATAAATTACAGCGGCAAGACCCGTCTTGGAGATAGTACCATCAGATGCGACATGATCGCGGCACCAGCGGAAGCTCAAGATTTCGACAGAAACATGATTGCAAACTCTGATTTATTGACTGGTTGCCATCGTTACATGTCGAGTGTGCCCTAGAAGATATTTTAGTCCGTGTTTCTCAGGTACTTATGGTATTAAAATCCACAGTGCTATGCAAACGCTAAGGCAGGTCGTGAATATGGTACCAACAAAAGTCACTAAATCCCGGGTCGATCAGGAGATCAAACAGAAACCGAGATTTGCCAAACTGTGACGTAAGCTGCTCGGACAGTGCTCAAGCACAACTCCACTTGAAACAGTGAAAACTGAGCTGAAACAATAGGAGGCGAATGCTCCGAAAATGTAACAACAGATGGAGCAACTAATTACCTTTTCGTACAGGGAAAATACAAAGTTTTGCGAAAATTAACTTAAGGAAATGAATTAAAAATGCTAATAGAAAACCATTTACTTCTTATCGAATTTTTACCGAGCGAGGTGGCCCAGTGGTTAGCACACTGGGCTCGCATTCGGGAGGACGACGGTTCAATCCCGTCTCCGGCCATCCTGATTTAGGTTTTCCGTGATTTCTCTAAATCGCTCCAGGCAAATGCTGGGATGGTTCCTTTGAAAGGGCACGACCGACTTCCTTCCCCGTCCTTCCCTATTCCGATAAGACCGATGACCTTGCTGTATGGTCTCTTCCCCCAAATCCTATCGAATTTTAACAGATATATCGTAGTTCTGATGACGAACGCTAATAAAAGAATCACACCTCAAATATCGCCTTAGATAAGAAGCGATTGCAGTTTTCCATCCGGTTTCCCTTCCCTGGAAGTATCAGCAAGGCACAGGGCCAACCACTATGTGTGTAGCAGATTTTAAACATACCGCGCATCGCTCGTCACAGCAGCTAGTCTGTTTATAAAACATAATAATATCGCTTTGGTTATGACATCAAAATTAAAGCAAACGTAGAATCACAATTTGGATCTCATTGGATCTTGTTTTGAAGTAGTCTGTATCGTATTCTCCAGCAGTGCACAGAGGCAGACTGGCCAGTTCCATTGCAATGTGAAACTGTGTTAGGATGTCTGAAGAGGGCGAGTTACATAGCAAGTCTTTCTTTTCTGGCGGCAACATTTCCAGTGTTACGCCAGCGCTGTGTTGATGGCGGTCATAATCTTAGCTGCCTGCCAAACCCACAGCGCGTGCTGCCTGGTTGACACAGCAGTCCGGAGCGCCTCCTATTCCGCGTCTGCGCGGGATTTCTTGCCCTCGGCCAGTCCGCTGGCTGTCCAATATCCTGCGACGCCACCTGCGGCCATCAGCGTCCCAGATGCCGGACTCCCCTTCTGTCCTTCGGGGCGTCACAGATGTTCCCTCGGGGGCCCTGAGTTTACCCCGACCGCCCTCCAGGAACGGTTCCTCCCTCTCCTACACCAGAATACGGAACGTCGAGACCAACTTCCCGCAATGTCCCGTCCTCAGAAGACAGCCCTCGGGGGAAGAATGGCAATCAAAGTGCTCCTTATCCAATTAACTAGAGCCTCACCTATCTGCGGCAACGGCCTTGCCGCAGCGGTTACACAGGTTCCCGTGAGATCATCGAAGTTAAGCGCTGTCGGGCGCGATCGACACTTGAATGGGTGACCATCCAGGCCGCCATGCGCTGTTGCCATTTTTCGGGGTGCACTCAGCCTCTTGATGCCAATAAATGATGAGCTACTCGACCGAATAGTAGAGACGTCGGTCTAGAATAGCATCATAATGACCGGGAGAGCCGTGTGCAGACCCCACGCTACCCCTATCCGCATCCTCAACTGAGGATGACACGGTGGTCGGATGGTCCTGGTTGGCCACTCGTGGCCTGAAGCCGGGGTGTTTTCACCTATCTGCGGTACTCGGAATGAAGAATTAGTAAAGCCACTCTCTTTTTCACAACTGCCGTGACCACATTAGGTGGATATACTATACTTAACCGGTTTCATTTCAAATGATTCGCCATCAGACCCAGTATCTTGTTACGAACTTAACCACAGAGGCTTACCCCTGTGACATTGTCAAACGAACTGTACACACAGGGTCACAGTGGCTCTCAATTATTTGCTGGAGACATCGCATGAGTATAGAATATTTAACGCTGAAGAGGCTGGTACACCTGCCTAATATCGTGTAGGGCCCCCGCCAGCTCGCAGAAGTGCCGCAACACGACTTGGGATGGACTCGACTGTCTGACGTAGCGCTGGAGGGAACTGACACCATGGATCCTGCAAGGGTGTCCATAAATCCGTAAGAGTACGAGGGAGGCGGTGGGGGGAGATCTGTTCTGAACAGCACGTTGCAAGGCGTTGCCCAAGTCGGAATGCACAGTGGACCGGAATGGATGCAGATGATCAGACTGGATACCTACGTACGAGTCATCTGTCAGCGTTGTGTCTAGACATACGAGGGGTCCCATATCACTCCAAGTGCACACGCACACGCCTCACACCCAAGTCCCTTGCTAACATGCAGGACCCATGGATGCTGCAGGTTGTCTCCACATCCGCACACCTCCGTCCACTCGATACAATTCGAAACGAGAATCGTACGACCAGGCAACATGTTTCCAGTCATCAACAGTCCAATGTCGGTGTTGACGGACCCAGCCGAGGCGTAAAGCTTGACTGGGTTTTTACACTAAATAAAGAAGCAATTTTCACTTATTCCTTTCCAACCGTACCATATTTTCGTATGTATGTACTCAGTTCTTGGAAATAGTCATCGCACACCAGAATTAATTACGAGGAGTAAGCTATTGGCATAAAATTTTGCGAATTTTGCGGGAACTATATCGCAACGTCTGATATCCAAAACCTCACTGTTGCGCCACATCACGTAACAGCTCAAGTTCATTCCGGAGGTGTTATTTCTTAGACTATCAGCCTGATGTCAACGGAGGAAAGAGAAGTAATGTTTAAATATTGTTGCACCGCACTGAACTAACGACTCCTTGAATGTTTTTGTATGTCGAGATTCGTAAGAAAAATTCAGACCGTATTTGCATAGCAGATCCTACGTATTATTGGCAAACGATGGTATTTGCTTGTGCCACAACAATGAGCTACACGCCAACTAATGTGTAAAACTGTATCGCAATCTCTAGCTATTCTCTACATCGCGTTCTGCGGGAAAAAACAACGTAACCATAATCTCGGACAACGTGATTTAGTGACCTGCAAGCAAGCTGTTGTACACTCTAGTTTCTCGTTGCTCGTTTTCTAAAGAAATCATTCCCCCTCAAATCGGCGATAAATAAGACCGCTGGGAGCTTGTACAGGTTAGAATATTTTACGTAATAACAGTGTACGATCACGGTGCAACGCACGTTTGCATAGTATGAATATGTAAGAGCCTTGTCCGCGCTTGTGTGCCATGCTATCGATCGGTTGTGTTACAAGTGAATGACGGGTCGGCCTAACGGAGCACCCGTTGGATGATGGCTCTTAGCGTGTGTGTTCCGGCTATCTGAACGGCATCTTCAGGGCAAACTCAGGTGATGATATGCTGCCGGAAGCCCGTTCCCAACGTTCCAGAAGCAAGACAAGAATGTGCCTTGAGGGAGTGAGCGGAGTCTGGGGACGAAATATTGTTGCGACGTATTCAGTAACATTACGATTCCTTGTTGCGTTCTCTGTATGCTCACGGTTGTAATAGTTCTTTACTACTGGCCAGTGTAACAACTTGACCTAAAAGCGGGTAGAGTAATAGTCTTAAGTTTCAAAGACGGGTCTTCAAATACATAGCAGTTTTTCTGATTGTCTTTGACGTTTCCATACAAGTAACCGATATGATAATATCTCTGATGTTTTCTTCACGGAGACCTTCACTTCATAAAGGTCACAGCAGCGTCCTGCGTTTAATGGCATCGACCTTGACCGAAAGTGATAGAAAGACGTGCACAGTAACATGCTCCATTCAGGCAGTAAGAGACTCTGTTCATTTACTTACCATATGCTGCGAAATACACGGTGTATCAAATAGAATCATCCGACTTACGAAAATCGTAACTATTGTGTTATATGAGATACGTGCGTAAACAACGTACTGTTCGAAAGAGTGAACTCTCGAGGTTTAAACGGTTCCCGCTAGTTAGCTGCAGTGTGCGACCACATCAGTTCTAGTAAAAATGGTGTCGGGACAAGAGAAAGCGTTTTCCGTTTTGCGCAATGCGGGTCAGTAATACCTGTTCAAGGTGACTTTCGTACTATGTATGGTATGGATCCTCCTACAGCACAGAGCATTAGACAATGGGATGAATAATTCCGAGAATCAGGTTATTTGTGTAAAGGCAAATCGCCGGGCCGTCCCTTAGTGTCTGACACAGATATCGAACGCATTCTCCATAGTTTCACGAGAACTCCGCAGAAATCCGATCGCCGTGCAGCTCGACAGCCCAAAATGCCCCCGATGTCCGTCTGGTGTGTGTTGCCTGGACGTTTACCCATGAAACCATACAAAATTCAGCTACTGCAAGCTCTTCGTGAAGGTGACAAACAACGACGAGTGGAGTTCTGTAAACTCGTTCTTGGCAAGATCGATGATTACAGTTTTCTTCCACGCTAAGTGTTTAGTGACTAGGCAACATTTCACTTAAATGGAAAGGTGAACCGTCATAATGGGAGAATATAGGGTACGGAACAACCACGTGAAGTTGTACAATATGAGACGGACTCTCCAAAATTTAATGTGTTTTGTGCAGTTCTACATCTACATGATTACTCTGCAATTCACATTTAAGTGATTGGCAGAGGGTTCATCGAACTACAATCATACTATCTTTCTACCATTCCACTCCTGAACAGCGCGCGGGAATAACGAACACCTAAACCTTTCTGTTCGAGCCCTGATTTCTCTTGTTTTATTTTGATGATCATTCCTACCTATGTAGGTTGGGCTCCACAACATATTTTCGCATTCGAAATAGAAAGTTGGTGACTGAAATTTCGTAAATAGATCTCGCCGCGACGAAAAACGTCTTTGCTTTAATGACTTCCATCCCAACTCGCGTATCATATCTGCCACACTCTCTCCCCTATAACGTGATAATACAAAACGAGCTGCCCTTTTTGGCACCCTTTCGATGTCCTCCGTCAATCCCACCTGGTAAGGATCCCACACCGCGCAGCAATATTCTAACAGAGGATAAACGAGTGTAGTGTAAGCTGTCTCTTTAGTGGACTTGTTGCATCTTCTAAGTGTCCTGCCAATGAAACGCAACCTTTGGCTTGCCTTCCACACAATATTATCTATGTGGTCTTTCCAACTGAAGTTGTTCGTAATTTTAACACCCAGGTACTTAGTTGAATTGACAGCCTTGAGAATTGTACTATTTATCGAGTAATCAAATTCCAATGGATTTCTTTTGGAACTCATGTGGATCACCTCACACTTTTCGTTATTTAGCGTCAACTGCCTGCTGCCACACCATACAGCAATCATTTCTAAATCTCTTTGCAACTGATACTGGTCTTCGGATGACCTTACTAGACGGTAAATTACAGCATCATCTGCGAACAACCTAAGAGAACTGCTCAGATTGTCACCCGGGTCATTTATATACGTCAGGTACAGCAGAGGTCCCAGGACGCTTCCCTGGGGAACACCTGATATCACTTCAGTTTTACTCGATGATTTGCCGTCTATTACTACGAACTGCGACCTTCCTGACAGGAAATCACGAATCCAGTCGCACAACTGAGACGATACCCCATAGGCCCGCAGCTTGATTAGAAGTCGCTTGTGAGGAACGGTGTCAAAAGCTTTCCGGAAATCTAGAAATACGGAATCAACTTGAGATCCCCTGTCGATGGCGGCCATTACTTCGTGCGAATAAAGAGCTAGCTGCGTTGCACAAGAACGATGTTTTCTGAAACCGTCCTGATTACTTATCAGTATATCGTTCCCTTCGAAGAAAAGGTGTTTGGTTCATTTTTCTTTGCCGAGATCACTGTTACAGGAAGCACGTATGAGAACTTTCTTTTCCCGCAGTTGGAGACTGATTCGAACCACTTCATTTGCCAACAGGATGGGGCACCGTTGCAGTGGGATCTGAAAGTGCGAGAATTTTCAAATCAGAGGATTACTGAGCAATGGATTGGTTGCACTGAACCAAATATTTCAGTCTGATATTACTGGCCTCCAAGGTCGCCAGACCTTACTCTGTGCGATTAGTTCTTGTGGGGATTTATAAGAGTCACTGTTTATGTGCCCCCATTACCAACAACAGTGAATGAACTGAGACATCGCAAACAGCATCTGTGGAAGCTGTAACTCAGCACGTGCTCGCTGCAGTGTGGTAACAGTTCTAATACCGCATTGACATATGCCATGCATCTCAAGAGGGGCATATTGAACACCTAGGAAAAGATATGAAGCAAAACTTTTTAAGTTTCCCGTTCATCAAAAAACTAGATTCATTATATATGTTTACTAGTTTCAGAAATACAGACATGCAAAATCGGATGATTGTTTTTGGTACACCATGTATTCGTGTGTGGACACGTCTGTGCAAAAGGGAGACCAAGAGTTGAATACACTAAACACACTCAGAAGGATGTAGGTTGCAGTAGGTACTGGGAGATGAAGCAGCTTGCACAGGATAGAGTGGCATGGAGAGCTGCATCAAACCAGTCTCAGGACTGAAGACCACAACAAAGCAATTCTGTCAGCTGGCCGAAATATGTTGCCTGCAAGAAGTAGTGGGCGACTTGGTGTAGCTTCAATCTAAAAATTTGTACTTTGGGAAGACTGCATTTTTTGTAGGAGGATATAATAAGACTACAATGTACTGTATTGTGTTTGAGTCCACATTTTGACGTGCCTTCTTCTTCCTCTTGTGTTCCAGGTGAGTGTGGTCACCATCACGGCAACTTCTCTTGGTTAAAGGATAGCGCAGGTGCACCCGTGCCTTACCAGTGGATCGCAGGTAGGACATTTCCTGTCTCTTTTTTTCATTTTAGTCATAGTTTCGCCTGTACTGTTTCAGTACAGTGTTTCAACGTCGAAAGGTACTACTGCGCAAAGAGAAACTGCCGCAATTTCACTGTAAGTTGAAAAATACTTCCTGCTAATTGTCGTTCGCTAAGGCAAGTGGTCAGTAGTTAACTTCCCAGAGTTCCTCCGTTGGTTTACTGCCAACTCCTCCGGTATGTTTTGCTGACAATTTCATTAGCTTCACCGACAGATTTAGGTAGTGTATTACTTTTTCCCCTTTCTCACATCTTCACTATCCTGTTAAGGTCCAGAAAAACATCTACCTTGAGACCAGAAGGAGGGTTCGAAGTAGCTGGCTTTAGAGGAGAGCTATCCGCATCGAAAGCGGGAAAACGAGAAGGCGGAAATGAAACGGCTAGAAGCCTTTACACTGAGGTAACAATAGTCACGTAATAGCGATATGTTTATGTATAAGTGGTATAAAACGGCAGTGATTGCTCACCTGTCACTTGTGCTCAGGTGATCCATGCGAGAAGGTTACCGATGCGACTACGACCGCACGACGGAAATTCATGGTCTTCGAACTCGGAATGGTAGTTGGCGCCAGGCGCATGAGACAATCCATTTCGAAAATGGTTCAAATGGCTCTGAGCACTATGGCACATAACAGCTGTGGTCATCAGTGCCCTAGAACTTAGAGCTACTTAAACCTAACTAACCTAAGGACAATACACACGTCCATGCCCGAGGCAGGATTAGAACCAGCGACCGCAGGGGTCGCGCGGTTCCAGACTGTAGCGCCTAGAACCGCTGGGCCACCGAGGCCGGCCATTTCGGAAATCGTTAGCGATTTTAATATTCCGAGATCTACAGTGTCAAGAATGGGCCGATAACACTAAATATCAGGCATTGCCTATCACCTTTGACAACGCAGTGACACATGGCATTCACTTAGCGACTGAGAGCAGCGGCGTTTGCGTAGAGTTGTCAGTGCTAACAGACAAGCAACACTGAGTGAAATAACCGCAAAAGTCAGTGTGGGACGTACGACATAATTTGACATAAATGGTTTATGGCAGCAGACGACCAACGTGAGTGCCTTTGCTAACAAAACAACGCCTGGAGCGTGAACATGCTGCTTGGACAGTAGACGACATGGTCAGATGTGAACTGATTTTAATTGTTAAAAACTCATGGTATGGTCCGAGTGTGGCGCACACCATGCTCAGCCGTGGACCCAAAGTGTCAAGAAGACACAGTGCAGCCTGACGGTGGCTCCATAATGGTATGGGCTGTTTTTACATGGAATAGACTGCTTCCTCTGTTCCAACTGAACCGATCATAGACAGGAAATGGTTCTATTCGGCTACTGGGATAGCATTTGCAGCCATTCATGGACTTCATGTCCTCAAACAACTATGAAACATTACACAGAGCCACAGTTGTTCGCGACTGATTTTAAGAACATTCTGGACATTTCGAGTGAACTATTTACCCACCCAGATCGCTGGTCTGAATTTATAGGACATATCGAGAGGTCAGTTTGTACACCAAATCCTGCACCGACAACACTTTCGCAATTATAGGCCGCTATAGAGGCAGCAAGGGTCAGTATTTCCGCAATGGACTTGTTGAGTCCATCCCATGTCGAGTTGCTTCGCCACACCGGGAGCAAGCAGGTCCGACACTATATTAGAAGGTGACTTATGACTTTCGTTACCTCAGTGTATATACGGAATGTATGGAGTGTATACACAGTGCATGTGGTGTTGTATATAAAGTAAACACTGCAGGTAAAGGAGAATGTCACCCAAACGTTTTACACGCAGCACCTACACTTCTTATTGGTTGATCTGAATCGACCTGATGATGGATGCTTAAACTACTGAAACGTCTAATGGAAAAAAAGTTACATGCGACTTTTATTAATAAATTTGTAATTTATCTCCGTTATTAGTGCATTGGGTGTAGTGTTGCTTCATCCCACCTTTGTAGAGGAGGTCGCCCAGTGTATAAAATATACACTGAAGCGCCAAAGAAACTGGTATAGTCATGCGTATTCTAATACAGAAACGTCTAAAGAGGCAGAATACGGCGCTGCGGTTGGCAGTGCCTATATAAGACAACAAGCGTCTGGCGCACTTACTAGATAGGTTACTGCTGCAACAATTTCAGGTTATAAAATTAAAGGGAATCTGAACGTGGTGTTATAGTCGCCGCACGAGCGATGGGACACCACATCTCCAACGTAGTGACGAAGTGGGGATTTTCCCGTACGACCATTTCAGGAGTGTAAGTTGAATATAAGGAATCCGGTAAAACATCAGACCTCCAACGTCTCTGCGGCCGGAAAAAGACG
This sequence comes from Schistocerca gregaria, assembly GCF_023897955.1. Lineage (NCBI taxonomy): Eukaryota > Metazoa > Arthropoda > Insecta > Orthoptera > Acrididae > Schistocerca > Schistocerca gregaria. The sequence goes on along the minus strand of NC_064929.1, from coordinate 164,030,530 downwards.
CGGCAAGAGCGAGACCAACGGCGAGAAAAGAGAATCGTCCAACGTGACAGAAGTGCAACCCTTCCCCAGATTGCTGCAGATTTCAATGCTAGGCCCTCAACAAGTGTCAGCGTGCGAACCATTCAACGAAACTTCATCGACATGGACTTTCAGAGAGGGAGGCTCACCCACATACCTCTGATCAATGCACGACACAAAGCCTTACACCTCGCCTGTGCTCGGCAATACTGACATTGGACTGTTGATGACTGGAAACATGTTCCATAGTCATACTGTATCGAGACGATGGACATGTACGGTTATGGAGAGAACCTCATGAATCCATGGACCCTGCATATCAGCAGCGGCTATTCAAGATGGTGGAGGCTTTGAAATGGTGTAGGGCATGTGCACTTGGAGTTATGTGGCACTCCTGACATGTCTAGATACGACTCTGATAGGTGACACATACGTAAGCATCCTGTCTGTACCCAGCGTCCATTCATTCATTGTCCATTCCGACGAACTTGGTCGATCCCAGCAGGACATTGCGACACGCCACAAGTCCAGAATTCCAGAATGAGATTTTCACTCTGCAGCGGAGTGTGCGCTGATACGAAACTGCCTGGCAGATTAAAACTGTTTGCCGGAGCGAGACTCGAACTCGGGACCTTTGCCTTCCCCGGGCAAGTGTTCTATCATCTGAGCTACCCAAGAACGACTCACGCCCCGTCCTCACAGCTTTGCTTCTGCCAGTACCTCGTCTCCTACCTTCCAAACTTTACAGAAGCTCCCCTGCAAACCTTGCAAGACTAGCACTCCTGAAAGGATATTGCGGAGACATGGCTTAGCCACAGCCTGGGGAATGTTTCCAGAATGAGGCAAAGGTCCCGAGTTCGAATCTCGGTCCTGCGCACAGTTTGATCTGCCAGGAAGTTTCAAGTCCAGAATTGCTCCAGAGTGGCTCTAGGAACACTCTTCTGAGTTAAAATGCTTCCGCTGGCCACCAAACTCCAAAGACATGAACATTATTGAGCATATCTAGGATGGTTTGCAACGTTGTGTTCAGGAGACATCTCCACCCCTCGAAGTCTTACAGATTTAAGGACAGCCCTGCAGGATTCATGGTGTCAGTTCCCTCCAGCACTACATTGGCCGAGTCTATGCGACGTCGTGATGCGGCACTCCTGCGTGCACTCGGGGGGGCTCTATGCGATATTAGGCGAGTGTACCAGTTTGTTTGGATCTCCAGTGTAGATCATACGCGTTTGCCACAGCCTGAGGACGGTGAGGGGTTCCTCAAGAGTAGCGCCGGTGTGACGCTCCGCCACGCGAGCGGGGCTGTGCGGTGTGGCACGGCAGGGGTCTCCAAACTACGGCCCGCGAGAGCCGGCAATCCGGCCCGCGTTAGCTGACCGGACATCCCCCGCATTCGGCCCGCCAAGGACCGGGCGAGGTGCCGTATTGGTTAGCACACTGGACTCGCATTCGGAAGGACGACGGTTCAATCCCGTCTCCAGCCATCCTGATTTAGGTTTTCCGTGATTTCCCTAAATCGTTTCAGGCAAATGCCGGGATGGTTCCTTTGAAAGGGCACGGCCGATTTCCTTCCCAATCCTTCCCTAACCCGAGCTTGCGCTCCGTCTCTAATGACCTCGATATTGACGGGACGTTGAAGACTAACCACCACCACCGCCACCGGCCCGCCAAATAGTTGAGGTGGTACCTATACTGCCAACAACTGAGTTTCGAGACCTATCGTGACCAATACATTGGCTAAACTTATTGTTGCGCCGCTTGAAATAACAATGCGTTGACATACTCTACCTCTGTTACTTCTTGCCACAATAGTGTTGGTAACAATGATTTTGAGATTTCGTTAACTTTGCAGGACACTTTCGTGAAGAATGTGCAGTGACACACTTTTTTTTGTCGGTGAAACACGCCAGAATAAAATACGCCAGAATTTCGGTCAGGTAAGTCCACCAATCAAAATTATCTAATTAAATAAAACGGCGATCGTGGAGTGCTTTAAACCCACCAGGTAGATCTTGGCCCTTATGACTTCGTGGAGGAGTCAATGTGACCCGCGGACTAAAAAGTTAGGAGACCCCTGTGGTACGGCGTGGCGCGACGCGACGCGACAGGTGCCCGGCGAGTGGTCAGCCTCGGCGCTTCCTTTCGCAGTGCGGCCACCTTGCCCGCGCCAAACTTCCCCCTCCGCCGCGGTACTTTTCTTCCCTCGGCGGTGGTCGGGTTTCTTGCTGCAGCGCCGCTGCCGTTTGCAGCTCGTTGTTGAGACGGGCCGCGCAGCTCTCGGCGACGCCCCATAAATAATACATCTCTCGCCGCCGGCGATTACTGGGAAGCCGACCGTCGCGGCGCGGCAAGAACACGCCGGCTCCGCTAGCTGCCGGCTGCCTGCGTGCCTGCATTCCTCCGCTGCTATCCGCCCCGCCGTCCGGCCCACTTTAATGATCTACAGTCCTTTCTGCACCTCGTTCCGCGACGTCGCCGCAAAACACTCCTCCTTCCGTGCCGCCTCCTCCTCCTCCCTCCCTCCTTCATCTGCCGTCCTCTTGCTCCGGTTTCCGTGCGCGCACACACCTACCTCCGCCGGTAGCCACGCATGCCGGACGGCGAACTGCATCGCTGCGCGACAACGCAGCAACCCGACACTTTACACTCCTGGGCTGCGCTGAACCTGCCGATTCCGGTCGTCCGATTTAATCCGTGACTCTTCCCACGAGTCACGGCACTCGCGCGCAAACTGAGCCTGACCACAGCACTGTAACAAGTTATTCTGCTTCTACATATAGACCGAAGAGCCAAAGAAACTGGTACACCTGCCTAATATCTCGTAGAGCCCCAGCGAGCACGCAGAAATGCCGCAACGACATGTGGTACGGATTCGACTGTATGATGGTCCAAATGGCTCTGAGCAATATGGGACTTAACTTCTGAGTTCATCACTCCCCTAGAGCTTAGAACTACTTAAACCTAACTAACCTAAGGACGTCACACACATCGATGCCCGAGGCAGGATTCGAACCTGCGACCGTAGCGGTCGCGCGGATCCCGACTGTAGCGCCTAGAACCGCTCGGCCACTTCGGCCGGCGATAAGACACGTCAGTTTCGTAGTTGACAGAAAGTATGCAGTGTAGAGGGAAATCAAAACCTACATACAGTAAGGACTGTCCAATGGATGTAGGTTGCAGTACTTATTCGGAGATGGAGACAATTACCCAAACTGGGCTAGCGAGCGGAACTGCATCAAACCAGTCTTCCAAGTGAAGACCACAACAACAAACAAGTGGTTGTCCGTAGTTATTGTGGCCACCTGTACACAAAATATCGTGTTAGACAACGTTCCTTTGTAGACCTCACTGGACACATCGGACACCATTTGAGAGTGTACAGTTTCTACTGCTCTCTACACCCAGTACATTGCAGTTGACAAAAGAAAACTTTCAAACACGATATTTTTTGTGCTTGACGCTATGATACTGGTGATTCGTGACCTTCCACGGAAACAGCACATAGCGCTATACTCATCATTGTAATGTTATGATTATTACGCAGTGCCGTTTCTGGCTGCAAGAGAAGTGATTTCGTAATGAATTAAAAATTGGGTGTCAGTCTTTGAAAGACCTAAAGTTCAAACTGGGTCAGGTAAGATTTTTTGATCCAACAGCCGCAGTTGCACAAAAATAATATTCATATCAATAAAATTTGTTCTCCTGCATTGCAATAAATACAAATAAAGTTGCGTAGAAGATACAGGAATGCTTGACACGGGCAACTTTCTATTTTGAAATGTATGTCTTAGAGGTGATGGAAGCACTGATGGGACAACATGCGTCTACTGGAACTTCACTCTAAGAATGAACGGACGCGAGTTACAGAAACAGTGTGGACGTAGACACACTTTACGTCAAAAAATTAGCATCATTTGAGGATATGCGAAAGTAAGACACTGAGAAGAGAGAAGAATTTTAATCGGGACCAGGGAAGGATACACGTGGTAGAGCAAAAGATGAAGGATCGTCTAATGATACCAGAAATAGGGCTTATAATCAAAGACGGACCGGTATCGACAATGGATTCTGCTTTTGCAAGAGGGTGATCTGGGTAGCTCCTCTCAGAGGGAATGATAGCACTCCCTCAGCAGGAACAGAAAGGATCATTTCTTGTCGGAGTGAGCATTGCATCATACTTCTGAACAACGCAGACAGTGCAATATAGTATTTTTCCGCCAAAACTGGGCAAGCAATTTTCAATTAAAATTTTTCCCCTGTGCGTGAATATACATAATGAACATACGAGTGCAGGTTGCAGACACACGATTGACAACGTATGGAAGTTTGGGTATGGCCGTGAGTTGTCTTTGAATAGCGTAATGGTAAGGCGACCGCTTGCGATAAGCGGGATATCTGGGTTCGAGTCCCGCTCCGGCACAAATATTCATTTTCGGCATCCCGATATGCGGCTGATGTTTGTCAATATTCGCAAAAACGAATATATCTCATGTATAGGACCAACGATGGTCATGTGCGCCAGAAATAAGAGTGATATCTGGTCCCACAGTGTGTTGATGATGGTACTACTGGAAGTTCATCCAGCAGTCGCCATCGAATAAATTTCTGCAAGACGTTATGGTGATTGCATCACCGCATCTGGGTTGGAATTTCGTCCATTGGACGGAAAGAAAGAAAGGACCCAGTATGGAAACTTGTGGTGCAATGCAGAATAATAACCTGTTACACAGAATGTTGTTAGTGGCGACGACAACATTCCTGGTACTGAAATCTGGGACAGCTAGCGCCATGGAATGCTCTTCGATAAGAGAACGCCGGAATCATCGACTCATCTGGGCTGGAATCTCGCCCACTGGAGGAAAAGAAAGAAAGGATCCAGGATGGATGCTTGTGGTAGAACATAGAATACTAACCTGTAGCACAATACTATAATGCTGAAGAAAACCATCTTAATACTGGAGTCTACGACAGTTGCCGCCATAGAGTGTCTTCCGATAAGAGGATGAGGAATTATGATCAACACATCTGGGCTGGAATCTCAGCTACTGGTTCGAGGATAGAATGTTGTGGAAGAGCTTAGAGTACAGTGTGAAGACACTACCGAAGATGAAGGTGGTAGTGAAGACCGGAAAGCCTTTCGCGTGTGCTGGAGTGGCATCGGCGCGCCTGGACTGGAAGCTCGGCCGCTGGAGGCTGAGGCTGCTGGATTGAGCCGTCGCGGCTCGGCGCGGCGCGGTGACGCAACAGCGCGCCCTCCATCTTGCGCTCGCGGCCTCTTCCCACATCCTTTTTCTCTCACCTCTTCCTCTTCTCCTCCTCCTCCTACTCCTTTGCTTTCCTCTTCTCTTTTCTCCTCTCCGGCTCTCTGTTTTTATTTTCGTGCCCCAGCGCGCGCTCGCACGCACGCCGCCGCCTTGTCCTTCCTTTTTTTCCAGCCGGACGGCCTCCCGCCGTCAGGAACAGGTCCTGGCAGCGTTCTCCAGTCTCCAGGCCGGACGCTGGAGTCTGGAGTCTGGAGCCTGGAGACTGCGATGGCGTGCCCGACACAGGCTAGGCCACTGCTAGCCTCCAGTGCAGTTTATGCCCAACTAGCCGGTGCTGGAGAACTGAATTACTGGAATCTTATTGACTGTCATCATAAAATGCTTCCAGGATGTTTAAATGAAGTGTCTAATATTCCTACAGATGGTAGTATTGGTAGAAACAAGAAGGAAAACCCCTATAATGATACGTCTGGAAACGGAAACCCTTTTGGTATAAGCACCAGCTTATCCTCTCACTGCCATCTGTCTGTTACGTATAAGAAGACCGTATAGGTAGTGCTGCATGTGGTTACTACGCATCCAAACACATCCTTCAGTCCCTGTCTTCAAATACACCTGGCTGCATTGGAATTGCGTCACATCTGTTGGTCACTCGCGCTTTTAACGTCTGCCCGATGTCGATGGATTGGGTATGCGACAATGCTCTAAAATGTTCTTATTGCCAGTAATCCAACGGAGATGAAGGTGGAGGCCATGGCACTGCACCCCCTGTATCCATCCATTGCACATGAAACCTTTCGTACTCGGGCTGTTGAACGATCCGTGAAAAATGTGATGGTGCCCTGTCTCGTTTATACCACAGCTGTTATGTTCCTGCGCGGTTTAACAATATCAGAGTTAGTAATTCATTACAATTATTCAGGCATGCGTAGTGAACAGCAACAGTAAGTGAGGCTAAACCGCCGAATACCATAAATTTCTCGTCACAACAGGTATTGGTTTCCGGACACACAATCAAAGTGACTCTTTTTCTAGTTTTGCCCAGTACCACCTCCTGTACGAATACGTGACGCGTTTTTAGGCTTTCGTGCCTAAATTAGTAGAAGCGGACCCTTAGATAATCACTTCGTTGTCTGTCTGTCTGTCTACAAGTCTGTTAAGGCCCCTTTTAGGAATGGGTAGATGTGTCCAGTTGATATTTATCTCAGGTACCAAGGTATACAGTCCCTTGGCGATATGCGAAATTTAAGTTTTTAATTCAGTGGAATCAAGAGATTCTTTCTTTTATATCAAATATTTTCATACGTGCAAACTCACTCATCGACACCTCCGGGCCGGCCGGTGTGGCCGAGCGATTCTAGGCGCTTCAGTCCGGAACCGCGCTGCTGCTACGGTCGCTGGTTCGAATCCTGCCTCGGGCATGGATGAGTGTGATGTCCTTAGGTTAGTTAGGTTTAAGTAATTCTAAGTTCTGGGGACTGATGACCTCACATGTTAAGACCCATAGTGCTCAGAGCCATTTGAACTTTCTACTTAAAACTGTATTCACTGTTGACAATTCTCTCTTGTCCTTTTTACTATTGTCTGAGAGCATTTTACATCCTCTACTTTGAACGTCGTCAGTTATTTCACTGTCCAAATAGCAAAACTTATCAACTACCATTAGTGCCTTTTTTCTTATTCGAATTCCCTCATCATCATATTTAATCCAGCTACTTTCCATTACCCTTGTTGTGCCTATAATCTAATTCCCTCACCGTCCCGTGATTTAATTCTACTAATTTTCCGGTGCTCTTGTTGTACGTACTTCTGTCGATATGGGTCTAAGGCATTCTAACTCTTAAAATTATATTCGGTGTTAACAAATTTCTCTTACTTTCCTTTTTATTGTCAATCCACATTTTACATTCCATACTTCGGTCGTCATCAGCTATTTTGTTGCTCAGACAGCAGAACTTATCTAATGCTTTTAGTGTCTCATTTCGTAATCTAACTCCTTCACCGTCGCTACACTGAATTCGACTACTTTCCTTTACACCTGTTGTACTTCGAATATAATTCCTTCACCGTCGCCTGATGTCATGCAACAACTTTCCATTGCGTTTGTTGTACTCGTAATCTGATTCCCACACCAACGCGTGATTTAATCGTCCTACTCCATTACTCTTGTTGTACTTCTGGCGATATGCATCTTATAATCTATTTTTGAAGACACTGCTCATTCCGTTAAACACAATTATTTTTGATTCTCTATTCTGACCACATAGCAAATTTGAAAATAACGTTTTCGGTGAAGTTACACTGAAGAAAGCGCCTCTTTGTGGCAGATTTACGGTGAGGTCGGCGACCTGTTTCCACTCTATCCAGGGGCCGCTGTGACGGGCACGAGGCCTCGGTGCGTTCCTGACGGTACGCCCGCTCCCAGAAAAAGAAGCAGGCAGAGGCGGCGAAAGGTGAATCGGGAGACTTGTTTGGACCGGCATTCCAGCGCCGGCCGGCCAGCCGGTGCCGACCAAAAGCTGTAATTAAAGAGAAAATATCCCGCCGCCCGGGCCACAGCACTGCTCTCGCGGTTCGCTCTTTTCGGTTGCCCTACAGGTGCTGCGAATGGCGGCCCAGTCTTGCTGGGGCAGCAAAAGCCGAGTGTGCTACTTCTGTACTCAAACACAGCCTCTCTAGCCCCCTTAAGGCCAACGGAGGACGTATTTAGACACGCAGTCAGCGAGACTGTCATCAATGTAGTGAGAGTAGCATCTTGTCGAAAGGCCGTGAGCGCTAGCGTACCGAGCGAGTTGGGGCAGTATCTAGCACACTGGACTCGCATTCGGGAGGACGACGGTTCAATCCCGCGTACGGCCATCCTGATTTAGGTTTTCCGTGATTTCCCTAAATCGTTTCAGGCAAATGCCGGGATGGATCCTTTGAAAGGGCACGGCCGATTTCCTTCCCCATCCTTCCCTAACCCGAGCTTGCGCTCCGTCTCTAATGACCTCGTTGTCGACGGGACGTTAAACAATACTAACCTAACCTAACCTAACTTGCCAGTGTTCCTGGAGTGTTTTTACCCTCTTTCCAAAACTCAGGTCGTTGTTTTCAGTTGCTTTATTTAAATGACAGAATAGCTTTATAGTTGATTCGTGGCTCATAAATTTGTATTGAGGTAATTTGTTCCCCCCCCCCCCCCCCCCCAGATGATGCTCTTATGAGAGTGGAACGCATTAAAAAAAAAAAATGGCTCTGAGCACTATGGGACTAAACATCTGTGTTCATCAGTCCCCTAGAACTTAGAACTACTTAAACCTAACTAACCTACGGACATCACACACATCCATGCCCGAGGCAAGATTCGAACCTGCGGCCGTAGCAGTCGCGTGGTTCCGGACTGGGCGCCTAGAACCGCTCGGCCACCGTGGCCGGCGGAACTCATTACATATTAAGTAAATAAAAAACAAACCATTTTCCAACCGAGACTGCCTATTCTTTCTCGGATCGGCAAATTTGTAACACCAGGCTGTCGAAAGAGCACTGTGGCGATGAGACAAGTGTTCCATCTTGCCGGATACTTTATGTGGAGGAACGGCATTGTATTTCAACGTTGCAATGAACAGGAGTAGCATACCCCTCCCCCCCTCTCCCCCCCTCGAGTGGATTGAAGAAACGTAAACTAAAAACAGAAAAAGGTACTTGGAACAAGTCTCATTAATATGCGTTTCGGAGTATTGACGTGTCTTCAGGAGCACTGACTTACTGGTACTTTACAGGGCATGATGCTTTTCCCTTTTTTGTGTTTCTTCTATAGCGAGGGAATCGTGGTTGATTTTTCATAAGTAGTGCTAGAGTAGTGCTCTGTGTGTGTGTGTGTGTGTGTGTGTGTGTGTGTGTGTGTGTGTGTGTGTGTGTGTGTCTGAAGCTGTGAGGTGAGAGTAATTGACGGCCGTATCTGTGATTTAGTGTACGACATACCAGTACCTTGGTTACGCTATAACGACTGCGGTTGTACAGTGTTTCACATTTCTGCTAGAGTATTTATTAGAAATAGCGTGAAATTGTTAGATTTAGTATGGTTTTTTATGCTACCGAACGGAAAGAAGAGCACTTACTTGAGCTCTATTCCCTTTTTCAATTTTGAGCCAAGACTGAATTCCGTCTACAATTATTTCGTTGTCGACCTGACCGCAATTTCGACGACTCCCATTCTTCTGTTTCACACAGTCAGTAGATTCTTGAGGGGCGGAAAGGGCTGCAGAAAAAGAGATTTAGTTACAAACGGAAACTTAAAACTGAGTTGAATTTACATACAAATGGGCACAGATATGGTTTGAAACAGCATGTGAAGAGAACGAAGACTACCTGAATGACGTACGTCGAGCAAAGAAACTTCGTGAAGACGGAATAGCCAGGTGTAGAATGTGTGTATTACAAGAAATAGATTTTATTGAAAAAACTGTTTACATATTCGGCGTGAGTGACCTGGGAAACGCACAAGATTGATTTTACTTAGGTTTGCCGGATTTGAATGTGAACCCAGGCCCTAACGGCAACGTGTAGTATAGCTTGCGTCTCGCGACTCCCGTTTTTAAAGAGCTACGTGCTGCTGTGACATTTTTCTTGAAGCTGCGCTACTTCTACTTATTAATTGCCCAAGATGTGAGTTGCGATCTCAGGTAATTGCGCAGGAAGGAAAGAGCGAAATTGTGTTACAAGCAGAGCGAAACGAGAATGGCTTTTGGAGAATGCTAGGTATGGAACTATACTGTGCTGACGCCTGTGTGTGTGTGTGTGTGTGTGTGTGTGTGTGTGAAGCTGTGAGGTGAGAGTAATTGACGGCCGTAGCTGTGATTTAGTGTACGACATACCAGTACCTTGGTTACGCTATAACGACTGCGGTTGCACACAGTTTCACATTTCTGAGTCTCGGCAGCGAAGAATGCCGTCGCCGCCTTACTTCGACGCGTAGTAATTGCGCAGTACCTCAAACTATAACGAGCTGCGAAGCAGTCTGAGGTCTGAAGACATTGCTGTGGTTCACAGACATAAGAGGTGAAATTTATACAAGCGGAAGGGAAACCCAAAATGGAGCATTTTGAAAGAGCTTGAGGTCCGCTCGTAATTACTCACACCGTGCACCCTATAGAATTAAGAGCGCCTGGGGAATAGTGCCAGAAGAACAAAATTATTCAAATGTAGCAGATAGCAGAAGGTGACGAAGAAATGGGAATGGTCTGTAGCGCATAAAGTTGGGCTGGAAGTCCAAGGGAAGGCGAGTCGGCTGCGAGGGCGGGCCAGCTGCTGTCTCTGCGACCAGTGCAGCAGGCAGAGAGAGAGAGACATGAGACGGCAGATTCACGGCCTCAAGGCCACCAGAGCCGGCCGGCATGCAAAGCAGGCGACGGCCCGGCGGGCATTCCGTGCTGCGACCGGCTCACTCATTACTGCCCACGTGGGGTCCACCCGTAAGAGCCAGTTACACCTCGTCACCGGTTGGCGGGCACAGTAAGTGATGAGAAGAAATGACGAGCGGTTTGGCTACCTTAAGAGAGGGCACACGCAGTGGTGCATTTGGGCACCCTGATAAATTGGACAAGTTGAGGACTCGTTCAGCTATGCACAAATGATGAGGCACTTGGCCATCTTAAGTGATTGGACAAGTGGTGCTTCGTTTGGCTACCACAAGAAGACACAAGTGTTGAGGAACTTGGCTACCATTATAAATTGATGAGTCGTTTGGCTACCTGAACAGAGAGCATAGGTGCTGATGAACGTAGATGCAATAAGAGTCTGCACAACTTATGAATCATCTGTCTGTCTAAAGATATGCCCCACATATTAAGACATTTACACAGTGTAAGAGACTGGAGACTTGGACAGTCGTTAGGCGACCTTTGTGGCGTGGCGCTTAGCAAACTTAAGAGACTGGACACATTACGACTCGTTTCTCTATCTTTAGAGGGGTACATTCATTGGGGCATTTTGCTACCCTGATAGTGGGCAACTCATCTACATTGAAGTAACGAGGCATTTGGCTACTCCAAAAGATTGGACAAATGGCGCTTTGTTTGGCTACCATGAGAGAAGATACAAGTGATGAGGGACTTGGGTACCATTATAGGTTGATCACATTAGTCGTTTGGCTACCTGAACACAGACCACAAGTGCTGATGCACTTTGATACCTTAAGAGACTGGACAGGTTATGAATCATTTGTCCACTTTAAGAAAGAGCATATGTGTCCAGACACTTGGATAACGTAAGAGGCTGGAGACTTTAGGAGTCGTTTCCCTATTTGTAGACAATCCGGAAGTGGTAAGAGCCTTGACAACTTTAAGAGATTGGATACATTATAAGCAATTTGTCCACCTTAAGAAGGGGTAAAAATGATGAGCCAGATGACTTTCTTAACAAAGGGCACACGTGAGGAAGCATTTGAGCTGACGACCTCTCACAATCCACGGGAGTAATCGTTTGACTTCCATAAGAGATGATTCATCCTCCTTTCGCCAGGATCCAAGTTTATTAAAAATAGTTTCGTCTGGCTCTTTCGATAGACGAAACTCATTAGGCGCGTTCCAGATACTCTAGATAGATCTGCAGTGTAGCACTGTTAGTGGCAGTTGAATTCAGGTAACATTGATCCTTTGTAGGCAGCTGTATTTTCTAACGCAGGTAAAACCTAATGAAACTCTTCACACAAATCTAGCTACAGAAAGGTAAGATTTCTTTACTTATGGTGGAATAAAAATACGTATTTTCTTGAAAGTTAGTCACTTCCTAACCTGCATCTGCAAAGCACATGACTGTCTAATAACAAATCTCCACTATTCAACTACATAATACATACCATACAGCGAATTTGCTTTTGTTTATGGTTGCTCATTTTTTTATGAGATGCCTGTTTAGTATGTATGTGCAGTGGGTTTATACCTGTGGCTACATCGGGACAGAAGAATGAAACGTGACAAGGGAGGGAGAGAGTGAGAGAGTGAGTGAGTGAGTGAGTGAGTGAGTGAGAGAGAGTGAGAGAGAGAGAGAGAGAAAGAGAGAGAGAGAGAGAGAGAGAGAGAGATCATTTCTCTATACAAAAAAAATGACAGTCCCTGAAAAGTTGAGGTTTTTGGAAACTTAAGCTCATGTTTTGCATGATGAAAGATGTAGTAAAACGACGGTGTCCTATTTTTTGAGAACTTCACTATCATTCGCACCATCGACTTTGGGAAACCATGGAAAATATTAATCTTCGTGTGCCATACCTTAACCACTAGGCCAGGGGTTCGCAACAAAACTTTCTCGAGGGCCCCTCATCGAGCGTGATTGGTACCTTGTCATATCACAGTATCAAGTACCTAAAAAAAGCCAAATTAAGAGTATTTTTAAACGTTCTCTGTTTTTAGTATTTAGAAAAAACATTGACATGTTCATTATTGAAAAAATATTGAGCTTAAAACTTTTTCATTTTTAACTACGCGAACTGTAGCTTCCGCGGAAAACAACGCTTTACAAATACTACTGTTTTAATACAGAATATTGAATATGTAAACAAAAGGGTCTGTGAAAGCACTGGTAATAAATTAACAATGGCCGATTGTCGTCTCAAATGCGAGTTTCTGTGAAGTGAGTGTCAGTTGTCAGCTGCAATGAGGCAACGCGCGCAGTCTAACCGCATACAGCAGAACTATTGGCCTCTATCTAATCCTAGTTTTGCGCTAGAGTGTGCTAATGTCATTTGGCTCCAAGGAAGACGCTAGACGCAAAAGTTAGTGTTCGCTAAAGCTCTGCTCATGCAGGAAGTGGCCAAAACAAAAAAGTCTGTTATAATACGGAATATATTTAATATATTTTTTGTTCTAATAGCACCTTGCGATCCCCACCGGCATAGCTCGCGGACCCCCTGGGGGTCGCGAATCACTGCACTAGGCCATTTCGCTTGTTGATGCTATTGTCACAGCTATGCTGACTATCCCCAGTCATCCTACCATGTCAGAGAACCCTCAACTGTTCCATTCTGTAAACCGGTCACATTCACCTGCCAGATGTCAGCAGGTGACTACCTTAAGATAATCAGCTCATTATACGCATCGTGGCTGAATTTAGAGTCTATGGCACTGAAAGAATTACACCCTACCTCTGATGGGGACGTGATGGGACCTCAGACTCCGATAGCGGCAACTGAATTTTCGATCGCCTCCCGGATCAGCCAGGTTGGACGTATAACTACTTCCCGTAGCGGGTGTTGACGCACCTGTCGCTGACGTGTGACAGTTTGGAGGCTGGCCACCTGTTACCAGCGCGCCCTATCTGCCGGTGAATCGCTGCCGGACCGCGGAGGACATCCGTGGCCGCGGGCGGGCGCTGTTTTGACGCGGGGGGATTCCCCCCCTGCCGATGCTCGTCGCTGATTGGCAGGCGCGCCATCGGCAGCTCTTATCAGCCCCGCAACGGCGGCTTTCGCTCCTCTTAAATTAGAGGCGGCCGCGTCGGACGCCCGGGGGTCGCGTCCGTTCCAGCTCCAGCCGGCCCGTCAGGAGAAACCGGTGGAGCGGCGGGCAGCGAGGGAAGCGCGGACGAGTGGGGGAGGGGGAAGAGGGGGAGAGAGAGGGGGCGGGGCGGACTTGAAGAGTGGGCCGTCCCGGGCGAGCATCAGATATGTTATTTGTATAATAATCAGCCAATAATTGGACATGATTGTTCCTGCCCCACCGTTCAGGCTCTTTACAATATTATATCTTCCACCCCGGGACGTTTTGCTTCCTTTGCATTCCCCCCACCCCCCTCTCCCCCTTCCCCCTTTGCCTCCCACGGGATGCAGCCTGTTTGATGGCGCCGCCCCCTGATGCGTGTTCTTAGGTTCTTGAACCCTGCTGGTTCTTATTATCTTATTTTCACTTCGCTTTTCTGTCCGCGTCCTTCGCCCCTTCTCGCTCTTGCGTCCTCTATTCCCAGAGCCGTCAACGTCACCCTCTCTCCCACCCCCATGCATACCTCCATTATCTCTTACAACTCCCTTACACCCCAACCACAGATCATTCTTACTCTGTTTTCATCGCTCAGTAGCTTACAACTGCTGTAACGCTAGGATAAGATGCTGTGTGTTGTAATGTGTGGCCCTGTGATCCAGAACCACACACAAAATCTCTAAGTCCATCTTTATACAGATAGTATGGCAGGTGGCAGTTGACGCTAAATAACGAAAAGTGTGAGATGATCCACATGAGTTCCAAAAGAAATACGTCGGAATTCGATTACTTGATAAATAGTACAATTCTCAGGGCTGTCAATTCAACTAAGTACCTGGGTTTAAAATTACGAACAACTTCCGTTGGAAGGACCACATAGATAATATTGTCGGGAAGGCGAGCCAAAGGTTGCGTTTCATTGGCAGGACACTTAGAAGATGCAACAAGTCCACTAAAGAGACAGCTTACACTACACTCGTTCGTCCTCTGTTAGAATATTGCTGCGCTGTGTGGGATGCTTACCAGGTGTGATTGACGGAGAACATCGAAAGGGTGCAAAAAAGGGCAGCTCGTTTTGTATTATCACGTAATATGGGGGAGAGTGTGGCAGATATGATAGGCGAGTTGGGATGGAAGTCATTAAAGCAAAGACGTTTTTCGTCACGGCGAGATCTATTTACGAAATTTCAGTCACCAACTTTCTATTTCGAATGCGAAAATATGTTGTGGAGCCCAACCTACATATGTAGGAATGATCATCAAAATAAAATAAGAGAAATCAGAGCTCGAACAGAAAGGTTTAGGTGTTCGTTTTTCCCGCGCGCTGTTCGGGAGTGGAATGGAGAGATAGTATGATTGTGGTTCGATGAACCCTCTGCCAAGTACTTAAATGTGAATTGCAGAGTAGTCATGTAGATACAGATGTAGTTGCGACATCTCGGCTATTCGGTATGAAATGTCGAATGGAAACATCTTCAGCCGCCAAAATTTTCAGTCATTATCTTATTTGCGCTACCAGTTTTAGCGCTACATTACGCTATCTTCAACCTCCCTGACTGACGTGTGGGAAGAATCCCGCCTCTGATCCAGTCAAAATATCTATCTAGTATCTCCGGATACGTCACTGAATTCTTACTCCGATTTAAAGTCAATCAGAGACGGGATTCTTCCGATTTGTCGGTCAAGGGCATGAAGATGGCGTAAGGCAGCGCTGAAATCGGTTGCTCAAATAAAATAACGACTGGAGATTTAGACTGCTGAAGGCGGTTTGATTCGATACTTTAACACCTAAAACATTTTTAGTTTATATCACGCCTCTATACCAGCGTATGGGGTCGACGTGAAAATGCCAGACGAAAAATTTAAAAGCTCGATGTTCAGTCCTTGATTGGTCAAACGGTTTTTTTTTCTGCCACCGTTCCCTTCATTCACCTCTGGTCATGATATGTTAATGTGAAAATTTCCAAATAGTACCGTGCTTGGTAGTTCCATGTTAGAATATAGCTCCCCTATGAATGGCAGCGGTAAGTCAATTTAAGGATCAGAGGAAGACAGGAATATATCGCTTCCAATATGACCATGTCTAGGAGAGAGGTAAGGAATGAGGAGTTTATCCCACGTATCGACGAAAAAAGTAATATATGGAAAATACTGAGAAGAAGAAGGGACGGCTTAGTAGGACATCTGTTAAGACATAACTGAATAACTGCCATAGTACTGGTGGGAGGCAGTAGAGGGTAAAAAGTGTAGAGGAAGCCAGATATAGGAATACATCCAGCAAAGGAGTGATGACATAGGTTGCAATTGCTACTCTGGACTTCAGGAGACGACGGTTCAAACTCGCTTCCCGCCATCCAGATTCACGTTTTCCGTCATTTCCCTAAATCGCTCCAGGAAAATGCCAGAATAGTTCCTTTGAAAGGGCATGGCCGATTTCCTTCCCCATCCTTGCCACAGTCCGAGCTTGTGGTCCGTCTCTAATGACCTCGATGTCGACGGGACCTTAAACACTATCTTCCTCCCCTTATTTGACTTCCATTTATACTCTATATCAACATATTTTTATTTGTCTGGAAAGTCTTACTAATTACTGGGAGCCTACATTTTACCTTCTGTTTACTTCTCCCTTCCTCACCGCTGCCAAGAACCTCGTCTTCTGCGCTTAGTCTCCCATTTCCTGATGTAACTACCCGTAACTTCTTTTGATTTAATTCAGCTGCACTCCATAACCTTGTTTTAATTTTGTTGATATTCGTATCATAACATCTTTTCCAGGCAATGTACGTTCCATTCAACTGTTCTGGCAAGTCCTTAGCCGTCTTCACACATTGACAGTATCAGATCAAAAACACTTAACATTTCTGTTTTTCTCCCTTGACTTTAAATCTCTTTCCGAATTTTCTAAATGTTTTCATTTACTGTTGCCTTTTCTGTAGAGGCTGAATAACGATGTGGATAAGCAAGAACCATGTCATACTCGCTTTTCAACTTCGCCGACTCTTGAAAAATACACCTTCAGTGAGCTATTTTATTTATTTAACACACTGATCCACCACTTACATGAGTCGAGTCTTCTCTCTTGCTACTAAATTAAGGCTCGCAATTATGAATTTCAATATTGTTCGTCTGTTCAGGGGTATTGTAATGATTGGATCTGTAACGGAAGTACAGTTTCGGAGAAGTTTGTTTCGTGGTATAGTGGCCGCTCTAACGCATCTTTCATTGTAGCCTCTGACTATGGCTTGTACAGTAGTGTATCAGCCGATAGGTAGAAAACTATCGCTAATAAAAAGAAAAAGCATTCCGTCGTCAGGCCACGAGTAGCCTACCGGGACCATCCGACCGCCGTGTCAACCTCAGTGAAGGATGCGGATAGGAGGGGCGTGGGGTCAGCGCACCGCTCTCTAGGCCGTTGTGATGGTATTCTTGACCGAAGCCGCTAGTATTCAGTCGAGTAGTTCCTGAATTGGCATCATGAGGCTGAGTGCACCCCGAAAAAAGGCAACAGCGAATGGCAGCCTGGATGGTCACCCATCCAAGTGCCGATCACGCCTGACACCGCTTAGCTTCGGTGATCTCACGGGAACCGGTGTATCCACTGCGGCAAGGCCGTTGCCCTACAATGTGCCTAATAACACGACCAAAATCTTGGCAGCTGTAGTAGGTCGCTATAATTGTCTGAATTATGTGACTTGTTGCTATGGCAACGTTCGGATTCGCAGTTTTGTACCGACCTTGAGGCTGCGTTTACTTTTGGCGTGAAAGTGCTGGGAACATAGGCAAAGAGCGCCAGGCGTCCCGGTTTGGCAACGGCAGCAACCTTTAATTCCGTCGCCCGCTGGTGGCATTTGCCGGTGGCATTTGTACCGCGCCGGCATTTTGCCGCTACTGTGCTGTTGCTGTCTTTTGTTACGCGGAACGCCGTCTGCCGCCTCTATGCTCGCTGTTGGGAGGGCGTACCAGCGAACAATCCGGCTGCTAGCACTGCGTTCCCGCCGTCGTGGAGTGTCTTCTGTACCGCACCTACATCTCCTTACAATAGCTGCAGAGACTCTTGTACACTCTGTATTATCCGCAAGACACCTTACGGTTTTTACTAACGTGTGTTCCATATGCGAATGACACATGGGAAGAATGGTTGTGGGTCAACATCTGTATTAGCCCTAATTTCTAGGGTTTGCTCTTCGCGACCTTTTCGCTGTACACATGTAAGTGCCCTGTTGTACGACTCTGCCAGAAATGCGGTCCTCCGGAATTTCATGGTAATGCACAACGTCGGCAGGCCCGGGTGGCCGTGCGGTTCTAGGCCCTTCAGTTCGGAAACGCGCGACTGCAACGGTCGCAGGTTCGAATCCTGCCTCGGGCATGGATGTGTGTGATGTCCTTCGGTTAGTTAGGTTTAAGTAGTTCTAAGTCTAGGGGACTGATGACCTCAGATGATAAGTCCCATAGTGCTCAGAGCCATTTGAACCATTTGATAATACAAAACGAACTGCCCTACTCCGAACTTTTTCGATGTCCTCTGTCAATCGTATCTGACGCGGATCTCACACCACACAGCAGTACTCCGGAAGGGGGTGGATAAGCGTAGCGTAACCAGTCTTTTCAGTAGACCTGTTGAACCTACTAACCGATCTGCCAATAAATAGCAGTCTTTGGTTTGCTTTCCCCACGGCATTATCTATGTGATCGTTCCTCTGTAAGATTTTCATAATTGTCATAGGTATTTAGTTGAATTTACAGGCTTTAGATTTGTGTGATTTATCGTGTAACCGAAATTCAGCTGATTCATATTAGTACTCATGTGAATGACTTCACACTTTTCATTATTTAGGGTCTATTACCAACATAGAGAAGTCTTGTCTAAATTGGTTTAGATCATCTTACGACTTTACCAGACGGTAAATGACAGCATCATTTACAAACACTCTAAGAGGGCTGCTCAGATTGTCTCATATGTCCTATATGTAGACTAGTAACAGCAGAGAGCCCGTAACACTTCCTTAGGGAACGCCAGATATTACTTTTGTTTTAGTTGAAGACTTTTCATCGACCACTACGAAGTAACCTTCAGCCAGGAAATCACAAATGCAGTACCACAATTGCGACTGTACTCGAAAGTCGCGCAATTTGATCAGACGTCGCTTGTGAGGGACGGGGTCAAAAGCCTTTTGGAAATATAAAAATATGGAATCTGTTCTACATCCCATGTCGGTATAACTGATTACTTCTTGAGAACAAAGAGTTAGTCGTGTTTCACGAGAACGATATCTTCTGAATCCGTGTTGGCTGCTTGTTAATGAATCGTTTTCTTCGAGGTAATTGATTATGTTCGTAAACATGATGTGTTCTAAACTCCTACTGCAAATCGGCGTTAGCGATATGGACCTGTAATTTAGCGGATTACTCCCATTTCTCGTGTATTGATGTGACTTGCGCAGCTTTGCAGTTGTTGAGAACCTTCATACCGCTTTCGCTTCGATTAACGTGCCGTGACGAAACGCACCACTCCGTTTGATCCTGTCTACTTGTTCCATTAATCCTAATTGGTAAGTGTCCCAGACTGATGAACGGTATTCGAGAATCGGTCGAACCGGTGTTTCGTCAAGCCTCTTCTTTCCGTCATTAGCATTTCCTTAAGATTCCTTCTATGAATATCAACCTGGAATCTGCTATTCATGCTTTTTGTTTTATGTGGTCTTTCCATTTTAGTCCCCCCAACTGGTATCTCTTAGGCATTTTACGGTAGCCACTTTTTCCCGTTGCCACCAACAGTATAAGCCTAATCGTACTGTTGTGCATTTCTTGGCCTACTTGTGGCCTCTGCATTACATTTACGTTCAGGGTCAACCCTGCACCAGTCATCAACTCGCTGCAGGTCCTTCTGCAGCTCTTACAGACGACCACATCATTTGCGGACAGTCTCACGGAGCTCCAACATCATCCACTTTATGATTTATATATACATTATTGTAAACAGTGACGATCATATGTCGCGGTTGCAGCGGAACCCACTGAGATAAGGCTTACCCGTGTCGTAACGTGTTCCCGGGATATATTCAATGCAGTAAATAAAACCCCATCTCCGCTACAATTTGCTTTATTTAAATAGGTCAGTTTTGAAGGATCAACGCTCCATATTCAGGTATGTTAATGTCTACAACTACAGCGACAGGGCGGAGAATAACCTTGCGTTATTAACAAACATTTCGTCAAGGGCAATCTATGTCTATAACTCATAGCTTTTGAAAATTTTTCTTAATGATGCTGTGCCTGCGGTCCGTCTGTTTTAGTTTCCTCTTTTTTTTATTCAACTCGTTTTGTAGCTACAAATTCGTTCTCAAGGACTACGCCGAAACTTTTTGGCTGTACATTCGTCACTTATAAGGAAACGAACGAAATAGTTGTCAGTTTTTAAGCTGGCAAGAGATAAACGGAACAGGTAAAGTATTATTAATGGTTGTCGTATTTGACCGTGAAATATCCGATAACACTGTACACTAATCAGATTTCTTCCTAAGTATGCTAATGGAATAGCGCTATTTTTAGCGGTAATATATTACTGCTTAGTCACCGAAAGATCAGTATCTACAGGCATGCAAGGATGGCTCTCACCAATACACGAGAAAGGAAATGGAGATGATCCGCTGAATTATACATAAATGTCCTTAACCTCCATGTGCAGCAGAATAGTAGAACATTATGAAATATCTCTATAGTCTATTGTTACATAACGGGTTCTCAGAGAGCAAGTGTTTTGAGCCCAAATGTACGCCGGCCGCTGTGGGGCCGGGCGGTTCTAGGCGCTACAGTCTGGAACCGCGCGACGGCTACGGTCGCAGATTCGAATCATGCCTCGGCCATGGATGTGCGTGATGTCCTTAGGTTAGTTATGTTTAAGTAGTTCTAGGGGACTGATGACCTCAGCAGTTAAGTCCCATAGTACTCGGACCCATTTGAACCATTTTGAACTGGTTCGTGCACCCATGTCGACTGCTGTCCAGCAGCGACGAAGGCTCCGGGCACGCCAGTATCGCAACTGGATGCCCACTGAATGGCAACAGATAGCCTTTTAAGATGAATCACATTCTGTGCTCCTCCGGGCAGATGGTCTTTGGCATGTACCACCCTTCAGCAAGTATCGGGAGGGCCCAGGACGGAGGTTGGGAATGTTCTCATGGCTTTCCGTGGTTAAGCTCCTCATTCTGGAAGGTGAAATGGATCAACCCAAGTGTGCATCTATACTTGACGACCACTTCCACCCCCACATGCAGTTCCTTTTTCCTTTCCTCGATGGCATCTACCATCAGCCAGTGTAACGTGTCAAGCAGATCGCAATGTACATGTGTGGTTCAAAGAGCATCAGGATGAGTTAACAGTACTCCCTGATCACAGAACTGCCCTCATGAAAACCCAGTCGATAATCTGTGCAACCACTTTGATCGGGGTATTCGTGCCCATGGATCTTCAGCCTGGCGTAGGTGGTCGTAGCATTGGAGTCGATGTGGTTGCACATCCCTGTTGCTACCTTGCAGAATCGCTGTGACTCTTCCTGCAGTTGTCGCTGCTGTCAACTCAATGTAAGGTGGATATTCGGGCTTTTGACAGGTGGTCACATAAATGTGGCTGGTCAGTGCTGAGCCGTCTACGATGCACAGTGGTCACACCTGTAGATAACACCAAACTCACACATCGATTGTTTAGACCACAGGGAATTAAGAGCGCGACTGCCTAACCGATCGTTGGGGCGCACGCAGCTGTAGTTAGCTGTATATGCGAGCCGCTGCTAGGAACACGGGAGAGCTGTAGTAGCTCCCGGCTTCTTCCCTGTTCCATAGTCGGTACGCTGAGCCGGTCATGTCATGTGAGGCGAGTAGCGAGCCCTAATTAAAGCGGCCTGCTAATTAAGCCGCGCTGTGACGCGACCGCACCTGCAGCTCGTTAAGGCGTCTCCTGGAAACACCGCCACCGACGCCTCAGCGACGCCCACTCGACGCCTGGCGTCTCGCGCGTCGCCTGCGCTGACGGTGGTTGTGACCGACGGGGAGGCGACTGTCTGGAAAACGTTTCTGGTGCAGCTTCTCGTGACAAGGACAGGCCTTAAAAAGAATTAGCCCTAAAATTTTAGCTGTCACACACGAAACCTGGTGATTGTGTTATTCACATACTCACTCTGCAGTACGACCCATTTATCCCAACTCTCGATGACATGACAATTTTTTTTAGTACAACCACATACAAATGAACTACCACCTAGTGACTTACGACAGGTTGTGTATTTACACTACGAAATTGTGCATATGGCTTGAATAATATGGAGGTATTACCATTTTCGCGAATTTTAAACGATGT
The DNA here is from genome assembly GCF_023897955.1 of Schistocerca gregaria. Lineage (NCBI taxonomy): Eukaryota > Metazoa > Arthropoda > Insecta > Orthoptera > Acrididae > Schistocerca > Schistocerca gregaria. The sequence goes on along the minus strand of NC_064929.1, from coordinate 164,008,446 downwards.
TCCAGCATTAGAGGTTTCTAAATTTTAGAATAGTTGGTGAACAAAAGTTCTTAAAATTAACAATTTATGCTATAAGAAGACAGGAAAATAGGAGTATAGAGAAGAGGTTAGATTTGTAGAATGCCACCACCGATGCTGTCCAAGAGCGAGAACCTCAAAAAGAGATTGAGCTTATCGCTCCTGAGTAGCCACTGGCCCATCAACTACTGCTCGCCAACCGAGGTCCAGATGGCTCTGAGCACTACGGGACTTCATGAGGTCATCAGTCGCCTAGAACTTAGAACTGCTTAAACCTAACTAACCTAAGGACATCACACACATCCATGGCCGAGGCAGGATTCGAACCTGAGACCGTAGCAGTCGCACGGTTCCGGACTGCGCGCCTAGAACCGCGAGACCACCGCGGCCGGCAATCCTGCTTATCGTTTCCGGACTGAAGCGCCTAGAACCGCTCGGCCACAGCTGCCGACGAGGTGACCTCAGCATTATTTTGAGACCGTCACCCTCAGATGGCATGGTCCTACATCTAGGTTAGGGTCCGCAGCTCGTCGTCTAGCATCTAGCGTTGCTGCCTGTGGATCATGGGGTCCTGGGTTCGATTCCCAGGCGAGTTGGGGATTTTCTCTGTCCGGGGACTAGATGTTTGTATTATCCTCATCATTTCATCATCATCATCTTCATTTGTGGCAGTGACTAGATTGGATTCTGAAAAAATTCGACTGTGTAAAAATTGGGACTGTGTACGGACGATGATGACCGCGCAGTTGAGCGTCGCACAAATTAATCATCATCATCTAGGTTAGGTACCGTTTATGTTCATTAGCGTAAAATAATGTTTGCTTATTTGTGTATGTGCTTCTATTATCTATTAACTACACTCTAAGACAATGAGAAACTGTGAACCATGAAAGAATTACCAGAATGGGATGGAAATCTGTAGATGCCACTTACATGCGTTGATGTTGTGATCCTCAGTGCGAAGACTGAGTCTCAGATGAGTGCAGCCACCAATGTTTGCGTGATAGAGTAATTGTGGTGTACAAGTACAGAGAAACAGTGTTTGCGCGAGAAAGGGGGAACCAGCCCACATTCTCTGGCGCAGATGGAAAACAGTCTGAAGAACCATCCACAGACTGGCCACCACACCGGACCCCGACACTAATCCGCCTGACGGATTCGTTTAGGGACCGGCACGCCTTACCACTCGGGAAGCAGCGCGTTAGACCGCGCGGCTAACCGGCGGGCGAGATGTTAGGTTGCTGATGCTCTGAGAGAGCATGGGCGCAGTACAATATGCCTTTGCTAGTGCAATGGAATTAATTTAAAAATCGAAACGAGAAGCTGGATTGCCGGCCGCGGTGGTCTCGTGGCTCTAGGCGCGCAGTCCGGAACCGTGCGAGTGCTACGGTCGCAGGTTCGAATCCTGCCTTGGGCATGGATGTGTGTGGTGTCCTTAGGTTAGTTAGGTTTAAGTAGTTCTAAGTTCTAGGGGACTGATGACCTCAGCAGTTGAGTCCCATAGTGCTCAGAGCCATTTTTGTTCTCGAAATATGAATTTCGAGAAGATAGCGTGAATTAAAGTGGTTGGCTGGAGTAACTTGTGTATGCTACATAATGGAAATAATATTGATCTGTAGCTTTTCATTTCGCCTAACATGGCCAGCAAACCAATCAGATGGATTCTTCTAATCGGCTTTTGGCTCAGGAGCAGAAATTACATGGTTGATCGACCAAAGTTTTGGAAGTCACTGTAGACTTCCACAGCTCACTAGAACGAGTTACTGGAAAAAAAGTGTCGTATATCAGGCGCTGTTGTTTTAATGCAGCAGTGCAGTAGGTTGAGTATCCGCGGCTACGACGTGATACTGTGTCGACACATTTTTTTAAGACAACTGATAGGCGCCGCGCATAATTCGAAGCCACCGCCACCACAAGCGGCGTGCAGCGGCAGCGGCTACGTCAGGAACGACGTACATAATGCTTCAGGCCTTGTCGGCGGGCTCGGCGTCTCTGTTTTAATACCGTGTCAACTGCGAGTAACACGGGCCATTACGCTTAACTACAATGTGCCGGGGAATTAAGGGAAAAATTAAAGAAGCGGACGACAAATAATAGTAATAAAAAAAAGGCGGCGGCAGCAAAGGGAAAACAAGAAGTGGAGATCAGCTCCGCGTGGCGTGGCGCAAGGCGTGTTTAATATTCAGATCGTACGCCCGCCCGACGGGTAGCCCAACGCGGGAGCAGGTTCTCTGGGAACTCGAAGCGCAACGAAATACGAAAATAAAAAGAAAAGAAAGTAGAGGAGGAGTCGGTGAAGGTAAAAGAGGGTCAAACTTGTCTGAAATGGAGGAAGATTGGTTTTTGGTTGCGCGCTGCAAATTACAGGTTACAGGGGGAGAAAAAAATTGATGGGGGAGTCGCAAGTCATGTCAGACGGGCGGTGAAAAGGATTAAAAAGGAACGCGATAGCCGTGGAATTTCGATTTAATAACAATAATCTGAGCGGCGGTTAAGGAGATGATGGCCGGACGCGCGGGGACACCACGTGACACGGTCGCCAGTGGAATCCCGAAACACCGAGGCGACCATGTAGGCGAGCAGCGGTACAGAGGTTCGATCCCCAGGCCGGCGATGTTCATCAGAGAATTCCACATCTTCCGAAATCGTCACGGAATGTGACTAACAACGTGCCAGCTATGACAGAACCAGCAGAAAGAATAGGAATGTACACACACACACACACACACACACACACACACACAAACACACACACACACACACACACACACACACACACACAAACACTCACACACACACATCAAAAAAAAGTTTTGCGTCATTCAGGTTCCCAGAAGTCCTGAAGATAGACGTTGACTGTGGACATTGTATCGCAGTCACAGTCCCTTTGACTGTTCAGAGGTGTCACTCAACCCGCCCAAAGCTGTGAATAACCATGCATGACCACTGCCTATTAGACGAAGGGGTCCCACAGCCGATCACTTCCGGTGTTTCCACCAGGAAGGAGGTACACTGCTCGTGTTGTTTGTAGTTCAACCATGCCTAGACAGTCAGTACAGCGGTGCGATCGCGTCCGCTTTGTGACTTTGTGCCTGTAAGGGCTCTCAAGAAGAGAAATGTCCAAGCTTCTCGGAGTGAACCAAAACGATATTGTTCGGACATACAGTAGATACAGAGAGACAGGAACTGTCGATGACATGCCTCCCTCAGGCCGCCCAAGTGCCAATACTGCAGTGGGTGGCCGCTACCTACGGATTATGGCTGGGAGGAACCCTGATAGCAACGCCTCAATAATGCTCTTCGTGCAGCCACAGGACGTCGTGTTACGACTCAAACTGAGCGCAATACTCACAACGTCCAAGGCGAGGTCTATCTTTGAAACCAAGACACCATGATGCGCGCTACAGATGGGCCCAAATACATGCCGAATGGACCGCTCTGGATTGGCATCAAGTTCTCTTCAGCCATGAGTGTCGCATATGCCTTCAACCAGACAATCGTCGGAGACGTGTCTGGAGGCAACCCGATCAGGCTGAACACCTTAGACACACGGTCCAGCGAGTGCAGCAAGGCGGACGTTCCCTGCTGTTTTGGGATGGCATTATGTGCGGCTGACATACGCCGCTGGTGGTCATGGAAGGCGCCGTAACGGCTGTGCGATACGTGAATGCCATCCTCCGACTGATACTGCAACCCTATAGGCAGCATATCGGCGAGGCATTCGCCTTTAAGGACTACAATTCGCGTCCCCCATCGTGCACATCTTGTGAATGATTTCCTTCAGGATAGAGACATCGCTCGACTATAGTGGCCAACATATTCTCCAGACTTGAACCCTATCGGACATGCCTGGGATAGATTGAAAAAGGCTATTTATGGACGATGTGACACACCAACCACTCTGAGGGATCTACGCGCAGACAATCTGGATCAACAAGTGCCTTGATAAACTTCTGTTCGAGGTTAGAATAATGGAGAATTATTATAAAGGTGGTTCGATGAACCATCTGTCAGGCAGTTCAGAGTGATTTACAGAGTATCCATGTAGATGTTCGTGCTTTTTGAGCCATTATTGAGCACCTGTGTTTCTTACCGCTGGGGGCAAGCGCTGCTGTATCTTCAGAGAGACATAATGTAGTTCATAGCTGCTGACACCCCAGTACGTAGTCTTCGCGCCTGCGGAGGCGAGAAATTCCTCCGCCATTGACGGCGTCGCAAAACGCTGCGATATCCGCAGCGCCACCCCCTGGTCCGGTCGCAGCAGCAGCCGCAGCCGCGCGGGGGCGTGCAGGGGTGGTGGTGGCGAGGCGAGGGTGGGACCGAGGAAGAGCGGACCGCGCCGGGCTGAGAGAGAGCTGGTCGCAGCAAAACACGGCGGCCGGCGCTGTCGCTTGTCGACCATCGATTTCCGATGCCGCCTCACACGCACACACACACGCTGGGGCCCTGGGGAGCTGGCCGCCGGCTCTCGGCTTTTATTCATTGGCCGCTTCCATCACCCGCCGCTAGCCGAGGGCTTTTCACACACAGCGCTGCAGCCGCGGCACACACGGTCCCGTGTGGAGCTCCTAGCAGCCGCCGCGCTATATAGGCTAGAGTAGAGGGCCGTGACTAATTACGGGTATTTTTCAGAGCGGGTCCTTCCGGCACTACACCTGTCGTGTTTCGACACGATGGACCTCTCGTCAGTCAGAAGTCAAGAGACCCTATATTACGGCCCTCGAAAAGCCGCTAAGTGCATTTGTCCGCGCCGAAATGGCTGTACCGCTTCACTCACCTTTTAGGGGAGCGAGGTGTAAAACTTATGTGGCCTCTTTAGAAAAATGACATTTCATTTTTGTTGCAGTACTGGAAATCAGTATAGAGGCGTGAATATTTCTAGCAGAACTAACATCCGCGGTTGGACTGGGTAGTTTTTTTGATTGATTTGGGGGAGGGGACCAAAGAGTGAAGTCATCGGTCCCATCGGCGTAGGGTAGGATGGGGAAAGAAGTCGGCCGTTTCCCTTTCGAAGGAACCATCCCAGCATTTGCTTGAAAAAATGTTCAAATGTGTGTGAAATCTTACGGGACTTAACTGCTAAGGTCAACGGCCCTAAGCTTACACTCTACTTAACCTAAATTATTCTAAGGACACACACACACACACACACACACACACACACACACACACACACACACACACACACACACACAAGCGCGCACGCGCGCGCGGAAGGATTCGAACCTCCACCGTGATCAGCCGCACAGTACATGACAGCAGCGCTTCTGACCGCTCGGCTAATCCCGCTTGGCCATTTGCCTGAAACGATTTAGGGAAATCACGGAAATCCTAAATCGGGATGGCCGGACATGGGTTTCGGACTGCCGTCCTCACGATTGCGAGTCCATTATTCTAACCACTGTGGACTATTTGTGCACAGTGTGTATGCGGTAGTATGAGATGCAGGGTAGTGACAGATTCAGTCAAATAGCATCGCATTTGATGTCAGTCGAAGAGTATATAACAACCACTTACTAAATTCAGTAAACTTACGCGTTACGGCACTGTAATGTCTTTATGGATCAGTAACTTTAGTTTTAAATAGAAAGAATGATATTGAAGAAATTCAAAAGAATGAAAGATTATTAGGAAAATATTAGGACACAGAATTACTGATGGAGAAACTTAAAGGCTGAGAGGTAATAAAGAAGTAGAATAACACAGAGACATGAGAAAATGAAGACTTAAATTTTATGGACACATTAAAAGAGAGGCACCCACTACATTGATAAAAGAAATAGTAGAATTCTACGAAAACAGAATTAAGACCAAAACTCAGCCAATTAAATGGATAGCTGCGATTAAGGAGGGTCTTAAAGTAACCGGTATAGCTCAGTCAGACGTTACAGATAGAAAAACATTCAGGCAAAATATATTTGCTTGGAACGTTGGGCAGAGAGAAATTAGAAAACGGCCTAGAACGTCGTTGTCTGATGAAAGAAAAATTTCATTATGAAAGGAGGGAACAAATTTGGACTCAAGGGAAGGGCAAACATCAAAAGTGACAGTGGTGGATTGTACCTAACTTGGCCCTATTGGCCCATACGTGAATATTATTATTATTATTATTATTATTATTATTAATAATAATAATAATAATAATAATAATAATAATAATAATAATACAAGACATCAACGATTCAGGTGCGGTCTTTCTGTGCGCGTACGTACCTTTCCTGCAGATAGGAAACAAACATAGTTAGTTGACAGCGTATGTTGTACATAAATTACAACTGTACCAATGCCACGCACAAACAGTTGCCATGTGATGAAAAAGTGAAAGTAGGCGCATACAAGGAAATGGGACACTCTGTTTATCAAATCGTCAAGAAGCCGAACCGCTCACGTGCAGTCGTTTATAATTTAATTAGGTTTGGCATACGATAGGGACAGAACGGAAAATATGGGCAGAGTAGGCACATAAACGGTTACTTTCGCGCAAAGCAAGAGCCACAAATTGTTATCCTTCTCAACTTGTTGCTGATTTAAAATTTCCAGTAACTTGGAGACGTGTACGACAGATTTTGCCAAATGACGAAAATTATGCATTCAAGAAACGACTCGGGTACTTGATATAGCACCCAAGCGTAAAAAGGCTAGATTACAGTTTAGTGAAAAACATGTCATGGACTTGAGGATGGGCTAAAGTGATCTTCAACAATGAAAATAAATTTAATTTAGGTGATCCGGATGGATTTCAGTTTGATAGGTATGGTCTGAGAACAGAGCAGCAGGTAAGAATGAGCAGAAACTTTGGTGGCAGAAGTGCCTATTGCACTAATGGTAAGTGACGTATTGCTAGAAAGAACTCTTAGCATGTACACTGAGGCAGAATGGAATAGAAAGTATGAGGAACCAGGGGACGAAATTCTATTGTCTCAACACGATAATGCATCTGTGTGTGGTTCTGCTACAACCAAAAGTGGTTTGAAGATAAAAGTATCGATGTATTGTCGTCGTCTGCACGTAGCCCGGATTTGAACCCCGTGAAAAACGTTTGCAGAATACTTGTAAGGCGTGCTTAATGCAATGGAAGGCAATATGAGACCGTATGTGAGCTGAAAAGAGCGATAATTTCACTGCAAGAAATGCAAACCCTAACAAAATCAATGCTGAAGAGAATTCTTGAGGTAATTAGGAAGAACGCAGGTTGGACAAAGTACTAATAATGCAATAACACAACAAGACAGTGAGTGCCATTATACCAGTTTCCATCCGTGAAATGGAAACATCTCATTTTGTTACTTGTGTTATGAAAGAAACTATGTAATTCCGTCACGAGTTTGTCTTACGTTTATCTACTACTTTCATAATAAATTCGATACATTCATGCTTCAGACATTGGACATTACTTTTGTAGCATCCCTGCCTTCATAATAATTTCCACTACTGTAAGTTGGTTCTTATTATGCAGCGCGTTAAGTGTATATGTCCGTTCTCTATCGGCCTTCCATAGGGGAGCAAGATAGTGTGTTCTTTGTCTGGTTACACCAATGAAATTTCAGTTTTTTTTTTTTATATTGGTACGTGTTGCGCAAGCCACTAAGTGCATTCTTTCACGGAGAAACTGCTGTACCCTTTCTTTCAACATTAAGAGAGGAAGGTAGAAACATCTTGGTCTGCCCACAGCAATTCAGATATGTTTTTGTTAAGTTCACACACTTTGCGCAAGACACTAAGTGCATATGCCCACCATCAGGAAAAGAAGGCGAAAAAATTCTTCACACACGTACATAAATTAAATTTTCATTCTGTTAAACAGGTACTCGTTGCGCAAGCCACTAAGTACACTTGTCCGCCGCGAAAGAATTATCCGTCTTCTGTCGCTCTTAGGAGAGCGTGATAGGAAGTTGATGGCCTGGCTACATAAATTAATTCAGTTTAGTGTGTTGGAACACGTTGCTTAAGCCACTAACTGCATTTGTCCGCAGCGAAGTCGCTATTCCGCCTTGGTCTCCCTACATCTCACTTACCAGGCATCATCAGCTGACACAGTAATTCGCTGAAAAATTTTAACTCTTGTCGGATGCCTTTTATTTCGCTGCAGTTGCGAAATATGAACTGCACTACATTCAAAGATGAGAGTACTTCTCATCGTAATACAAACAATAATACAATTTACCTCCTTTAAATATTACGTGTAAGTAGCCACGTTTTTAACAGACAAATTAATTTTTTTCTTCATATGCGTTCTTTATTTGGCGACATTCACCTCCGACAAAGACCTTGATACAACAGCCAAATCATAAAGGCGGTGTTCTATAAGGTACCTGCCGCTTTATATGTTATAGATATTCGATTAGTACATTTCACTCCTTTGTTGAAACGACAATTAAAACCATTTTATAAACGTTTTCATGTGACAGCTTATACAATATTTCCACTTACAACTCACAAAATTGTCATCTTTTGGGACGTTTTCTTTTTTCTTACATAGAAACATGTTTCTTTATTTTCGGCTGTCTCTGTATTTGACATAAAGCTTCCCCTTCCAAAGCGCTTCAACGCTCTCCCAAAAGTTTTTGTAGGCTTTGTGTTACAATTAGTCGTGTACAGTTTGTTTTCATCCAGTAGTCTGTATTTTATATTGAAACAGGAAATTGTTGTTACCTAAACAATGACGTACTCTATACCTGCCTATTTTTATCCAACAATATTTAAAAAAGTAATTTCGGTATGAAGTAAAATTCTCGCACTTGCATCCAAAAATATTATTCCAGTACCCAACAGGATATTATTAACACACCATATTCCAGAAACGACGTGCTCTTGGCCATGGGGTACGCAATGATTGTGTACTTTATTTATCCAGGCTATCGTATATTTCGATAAGCTCTAGAATACTCAGTTACATTTCGTGAGGCCCGCGCTATTAGCCGAGCGGTCTCGGGCGCTGCTGTCATGGACTGTGCGGCTGATCCCGGCGGAAGTTCTAGTCTCCTTCGGGCATGGCTGTGTGTGTTTGTCCTTAGGATAATTTAGTTTAAGAAGTGTGTAAGCTTAGGGACTGATGACCTTAGCAGTTAAGTCCCATAAGAGTTCACACACATTTGAACATTTTTCACATTTCGTGAGCAATGTGGAAAGTTCTTGGCCTGCCTGTGCCAATAAAATTCTAGTTTCTTCATGTTGGTACGTATGCTCAAGCACCTCCCAAATGCATTTCTCACACTGAAACAGCCATTCGACTTCAGGTACACTATGTGGTACGATTCATATTTCTTCAAATACCGCATGTTCTCCAGAAGTAGGTCGATATAGTCTAAAATAGACACTTCCGCTGCACAAGCAGAGCCTCTATTGTGTTGTGGTAACAATTTACCAGACACCGCTACGTGAGAGATTGAGATACCCGCTTCCGGCCATCAGACACAATTAGCGTCCAGAGCGCTAATTGTAATTGCTCATTCTGCGGTGTTGTACGCGTGAAGAGTTGGTTTAACCATCGACAGAGGCATACATCAGCTGCCGCAGGAAAGCTTGTATTGGCCAGTGTCCGAGGGAGGCGGGGGAAAGTAGTTTTCGATGCGCTCGTTGCTACAACAAGACCCTGAGCGAGATACCATCGCCATCTGCTATCGGTGACTCCTGTTTCCACGCAGCCTATTTCCGCAGCCATTAACCAATTAATTTTAGGCTAGTTTCTTACATGACTAGCCACCGTGACGGTGCCCTCCGATAGTGCGTTACGCGTGTAAAAGGCACCAGAGCGGTTAGTTCTGCCAAAAGCGTGGTGCGCACCTGCGGTACTGCAATGTTACGGTAAAACGTAAATGTCGTGTAACTAGCGCCTCCCGTTGGTTAGACAGTTCGCCCGGTGCAATTCTTTCAATTTGACACCAGTTCGGCGACTTGCGCGCCGATGGGGTTGAAATGACGATGATCAGCACGACACAACAGCCAGGCCCTGAGCGGAGAAAATTTCCGATCCAGTCAGGAATCGAACCCGGGCCCTTAGGATTGACATTCCGTCGCACTGACCAATCAGCTACCGGGGGGGCGGACAATTTTACGGCGACTATGTTACTACCACTTTCGCGTTTTCCGTAATTTTCTCCCCGCGTAAATACACTGAGCCTGTTCTACTTCAGCATGCGACGATCGATCTCTAATGATTTATTTTACGTTCCGTTGTACCTGCAGCATTGCATACGTCACTACAAGGGATACTCAAAATGAAAGCTCCAAAATTAGATGTATTGACGCACTATATTTAATATTTTACACCACAGTTTTGTTTCAGCTTAATAGTATTCACCAACTGACCTTGAGAAAATAACACTGGTAAAGTTACCTATACGTAAACCGTTGCTGTTTCACGTTTACATTTGCAGTGGTCCTTTAGTTGGAATTGACGACTATACTGCATCTGTAGTAAGTTTATCACAACTTGGCAGAAAGAAATTGCTATTGGTGCAGTACGGTCGTCTCACAGAGCCGGCCGGTTCTAGGCGCCTAGCGGTTCTAGGCGCCGAGCGGTTCTAGCGCTACAGTTTGGAACCGCCGCACGACCGCGACGGTTGCAGGTTCGAATCCTGCCTCGGGCATGGATGTGTGTGATGTTCTTAGGTTATTTAGGTTTAAGTGGTTTGAAGTCTAGGTTACTGATGACATCAGATGCTAAGTCCCATAGTGCTCAGAGTCATTTGAACCTTTTATTTATTTATTTATTTTTAAATACCATTCAGAAGAAACAAATTTATCAGGGACAGCAAATGTGTGTGATCAATTAACTTTGCCGTTAATAGTTGCAATCCATGCCGCTCCGCGTAGTGTAACTATTAACAAAGTAATCTAGGTCAAGGTTTATTCCTGTTTTGCTCTGCTACGTTAAACAGATTCAAATGCTAATTGTACTGACTATCGTTTAAAATGTAAGCAGGAAGAGATTGGCAATCTGTATTCAGCGGTGCGGAATCGACGGGCGTAATACAGGGAGCACAAACAGCGTGTAAAGTTGTCGTCTTTATGGAGCATAAAATCTCCTCCGCTGATCGTCCCCATCGTAACACCATTACTGTCCTTAACTATCCGATATATCTCGCCAGTTGCTACTTTTTTTTATTTTTATGTTTTATTTTTCTTTTCTGGTCGCACAGCCAGCTCGGCGATCGTCCCACTCAATCGGCGATAAAAGCGGCAAAAGGTGTCGAGTCGGACGCCGTGATAGGCGACTAGGCAGCAGCGCCTTTAACCGGGCCCCGGACGGCTGTTAAACTTTTACGAGCGCTTTTTACGGTCGGCCCCTTGCTCGTAACTGTGCCACGGTATACTACAAGAGGATGGCCCGTAGTACGAGCAAGGCGCCGGCGTGAATGAAACGGACGTTGGCGGGAAGGGGGACAGAGCACAAGGCAAACACACGTACAAGGGTGTGTGTGTGTGTGTGTGTGTGTGTGTGTGTGTGTGTGTGTGTGAGAGAGAGAGAGAGAGAGAGAGAGAGAGAGAGAGAGAGAGAGGAGACGCCGTGGACATTTAGAGGCGATCAAATTTACGGTAACGACCGGGCGCGCTTAGAGATCGGATTTCTTTGTTTGCACAGCTGCTCGGAGCTGCTTAGCGTACGGGGCTCCGACCCGAGCCGAAGACGACTCATTTTCTTGCAAAACTCTTGGCGTTTATTTTCCGACACCTGCTGCTCTCCGTCTCTTTATGTTTATTAGTTTCCCCACGGTCGTAGCGGCACAGTTCTCTCAGCCACATTATTTACAATATTGAGCAGACTACTTGCTACAAGTAGCTGTAAACGTCTCCCTTCTGCGGAACACAGCCCATGTTTACCAGTATGCGAGTACATTTCTTGAGCACTTTCCACTCGAAAAGGGACGTTCCGGAACATCATTTCTACGCCTCCCCCGGGTCAAACAGGCATTTCTACTGTGTTCAAATAGTTCAAATGACTATGAGCACTATGGGACTTAACATCTGAGGTCATCAGTCCCCTAGAACTTAGAAACACACAAAACCAACTAACATAAGGACATCACACACATCCATGCCCGAGCAGGATTCTAACCTGCGACCGTATCGGTCGTGCGGTTCCAGGCTGTAGCGTCTAGAACCGCTCGGCCACATCGGCCGGCCTCTACTATATTCCTGATTATTGTCGCGGACCCGTTAGCCGTCTTCCGTCGTTTGATTCACGATCGCTATCGCGTCTCCCAGAAATCAACCTGGCTGGTTGATTCGGGGGAGGGGACTAAACGGCTAGGCCATCGATCCCATCGGATTAGGAAAGGATGGGGAAGGAAGTCGCCCGCGCCCTTTCAAAGGAGCCATCCCGACATCTGCCTGAAGTGATTCAGGGAAATCACGGAAAACCTAAATCTGGGTGACCGGACGCGGGTTTAAGCCGTCGTCCTCCCGATTGCGAGTCCAGACCTTTTGTGTAAATCTATTCTGACAGCAAGGATAAAGTACAAAAAATAAGCACAAAATGTCACACAACCAGTCACTACACCTGATTTTTCTTATATAAGATGCGTTTCGGAAGCATTGCTCCATCAGTAGGTAGCAGTTCCTGCTTTACTTCCACTCAAACCCGCGACGTCGAAATATGTAGTGTTTTCAGTTTATTAATTTAGTAGCGTAATGGTTTTGATGGACGAATACAAATAAATGTTTTATGGAGCTGACGTGACATATAGCCACTCCTTTACTTCACGTTCAGTACTTCGTTCGAGAGCTTTGAGTTTGGGCTTCACACATCAGTTTTTTTACTTATCCATCGATTCCTGGCTTACGTAGTTGTTACAGGTCTGCACACCATAAGATGAAAAAATATATGTATATACCAAAAAAACATATAAGTTTTCTGCAAGCCTGGAGGCTCTAAATATCTATAATATCTCTTCGTAAAGATTGAAAGCAGCAACAGTGTAAAACTCGAATGCAGAGCATAGTAACCTTTTGGATATTTCAGCATCTTTCGATTTCGCGGGTGGAATGCACCTGAGCTAAACAGCCGAATTGTTACCTGATGGCGGAGCAAAGCCTCTCAAATACGCCATGAATAAAAAAAGTAACTATGTGTATGGTGAGTGGTTTAACTGTATTTTTATACATGTTTTAAGCAGACTGTCACGAAAACAACCCATCAAACAACTGTACGTGTGAACTTTCTTCGTGTATTACCTATCGGCTTCACTGCAATCGGAGCCGTCTCCATACCGTTGAATAGTTGCCCTGTCGAAATTTTGGGACACTTATCCGAGGCAACGTCTCAGTTTTTAATGTATTTTCATAATTTAAACGGATAGTCATGGAAACAGCACGCCAAACATATGCATCACTCGTCACGTTTTTTCTTCAAGCACTAAACTGTTCCGATGGTAAACCATGGCCGTAAGGTCAGGGAGCGGTTCGTAAGTGCAAGAACAAATGTATGTATGTTTGACATTGCAGGGTAGAGGGCATCGGCTGTGGGACAGAAAAGCGACTGGAAAAGATCACTTCTTTTTTGTTTTATAACGAAACATGGGAAGGATATTGGTCGCCTAATAGTAGCAGTTAGTGCTCAGCACTCTATCTTTTCTTTAATTTCATCACTACATTTTTAATATTATTTCTTTTTAATTTTGAACTTATAATAACTTGACGTTAAGTGCCAGAAGTCCCTCACACGCCGATTTCAATGCATACCGGTACATTTCGGTTCAAATGGTACAAATGGCCCTAACCACTATAGGTCTAAACATCTGAGGTCATCAGTCCCCTAGGACTACTTAAACTTAACTAACCTAAGGACATTACACACACCCATGCCCGAGGCAAGATTCTAACCTGCAACCGTAGCAGCAGCAGCGCGGTTCCGGACTGAAACGCCTAGAACCGCTCGGCCCCACAGCTGCCGGCGTACATTTGGGCTCAAAACACTTGCTCTCTGAGAACCAGAAAATGAACTGGTTGTGTGCCATTATTGGCCGAGAGAGCTCATATGAAATGATTAGAATAACACAAAGACTCACTTCGCCGATCCAGCCGCGAATCGAACTCGGGACCCCGCGATCTAGAGACAGAGACGCAAACCACTTTTTTTTTAGTTTATTTACGTTAGTCCCTTTTCTCCCTCACATCTTCCAGTTCAAAGCCTGTCTAACCTACAGACAAAAACAATGCCTAATGCCACCGCCACTTTCGCCCTTATAGCTGAGTAGGACGGACTACTGTGACTACTACAGACCACTAGACCGCGGTTTGAGAATGAGGTCTGGCACAGATTTTACTGAGGCTGACGCTGAACTTTGTTTTATACGTTCTGAACTTTTGGTCTGGGGATAGCAAAAGGCGAAGCGTCGTTTTAGACAGGCCTAGTGTTCAGCCTAGAATGACCAGATCGGCGGCAGGACATTCCTTTTGAAACTCACGGTCGCAGCTGCGTTCGTCTGTTCTGCAAGCGGGCCCGCTTGACGGACGGCAGAGAGCGATTGCAATTCACCGATGACAATATCGCCCTCGGAATCGAACCGGCGACCCCCAGACGCGACGCGACTGGTAGCCGAGGTGGTGGGGGCGGGCAGGAGGCGGCGTGGTGGCGCCAGTAAGGGGTTGGGCGCCGGCCGGCGCCGTGGTGGGGGCAGGCTCCACCCCCGCCGCCCGCCACCCCCGTAATTATCACCCCCTGGGCAGCCGGGGCCCGGCTCGCCAGCGCCTCATACATACATATAGACAGCGGAGGACGGATAGCGGCCGCATTAGCCATGCTAAATACGCGCTGCCCATCTCTGGCGCATAATGTGTACACTGCGCGCCGACACAGCCCCTGGCGCCGGGGACGGACCAACTCCCCTCGACCCCTCACCCCTCCACAATCCACCACCCCCTACACAGGCAGCGAGAACGCGTCGCCGGGTGCGGTAGACTTCCGACACGCCACCAAAAACCACGTTTGTGTGTATGTGGGGGGGGGGGGGGGGGGGGGGGGGAACCGTATCACACGTCATGTAGCCTTCCACTTCGCACCGAGGAAAAACTCACGTCTAGCCGTGACGCTTTTTCTTCGCGGGGAGTCTAGGGTGCGGGACAGTACCATCAGAAATACTTACCTCGTTTCATTCACACTGCAACAAGTGTGACGCTCAAATTACGTCACGATCGATAGTGTGTCCACCCTGTAAACCGCAGCTCGGTTGTTTAAATATCTACCCACCGATCGGGAAAAAAATGCGTTGGGCTGCGTGTACATACTGCCACCGCCGCTTGTTGGTGCATAAAAATGGATGCGCAGTTATATATGTATACAAAAGGTGTATAAAACTAAACTTCACAATTTTGAAAATTCGTGCAGACTTCTTCATACAACTTACAGACTTAGTCTTCGAGTCATCTTCACGGAAAATAGAATTACATGAAGGAGTGGCGTATGTTCTTTCGGACACCTAAGCCGGGGACCCTAGGTTCGAGTCCCTGTCTGGCAGTCATTTTCACTCACCATTATTCCTCATAAATTTCCGATGCAGTCGATATAATTTGTTCCTTTCTTCTCTTCTCTTCCCTTTCCCTCCTGCCCCCACCACTTTCAGTTTACATAAAAGAGTTCAAGATTTGACTGTTTGGTAAAACACCTCGTATTTCCTAAATGTCCGCTTTCCACGTAAGTGAATGTGCCGAGATGCGGAAATTGCGTGAAGTCCAGGTTCACTGGACCCGACTTTTTTTTGGTAGGATGGAGGGGGAATCATAAAGGGTACCTTGTTTATTAGACCCTTACAACTTTCTCCACCAGCCAGGATCTACCACGCTAATCAATACGTCACGTCTGACATGCTGCAACGAGTTCGGAAAGATATCGAATTCAGATGCGATTTTCGCCACACAGCCAATGGAATTCACTTCTTTAAACTGTTTTGGTGTTTCTAAGGAACTTGAAGAGTTCTACGATTAAACGACACCAAAAGCATATGTGTAGCTTGAATGAATAGAGTTCTAAAGTCCTTTTTGATATACAGCGTCTAACGAGTATAGCTGCAGATATTTCTGTTGGTTGCCGAGGACAGTGTACTGAACAACATTACCCCAATATTTACCTCACTTCCGGACTAGTAATTACAGCTATTAGGAGTAGTATGTTTTTGTGTTGGCTAGTACCTCCTAGTACATGTCACAACAGCGAACCATTAAGCATTATTTTCCCTCGGGCAGCATGCCAGTTGTTGAACTGTGGTCACGTGAGTCTGCACTTACAGGCGTAGTCCACTTGGCGGAGGAGTTACGACTGTGCTGAAATCAGTAGGTAGTAAATCATAGAACTTTTTGTTCAAAATGATTCAAATGGTTCTGCGCACTGTGGGTCATCAGTCCCCTCGGCTTAGAATTACTTAAACCTAACTAACATCACACACATCCATGCCCGAGGCAGGATTCGAACCTGCGACCGTAGTGGTCGCGCGGTTCCAGACTGTAGCGCCTAGAACAGCTCGGCCACTCCAGCCGGCGACTCGTATAGGGCACCCTCCTTTGATGGTGAGTTGTATACAGAACAAGTGGGGAGAAGAGGCCATACACAGCTTGACAGGGTACTGGACGAGATACTGTGGCCACATCTTGTCCGCTTGGCTGTACTGGACACAGCAGCTTCGTCCACAGCGTTGAAGCGACGTTGGAGCGTCGCAACTGGTGTACACATGTCTGCATAGACGGTTCGACATCGTCTTGTGCGACCTGAACTGATGGCACGCATGCCATTGCGTGGGCTTACGCCGGCCAGAGCTCACAGACGCCGCAGACTGCAATAACACTGGCGTGCTGAGTGGCAAAATGTAGTGTTTTCCGACGAGTCCCGTTTGAGCCTGTCCTACATGCATTCGACGCCGCCATGGCGAACGCAATAGGGCAGAGCAGACAAACGTCAGGTGTGATGGTTTCGGGCGCCATTGCCTGTATGATGCAATCTCACCTCCTTGAGGGCAACCTCAACAGCTACCGCTACATCAGACAGTTTCGTAAAACCCGAGACACTGCCCTTCCTGCGGGCTGTTCCACATCACATACTTCAGCAGGACAACGCCCAGTTACCTGGTTTTGGGAATGTGGAAGCCCACTTCGACGGGTGCCTGGCTGTTCGGCTAACGTGTTGCCGTCGAACCATAGCTGGGATGTGGTCAGTCTGCAAATTGTTCCTTCAGGCCCTCCTGCAGCCACAGTTGAGACTTTGTGGACGTGTCTGAAAATTGTGTGGCACAGTATTCCTCACCAGCATATTTAGGCGCTGTTTGATTCCATGTCATGTCGTCTAGCGGCTCTGGTTGCAGCACGCTGAATTTTCACAGTTACAGCGAGTGTCCAGGCCTATAATCATCATTTGTGCAGTGTCGTGTCCCCGAAGAGGCGTATTGAATTTCATTGTGATCACACTTCTCTTTTTTCCAAACGGTAGCGTAGACTCTCGCTATATTTCTAACTGTTTTTCCCTCGAAGCAGGCTCCAGACGGAGAGAAGGCGAGCAACTCCCACGCAAAGACTCAGAGGGGCTACGCGCTTGTCTCTCGTCGGAAACAAGGCCGGCAGCGCTGGCTAAGGGCGCGCCGGCGCACACAACACCGCAAGGCACCCACCGCCACGCACCACTCCCCAACGCGCCACACACGGCCGCTCGCTGAGCCGAGCTGCCCTCCGGGGGAGCAGACAAATGAGACGCCCTTGTTAGCGTTATTAATTATAAACGCACAGTGCGGCAACGCTACCCCAGGGCTAGCGGAGTCTCTCAAGCACCGCTTCTACTCTCCTGCCTCGGAACACCGCTAAAGAGATTAACTGCTACGCTTCTCACAAAAAGTGCGTGGCCAAAGAAACCAAACGGGCCCCAGATTTTTTTTCAACTGTCACGTGACTGCTGAAGTGGTCACTGCCGCAAATAACTAGTAATACCAGTATATTGAGCAAGCAGTAAAGGAAACGAAAGAAAAATTCGGAGCGGGAATTAAAATGCATGGAGAAGAAATAAAAACTTTGAGGTTTTGACATTGTAATTCTGTCAGAGACAGCAAAGGACCTGGAAGAACAATTGAATGGAACGCATAGTGTCTTGAAAGGAGGATATAAGATGAACATCAATAAAAGCAAAACGAGGATAATGAAATGTTGTCGAATTATATTAGGAAATGAGACGTATAAAGTAGTAAAGGAGTTTTGCTATTTGGGGAGCAAAATAACTGATGATGGTCGAAATAGAGAGGATATAAAATGTACACTGGCAATGGCAAGGAAAGCGTTTCTGAAGAAGAGAAATCTGTTAACATCGAGTATAGATTTAAGTGTTAGGAAGTCGTTTCTGAAAGTATTTGTTTGCAGTGTGGCCATGTATTGAACTCAAACATGGACGATAAATAGTTTCGACAAAAAGAGAATAGAGGCTTTCGAAATGTGGTGCTACAGAAGGATGCTGAAGATTGGATGGGTACATCACACAACGAATGAGGAGGTATTGAACAGAGTTAGGGAGAAGAGAAATTTGTTTCACACCTTGATTTGAAGACGTGATCGGTTGGTAAGACATGTTCTGAGCCATCAAAGGATGACCAATTTAGTACTGGAGGGCAGCGTGGTGGGTAAAAATCGTAGAGGGAGACCAAGAGATGAATACACTAAGCAGATTCAGAAGGATGTAAGTTGCAGTAGTTACTGGGAGATTAAGAAGCTTGCACAGGATAGAGTAGCGTGGAGAGCTGCATCAAACCAGTCTCAGGACTGAAGACCACAACAACAACAACCAGTATTGCTGGACCCTGTTTTGATCACAAATGAGGTCGATTATACCTACACGTCGCGTCGATCTTGGGTCTGACGATTGGGCGTACTAAAATTCTGAAACTGGTTGTCAAATAAAATAAGTTTGAATATTGACGGCGCCGGCCGGAGTGGCCGTACGGTTCTAGGCACTACAGTGTGGAACCGAGCGACCGCTACGATCGCAGGTACGAACCCTGCCTCGAGCATTTATATGTGTGGTGTCATTAGGTTAGTTAGGTTTAATTACTTCTTAGTTCTAAGCGACTGATGACCTCAGAAGTTAAGTCGCATAGTGCTCAGAGCCATTTGAACCATTTTGAACTAAAATTGACGCCTGAAATCTGTTTGACATCATCTATCGAACAGCAGAGTCCCGCAACCATTGCGAAAGAGATTTACATACATTTTTCGAAATATGTCTAGCCGAAATATACCTATTCACCAGCATCTATGTCTTTGTAAGATCCGTGGTTGAACGAAGTAAGCTGTGTTTCGCACGACTGCTTTTTCGTGCATCCGCGCCGATTCTGTACGAGAAGCTTGTGCTCCTGCTGGAACGTCCCCTAATGTTTCCATCTCGTGGCGCCCACATTCTGAGGGGAGACTACACAGCACGTACTCGGTGAGGCGAGGCGAGGCCTTATCTGCTTCCCAGCGTCCACCTCCACAGAACCCAGAAGACCTTCCTCTTTTTCTTTCCCAGCAGCATCAGAGATGAAAGACGCCGTATCGTGTGAGAACCGCGCCACCTGGTGTGTTTCAAGCAGATAGCGGCGGCGCGGATGCTGTCCAGGACCGGGCTGTTTGATTTCAGGCGCGGGATACGGCGGGTCGTAGCGTTTGCCTCTGATACTTAATGTCTAGCCACACACCTACTCTACTTGAGAACTTGAGATCCTGATCGTACTCCTCTACTCCGTATTCGAACAAGCTGACCTGTCTTATTCTTGGGAAGCAGCCATGGAACACACACGTGAATTAAATCGTGAAATTATCCCCTTACTGCATAAAGTTGCAAAACTTCACCCCACTCTGCAGAAAAATATCTCCCTCTCATCCTGATCATCATCATCTTCTTCCACGTCAATCTTTATAGTGAAGTAACTTCTGAAATTTTGCCGGCGTATTTCTTGTTCTAATGCTTTACGGGTGTGCAGCTGGATTCCGCCGAAATTCGGCCACAGCGTTTCGCTCCAGAAACGTTCCGCCATCTTCAGGTGAGTAGACTAGCACTGAAGAGCCCAGGTGCATTCACGGCTTGCGAGATGTGCTGACGTCTTTCGGCGCGTGCGTCAGGTGATGACATGCGCAGGACAGCCGAGTTCTGTGTGCGGCTCTCGGTGCAGTTGAAATTTTAGCTCTAGTTTTTGGAATTCGGTAATCAAGGAATCGGTGAAAATGCGTCTCGCCGACAGTCTTATAAATCGTGACAACGGCTTTCAACTTGGTAAGAAGTGGAATCGTGTGATGAAAATCATCCATTTACAGCGGAATCGATGGGGTCATTCGATAGATATAGGTCCAGAATAACTAGATCATCTCTCACTTTGACCACCGAAGGCTACAGACAGAACTGGCAGTATGCGCACGGAACGGTATGAAGTGGAATGATCATATAAAATTAATTGTTGGTAAGATGGGTGCCAGGTTGAGATTCATTGGGAGAGTCCTTAAAAAATGTAGTCCATCAACAAAGGAGGTGGCTTACAAAACACTAGTTCGACCTATACTTGAGCATTGCTCATCAGTTTGGGATCCGTACCAGGTCGGTTTAACAGAGGAGATAGAGAAGATCCAAAGAAGAGCAGTGCTTTTCGTCACAGGGTTATTTGGTAAGCTATTGTTTAGTATGCTGATGGAGTCCTCTTCGTGTTACTCAAATGAATACCTCGATGCTGACGTCTGTTGCTAAAATTTTAGGCAACTCAAGACAAAGATAACAAAAGGAAACGTATGCCATCCGTAGTTGGGAAGTGATTGGCCACAGGGACACAGAGATAAAAGTTATAGTTGAAAAAAATTTGTTATTGAAATTAAAAATATGAAGCCAACAGCCCGTCGACACCGCAGTCATTAGAGCAGTACTACTTGTTCACTGTCATAAGAGAGGGCAAGAAATTCGCCTTAAATTATTTATGGGAACCACACATATGTGGAATCAGAAACTCTTTTAAAAACGACTAATTTTGTATGTAACTTCTAGTTACAAAAGATGGATGCAAGACTGATTTGTCTCCATGCGTACCAAATAAAAATAAAATACGTTGCCTGGGTCATGGCGATTCATAGTGAACGCCGTTACATGCATGGAAACGAGATAATCACCTAATACTTTGAAGGCAGAATATGTTCCACAAAATCGAAGCTGGGACTGAAAAATAGTTTACCTCGTAGTACTGCTCGTAATGACGGTCATAAGTTACAGTTTTAACTTTAATAAGCATGTAGATGTCTTACCCACTGCAACCACAGATCTGTAGGAAACACTGGAGGTAATACTTAGAAAGCAAGGAATCGCGAGTAGGAGGTAGTGGGGTAACGAGGGGGGGGGGGGGGGGGGGGGAGCGATTCATTAAGACTTGCCACGTACTTCGCAGTGCGATAATGTGCTTCTCGCGATCGTTAAGTACTTCAGGTTTACGAGATTATTTCAGGTTTCTAAACAGAAGCACGCGAGCTCAGAAATCACTCGCTCCTACCTGCTGGAACGCAGTAGTGGTAAGGTAAGGGGTCCTCGAATACTCTGAGTTACACGTGGGGCGCGTGAATTATTCTGTAAAGGCGGCACGTGGCATCCGTTTACGACGAGACGTGATTTCCTCCCCCCCTCGTCTGGGCAGGAGCTCAACGTGGCCGCGGACGAATCCAGTCGGAGCGAGGTGTAGTAGCGGCTGCTTAGGCACCCACTCAGTGCACGAGAATTCAGTCTCGGCACGTAGCTACAGATAAGATTCCAAATCGCACGCGTTAATCTTCCTGGTTATGTGAATCGTTAAAAGTTAAGGACCTTAAAAACGGCGTATTACATTTTGATATTGGGATGAGTAGCAAGAAATCACTGTTCGTGCCCCAAAGTGAGCTTCAGTAGACTCTTCTTCTGTTGTACAGTGTGGAGCATTTGTAGAACACCTAACGTATTTCAATAAAACTGGCATTTCACAATATTGGAAACTGCTGTGCCAGCTAGCCAAGAAAAACGACGTTTGTAAGTGTTCTCTAGCCAGACCATCATACGTCTACTGCCTCCACAGTAAGATATCCGTCACTCAACGCTTTCAACCTGTGATCAAAAATATGATTTTAAGTCTTCCGCGTTGACAAGTGTGCTAGAGCAAACTGTTTCCTTCCCGCTGCCTCGTAAGGATTGAGGAAATCTGCTCAACGATTTGGGGGAACGAAATGCCCATAACGAGATACTACGAAACCCGAAAGGCTTAAAAAAATTTCGCTCTGTACATGTTCTGCCGATCCATGTGCTCTGCAACATCGTACTGTAGAAACGACGAAATCTGCAGCGCTGTCATGGCACGCTGAAGGTCTTGCAATATTGCCGTTGTTGTGGGTCACTGTATATGGAGATCTGCTGGAAAAAACTCTTCCAACATTCCAATGGGCCGCCCCGCATTAACTATTGTACGTCAATAAAGTAAGCACATATAATATGCACAGAACCAGACAAAATTACATTTGTACTGTACTTGTACCTTCAGTGCATTCAAGCAGTACTTTCACATGTTACAGAAAGCACTATTAGCAGCTGTACAGAACAGAAAAAATTCATATGATAAACTTGAAGTCATGAATTCATAGCACTTTCATCCTTAAAATAATTTTTCAGCAGAAGCTGAAGAACAGTAATTTAGCCGGTGCCAGCTCACCTCCTATGAAGAGGAATATGACTAACTTATAAATAAATTTAAAAAATATATTCCCCCGTCATCAGAACAGAGTCAATAAACTCTGGATAATTTCGAATCTCGTAAATTGGCGATTATCTTTGCGCTAAACGGACGAAAAATAGTTGCAGGAAAGTGTGACACTGAAGGTAAATGAAAGAGATGCGGAAAGAAGATAAATGAAAAGAAAGGCGATGACAGTAGAAGGCATTAAAAGGCTACATATAATAGTGAACAGAGAAGCTTTACAAGTGCATAGCTTACAAAGCTGAATAGGAAGCGACTGAAATGCAGTACAGTAGTTAAAAGCAGAAGAGCAATGGCAGAGGTGGGTATAATAAGAAACAGGAGAGTTTTCTGCAAGCAGTATGGTGAAAGATTTGAGGAAAAGCCTGACACAGTGTTTTGTATTGAGTGCCCACCTGTACGATGCTTGAGTGTGGACAGCGCAGAAGAAAGATGGAGCAAAGATGGCGGCTTATGGGATATGGGCGTGTTGAATGATACAGAGAATAAGTCGGATTGATAGAGTGAAAAATTAGGAGGTATTGCAAAGAGTCAGATGGAAAAGACAATGACTGAGTGTAATGAAGAGAAGGAAAACGAATTGTGTAAGAGGTGCATTAAGATAGGAGGAAGCGCCCATGAAAACGGACTTACGAGGGTATGTTGGAAAGAAGATGAGGTGAAGGAGGAATAGCTTTCACATTTTTGACGGTATACTGCACGGGAGCATTGAGAAAGAAGCGATGGACCACCAAAAATAGGGACACGAAGAAGCAGCAAGAAAACATAGGACTGCAACTGATGATATCTCAAACCCTTCTCATTTGCCCGTTCGCTTACTATTCGCTTACTACTTGGGCGTTTGAATACCATGCGAGTGTAATTGTCAAGTTGACGCGTGAAATACGAGCACGACACACTGGCGAGAAATTTATGACGTCACGACACGACGACGTTCTATGCCGAGTCGAAATTTTTGCAATACGACAGCAACGGCAGCCAACACGGGCCAGAATTTCTCAGATGTACTCCTGTCTCAGACTGCCTACACAGTTTGTTTATTACTTACCATAAATCCGGCGCGGGGGGGGGGGGAGGGGGGGAGAGAATTAGCCACTAGTCACATTCCAGTCCTTATCTCGCGAGCTGGAGTACTGCTCTCGAGCGTTTTCAAGCTACCTTCTCGTAACATCAGCGCAGTTAAACACTGCTAGATCTGAAACGTCGTTACCAACTTCCGTATTTGGCTCTCGCATAGACGTATGCTCGGCGCGTGGCTCTACTGTGCTGAATTGCGGTACGTAAACCTCTCAGCGATCGGAAATGTCAATCTCCAACATTGTTTTTTTGTTGTTTTTACATTTCGACGCCTCTTTCTGACACCGATGGCCTTGCTAGACAGTGGAGAACAGGACAACGTCAGCAGCGGCTCAGCTGTTAGCAGGCGGCGGCGCGATTCGAAGGCCAAAAGAGGCGTGGAGGTACTTTCAAAACCGTGGCGTGGCCAACGCCCGACGGAGTAGAGATGCTATCTAATCCGTCTTCCGCTTCATTCGGCTCTCTCTCTCTCTCTCTCTCTCTCTCTCTCTCTCTCTCTCTCTCTCCCTCCCTCTCCCCCTCTCCCTCTGTCTCTCTCTCTGTCTCTCTCTCTCCCTCCCTCTCCCCCTCTCCCTCTGCCTCTGTCTCTCTCTCTGTCTCTCTCTCTCTCTCTCTCTCCCTCTGTCTCTCTCTCTCTCTCTCTCTCTCTCTCTCTCTCTCTCTCTCTCTCTCTCTCTCTCTCTCGCGCGCGCGCGCGCGCGCGCGCACACACACACACACACACACACACACACACACACACACACACACACACACCTTCCTGTTCTCGCCCATCCGGAGTACCTTCGCTTCGCCTCTTAATATTAACGTCACGAAATATTAAAATTAGGTTACCTCACCTTGAATACCAAATGAATTCCCGTCTCGCCACAAAACTCAACTTCTCTTCTCACCGTATCACACAAGCCCGGTACAAGAATTTTTCTCCGTGTTTAATTTTTATTTTTACGAGCTTCAGAAACAAAAAGAGCTCCTATCCACTCCATCCGCCTCACTTTCTGCTCTTCTTCCTTTTATTTATTTATTTACTTTATTTTATTTTCCTCTACATCAATCTGCCTTGCTCGTCTTTTCCCCCATCCAGCCTCCACCCCCTTCTCACCACACCTCCCCCTTGCCCACTCCCACCAGCCCAGCTATCACTCGAACGATTCTCATCCATCCAGCCCGACACGAAATAATTTTGTTAATGATAACGAAAGAGGTCGAGCAGCTGAGACAGGAAAATTACAAAAAATAGTAATACAAGTAGAATAGAGAGGAGTGGATGCGGGCCCGTCGCATCGATTTCGTGTGGGAAGAAGCCGGCAGCGGAGCGGGCCGTAATCAGCAGGTAATTTAGAATCGCTCGGACCGGACCGCGCCTATCACCGTGTCCGCTCGTCTCTCGTAAGAGCGGCCCGACGGGCTGTAAATTTTCCCGTTCGGAGTTTACGACGGGCGAAGATGGAAAGGAGCGCCGGTGCGCGCGCACACACACACACACACACACACACACACACACACATACATACACACACACACGCACACACAGACAGCGCCCAGTATCCCTGGCCGACGTGCCTTCCACGGGCGATGATTGAGTTACGACCGATCGAGATCACAATCTGAGATATCGACTGCCGCTGCTCTCTATTCGAGGGCATTGCGAGGAGTCCGGAGCGGGGTGATCGATGTGATGCGATGCCATGTGATGCGGTCCCGGAGATGGACGATGCGAATTGCTGATTACGGGGAATAAGCGCCCCGACGTTCCTTTGCCCCTACTTCACTTCTCCTCACCCCTACCCCTCTATACCCCTTCCCCCTCCCTTTTACAGCGTCACCCCCAACACCAACGCTACTACCACTATCACCCACCTCAGCACTATCTGGCAGCCTACTTTTTTTATGGTTTTAGGGCGCAAAACTGCTATGATCGTAAGCGCAATTGTGTGGCTTAGGGAAGGGTAAAAGCCGGCCGGGGTGGCCGAGCGCTTCTAGGCGCCACAGTCTGGAACCACGCTACCGCTACGGTCGGATGTTCGAATCCTGCCTCGGGCATGGATGTGTGTGATGTCCTTAGGTTAGTTAAGTTTCAGTAGTTCTGTTCTAGGGGACTGATGACCTCAGAAGTCAAGTCCCGTATTGCTCAGAGCCATTTGAAGGGTAAAAAACCGAATGAGAAGTCAGCAGCAATGGGAATAAAACTGAAGGAGGGAGAGTAAAAAGGGAAGGAAATCTTAGAAATCTCCTACTGAAGGGGGGGGTTGTATTCTCCAAAAAGGAGCTTCAAATGACCGATGTCAAATATACAGGACGCGATCGGCTGAGCGCGTGTCGTCTGCTAAAAGAGAACATACGTCGGGCGACAACAGTATACGGGCGCCTAGCGGATTAAAATAGGGGCACTGAAGTAGGTGTCTCACTGTCCACGGTTGAGAGCAGTGAGGACAAAGCAGGGGAGGATCGCCAGTTAAGAAATGTCAATGGCTAAAAAGACAGTGCTGTGGCCGTAGATACAAACCTTATCGCTTCTCTCCTAGCTCACGCTCCGTGCAGTACAGTGTGATAAGACGAAGTACGACATACGAATAAAAACACTACAGGCCATTAAAATTGCTACACCAAGAGCAAATGCAGACGATAAAACGGTATTCAATGGACAAATGTATTATACTAGAACTGACATGTGATTACATTTTCACGCAATTTGGGTGCACGGACCCTGGGAAGTCAGTACCCCGAACAACCACCTCTTGTCGTAATAACGGCCTTGATACGCCTGGGCATTGAGCTTGGATGGCGTGTACAGGTACAGCTGCCCATGCAGCTTCAACACGATACCACAGTTCATCAACAGTAGTGACTGGCGTATTGTGACTAGCGAGTTGCTCGGCCACCATTGACCAGACGTTTTCAGTTGGTGAGAGATCTGGAGAATTTGCTGGCCAGGGCAGCAGTTGGACATTTCCTGTGTCCAGAAAGACCCGTACAGGACCTGCAACATGCGGTCGTGCGTTATCCTGCTGAAATGTAGGGTTTCGCAGGGATCGAATGAAGCGTAGAGCCACGGGTCATAACAGATCTGAAATGTAACGTCCACTGTTCCAAGTGCCGTCAATGTGAACAAGAGGTGAACGAGACGTGTAACCATTGGCACCCCATGTCATTATGCCGGGTGATACGCCAGTATGGCGATGACGAATACATGCTTCCAATGTGCGTTCACCACGATGTCGCCAAACCCGGATGCGACCATCATGATGCTGTAAACAGGATTCGTCCATTCGTGCACCCAGGTTCGTCGTTGAGTACACCATCGCAGGCGCTCTTGTCTGTGATGCAGCGTCAAGGGTAACCGCAGCCAAGGTCTCCGAGCTGATAGTCCATGCTGCTGCAAACGTCGTCGAACTGTTCGTGGAGATGGTTGTCGTCTTGCATACGTCCACATCTGTTGACTCAGGGATCGAGACGTGGCTGCACGATCCGACACAGCCATGCGGATAAGATGCCTGTCATCTCGACTTCTAGTGATACTAGGCCGCTGGGATCCAGCACGGCGTTCCGTATTACCCTCCTGGACCCAGCGATTCCATATTCTGCTAACAGTGATTGGATGTCGACCAACGCGAGCAGCAATGTCGCAATACGATAAACCGCAGTCGCAATAGGCTACTATCCGACCTTTATCAATGTCTGTAACGTGATGGTACGCATTTGTCCTCGTTACACGAGGCATCACTAGAACGTTTCACCAGGCAACGCCCGTCATCTGCTGTTTATGTATGAGAAATCGATTGGAAACTTTCCTCATGTCACCACGTTGTAGGTGTCTCCACTGGCGCTAACCTTGTGTGAATGCTCTGAAAAGCTGATCATTTGCATATTACAGCATCATCTTCATTTCGGTTAAATTTAGCGTCTGTAGCATGTCATCTTCGTGGTGTAGCAATTTTAATGGACAGTAGTGTATATTTTTTTAATACCCTGACATCAACAATGTCGATTTCGACACGTACAGCTTAAGGCCCTTGAAATGACCTAACAGTTCGTCAAACTTCATTAGTTTATCAGAGTTTTCGGCTGTGCGCTGTTTTAATTAACACGTTTGTCAAACGTTAGGTATGTTTGACGTGTGTGGGACAAATACTGATTGACGGCCGTTTGGCGACCAAGTTTGTCCGTTTACGCATGCTTTTGGCAAATAATTTCCAGTTGCTTTCCGGGCTATTGCCTATAAATTTGAGGTTTTCGGTAGCATGAGGAGACGCTACGACCATCCTCGATCAGTTCATCGCCCATTACGGGGAATAGGCACCACGACGCCTCTTTCCCCCATCTCACTTCTTCTCTCACCTACCGCTTCTATAACTCTTCCGCCCTCTCTCTACAACGCCACCACCAGCACTGACGCAACTATCACCATTATATCGCCTTGTTAGCTGATGGGCCGTGCGTTTCTAGGAGCTTCAGTCTGGAGCCGTGTGACTGCTACGGTCGCAGCTTCGAATCCTGCCTCGGTCATCGCTATGTGTGATGTCCTTAGGTTAGTTAGGTTTAAGTAGTTCTAAGTTCTACGGGACTGATGACCTCAGATGTTAAGTCCCATAGTGCTCAGAGTCATTTGTTAGCTGATGTAAGTGTTTTATGACACCTGGTGGTGGTCTGTGGACCGATACTCGTTGTATTGTAAAGACATTTTTAGCAGCAGCTCCTGCGGGTGAATCGTGACTCTTTCGCACATTTACCAGATGTGGGCATCTCTACACGGACCGGTGAGCCAAGAATTTGGACCCTGACGGCAAGGGGACAGAATCGGTCCTGAGAGAAACTCTGTCGGAGGGCGCGTCTGCGCACGGGAGGACAGCGAAGAATTGCCGACCGCGTTTTGTTTACTCGCCGGTCCAGAACTTAAAAAAGAAACAGCCCGTCGGGTCCCGTTAGACGCGGTGCGTGCGCGAGAGCGTGGTCTTTGGGCTGCGCGGCTGCACCGACGGAGACAAAAGCACCCTCCGCGGACGTTACCTGGCCGCCCACCCCGTCAGCGTTCGCAACTTTCGCCGGCGCTGTCGCCTTTGCATTGTGGCGAGACCGCCCGTCGTGGCCAAAAAACGGACACAATCAGCCCTTTAGAGAGGCGGTAAAAAGCCACGGGAGACCCCCCAGCGAGTGTGGCCAAACTCTCTCCCCCTCCGTCTGCAGGGTGTCCGAAGGCGGCGTGCGGAGGCTGTGAACAAGGGACCGAGTTAAAAACCTCTGAGCACTGTGCGGCCTCGAGCCGTGTCGCAGGTCGTAAGAGGGGTGCGAGCCGGCTTGGGTGCGTACTGCAGACTGTAACTTTAACCCTTAACTACTATCGACCGTCTCTCAGACCGCTACTAAATTTTGTGTCGAGATATTTCTCACACCCCTGCAAAGCCAAATGGACTCTTCCATGTACCTTCCTACTGGCTGTCAAGCTACACGTGCCAGGATTCTTACATTGTTGCTGCTCTTTGTTTCGTAATTATTAGCCTTGAGAGGTCTCTCAGACCTACCATAGTGTCTGCGTGCCGCGTTTTTATTGCATGCTACTGTTTCTCCATGGCGGGGAAAGCTGGGCCTTCTGTGCAATGTGTGTGAAGGGAGACAGATGTCTTAACTTGCAAGATGAGCCTCAGACATTGAAGAAGTATTCGAAAATCGAAAAATGTGCACCTTTTGCCCTCCTGGTCTGAAGAGGAAAACAAGGTATCCACATCAACAGCGTGTTCAAAACGGTTCAAATGGCTCTGAGTACTATGGGACTTATCTTCTGAGGTCATCAGTCCCCTGAACTTAGAACTACTTAAACCTAACTAACCTAAGGACAGCACACACATCCATGCCCGAGGCAGGATTCGAACCTGCGACCGTAGAACAGCGTGGTGTTCCGATTTGTTTGGAGTGTCCCAGGAAGGTTTGCGTGAAGTGTTTGCAGGTGGAAATTGACTAAAATATGATTCAGTGGCACATGAGAACAAGTATTTAGTTTTTACTTGTAATTTTAGAAGTGAAATGGTGGCAAAGTTTCTCCATTCATAGACTTATGGACTGAAATATTCGCACTACATTGCGAAGTGAGTCGTAAAACTGAAAGCTGACTTCGCACACAATTTATCATAAGTCATGTCCGATTTTTCCACCTAGTTATGTTGCCAATTTGTAATATAATCCCTCTGCTGAAAATCTGTGTGTGGCTAGAGCGCTAACTATTTGCTGTTATTTTCGTAACTCATGAAATAAAAATACACTCCAGATTTCGCTTTGTTTTAATTGTCGAAGTGTTTAAAATACCGCAGTGTTTGAAAAAAAAATCAAATTTCTACAAAAGCCACCTCTAAGAAGTGTAATGAGAGACTGGAAGTCAAACTATATATATTCAGCAAAGGTTCTGGTTTAATATATCAGATAGAAAAACGCGGTCTCTGAGACCCCTCCATAGTAGTTGTGTTCCTGTGAATGACCATGGTAGTTAAGGGTTGAAGTGGAAAACGACAGCTATACATGTGCAATAGTTAGAAGAACAAGTCTGTCAGAGTACCCATTTTCCTCAGCATCTACACTACTGGCAATTAAAATTGCGACACCACGAAGATGACGTGCTACAGACGCGAAATTTTTCCAAATCCTTTATAGCAGGGGCCTCCAAACTACGGCCCGCGAGGACCGGCAAACCGGCCCGCGTTAGCTGGCTGCATTTCCCCGGTATCCCCCCCCCCCCCCCCCCCCCAATATACTGCCAACAACTTTCGAGGCCTATCGCGACCAATACACCGCGACATTGTCGAAACTCTAACTTTACAAAGCTGAAGGTCATGGTTAAAATTGTGGCTATCCACAATAGACGCACAGGGAATTCTTCGTGCGATAGTAAAAAAAAAAAAAGGAATAGTTAACAGACTAATTTGGCGAAAACATTTTAAGTAAAAAAATTCTTTTCATTTTATTCTACTCACGACTCGCGTGCAAGTCTTTCAAATGGACGCCACTTCGGCGACTAGCCTTAGTAATCAATCATTCTGGAAGACGCTTCTTAAGAGAGGTTTCACTTTCTTTTAATTACGTAGTAAAATACACATAGGAAGTAAATCGTATAAAATATTTTTATTTAAAGGCAGTTACTCGCTACAAGACTACATTACTAAACTTATTGTTCCGCCGTTTGAAATAACAATGCGTTGACATACTCTACCTCTGTTACATCTTGCAGTAATAGTGTTCCTAACAATGATTTTGAGATTTCGTTAACTTTGGAGGACGCCTTCGTGAAGAATGTGCAGTGACACACTTTTTCGTCGGTGAAATTCGCCAGAATAAAATATGCCAGAATTTCGGTCAGGTACGTCCACCTATCAAAAGTATCTAATTAAATAAAAATTGTAGTTCGTTTCAGTGCTAGCTATTCCCACAACCTCAGATTTTTGGAATTTCACCTTTCCTTTAGCCTTACATTACGGTGATAATGGAGTGCTAGGGTGCTTTAATCCGACTAGGTAGATTTTAGCCCTTATGACTTCGTGGAGTCAATGTGGCCCGCGGACTAAAAAGTTTGGAGACCCCTGTTTTGTATAAATAAAATTGTACTTACAGTTTTTCTTTTACTCTCTAGACGGTTTTCGTGTATACTCTTATGTGGCCACATCTTGAAAGACGCTCTTGTAAGTCGCAAACGAAAATTCGTCCAATTTTGTGTTGTGACTGTTTCCTTCCTTGCTTTGCCCGGTCTTGGACAGTGTGTGTTCACTGATAATTTGCTACCAGTTAAAATGTTTAATACTAAATTGTGGTAGTTTAGATGGCAAAACTGTTTATTTACTTGGTGAGTGTTCAAAGCTATACGAAGAGCTTGAAAAAAAAAAAAAGACAGTGCGCAGTATTTCGAGTGTAAGACTCTCGTCCCGACTTGGGATAGAATAGAAATTATTTTCAGGACCCACAGTGAAGGCAGCAGCTCGTTGTTAAGCTGTTCGTCTGCTCTATTGAGAGCACAGAACAGTCTTCCGAGACTGAGAAGATTGCCTTCCATCCGATTCCCAGCCGGCGCCAAACACGTCGCTCCATTAATAATTCAACAGACACGACGCCAAATTATTGGTAATTTTCGGTGCGATTTATGGCGGATTCAGCGCATGTGAACTTGAAAAACGACTAATGAAGGCTCTCTAGGAGAGGGAGAAAGTTCCATGAAGTGGAAGCCGAGACGTACCACGAAGGCGCCGAACAGAAGAACGGCGATCTCACCTGTGATCGTGTAGATGCCTCTTGTCTGCCGAGGATGTTGCTCAGACATTGTTGCGTAGCAGGTAAAAAGCACGCAACTTCGAGGACATTACACCTCTTGCTAGACTTCTATGCTTGTGAAAATATTAAGTACCGTCGTAGAACGTCAGACCAGTAGAAAATCTGAAGGCAGCATGTTATAGTAAGGAAAATAAGAGCTGATGTATGTTTGCTGAATAGCTTATGCTTTCATTCCTCCGAAAGTTACCATTGGAGCCGTCTACATTATCTGTACCCGAGACACTGTACATTGTACTCGTATTATCATCGGCGGGGTCGACCATCTATTTCGAAGATGTCTCATACGCTCTACTGAAACACATTTGGATTTTTTGAGTGTCCATACTAATTGATATTTCAGCCTACTTGCCATTCCTGCGGTCCACCTACGGCCTTAAGTTATAAGAAACTAACCATAAAATTTTTAAGTTTTTCGATGAAACTTCTGTTCTCTTCGCAGTAAAGCGTTGTTTCTTGTATACCGCTCCGTCACAGCGATATCAGTTGAGTAGTACCAGTCTCATCGTTCCAGCTTGCTCAGGTATAGCTCATCTTCTGTACCAACGTGACTGACGAAATTGGGTTACGATTACTCTAATTTTGACTCTCAATTCAATGCGAAGTATGAACGTACAACATTACGGTACTGCCTACAATTCATTGGTTTTACATTATTTTTTGCGCCACATTTTATCGGCACGTGTTACAGATAAAATACAGCGCGTATTGTTGCTTCATTGTTGTTATTGCTGTTGTTGTTATATTCAGTCCGAAGACTAGTTTGATGGGCCTCTGCATACTAGTCTATCCTCTTCATCTCAACATACCTTCTACAATTTACAGCCGCGTTTACCGTGTTACTGCGAGTCTGCATTTTTACGAGGCAGCTCTAGAAATTGAGACTTCTCAGTCGTTTAAAAATCGCAAAACTGAAGTATTAAGAAAAAATTTGTAAATTCACAGATAACATGAAGCACTGTTTTTTGACGTAGTCTCCTTCGTTCTCAAAGCATTTTATCAGCCGAGGAATAAGCTTTCTGACATCTTCATCAAAAAACTCTCACACCACCTCTTTAGACCATTGTTTGACAGAGCTCTGTCCCTCACCGTCCGTAGAAAACCAATTTCCACCAGCAAACAACTTCAGACATGTGAAAAGATGAAAAGCTGGAAGTGCCAGATTAGGAGTAGCGTTTAAGAGCTGTCAATTCTAAAATGGCTGTTATGCATCGGGAAACTATACAAAACAAATACAGCAGGATGTGTCAGATCGTGAATATACTGAAGTAACCATTGGTAGCATAAAAGAGATTACTGATTTCTTGAACTCTTCCGGCATGGCCGGCCGATGTGGCCGAGCGGTTCTAGTGGCTTCAGTCTGGAACCGCGTGACCGCTACAGTCGCAGGTTCGAATTCTGCCTCGGGCATGGATGTGTGTGATGTCCTTAGGTTAGTTAGGTTTAAGTAGTTCTAAGTTCTAGGGGACTGATGACCACAGATGTTAAGTCCCATAGTGCTCAGAGCCATTTCTTCCGGCATGTCATGTGGGTCACGATTAGCGACCTTGTATGAAAAACTTTAAGTACTGGAGAGGAGAGGCGACACCTGGAGACAAAGAGTTACTAATTGAGGAACAGTAACATGTGAGAAGAGCTGTGAATTGTTGTGCCAATGAAATGGCACTTACATTCCCGTGTTTTAAGACAGATGTATTTAATCTAACATTATTTGTCATTATGTAAGAGAAGCATAGGCTTACCCAACAGAAATGGAAGAAATTGGCTTTTTCAAAATGACATCCTAAAGATTATGCTGTTATTTTAGGATGCTCTGTGAGTATGAACAACTGCATTCTTTAGTCAGAAAGTTATCATTTTGTATATTTTTCGAGAAAAAGAAAAGTTGAGATAGTTAATAGAGCCCTTACCCGCGGAAGTCAAATACCCCAGGCTCGAATCCCGGCACGGCATATAGTTTTAATCTCTCAGGAAGTTTTATTTTTGATTTCGTTAAAAAAATTGGAACGGTGCGTTTTCCTTTGTGAGAAGAAATCGGATTACGGACCTCACCTCGCAGCTGGCGGGTTTCGGAATAGGGACACTTACTTCAGCACAGCACTGCAAGAGCTTTCGGCCATTTAGGGCCTGAACGCAGGGCATCAGCTTTACTGACAAAAGATCTCTTTGAGAGTCGTAGGATTAATATTCTTTCTTTCTGGTCATGTCTCGTACTTTCATTTCGACAACATTCCATTACCGTTGTTTTAATTTGTTGATATTCATCCACTAACTTTTCTCAAGACATTATCCAGTCTCTTCAACTGACGTTCCAAGCACTTTACTGTCTCTGTCAGAATTACAATGTCGTCTGCGAACCTCAGAGTTTTAATTTCTTCTTCTCCGACACAGTAAACAAGAAAAGGAATGATGACAGTGTGTTATATCCCGACGACGATGATGCGAATGCACTGAGCTAGCACTGCTCCGCCTCAGTCGGTGAAACAATACAGGGGGAGGAGGGTAGGCAAAACAGTTTCAGTCTTCATCTCGAAGAAACAATGGAGGTACGAAATTAACCTTTCGTTTGTTTTGCAGATACATGTCTGTACTGATGAAGTGAATATAGGCTGGGCTATTTTGTTTCGGCTGGTCTAGGGCCGTGCTAGGATACTGTGGCACGAAAATTCCAGACAACAATATTAATTAAGTAAAAATATTTTTCCGAGACGATAGCGAATACTTTAGACAACCCCTGGTATGCAGGCGGTCTGCTGGTTTGTTCCGGTACTAACGTGGTTGTCGACAGGTTCCCAGCTAATGATGCCAACGTTGTCTACATCTACATTTATACTCCGCAAGCCACCCAACGGTGTGTGGCGGAGGGCACTTAACGTGTCACTGTCGTTACCTCCCTTTCCTGTTCCAGACGCGTATGGTTTGCGAGAAGAACGACTGCCGGAAAGCCACCATGCGCACTCGAATATCTCTAATTTTACATTCATAATCTCCTCGGGAGGTATAAGTAGGGGGAAGTAATATATCTGATACCTCATCCGGAAACGCACCCTCTCGAAACCTCGCCAGCAAGCTACACCGTGATGCAGAGCGCCTCTCTTGCAGAGTCTGCCACTTGAGTTTGCTAAACATCTCCGTAACGCTATCACCCTTACCAAATAACCGTGCGACGAAACGCGCCGCTCTTCTTTGGATTTTCTCTCTGCCAAGCCGACCTCGTACAGGTCCCACACTGATAAGCAATACTCAAGTACAGGTCGAACGAGTGTTTCGTAAGCCACCTCCTTTGTTGATGGACTACATTTTCTAAGGACTCTCCCAATGAATCTCAACCTGGCACCTGCCTTACCAACAATTAATTTTGTCAGTACGCAAGCAGTGAAATACTTGGAACAGTTCAGAGCGCCGCACTTTGCTTCTCGCCTGTGTCGGCGCTCAGCTAGGGACGTCTTACCTTACAGCTCCGTGACTTTTCCGCAGCGGCGCGCTCGCGAAAAGTCGCCGAAACTTCTCTCTCTCTCTCTCTCTCTCTCTCTCTCTCTCTCTCTCTCTCTCTCTCTCTCTCCGGGGCCGGCGACAGGAAAGAGCTTCGCGCGGTCGACACTTGGCGGCGCTCGCGGCGGATGTGAATCTTTTTCGGGGAACCCCCGTCCGCCTTTTCAAAAGAGACCTACAGCACCGGCGGTCGCCGGCCGCCATTTTTTCCGCCGTCCTTCTCGAATCCCTTTCCTTTTTATTTTTCCTCCCCCCCCCTCCCTTTCCCTCCCCCACCCTCCTGCTCCTCCTTCCTCTCGCAGCTTGCCCATCCGCCTGGGCAACGCACCCTTTCCCTCCGCGGTGCGTAGCGCCAAAGGAAGGACCCTCAACTTTCTCTCCCTTCCCTCTCCACACTTTTTTTTATTCCTGCCGCTTTTCGAAGTACGCCTCCGCGGGCTTTTCCTCTTTCAGAAACTCTCCGCCGCCCGCTTTTTGAAGGACTTTGGAAGTTTATTTTGCGAGTATTTATTCCGCACCTTTTAGCGTCCGCTGCTCTGCGACTCCTTGCGGTCTGCGCCCCGCCGCTGTTGAATATGGAGATCTCGTGTGGTCGGGCTGGGGTCTCCCCGTATCTGGGGGCGGCTTCATCCCTCAAGGCCCCGCCTACTGGAGGCCAAGGAGAAAACCCTTATTATGAGGTATCTCGCATGGGTTAACTTCCGCGCTGACCAATAAGCGTCCTGCAACCCTCGTGTAACTACTTTGCTCCTCATATAATAACTGCAGTAACTCCTTCCAGCATCATGAACACGAGATGTGCACTTCGTTGAAAGTACAAACCCACAGGCATACTGTACAGTGCAGGGGGACGGGTATTTTGTACCAATAGTATAGATTTTATTATCTACTCCACAGGCGTATTGAGCTAGAGACAAATGACTGGCCACGGATATGTGCCTCTCATGGTCCTTACGCGAAACTATCTTGGCTATCACTCAATAGCATAATGGTTGCAGAGACTTCTCTACATGTACTCTGTATAGCCTCCGAAGGGTTACGATGTCTTATGTTCCAAGGTTTCCGATTTCTTTCACTCCAGCATTTCTGTTACCCTTAAGTATGGACTATACCTACCTGTTACGCAGGGCATCTCGGTGTTCAATCGAAACCGAGTCCAAAGCTTTCTCAAATTCGGTGCCTCGTTCTACACCTACATCTGCATCCATACTCCGCAAGCCACCTGACGGTGTGTGGCGGAGGGTACCTCGAGTACCTCTATCGGTTCTCTCCTCTATTCCAGTCTCGTATTGTTCGTGGAAAGGAGGACTGTCGGTATGCCTCTCTGTGGGCTCTAATCTCTCTGATTTTATCCTCATGGTCTCTTCGCGAAATATACGTAGGAGGGAGCAATACACTGCTTGACTCCTCGGTGAAGGTATGTTCTCGAAAATTCAACAAAAGCCCGTACCGAACTACTGAGCGTCTCTCCTGAAGACTGTTCCACTGGAGTTTATCTATCATCTCCGTAACGATTTCGCGATTACTAAATGATCCTGCAACGAAGCGCACTGCTCTCCGTTGCATCTTCTCTCTCTCTTCTATCAACCCTATCTGGTACGAATCCCACACCGGTGAGAGATATTCAAGCAGTGGGCGAAAGAATGTACTGTAGCCTACTTCCTTTGTTTTCGGATTGCATTTCATTAGGATTCTTCCAATGAATCTCAGTCTGGCATCCACTTCACCGACGATGAATTACACGTGATCATTCCATTTTAAATCACTCCTAATGCCTACTCCAAGGTAATTTATGAAA
The DNA here is from genome assembly GCF_023897955.1 of Schistocerca gregaria. NCBI lineage: Eukaryota > Metazoa > Arthropoda > Insecta > Orthoptera > Acrididae > Schistocerca > Schistocerca gregaria. Next base: position 163,971,069 of record NC_064929.1, on the reverse strand, counting down.
TTAACTGCTTCCAGTTGCTGACCTGCTACATTGTAGCTAAATGATGAAGGATCTTTCTCTCCACATATTCGCAGCACATTACACTAGTCTACATTGAGATTCAATTGCCATTCCCTGCACCATGCGTCAATTTGTTGCAGATCCTCCTGCATTTCAGTACAATTTTCGATTGTTACAATCACTCAATACACCAGAGCATCATCCCATGTGCCGCGCGGGATTAGGCGATCGGTCTAAGGCGCTGCAGTCATGGACTGTGCGGATGATCCCGGTGGAGGTTCGAGTCCTCCCCCGGGCATGGGTGTGTGTGTGTTTGTCCTTAGGATAATGTAGGTTAAGTAGTGTGTAAGCTTAGGGACTGATGACCGTATCCCATAAGATTTCACACACGCCTGAACATCATCATCATCCGATGTTATCCACAAGGGCATTTATGTATATTGTGAATAGCAACGGTCCTACGACACTCCCCTGCAACACATCTGAAAGCACTATTACTTCTGAAGACGTCTCTCCATTGAGAATGACACCCTGCGTTCTGCAGTTTCTCTCTCGACTTGCCTTAATAAACTTGCGGATAGTATGCCATGACGAATACAGGAATGCAAGAGTGCAAGAGGATGTGCTGCTGGGTATTACAGATACCGGTGTGTACAGCAATCTGGACAACCACCTCTGAAGGTCTCGCTGTATGGCGGCACAACATGTAATGTGTGGTTTTCATAAACAATAAAAATGGCAGAAATGATGGTTATGTTGATCAAAATTTGTTCAAATGTCTCTGAGCAGTATGGGACTTAACATCTATGCTCATCAGTCCCCTAGAACTCAGAACTACTTAAACCTAACTAACCTAAGTACATGACACAACACCCAGTCATCACGAGGCAGAGAAAATCCCTGACCACGCCGGGAATCGAACCCGGGCGTGGGATTATGTTGATCTCTAATCCAGTTTTCTGTAGAGGTTAAGGAACTCTAGGAACCGAGGTGATACAATACCTTTTTTGATGTGTGTGTATATATCTACACCTACATCTACATCTACATTCATACACCGCAAGCCACCATACGGTGCGTGGCGGAGGGTACCTCGTACCACAACTAGCATCTTGTCTCCCTGTTCCACTCCCAAACAGAGCGAGGGAAAAATGACTGCCTGTATGCCTCTGTACGAGCCCTAACCTCTCTTATCTTTGTAGTCTTTCCGCGAAATGTAAATTGGCGGCAGTAAAACTGTACTGCAGTCAGCCTCAAATGCTGGTTCTCTAAATTAGGCATTTACGCTGACGCTGAACTGCCAATCCCTGCAACAAGCATCGGTCCTATGCGTGTCTTACTGCGTTTCCCCACACAATTTTTGTGAGAACTGCGAATGCCTTACGGCACTTAACGTTGTCGAACACGGGCTGTACCCCTCTAAAGCCTCTGCCTGCAACGCAGAGCTTCGCTGGGTCGGGCCACCGTCCACAAACGGACCCAGCAGCTTTAGCGGGGTCCGACCTCCCTGCCACTGTGCGCCAACCTTCCCAAGACGCCTCCCGCAGATTTACACTGCGCGCGCACGGCCGAACGGGGCCCGGTGTAATATCCAGCCGGCCTTATGAATATGCAGCGCTTGTAAGACGGGAAGAGCGCGGTTCCGCGGCCTGTTTGCTTATTCCGAAATTCCCTCCGTATCTGCATTGATTAATATTTATGCATAACACTGTGGCCCTACACTGCCGGCGCACTCCGCCTGCCAATCCCACGAATCCGTACTTCACCTTAGTCAAGGCTGCGCCGTCAAGAAATATCTCCGATATCACATCCGTCGCGAACTATTCGTTTCAGTATGGGATCATGTCTCGATTACGCTGGTTGCCTCTCCGGGGAATCGTGCAAAGGCTCCATTCGTCACTACAGCCGAAAGCGTTGGTTCAGATGACTCTGAGCACTACGGGACTTAACTTCTAAGATCATCAGTCCCCCAGAACTTGGAACTACTTAAACCTAACTAACCTAAGGACATCACGCACATCCATGCCCGAGGCAGGATTCAAACCTGCGACCGTAGCAGTCGCGCGGTTCCGGACTGAGCGCCTAGAACCGCTAGACCACATCGACCGGCAACACATTTTCACTGCGGTGTTCTACCCCTTCGTCCGTGAAAGACACACCGAAATTTAAAATATTTCTCATTTATTGTTTGGTCTCAGTTGCATATTTTTAATTAGATTACACGTTTCGATCCGCAATGATAATCTTAAGATCTAAATATTTGTTAGCAACCCATCTTATCCGCTCAGAAGCAAATATATGAGTAGAAAAGACGGATTACTGACACAACTATTTAGGTCTGAAGATGGTCCAGAGGGTTGGAAATACGTAATGTAATTAAAAAATGTGCAACTGAGACGGAACAATACATGAGTGTTATCTTCAATCTCAATATAGTTGCTGAATCTCTAAAGACGATTGTGTTGCCAAAAGTGAAAACGTAAACAAAAATCTTGATACGCAGCGGATTAGGAACGGCACGTGGACAGAAAAAATCAAACAAGTGTGGAAGGCACAATGTTTATATTATTATTAAATGCTGCTTGCACAATTGTTCAATAAGAGCACCGAAGAAGTAAGTTTGATTTGAACAGTATTACTGCTGACAAGATGACTCTTCATGCTCGCGCTGATTTTGGATTTAACATTTGACGATGCCACAATGGCTCCAGTATATTAGGACATGTTTCTGATGTTTCTGTAAAATAGGTCTGTAGATAGTCATTATAGACCGAAACCGGTAGTCTGATGACAAAAGTCTGTGAGCATAGACGTGAAGTAGAGGAAGTTTATTCTGTATTCGCGTCACTGTTCAATTCGCGACCGAGTCGCACCTTGTGAAACTAATCCCTCTGGCCTGTTTTTTTTTTTTTTTTTTTTCCTTCTTCTCTTGTTCTGATGATTCTTTCACGGGATCAATAGCAAGCCTAAAGCCATTGTAGTACCTTCGGAGCTCCACTGAAAGTGTTCGAACTTATCGGGCGAGGTATCGGCGCAAGAGGATGAACAGCGGCGATGGCGCAGCCGACTGGACGGAGAGGGAGAGTACGAGAAACAGATAGAGAGAGAGAGAGAGAGAGAGAGAGAGAGAGAGAGAGAGAGGACAGAGGACTGGCGGGCGAACAGAAAGCGCGTGATTTACAACCTTGTCAATGGGATTGAGGCTACGCGTAAATCAGGACCGGCGCTCACGTACATGGGTACACGCACACACACGCACACAGGCGGTACCGACAGGGTTGGCGGAGGGATTAGGCGCCGCTGATAAATCGGCTGGCGTTGCGCTTTGGTGCCAGGACATGGGACGACTCTTCCCAGTTGGCCCTCGCAGCACCAAGCACCAACGCCAGCACCAAATCCATTTACCTCCCTCGTGCCAACCCTCTGCTTCCCCCACCACCCCTCCACCACTTCCACTCTGGCCAGTTCCCCTCACCCCGCAGCCCCACCTCTCTCTCTCTCTCTCTCTCTCTCTCTCTCTCTCTCTCTCTCTCATTTCTGTAATATCACAGCCGGCATACGTCGCCAAAGCGTACGAAATCACACACACACACACACCCTCAGCCCTTTTCTCTCCTCTCCCCCTCTCACATCCCCCTCCCTCTCCTCGCCTTCTTTTTTTACTTTTTGTTCTGTGTGACAGATTAATATTTCGGAGCGAAAGGGACGAGTGAGTGAAAAAATCTATATAATTTTTATTTTTTATTTCCCGCTTCTCGAACCGATGGCTTTCGACAGGATTTATTTATAAAAGCAATATATGCAAAGCACTCTCATCTCATTCCTGCCAGATTGAACCGACATAAAACAAAACAAAAAAAATCTTCGTGATATTAAATATATTGTTTTCTACACTTCTAGATTCGTGATAAATGTGTGCCTCATTTATCTTCCTCGAAACGCGTAAATGATTATCTCCAAGTGCTGCGGCTCGTTTGACTTGCAAGCGCGTGCTTCTCCTCAGATAATTTCGAGGTTGAAGTGAAATATTCGCTGTAGTGAAACCCCAAATTTGCTATGGAGTGTAAACAATATTATACGGAGAGATAAAGTAATGGTTGTTTCTTGTGTTCGTCCTCACGAGAGCGATGGTACCCTTCAGTGCAGACATGGACACCATCTGTGGCAGCATGACGTAACGATGACGTTCGCTGGCCAATCACAAACCGTCTATGGGGTACAAATGTTCTCTGCAACAGCAATCACTATAGTCAGTTTTTTCTGATGAAGACGGCGGTGCATTTCGTCGAAGGCTCGACATTACAACAAGATGGAACGCATCAAGTAGTCGCGAGAAACTTCGATGTCAAAGCCGTATGCCCCCAGATTCTCCTTCGGGGACGGAAATGTTGTTTATGTAGCAGTCAGAGTGTATATGGTGCCAGTATAGTTTGAGAGACAGAAAGCGTACTGACCGCTATATGTGAAGGGGCCTCTCGCTACCTGGGCGATATCTGGGGATTCCCCGAAAGCAGTAGTTCGCTGGGCAGCCGCCAGGATCCCCCGCGACTGGCCGTCCCGGTCTTTACGACCCGGGGATTCGCCACCCTCTGCTCGCCGCACGCCGGTCATGCACTTTGCACCGGGAAGGTCCCAGCCTGCTCGGGAAATCTGTCCTTGCACTTCCGTCTGCGAGGAGTTTCTATTGCAACTGCAGTGCAATTTCCACCTTTGGACCCACGCTTCCAGACTTTACTGGAAGAAACCTCGTTCTCTCTACACTTGTCGAGGACTCTCAGTAACGAGGAACGCTTGTGTATCCAGACATCAACGTCTGCTTCTATTACTCCGCGAGCCACATTACGGTTTCTGGAAGGGGGGGGGGGGAGGGTTCCACTCTCGCTTCCACCGTTTCTTGTTCCACTTGCTGCGAATGGTGGGTGGCAAACATCTGTACGAGTTCATTTCTCCCTCATCTTACCTTCATGGTATATCACAAGAAGAAAGAAACGTTGGGTGAAACTTCTACGGATGCACAACCATCACTTGTAAGGCACTGTGTTACTCAAATCAGTCTGCGGATTTTACATTTTTGCTAATTTACTCATCTGTATCAATCAGACTAGGGGCTCTTACCACAAGGAAAATAAGAAAAATGTTACGTAAAACTGAAAAGGTGGATGGAGGTTAACGTAGGTGCCCAATGTTTGAGGTGAATTTCCTTAGACTACAGACTGGTCTATAAGGATATAATGGGAAGTAGAGATACTTTATTGCTAAGATAAGAGGTGATACGTTGGCATAATTTTGCAAATTAGAAAAATATGCAAATGTGTATATCCTCCTATTTCGTGTACGCAGTGACCCACAATGTTTTAGATAGCACAATGTGCTGTATATGACGGTGCTATTATAATAAACTGGCATAGTTAGCTGCCGGCTGAAGCATTTCTTATCTCCACTGCGCCTCATCATTTGAGCACACTTAAGTTATGCGACAGATAGCTCTTGAACAAAATCTAACTGAATGAAACAAACAGGAATTTAATGCAACCCTTTTCAGGTTTGCGATGTGCATGTATAAAAGTCCTAAAAATTATCGACTGAAAGTGTTTCACAATTTCGTTCCAGCTCGTGCGGTGTAGTTACGTATTGAGTACCAAATCGTATTTCAAAGTTCGACCGATATTTGATGCGGTATTGTAAGAAAAGTTGCTCTCTACTCTTCAGAAGCTCGTTACGAACATAGAGCTATTACCTTCTCCAGAACGAAAAAAAATATATTCAGGAAATAGGATTACTCAAGTATTTGGTATAATGGAAGACAAATCACATAAAGAACGGGTGAGGTAATCTTTCAGAAATAAAAGTTGTGTTGGCTGCATTAACTCACAGAAAAGATTGGTGGCGTCAGCTGTTCGCTGTATTAAGACACAGAAGAGAAGTTAGGTGACGAGAGGAGTTTGGAAATAAAAGATGTACATGGAGGCTGGAATTAAATATAGTAGCATTGCCAGAAACATCAGACCGCTTGTGCCATAACTATGTAAGCTTTTGCTGCTGGTGTCATGACGATTAAAATGCTTCTGAGTGTTGTACCGGCATTGTATAAAATTAATTATAAACTTAAAACCAACGTTTCGACCGTATTACAACGGCCCTCTTGCTTATGATTAAAGTATTTTGCACAATGACGCGGTACAATACCCATAAAAATTTCATTCATCAAATCCATAACGATTTCCATGACTGTATAATGTGTGTGATGGAAAACTGAAAACGCTTTTCTTTTCTCATTCTTCAACTTAAGGTATTTGTTTATTCTGAAATTCCCCTGCCTCAGTCCATTTTTCTTTCACCTTTCTTATTCCCCCCCCCCCCTTTTTCTTTCTGACTAATAGCAACATGCCAATTGAACAATATTTTCTAAACCTATGCTTATTTACCTCAACAGCACAACAGGTGATCCACAGAACAGAAGATAAACGTCGGCTTTCCCGGCGTATACTGTTGACGAAAAGCTCTGGCGTTTCCAGCAGTGTGGCATTGTTAATATACAGCGACGTTTTGCAAGAGTGTCTCATACATCAACTTCTGGCGAAGGTGCAACACGGATGGAAATGAGAGCTTTTCTTCAAAATAAATAATGCTCGTGAGAGTAACATGATGACTGCCTTTAAGTCGATAGATAATTAGCTCTTTAAAAGCTATACAAATGGATCGAGGTCAAATATTTACGTAGTGTTCTTTATAAAACTTTTTTGATAATTTGTAATGCCATCATGCCGTCATAGACAAACATTAACACGCTATGACTAATGCGAGACACTGAACGTGGCACTTCCTATGCTGAACGTCGGCTGGAATAACGTCGTAATTATCTTTGAATGTTGACAAGTCGAAATATTTGCTCGGTGTGACCATACACCTCTTGGTACTGGGTCTTGTTTCATTTAGTGACAGCACAGGAAATACGTAAGGCGGACACTTTGATATGAGAAGAAACCGTTCGTCGGTGTCAAAGTGAGCGTCTGAACGACGACGTTCCGTCCGGTATTTTTTTTTTAACCATCGTGAGGACGGCGCCTGGTGATTGGAGCGGCCTCTAGCGAGGCACATCCCCTACCACTTGGGCGCGCGCTTACTGGAAAATCCCAGCAGGGAAGCGACTTTGACGAATGGCTTTTCGTCACGGAAGCTAGCCAGCCCCCCGAGTTCCCTCGCCCTCTCGTTGTCCGGAATGTAATTACTGCCGTTTCGACGCTTTGCCCCGTGCGTGCTTTGGGAAATTGCCTCCCTTGATCGACAACAATGAGAAAATAGCCAATCTACTACACAATGCACTCCAAAGTTTTCGTAGAAAAGTGATACATGCTACGATCGTCAGAGGTTCCTGGTACCGGAATTCGGATTATCTCGCGGTTGTATTGTGGCCTCTTGGTAAGTCAGCACAGGTGACCACCTAAATGGCAGACCTCTCAAAATTACTAAAATTTGCCAGTCAACTATTTTGCACGTACTAGACTGATGAACCCTTCTTCATTTACCGGTCTAGTAGTGGTATCGTGCTGTCTCAACGTTTCCACGTGTTTCCTAACACTCATATTCAGGATATGATAGCCCGAAAAACCTCTGGTCTGTGAAATGCTCCGAGAAAGTTTACATTCCCTCGTATCAGGTTGTGAAAGTTTTCGAACATCCAACGTTGGAGCCGAATGTTGCGCGTATAATTCGTGACGGGAAATTAATCTACAAACCTATCTTAAGTATATGTTGATCTGAATGTATCTGCTAGGACTGCGGACTTCGCAGTGTCTGTTAGTTTATTAGTGGAATCAGAAAGAGCTGTAGAGGATTGACGCTTAGTGCAATTGAGTAAGCCGGCCAGAGTGGCCGAGCGGTTCTAGGCGCTACAGTCTGGAACCGCGAGACCGCTACGGTCGCAGGTTCGAATTCTGCCTCGGACATTGATGTGTGTGATGTCCTTAGGTTAGTTAGGTTTAAGTAGTTTTAAGTTCTAGGGGACTGATGGCCTCAGAAGTTAAGTCCCATAGTGCACAGAGCCATTTTTGCAATTGAGTAGTTGGTAAATGAAAATAGCTCTAAGCACTATGCGACTTAACATGTGAGGTCATCAGTCCCCTAGACTTAGAACTACTTATACCTAACTAACCTAAGGACATGACACATATCCATGTCCGAGGCAGGATTCGAACCTGCGACCGCAGCAGCGGCGCGGTTCCGGACTGAAGCACCTAGATCGGCTCGGCCACAGCGGCCGGCAGTTGGTAAATAACCTTGCTTCATTCTCTCCATAGCTGGTCCAAGAAGGAGAATAACTTGTTAGATCCAATATTTTCATCCATGGTGCCACATATTATTTTAGTCTACCTTTAGAACATATTATATTTTCTAAGACAGAATTATGACCTACGTTACTTAATGGTCGAAAATTAGATCAGGGACTCCGCTGGTATTCACTCTGTCTTATGCTCGCACTTGCGAACAAAATAAGAAACACAGTTCTGTTTGAATAGCACTATGGAGTTAAAAGTCTTAAGGATTAACCTTGACGTACAAGGACGGCTGCTAACATTTTTACCTGTTTTCCTTCACTAAAGTGACGAAATGGCGCAATGAGAGACGCATTTCTTCTTTAAATGAGTGACAAATAGTCTAAAACGTAGTCGATCAAAGGCTTCAAAGTTATAACGAGGTACGTTTCTCTTCTTTCTATGAGGTGCTCGCCTTATCGAACACCTTCATGCAGACACGATATATTAGAATTTGTGTTATTTTCTGGAACTACCTTGGTTGAATTCTGAGATATTCCCATCGACATAACCAAAGTTAACTCATACTCTAACCTCGCTTCGTTGGAATTACTACTCGTTTCCTTCGCTTTTTCCTAAAATTTCCTTGCCGTTCAGGTAGTGTTGATTTGGGGCGCAATACCAGCTGACGTGACAAGACAGACGGAAATGAAGCGGGTGTCTGCCTAGCTTAGGGGACATGCCCGACGTTCCATTTGATTTCATTTATGAAAGTTCGAAAAAAAACTTGGAATAATCGGCTGACATTTGAGCCCAGTAGTTCGCACGTACAGAAATAGCTGTCAGACTGCGTTACATATTTCGAGTGAAACGAAAGAAAAAACATGAGAAACTTCAAGAACTGCGCTCTTCCTTACTTCAGTGAAAGAATTGTCAGCACACAAAAATAATGTTTTTGTCGTTTGTTATCTGCCTGCCTGTCCGCCCGTGTGTTAGCACCACTTTTCTCGGTAAGGGAAGAGGTATCACTCTGAAATTCATGTCACGTTCTGAGTCCTATGGTCCCTTGGCGTTGCAAAAGTTCGAAGCTTTTAAGTCTGTCACAAATTTTGATACTGACGAAGTCACTCATCAAAATCTGCGAGGAACTTCCCGTTGGCCTAGAATCAGGAAATTTGTCAAAAATGAAGGTTTCATAGTACAAAAATCATGAAATTGTAAATTTGTCGTTATATTACACGAAAATTTTTTTTGGTCATTTCTTACCTGACTCGCTGTCCGTTTCTCCTTCTGTGAAGACTCCTTGTTCTCGGGAACGGACAGAAGCATCCCGTTCAAATTTGTGTGACATACGAAGATCTGTAGGCCTTTGGCGGTGTAATAAATGTAAGGTTCTAAGCCGGTGCAATAAAAAGATATGGATATTTAGGGCGCCTATTTCCATATCCGCAAACGCATTTATCAAAACACATAGAGTTCTTTCCGTTTGTCTAGAATAATGAAATTTGGCAAGAAACAAGATTTCACACTACAACCAAAGGAAAAAAAATTGAAAACTGTAGATCTATAATTATATGACAAGGAAAAGAATTTGTCTTTTGTTATCAGACTGTTTGTCTGTCCGTGCATCTGTTAGACCACTTTTTGCCAGGAACGGGTCTGAAAATGTTTGTTCCAGATACAACTTGAAACGCCATATCTACCTGCAGCAATCTGGTCTGGATAACTGATGATGAATAAATTCCGAAACGCGTCATATGAGCAATAAAGTCGTTACTTCCATGATATTCGATTTTTACCATTGCGGCCCTGTCAGCTTAAGTAGAGAACTACTGGTTATTCTAATAATGGTTGCCTGCCTCCTGCATGCCTCCTTTAGTCACAGTTTATGCTACTGACATTACCATATTCTCGAAAGTCTGGTGGTCTCTAGGACCGACAGCTAGCCAGTATCAAAGTCGGTAACCTCAATTGCAGGAATTGATGAGCTTTTTGGATATATAAACCACCTCGAAATATTGTCTCATAACCATTAGCAGTGTGTGGCCTTGCATGCTGTTGCATGAAATAGCCTTAGATCCTTTCGTTAGCTGATGAAACCGTCTCGGATTTTCAGCCGAGTCCTGGTGTCGTCTTTCCACAACGTTTCGACAACTTTCCTACTCGTCATCTTCAGGCGAAGGTTTTTGCTTGAAAATGGCGAGTAGGAAACTCGTCGGGAACGTCGCGACAGCACGACGTCAGGGCTTGGCTACTAACCCAAGAAGACTTCATCAATGAAATTCACCGATAAAGCCTGCATTGCCTTTAGTTAGTTTGTTCTCTGACAAAAGGATGCAGTACGTTGTTGATATGTGCTACCTGTTAAAAATTGTGGTTTATGTGAAAGAGCACTTCAGTAATTCGTGTTGAACTGACTGCCCACCACACTCCTGTTTTTCACAATGCCGAACTATCACAATGCGAATCCTACTCGCTCCTGGCTACTTTTTTAAGTTTTCCCTTATGTCCAAACAAGGAAAAGATTGCAGACGTGTGCATTGCGGGAGTTAAGGCGCACGTCTCGCGCCGTTGCCACGGAGAGGTGGTCGCTCTTTCCTTTCGCTCTCACTGCTCCCTCTCAAACGATAGGGGGATGACAAATGCTACGCCTCCTCTCCAAGCTCCCCCTGTCCCTATCTAACTCGGTTTCCTTGCCCGCCGCGAACTCTAAGTGGAAAGCCTTGTCAGTCTACCGGCAGCTAGCGCCGCCAGACCCCACATACGAACACGGTGCGGCTCGGTCCGAGATGTGTGTGTGTGTGTGTGTGTGTGTGTGTGTGTGTGTGTGTGTGTGTGTGTGTGTGTGTGTGTGTGTGTGTGGTGGGAGGGGGGGGGGGGGAGGGAAGATCCACCTCTCGTTTCGGAGCTGACGTCCCTCCGTACAGGTTTGTGTTTCAAGTAAGAAGCGAGAGCCGCGTATCCGCCGTCCACTGTACCGAGCAGAGCGAGCTCCAATCGACGCATGACGCACCGCCCAGTGGCTCGGACTTTGTCCGGTGGCGTATCGGCTCTGAAAGAGCTGGGCGACTTAGGAGCAGCTTTGGAGAAAATTTCGAGGAAGTTGTTGCGCCATTTGGCACTCTTCAGGCCGGTGCGTCGGCAGCATCTGGTCATGGAGGTGGGCAAACTCAACACGGAGACCATACACAGTGACGGTAGCGTCTCGACTAATCGATTCAGATACTGTTGCTGGACGTCAGGTCTGCAACTGGCAAGTGCATTCTGTGCATGACAGATAGAGCAACCCTGAATTGCTTTCTTTTTCTTCCCATGTACCATGGCTGCATATATATGTGCACGAGAAGAAGCAGAATAATCAATGCTGGAGTTCTGAAAAATCCTCGTCAGTCTCACAAAAGACCCCGCATCGTGCGAACAAAGGCTGGTTAATATAGCCGAAACCACTTCGTAATGCTATCTCAGAACCATTAGCAGTGTGTGGCCTTGCATTATGTTGCATGAAATAGCCTTAGCTCCTTTCGTTAAATGATGAAACATTCTCGGGTTTTCAGCCGATTCCTGGTGTCGTCTTTTCACAACGTTTCGACAACTTTCCTACCCGTTATCTTCAGGCGCAGGTTTTCGCTTGAAAATGGCGAGTAGGAAAGTCGTCGGAAACGTCGCGACAGCTCGACGTCACGATTTGGCTGGTAGCCCAAGAAGGTTTCATCAATGAAATTCACCGACAAAGCCTGCATTGCCTTTAGTTAGTTTGTTCTCTGACAAAAGGATGCAGTACGTTGTTGATATGTGCTACCTGTTAAAAATTGTGGTTTATGTAAAAGAGCACTACAGTAATTCGTGTTGAACTGACTGCCCACCACACTCCTGTCTTTCACAATGCAGAACTTCTTGGTATAACTACAGTGGATTTTCATAGCTGCAAGTTCGATTGTTCTGAGACGTGAAGTTTCCCGACAAGTGCAATCATGTTTCACCGTAAAAAACCCTACTTTTTCAGCATGCACCTCTCCATTGTGTGCAGACTACGGTAGACAGTTGCTATATTGACATTGTGTCTGAATCGGTCACTCGATGAGTTATCGTTACCTCGCCAGGTTGCGGGTTCATTAGATGCTACCTACACAACCAGTCTGGAGTGCTAAATGGCGCAAAGATTATGTAGGGATTTCTACGAACCCTGTTGCTAACCCCTCTGGTTTGACTAAAACTGATATGCCGCTTGTCCAAGTCGGAGGGACGCTCCGGAGTGTATGCATCTCTCGAAACTCGCTTCGCTGAAAATGGTTCTGGGGCTACGCCGGAAACATCACTTGTGTCATATGCGACGTACTCCGTACACGGAGAGAGATGTGGCCTGCAGAGATGAGGGAACTCGGTATACAGCTGGAAACGACCAACTGGAGTTTACAGATATGAACACTGCGCAACGAGATCCCCTTTCTGAGCAGAAACTATGTCGCTGAAAATAGTATCTCTGACAGATTAGTCGGAGAATACTCTGGCACACGACGCAGAAGAGGCCCTCTGCGATTCACATAACCGTGGTTTGCAGAGAACGGATACAGATGCAGGGGACGTGTCAATGATAACGACTGCATTTCAGACGGAGCATAATCTCGGTTTCCACAACGATGAGCAAAGAAGTGGATTATCCACTTTTGAATATTAAAGGAACCAATAAAATTTTAAAATCCAGGAGGCCACATGGCATTCTACCGTGTCCCTCGTCTACTCTCTTGTTTTCACCACTAAGTCAATTGTGAGACGAAATGGTTACACTTAAGGAAAAAAACACTTACCTGTACAGCCACGCATGGCATAGTGGGCTGTTTACATATGAGGGCTATTCGGCTCGTTGTGTGTGTCAAAATGTTCTCTTCATGGGCAGCGGTAGAAGTGAGCTGAGAAGAAACTCAGGGGGAGCCAACTACGTGCTGTGTTGTGGTGATGAAACACTTCTCATCGAACGCCCTGAAAGAGCATCTCCATTGCCCCTGCAGTGTGAGGTCGAGAATTGTCAAGAAGAAGAAACCGTAAGACAGTTACGTTATGTGGGCTGCATCAGATCGGGCGAAGTCTCTCACGTGTCCCTCATACTTGGCGGAGACACTGTTATTCTAGGCGTCTTTACGTGATCACTATGTGCTCAGAATTGAAGAGAGCGACGTGACGCGATCGACGAGGCATACTAGAGAGACTACCCAATACATCTGTGCCACACTTCATCGAATTTTTACAGTGGTTTCCATTTCGCAATCAATTGTAACTTACTTTCCGAATAGCCCTCGTATTTCGGCTGTAAAACAATTACCCGTTTCTTCGTACAGAACATTCTAAATTTTCCACAATTAATCTACCTTCTTTGTTCTCCGAACAGGGCACTGTCATTACGTTCTGCGCCATGTTCGGCATTTAAAAAAAAAAAATAGTGTTCAGCAGTAATAAGACATGGAGGGCTGTCCATTACAGACTTGAACATTGAATTCTTTAGTATTTGCCAATAATCTTGAGTTGAGGACTTCTCCTTTCTTTCTCTTCTTTTTTTTGGTGTGTTTGGGTGGGGAAGGGGACGGGGGTAATAGGTGGGAGTAGAAAGAAACGCGAATGGATTATAGTATTCAGATGTTTGTCTCATTACACAGCAGTTATTATCGAGCCGCTGATTGGTAGTTCCGCTAGGGAGTAGTTAAACTGGCATTTACATCTGAAACATTCCGAAGTTCCGCCTGAGTAATAGGAGGCCGTCATCAAGAGCCTCACAGCCGGCACTAATAACGCGGCCGGCAGCATCGCTCAGGGCCGCCTGGCTTCGCGCCAGCGCTTTTAAGCTCTGCCTCCTTAATAAACCTGCGACAGAATTATCATATTTGCCGAGGCGCGATTCATTCCGGGTCAAGCGATGATACTCGAAATCCTCTTTGGCCGTCAATTATTGTGCCAGTTAACCCAATATTCCCGCAGAAAACTGTGCTGTCGTATAGTAATGGGAAATGTAGACTCAAATCGCAAATCTTAATCCTAGGATCGCGCGGGATTAGCCGAACTGTTTAAGGCGCTGCAGTCATGGACTGTGCGGCTGATCCCGGAGGAGGTTCGAGTCCTCCCTTGGGCATGGGTGTGTGTGTGTGTGTGTTTGTCCATCGGATAATTTAGGTTAATTAATGTGAAAGCTAAGGGACTGATGACGTTACTGTTAAATCTCATAAGATTTCACACACACATTAATTCTAGGAAGGAATCGGAAGCTCTTCTCTCCAATGTGGCTCGTATTTGTGTTTGGGATAACAAATCCAAAACAGACTTAACCAAAAATTCTTCGCATGGAGGTGGTGAGTAGGAAACTCGTTAAAACTTCGTTTTAAGTCGATACTGTGGGAGAAGATTTCATCAAGGAAATTCACCGAGAACTCTCTCGTTGTAACTTCTCTACTTAAAGGAAGGTACTTGTTATTGTCAACGGAGAAGAGAAGGGACGGGGTGTAACAGACGGCGGCATCTTTGTTGATGAAAGACCCTTTTCCGCACCAGTGGACTTTCATTTCGTCCCACGACGTTCACAGAAGAAAAGTCGCCGAAGTGGAAAGACAAACTCTAAGTGGCCTCAGATTAATTCTCCTGTTTTGCCCGAACATCGAAGTAGCCATTTCGATCCACTTCCAGTTTTTCCCCTCCTTTCCTCTATATGTCTCCGATGGAAGGAGTAAATTCCTCTTTTTGCCATCGAGGTATGACGTGTGGGGAGGAAGCAGCCGTGAGATATTTGGCAGCCAATGACAGGGGAGCAGCGTTAAGAGATGGAAACGGCTCCCACCTCTCACAGCAAGAGACCCGTCACAGTCCGTTGCGGCATCGCGAGACGCGGAAGCTTATTGACGCCGGGGGGACAGAGAGAGAGAGAGAGAGAGAGAGAGAGAGAGAGAGAGAGAGAGAGAGAGAGAGAGCGCAATTGAGCGCTTCGTTTCGTAATTTCCGGTTCCAGTTTGTTCACATTTGTCAAATAGTCGCCATATAACATCAACGTGCACACTAAATGTAACTGTTGAGGTAGTCGGTCAATGTTCACGTACAGTACATTGTTTGCTAGAGTAGCAGACGGCCTCACAGTCCAGCCCAAGCGAAGACCAGTGTACGCCGAGGTGAAATAATATACCAAAATTGTGTTTATTTTACTACTTCATTTTCTTCACCCTTGAGACGCCCACTTTCTCGCCAATCCTGATTAGATACGCCTTAGAGTCTAAAACGTATATGAATGAAGCACGAAAATTTTGATTAATTTCTACATTTCTTTTACAGCTGTCGCTGTTTTATTGCGATAAAAGGGAAAAATGACGTCTCTCAAAGGTTTTATAGACTCATATTACAAGAAGTGAATTCCAGTTTACGCGTAGAAACTGAGAAATTGCGTAGGTGCCAGCTGTAATCAGTTGTTTCCTTGTAGTTCTCCTCACGTGTTTTCTTGGTGCACCTAGTTCTTTCGTTCGATTGTGTTCTTGTAGGCGAAGTGAAGAGATACACGCTTCAACTACATTCTGACGTAGCCGTAGGCTAAGACGTAATATGGACCATCGACAATGTCATGACGTATTGTAGGCAAAAATCAACAGATTCCTCAAAATGTGAATGTATCAAAAATGGGGTCCCACAGGGTTCAGTCTAGGACCCGTCATTCTTTTTAATATATGGCAATCACTTGGCACTCTGTGTTCAGGAAGATTCATAGCTCCTTTTCCCTGATGATACAAGTATAGCAATCAATCCCAGCAAATAAGAATTAGCTGAGGAAATTTTAAATGACGTATTCCACTAAAGTATTAAGTTGTAATCTGAAACTCGGACTTTCATTAAATTTTGAGAAACCAGTGTTTATACTGTTCTGTACAGTAAATGAAATAACACCATTAACAAATATAGACGTGGAAGTGAAGTGTGTTTCTAAGGCAGAATAGTGACGAGAGATTGCATTTGAAGAAACTCACTGCTGATCTGCTGAAACATTTGAGTTCAGATACTTGTGCTATTAGGGTTATCGCAAATTTTGGCGATAAACACATCAGTAAATTAGATTCCTATGCCTGCTTTCATTTCTGCTGTCGTATGGCGTTATATTTTGGTGTCATTCATCACTGAAGAAAAAAGTATTCAGGATAATCGCTGGAGGCCATCCAAGATCATCTTGCAGAGATTTATTCAAGGAACTAAGAATAGTCATGTAGCGTCATATATATAAACTATCTGAGAGGGTGATCTTCACTGTTTTGAGTTAAATCTAAATTTGGTGCACAAAGGAGTGAAATGCAGTGAAATATGCTGCCAAAAAAGTCTTTGGTCACTTATCAAATAGCATCAAAAGTCTGACAGCCAACGAGCATTTAAAAACAGATAAAAAGTATTTCTGAATGACAGCCCCCTAGCACGCAGTAGACGAATTTCTAGAATAAATTAATAATTTTACAATTACTTTTAAAAAGCTGAATTATCACGTGTAAAGAAACCTTTTGTGAACGAAATCTTCTGTGACAGAACTGTTGCATGAAACACTCCAGGGCTTCTTGCATCGTCGATCGAGCGTAAAACGTCAAACTTTTCGCAATTAACACAATAGTCTTCGTCAGAGGCAGCAGTCACTTGCCCCTGACGAAGAAGACGGAGGTCGTCGAAAGAACGAGGTTTTGCAGTGGACTGACGTGGCGAGAAGTCCAAGAACGTTTTATTTATTTCTTTTATTTAGCGTATGGCTCATAACATCGCAGCAAAAATTACAGAAACAACACGATTTAAAAAATAAAATATATATGTATAAACAGAACAATAAATAAGTTTGTATATAAGGACACCACCAATTGTAAATTTACACAAGCAGAAGAGCAATCACAAACAACCGTCCAGCTTAGATAATATATAGTCGATTGCCTCTTGGGTCGCCATTAGGATATCCTGTGAGCCACCCTCATATGCCCTTAGTGGGCATTCCTGAACGATGTGTTTGACAGCCTGTCTCTCAGCGCCACAGTCGCAAGCGGCCGAAGGAAGTTTACCCCATCTGTGTAAGGAGTCGGCGCATCTCCCACAGTTGGTTCTGATGCGATTAAGAGTTGACCAGACTTTGCGAGGGCAATCGAATCCTTTTGGTTTACAAAAGATGGATGGCATACTGTGGCAGTTTACTGCTGTTCTGCTCTCCCATTCCTCTTTCCATTGGTCATTTATTTTGAAGTTGGTTTGGTGCAGCGCCTGTGCGGTCTTTAGTGGAGGATGCCTAGACCTTATGTGAAACTGACACGTTCCATATCATTACGACGTGTCGTATTAATGATCTATGGACCAAGTATTAATCTAATCTAATCGGAGCTAATCTGAGGAAACCGCTGGACGCGTAGTTCAAAAAGCATGAGAAATTTACAATGCAGTGTTGTACCAAAACACTGAAATATTCCCGGACTAGTTAGCCGCCCCGATAAGATAGTCTTATGAAATGGGATGAACCTGTTTGGAACTTCCTGGGTTTTCCAAGCCGGGAGACGACGGCTGCGGAGCAAGTGCGCGCCGGGGGCGTCGCCGGCCACGCACCTACGCAATGTGGGCACCACGCGGCAGGGCGCCACCGTATTGCCGCACACGCACGCACGCACGGGCTGCGGTCGCGGGCCAACAATGCGGTGGTCATAACGCAGCGCACCGCACAGTGGCTGGCCGGAGCGTAATCCCACAGATCAAAGTTCCGGCGAGGACAGGCCGGCGGCCCCACCTAGGCAAAACCGGCGCCGCCCTCTTTGTCCACCGCCCTCTCTCCTCCGTTCCTCCCCCGGTCCTCTCCTCTCCGCTCCCCGCTCTCTCTCTCTCTCTCTCTCTCTCTCTCTCTCTCTCTCTCTCGCCAGCCAGCCAGAGGGCTGATTTAGTGCCTTGCGGCCGGGCGCGCGCTGCGCAAATCCTGCAGATATAAGCGCCGGGCCTCGCTGGGCCACGCCCGCTACCGCCGGCGAGAATTCGCAAACAAGCCCGGCCGTCCGCCACAGAGCCGCAGAAAGCCGCAGGCTCCACGCACCACCACCACCACATTCCTCTTTCCGCATGCCACACATTATCTCGATTTTTGTCCAGCCGTACTCGCAGCGTAACTCACTGTACTCCTTTCCTCTCTTCCCCAGTCATGTTTACGCAAGGACACACTCCGTCAACAGCTTGTGCCGGGTGACCTGGCTTGTGGGAACTGGAAGAAACGATCGAAGCAAGAAGGCCCTCTAGGGATCACAACGAGACCGTGACGGTGTGCTGCTTTTTTAAATGACCCACCTCCTCATTACTTCCCCAGAAACTTCGCTCAGTGGCTCAAATTATACGAACGCGTGTCTCGGCTTAACCGTAGATACTTGGCACCAGGCCTTCCACCACGGAGCCGCAGAAAGCCGCAGGTTCCACAGCTCCACATACAAACCACGTTCCTCTTTCCGGACGTCACCCATGATCTGGATTTTTGTCCCGCCGCACTCTCTTTTCCAGTCGTTTTCGCAAGGACACACTCTGTCAACAGATGGTGAGATACATATTGTGCTGGGTGACCGGACTCGTGGGTACTGGTTGTTGTTGTTGTGGTCCTCAGTCCAGAGACTGGTTTGATGCAGCTCTCCATGCTACTCTATCCTGTGCAAGCTTATTTCATCTCCCAGTACCTACTGCAGCCTCCACGCTGCCCTCCAGTACTAAATTGGTGATCCTTCGATGTCTCAGAACATGCCCTACCAACCGATCACTTCTTCTAGTCAAGTTGTGCCACAAACTCCTCTTCTCCCCAATTCTATTCAATACCTCCTCATTAGTTACGTTATCTACCCATCTAACATTCAGCATTCTTCTGTAGCACCACATTTCGAAAGCTTCTATTCTGTTCTTGTCTAAACTATTTATCGTCCATGTTTCGCTTCCATACATGGCTACACTCCATACAAATACTTTCAGAAATGACTTCCTGACATTTAAATCTATACTCGATGTTAACAAATTTCTCCATCAGAAACGCTTTCCTTGCCATTGCCAGTACACACTTTATATCCTCTCTACTTCGACCATCATCAGTTATTTTGCTCCCCAAATAGCAGAGCTCCTTTACTACTTTAAGTGTCTTATTTCCTAATCTAATTCCCTCAGCCTCACCCGACTTAATTCGACTACATTCCATTATCCTCGTTTTGCTTTTGTTGATGTTCATCTTATATCCTCCTTTCAAGACACTGTCCATTACGTTCAACTGCTCTTGCAAGTCCTTTGCTTTCTCTGACAGAATTACAATGTCATCGGGGAACCTTAAAGTTTTTATTTCTTCTCCGTGGATTTCAATGCCTTCTCCGAACTTTTCTTTTGTTTCCTTTACTGCTTGCTCAATATACAGATTGAATAACATCCGGGAGAGGCTACAACCCTGTCTCACTCCCTTCCCAACCGCTGCTCCCCTTTCATGTCCCTCGACTCTTATAACTGCCATCTGGTTTCTGTACAACTGGTACTGGGTACTGGGAACTGGTGGAAATGATCGACAAGGCCTTGCACGAATCACAAGGTCACCCTGTGTACTCACTTACTGATGTTTTCATGACCCTCTTCCTGATTTCTTAAGGTAACTAACGAGGAGAACACAGCAAGTGGCTACCTCAGAATTCTTTCTTCGAGGCGTTGACTGTCAGTCACGCCTCTTAGACATGTTTGTTGCCGAAGGAACACCGAGCAGTGTGAGTATAGTTGACTCTGTTAAGTGTTCCGTTAACTGACTTAATATTACTGGCCTGTCTTTCTTCCGTCTACGTCTTTTACGTGTGTATGTAAAGTTTTAGAGCGCACTTTTAGCTTCAATGTGCCTGCACCTACTAATGCTATCTACCCTACATTCAGATATAATGTGTCATGTGGCGTTTGCATCAGGGAGTCGCGCAACTGTTAACAGGAGGAAGAGCAGACGTTCTTCTGGAAGGCGACGGTTCGACATAAATGAAAGTGACATGGAGTGAGATCCAAGAAAGCTTAACACAATCTCTTATCTTTCGAATAAACAATTTAGACAAGAGGCACTGGCCCGCAAAGTATTTCATGCACCTGAATATAGGCAACACAACTTACATCTTCTGTATACTGGGTAGCGGATGTAAGTTGTGTTCCCTATCTTACGGTGCGTGACATTTTCCGTGACAGGTTTACCTTGCCTGTTCTTTACAGAAACGATTTACCGGACAGGATCAACAGGGCTACAACATTCTTCGCCAATCGTGGTTTTGTGTACAGGAAAATGTCTGCGTTCGACGATGGCAAGGAACTGCGGAAAGACTTAGAGAAAATTTCCACTTGAAGTCATTAACGTCGCCGAGTCACGCCGTACAAGTATTTAGGATTAATGTGACTTGTTTTCTTGCGCATAATACTAGGAACCGATATGAAACGGGACGATCACTTAAAATCGGCATTAAAGAAGTCTGACCTTTTAATCTAGCTGTAAATAGCGTGCTTGGTAACCGGAAGGTCACGAGTTTGAGTTCCGTTCGGACCAGGGATTTTTCATTCTGGCTTTAATCTAGACTCCACCTCGCAATGACGTGAATATTAACCAGAATTCACACGTGGTAAGGGTACACAGTAAGTTCTAGGTTCCCTTTCTCCGGTGGATAACTGGTGTCGGTTAAGGACGCGTAGTTCGTTGAAGTGATGTAAGACTGAAGGACTTGCAGCGGTTCACTGAGCCACGCCAAGTCGAATGGAAGGCTTACATTTGTTGCAAGGGTCCTGGGAAAATACTTTGCACAGGTATAGGGAATCGCACAGACGACAGTAGTGCGATCAGTTACAGAATACTGTTTCAGTGTTTGGGTTGCTCATCAGGTCAGCGTGGCAACAGACGTGGAAAGGAATTCGGAGCGCGCTGCTAAGACTGTAACAGCTGAGAGTAATTCATACTCAGAGTGTAACAAAGTACTTGGGGAACTTGGAAGAAAGACGTGATAGTCTTCGCGAAGACCCTGTTGGGTAAACTTCGAGAAGCTATAATTAAAGAAGACTGACTATTATGATGCCAGTGTCTCTTACCTCACAGAGGTGTCATAACAATAAGATAACAGGCATTAGGGCGGTTACAGATGGAAATGGACTGACTGTTTCTCTCCTTGAATACAGAAATGGAATGTGTGGGAATGCAGGCTGTCTCGGCGAATTTCGTTGATGGAATGTTCTCGGATTATCTGCCGAATTGTGGTGTCGTGTTGTCGGTACGTTTCTACGAGTTTCATACTCGTCATCTTCAGGCCATTCTGCCGCTGTAGTACCACATTGCAAGATTAGTGTTAAACATCTTCCTCATCTTTTTGTAAACCCTCGTCACCAGTTTTGTAAACCCTCATGGCCAGTTTTGTAAAGGCCTCGTCGTTTCAGCTATGGAGGCCGAGTTGCCAATGTTACAGTAGGCCGAGTTGGTGCACAACTATGCCCCAGGCTGAGGTAACAGGATAGGGGAACGAAGGTTCTATAACACTGCAACAATTAGTAACAAAGTCACACAAATGAGTTAGACGGTTTTGATACTAGTTGAATACTGGAGTCTGCAACGCTGCCTGCAATATAACACAAAAAAGGCCCTCAGTGGCTAAGTGCAAATAATCGTAGGCAAACTTCACCACACGTGGCAAATGCAATTTACAACAAGTGGCTGTTCACTTCTAAAGAGCTTACTAAACGACGTTCCCTGTCTAAGTCAGGCCTGGACGATGACCTATAAACAAGTGCGTCAGAGCTCTTGTTCTATCTTCCGAATAGAGTTCTCTCCGTTGTCGTCCGGTCCTTGGCGAATTGTACTCGACCGGGAAGTCTTCATCCTCAGCGCCGAACGTGGCGCTGGTGGAAGTCGCGCAAGTTTTCGCCTGTGGGGCTTTTCTCTGGCTGTGTCTTGTTCGGACGATAAAGCGCACCTGAAGATGACGAGTTGGAAACACGTCGAAACGTTGCGACAAAACGGTGCCACGTTTCGGCTGATAACCAGAGAATAAATCATCAACGAAAAGGAACAGATCAAAACATCGACAATACTGGATCGAAGTATTCTTCGCCACTCTTTGTCCAGTGGCTTGCGGAGTTTCCTATGTGGATGCAGATGTAGATCAGGTTATCGGGGACGGCGAACTGGCTGTCTCGGAACAGGCGGCTTCGCGTTTTGTTTCACGTGGCGAGTTGCGTACTTGCGGGATAACACGTGTCCGCGGCGCGGCTACAAGGGCGTCGCGACGCCGCTCAGCATACAGATGGACGCCGCGGCGCATGCATAACGCAGCGCTGACTGTCAGCATGCACGTACAGCGACACATGTCCCCGGGGCCGGTCGCGCTACCGCCGAACACAGACAAACACGAACATAAAGGTGTGCTGTGGAACTCCTGCATCTCAGCTGGACACACTTTGGCAGGATCGCCAGGTCTTATAGATCTCTGCCTGTACGACTGCTTATGGTGACAGTCTGCACCCAATCCGTAGCGACCACCGGGAATTCAATGGAACGTCATTGCACTCGCAGCTTTCCTGGAGGAGAAGATAACTTCTGAGAGGCTCCATCTGCGATCTCGAGGCATCCGTCCGCAGCTCGCGGTCGCGTTTTCGCTTCCCGAGCACGGGGTCCCGGGCTCGATTCCCGGCGGGGTCAGGGATTTTCACCTGCCTCGAGATGACTGGGTGTTTGTGTTGTCCTCATCATTTCATCATCATTCATGCAAGTGGCGAGATTGGGGTTAGAAAAGGTTGGGAATTTGTACGGGCGCTTATAACCGCGCAGTTGAGCGCCGCACAAACCAAACATCATCATCATCATCATCATCATCGTCGAGGCATCAGTTGTACAGTCCCACCTACACAAGTGTCCCGAAGTAAACACTACGGGGGGGGGGGGGGGGGGGGGAAATCAGAGAAACTATAGCAGCTCTGCCAGAGGCTTACCGACATATGGAGGATACGTTACTGGTACTGTTCAGAACACTACAATGATACATGTTACCCTACTACTTATTCACATTAGTGAGTCCTAAATTTAAATTTGCATTAAAATTGCAGTTTATCTTGTTATTTACTACAGGTGTGTTAATACTTCAACTATTGTTCCAGTGTGGGCATTTCTGAGTTTTACTACAAGGTGTACAACTTTGCTTCCGCTGTTTTTCCCCAAAATTTGAGGCTTTAATGAAACAAATTGGTTACACATGTATCATTCAAAGTATTTTCCATCGCTGGCCAATACTTTCTCCCATCTTTCGGGCAGTGTACGAATCCCGTGTCGAAAAAATTGTTCATCTTTTGAAGCGATCCACGAATCGATCCCATTTGTGACTTCTTCATGAGATCGGAAGTTTTGGTCAGCCAGGCCATGTGCCATTGATCTAAACAGGTGATAGTCAGACGGAGCAGTGTCTGGAGAATACGGTGGGTGAGGTAGGACCTCCCATTTTAACGTTTCCATGCACGTTTTGACATCTTTTGCAACGTGGGGTCGAGCGTGGTCGTGCTGCAAAATCACTTTATCGTGCCTCTCGCTGTATTGCGGCCGTTTGTCTTTTAATGCTCTGCTCAGACGCATTAATTGCGTTCGATAACGAGCACCTCAGATTGTTTCACTTGGTTTCAACACCTCACAGTACACGACGCCGAGCTGGTCCCACCAAATGCAGAGCATGACATCGGAGCCGTAAATATTCGGCTTGGCGACGACAGCCACTTAATTAGTTGCAGGTGGAACAGTATGTCCTCCTCACATTAGCCAGCTTTACCTGTGGGCACGCAGTTCTTCTGTGGAGTTACACAACGGTGACATCCACTTGGGTAAAACATTCAGGAGATAAAATAGTCCCCCAGTGAGAACTCTAGGGGGATACAACTCAGGAGGAATTGTCATCGGGAAGAAACGAAATTGGCATCCTACGGGTCGGAGTGTAAATGATACCTTAATTGGGTGGGGATAGTGTAGAAGATAAAAAAAACGATGCAGGTAGGTACAGCAATGAACACAGTAAGTGAATTCAGATGGATGTAGGGTGCAGTAATTATTCTCAGGTGACAACGCTTGCACATGACAGAGTAATGTGCAGAGCTACATCAAACCATTCTTTGGACTGAAGATCACAACAGCAACATAAACACACTCCAGGAGCCGGCCGATGTGGCCGAGTGGTTCTAGGCGCCTCAGTGTAGAACCGCGCGACGGCTACGGTCGCAGGTTGGAATCCTGCCTCGGGCATGGATGTGTGTGATGTCCTTAGGTTAGTTAGGTTTGAGTAGTTCTAAGTTCTAGGCGACTAGTGGGCAGAACCATTTGAACCATTTTTGAACACTCCAGGAGAATAAGGTAGTTTTAGAGATCGCCATTTAAGCTCATGTATAGTTAAATGATCGCCTAAGATGTGTTTGGGTAGTGCACCTAATACGTATGTTAGAAAATAAACGAGTAGAGACTCAAAGGAATCTGCTGGTGTATTGGCCAGTTTACTGCCTAGCTGCACTACCGAAATGCGCCACAGAACCGGGCACCTAAACGCACTGTTCATCAGTTTATAAGTACTTCATGTGTGTGAGAAAATAGTATCCCTTGACTTGTTGTTGTTGTTGTTGTTGTTGTTGTTGTTGTAGTCTTCAGTCCTGAGAGTGGTTTGATGCAGCTCTCCATGCTACTCTATCAAGTGCTAGCTTCATCATCTTCCAGTACCTACTGCAGCCTACATCCTTCTGAATCTGCTTAGTATATTCACTCTTGGTCTCCTTCTATGATTTTTACCCTCCACGCTGCCCTCCAGTACTAAATTGGTGATCCCTTGATGCCTCAGGACAGGTCCTACCAACCGATCACTTCTTCTAGTCAAGTTGTGCCCCGAACTCCTCTTCTCCCCAATTCTGTTCAATACCTTCTCATTATTTATGTAATCTACCCATCTAATCTTCAGCACTCTTCTGTAGCACCACATTTCGAAAGCTTCTACTCTCTTCTTGTCTAAACTATTTATAGGCCATGTTTCACTTCCATACATGGCTACACTCCATACAAATACTTTCAAAATCGACTTCCTGGCACTTAAATCAATACTCGATGTTAACAAATTTCTCTTCTTCAGAAACGCTTTCCTTGCCATTGCCAGTCTACGTTTCTTCTCTACTTCGACTATCATCAGTTAATTTGCTCCCCAAATAGCAAAACTCCTTTACTACTATAAGTCTCTCATTTCCTAATCTAATTCCCTCAGCATCACCCGACATAATTTGACCGCATTCCATTATCCTCGTTTTGCTTTTGGTGTTCATCTTACATCCTCCTTTCAAGACACTGTCCATTCCGTTCAACTGCTCTTCCAAGTCCTTTGCTGTCTGTGATAGAATTACAATGTCATCGGCGAACCTCAAAGTTTTTATTTCTTCTCCATGGATTTTAATACCTACTCCGAACTTATCTTTTGTTTCCTTTACTGCTTGCTAAATATACAGATTGAATAACATCGGGGAGAGGCTACAACCCTGTCTCACTCCCTTCCCAACCACTGCTTCCCTTTCATGTCCCTCGAATCTTATAACTGCCATCTGATTTCTGTACAAATTGTAAATAGGCTTTCGCTCCTTGTATTTTCCGCTGCCACCTTCAGAGTTTGAAAGAGAGTATTCCAGTCAACATTGTCAAAAGCTTTCTCTAAGGCTACAAATGCTAGAAACGTAGGTCTGCCTTTCCTTAATCTTTCTTCCAAGATAAGTCGGCATAAAAACTCGGAACGACTGAGCAGTGGCCCACAGAATTGCCGAAACCTCCGTCCACGCTGCGAGAGTGCCGGAAGTAGGAGCCACTCGGGCGGCGACGGCGGGCACCGTGTGAATTTTGGGCTCTGACACTTGCACCTCACCCGCCCCCTCTCTCTTCCCTCGCACGCCTCGGCGCGGCCTGACATTTGAGCCGCACCAAAGGTCAGAGTTGAACCCCGGCCCGCCTCACAATTGGCACCTCCTCCACGGCCAGCTGATCCGTCCGACCTGCGCCGCCGTACGTGCCCCGGAGAGGTCAGCCTGTGTCCGAGACACGCTTTCTGACCGCTCCGACGCGACGATTTCTCAAGAGTATAAATTCCAGCGCACAGCCTTATCGCAGTTTTCGTGGTAGTAATAGCTGGACCCTCCTCCTTCTACATTGTTCCCCACTGAGATATTGTCTTCACAAACACAGATATTATACCCATGGAGAGAGAACCTTAGATTCAGCCATAGTGCAACTAACATGATCGAAGTCAGTACGTACAGACACGCACCAGTTCAAAGTGGAGCATAGAAAATGATTTCCGAAATTGCCTATGCGAGCACCAGTGCTCGGGCACCTGAGGAGGTAGTTAAATTTGTTGACGACGATAATGAGAAAGGTGCCACAATGCCGAAGGACAAGGTGAGGGAACAGGCAAGCAAAGTAAAGTAGGTGGAGTGCAGACTACGCCAGGAGGGACACGATGGTGGTGGAGTGGGATTCAGGTGTTGTCAGAAGGCAGTAAAATCGAAATGTACACAGTAAAGGTCACAACACCTGGCCACATGCAAGCGGACCTCTGGGGCGGGCCAGAACCGAGGACCACTCCATTGGATGTTTTTGACGTATCTGCTCGCCAAGCTGAGGCCCGTCGTTTTCTACCAAAGTACAGACCGCCTCCTTCTCACGTAGCCCCTCAGGTCTGTCCAGAGGCCGGGTCCCTTCGTGTGTGGCCTACATCGCCCGATCCTAGTCATTCACCCACGGGTCCGGGACCGAGGTTTTCAGTAATAGCGTCTGTCTCGCCGAAAGTACACTTTGTAGCTCGACGATTTTTGGCATTTTTTTATTGTAGTATGTTTCTAGTTGAGAGGACGTTAGTATGTAATCTAGTAGGAAGAAAATTGTTGCAGGCGTCAGTAGTTTAGATTAGGAAATGAGACGCTTAAAGTAGTAAAAGAGTTTTGCTATTTGGGGAGCAAAATAACTAATGACGGTCGAAGTAGAGAGGATATGAAATGTAGACTGGCAATGGCAAGGAAAGCGTTTCTGAAGAAGAGAAATTTGATAACATCGAGTATAGATTTAAATGTCAGGAAGTCGTTTCTGAAAGTATATGTATGGAGTGTAGCCATGTATGGAAGTGAAACATGGACGATAAATAGTTTATACAAGAAGAGAATAGAAGCTTTTGAAATGTGGTGCTACAGAAGAATGCTGAAGATTAGGTGGGTAGATCACATAACTAATGAAGTGTTGAATAGGATTGGGGAGAAGAGAAGTTTGTGGCACAACTTGACTAGAAGAAGGGATCGGTTGGTGTGACATGTTCTGAGGCATCAAGGGATCACCAATTTAGTACTGGAGGGCAGCGTGGAGGGTAAAGTTCGTAGAGGGAGACCAGGAGATGAATACACTAAGCAGATTCACAAGGATGTAGGCTGCAGTAGGTACTGGGAGATGAAGAAGCTTGCACAGGATGGAGTAGCATAGAGAGCTGCCTCAAACTAGTCTCTGGACTGAAGACCAGAACAACAACATATATATAATGAAAAAACGCACGAAAAAAGGGGGAAATGGACTGCTGAATGCTACCATTTAACTCATTGGAGTATGACTCAGAATCGTGAAGTTTCGGTGTTCTAGAAGTAGGGCATATTTGAGCCTTTGTAAAGTACAGTAACTCGTAGTACATGTAAAGTAATGGACACGACGCAGTTATCGGTAATACAATGAACAACATAGTACAAGCATCCTTTTAATGGCACTAACAATAGTGTTGGCTTATACAATTCATCCTATCCTAGCCCTCTTCTTTGCAGAGGCTCTGTTCTCTGAAATTTGGTAGCTTGGTTTCTGTCGCACCTTGGTCAAAAGTTGGAGTACCGTCTGCAGGTGTTTAAAAACCTTTCTATATTGTTCACAGAAACCACAAAACGTAAATGTAAACGGCAGGCCTCGGAAATGAACCATACCCCTCCTGTATCTGATGCGGGGCGGTCGCTGGATTCTGCACAGCTAAGCTGGTAGTAATGTATAAGAGGCGGTCTAAAGTTGCCGTTGGAGACCGCTACTGTAACGTATACGCAACCTCGCGTTACTCCGATGCTGGTATATAAGCATCGACATGTGGGTAAAGGATTGGTGTGGCATTTGTGTCTTTGCAACGTGGGTGCGGTAAATGCGGAAACGTGAACTAAGGTGACGTTATAAAAAAATACGTCCAGGCAGGAGCAACGTGCTGTCATTCTCTTCTTGGTTGCCGGAGGACAAACACTGCTAGAAATCCGTCGTAGAATTAAGAATGTGTATGGGTCAGGAGGTCTGTCGAAAATTACCGCTGTGAAATGCTGTGCGAGAAGGTGGACTGCTGCTTTATGATAACGCACGTAAATGTCGTAACGCGAAAGGTACGCCCTATAGTTCTTGTCTCTCCCCATGCGATCATCACGCCTTAGATCTCCGAAAAAGGCCTTGAAAGGTCGACCATTCTCGTCGGACGAGGATGGGCAACAGGCAGTTACGAACTTCTTCACGCAGCCGGACCGAGGCTTAACCAAACTGGTGTCTTCAGTCTGGTGCGCCGGTTGGATGATTGTCTCAGTGCTCACGGCGATTTTGCCTCATTGGCATACAGAGTATGGACAATAAGGCCTTCGAACGGAAACTTTTAGATCGACACTTACCTCATTTGGCTGCCAACTTCGTGTGAGCAGTTCGTCACTTTGTGTTATTAGTTTCGCGTCTTGTATTATCAGGTGGCCCCTCGTCCTACCTCACGAGGCGGAATCTACAACGTCTGAAGCCTTCTCTCCGCAGGAAAATTTGAATTGTGTTCAGAATCTAACCCGAGACTCTGACTTTAGGAGCCAGCGATGCTAACCACAAAACAAGTGGACTGTTCTATCTCTAATGGTGATGACATTGCTAAGACGTTAAAATGTAATGTACCCCATGCCTTCTGTGTGCCTGTTATCTCTTGCCTCTAGAGGAGGAAAGAAGTGACACCAGAGGATTGGGGTGAAGTGGTGTCAGTGATTTGAGGGGGAGGGAGGGACATGCCCTCTCCCTGCCACCAGTTGGACTTAAGTCCTCATGTATTTACCGGTTCTTTAAACTCTCAGCCCCGCTGATGTTCCGCTCCGCCTGCATTTCAGATGGTAACTACATCTCCCGCAGGCGGGGGCGGAAACTGGCAAGTCTTTTGCGACTAAGTTAGTGCACGGTGGCCCCCTCCTAGCTCTCTTTGGCTGCCTGTTTTGCCTTCTTTATTTCCTCCGCTCCCTTATATTGGTAGGCCTTCGCACAACTACGCACATACGCACGCGCACTGCTGCGAATCCCCGCCAAGTCGCCGCGAGAGCTAGGGGAATCCCCCCCAGACAAAAAGAGAAAAAATATATAAATTGCGGGCCAAGCCTTGAATTTAAATGTCTGCAGATGGAGGCGGGCTGGCAGCGTCTTGCATAGACAGCTGCGATAGGTGAGTGGCGGAGGGTGGAGACGCCGCGGGCTCTGGCAGGGCGCGGTGTAGGAGGAGGAAAAGAAAAAAACTGGCCGTCGGCGTCGGAAATGAAGTGTGACGCGTGGGAGGCGTCCCTGGAAGATATGGAGGTGGGGGCTCAAGAACATAGGGAGTAGAGAAAAAAGAGACGAAAGTAGGAAAACTCCGACTAGTGGTGGTGGGGAAGGGCACTCAGGATTTGTGCATAGTAATTCAGCGGAGAGCTGTCTGTTTTGAATTTCATGAAGAGTCGTTCAGCTAGCGCCTCGTGCGAAGCTCTCCGCGCCTGTTTTCTGAGTACGGCAGGGGTAAAAAAAAAAAAAAAGTGTGAGAGTGTTGCGGAAAGGTGTGGAGAGGGTGCGAAATGGGGGGAGGGGGGGGGGGAGAAAAGGGCAAAGGAAGTGAAATGAGCAGGCGCGGAAAGAGAGGGATGAGGCAGGGAGAGTGTGACGGTGAG
This sequence comes from Schistocerca gregaria, assembly GCF_023897955.1. Taxonomy (NCBI): domain Eukaryota; kingdom Metazoa; phylum Arthropoda; class Insecta; order Orthoptera; family Acrididae; genus Schistocerca; species Schistocerca gregaria. The sequence continues at coordinate 163,940,854 of NC_064929.1, read as the reverse complement.
GAATGTCGCAGCCCCGTTCCTGCAGAGCGCAAGAAGTGGCACCCGGAGAAAGAGGCTGCCAGACTTTGCATACGAGACGGACGGCGGGATCGCCAGACGGATGGCAGCGCGGGGCTTTAATCTCGCCTAAGTGGCCCAGCCTGCGCGGGGAAGCCCCGCCGCCGTCGGTTTTTGTTTCTGGCGGCGTCAAGGGAGGGCCGACCCTCCGAAGGCGCCGCCGCTCGCCGGAGAGTGCGAAATTTAATTCGCACTCTCGCTTAAAGCGATTGATACGTCCGAGAGATAGGCGCCGAACCGCCGGAAATTTGCGTACAGTGTGGAAGTGGGACTGCTGTGGCGTTATTTATAGCTACTCGTCGCAAATGTGTACTCCGTACTTTATTAGACACATAGGAAAATTCACGTCTGTCATAGGAATAAGCGTTGCTCTTAATCATTTCAGCCGCACAATGGTAGTTTAACAGAACTTATTTTCCTCGCAGACATCTGACGGAAAATAGTCATTCATGTCGATGAAGAAATGAGAGCATAATATCCCTAAAAGTAATGTCGTATCTTCTTACAGGACGCTGTAGAGGATTTGAGCCTTCCTCCCAAAAGCCACCACGTATGACACCCTGTTAATAGGACGTGACACAGGAAGTGTCACGTGAGTGGTCTTGACGTTTCTGCCAATCCTGTTAAAGTCATCGTCAGGTATGATATTTTACTGTTCAGTGTGGTATATGCAAAGACCATTTAAAAGTATAGCAGATGTTTCGGTAACTTCTCAAATGTTATATAGTCATAGTTCACGTCGCAAGAAACGTTGGCAGCCGCCCGGGATTAGCCGAGCGGTGTTGGGCACTGTAGTCATGGACTTTGTGGCAGGTCCCGGCGGAGGTTCGAGTCCTCCCTCGGGCATGGATAAGCTTAGGGACTGACGACCTTAGCAGTTAAGTCCCATAGGATTTCACACAACACATTTTTGGAACGTTGGTAAACATAGTACAGACCTTTCATCCGATCCTCCCAAACTCATGCCACATAGGATTACAAAAGGTGTTTCGGTATTTCTCAAACATTAGGACAGAGGAGGTACTGCATATGAAGTCTACAAATTAGAAGAGCTGCGTAAAAGAACTGACTTAGATCGTTCCTCAAATTGACACAAAGAACGATGTCGATCGCGACATAGGAGTACACAAAACGTTCTGACCATTCCAAAATCTGTTATCACGTCTTACATCACGACATAGACTGAACGATCCGGGGAATTTACGTAAGAGCGCACCAAACGTTTCGGCCATATCTCAAATAAACATGAGAAAGATACCTTGTTTGTATCCGACGACACACTCAAAATAAATCGTTCAAATGGCTTTGAGCGCTAACAGACTTAACAACTCAGGTCATCAGTCCCCTAGAACTTTAGAACTACTTAAACCTAACTAACCTAAGGACATCACACAAATCCATGACAGAGGCAGGATTCGAACCTGCGACCGTAGCGGTCGCGCGGTTACGGATTGTAGCGCCTACAACCGCTCGGCCACACCGGCCGGCTTACACATCCTATATAACGCGCTGCTCAAGTACAGAATCGCTCCTCATGATGACTGACTGAGCAATCACCAAAACGCCGGCCGGTGTGGTCGAGCGGTTGTAGGCGCTACAGTCTGGAACCGTGCGACCGCTACGGTCGCAGGTTCGAATCCTGCATCGGGCAGGTTAGTTAGGTTTAAGTAGTTCTAAGTTCTAGGGGACTGATGCCCTCAGATGTTAAGTCCCATAGTCCTCAGAGCCATTGGAACGGTTTTAGGATGTGTAGTCTCGAAACATTTCAGCGGCTCCGCCAAGCGTCACCGTCAGATATTGTGCCCGGCATCTATAGAGTGTGACACAGGAAGCGATGCACATACGAGGAACGCAGAAAAGCATTAAATCAATGCCCAGCTTTAACTAGTGCCTCCGAAATGTGAGCGGTCACACACTGAGACCTACAACCGCCAGAGAATGACATGATTAACGTGGCCCGCGAACATTCATTCTGAAAATGGTGCTCGTAGCAAGTGGGTGTGGCTATTTTCACGCAGCTGTCCGCCGCACACCGTGAGGTGGTATGCGGAGTAAAACAGCGGCGGCCAGAAGGTACGGGCGGGCAGTCACTTGTTGCGGTGGACTCGGCGAGTGGACATCGGCCCAGGGGACTCGGCAGGCCGGCCAGTGCATTTGTTATTCCGATCGAGGGGAGAGCGCGTCCGGCGGTATCTGGCGCCGTATCTGTGGCGCGGCTTTGATGTGCTGCGCTCCGGCCGCGGCCCGCGCGACCTATCCCCAGCGGCTCCTTATCGCGCCTGCTCTCTATGCCGGACGCGCCGTCTGCTGCAGGCGCGAGAACGTCCCTCGAGGAAGCCGCGGCCGCAGGCACTGCCGTGCGTGCGATTATTGCCCGGGGAAAAAGAAAAACGAGGCAGCGGAACATATTGCGTCGGCACGGTGACGAGGTCGTGTTGCGGAGACAGTCACAGGAATCTCGTATGGCGTTGGAGTCCGTATCATGTAGGCATCAGCTGCAGGGACCAAACACAGAGACATGCTCTGACAGTTGTAACAGGCCCGGTAAAGGCATGACGAATCGAGAATTATCCCAGAATGAGATTTTCACTCTGCAGAGGAGTGTGCGCTGATATGAAACGTCCTACCAAGTGGTAGAGCACTTGCCTCCCGAAGGCAAAGGTACCGAGTTCGACTCTCGGTCCGGCATACAGTTTTAATCTGCGAGGAAGTTTCGAGAATTATCCTCTTGGAAGATACAGTTTTTAATGTACACAGTGTCTGTGTTCTCATCATGTAATCATGGCTGTAGAGTCTAAACAAATTCAGAGAAAAGCTACGAGAGCAGTAACAGGTCCCGTAAAGGCGTACTGGATGAGGCATTATCCTCTTGGAAGATGCAGGTTTGTACTGGTCAGTTGTAACAGGCCCGGTATAGGCGTCGCGAATCGTGAATGGACTTCCTATACAGTTTTTAATGGACACAGTGGCTGTGTTCTTATCATGTATGCAAGCCTACAGAGACTGAACATTTCAGGAGCACAGTGCGTCCATTATAGCAGGTTCAGTAACGTAGTGATGAATGTGGCATTATCCTCATGGACGATGCTGTTTCCTACCAGATTCAGCGTCTGTGTCATTTATCGATTACGTGATTGGCTCTAAAAGTATTTGACTAAGAAAATCTAGTAGTCATACTGGACGGGAAAATTCAACAGGAATGAAAGTATCATCAAATAGACCCCAAGGAAGTGTAAGAGGGCGTCTAACACTGTCAGAAAATCTAGTAGTCATACTGGACGGGAAAATTCAACAGGAATGAAAGTATCATCAAATAGACCCCAAGGAAGTGTAAGAGGGCGTCTAACACTGTCATTAGACATTAAAGACTTATCATACAGGGTCAATGGCACTGTTAGATTGGTTGGTGACTCTGCTTTTCTGTATAGGATGATATTGTCGTTGGAAGATTGTAAAGAAATACAGAAAGACTCGAATCAAATTTCTACTGGGTGTAATGAATGACAGCTGTCCGTAAACGTGTATGAATGTCAGGTAATGAATATCATTAAAGAGGAAGAACCCAATACTCTCTGAGCACGTCACACTGCAGATCCGGAAAATGGAGGTGTCTAACATAAGATCCATTTTCCGAATTTTCGAATTGCCAATGATAAAAGTATGTTTGTTGAAAAGTTTGTACTTCGAAAATTATTGGTTATATATTGCCTAAATATATTTGTTTTTCAAAAATTATCATCTTTCAAGAATTTAAGCGATCGTAGTGTAACCAACTTCGTTTTCTTCTATTTTTCAGGTAAGGACTGGCGCTTCACCCACGCCGCTGCCGTTACTGCTGTATGCAAGGTACCGTGCCAATGTGAATATTTTTCAAATGCATCAGTGCGTACTATTTCTTTCAGAGGCGGCCATATATCGTTACCTGTTTCTTACGACTAGTCGCGTCTTTACGTTCAAGCAAGAGTTGCAGATTAACATGAAAAAAAAGATTGTGCCACAAAGACGCTGTCTGAGTAGGAGCAGGTGGAATGGTCGCCGGCAGACGAGCGCTCTACATTCGCACTGGAGGGGCTGTAGCGGCGCCCTGGAGGAGGGATGAATCGATAGCGACGCTTCCGCCCTCTCGGCGGCGATAGCGTCGAGTTTGGCGAGAGTCCACATCGCCGAACTGCCGTATTACACACACTCGCGGTCGCCCGTAGTCCCACCTCGGCACATCATGTTCGCTTGCTCTGATACAAGTGACGGCTTTGCCCTGTAGCCTACCTTTACGTTTCTGCTCTCTCTTTCCTTTAACCGAACACGTCGTGGGGTTCTTTCTTTCTCCTCCGCCTTGGGCAAGGCGTAACGAGCGAGGTGGCACAGTGTTAAGACCCTGGCCTACCGGGACCATCCGACCGCCGTGTCACCCTCAGTGTAGGATGCGGATAGGAGGGACGTGGGGTCAGCACACCGCTCTCCCGGTCGTTATGATGGTATTCTTGACCGAATCCGCTACTATTCAGTCGAGTAGCTCCTCAGTGGGCATCACGAGGCTGAGTGCACCCCAAAAAATGGCAACGGCGCATGGAGCCTGGATGGTCACCCATCCAAGTGCCGACACGCCCGCCAGCGCTTAACGTCGGTGATCTCACGGGAACCGGTGTATCCACTGCGGCAAGGCCGTTGCCTAGTGGATAAGGAAAGGGAAGACTTATTTTCCTCCCCAATCACAGCTTTTGCTCCGTCACCAGTTACTGTGTCGTCAAAACCTAATCTCTTTCTTCCCTCTTTTTCGGGGAACTTTAACTGCTTTTCTTACGATGTCGTTGACGTGTTCGAAACCACACTGTCTTTTTGTAAGCTTCTTTCTGATACAGCTCTTTCTTTCCACTATTTTTAGAAGGGGGAGGGAGGGGGCGATGGAGGAGATACCATCCGCCTTGTGATTTGTTGATTCAGTCCACGAAATTTGCGTCTCCTGAGTACCAACCTTTTAATACCAGACCAGCAGTTACACACAAGTTCCCACGTTATTTGTCGTATTAATTGTACTTTCTGTCCTCCACTACTGTTTTTTCACTCTGGTGCTCCCTTCTAGTAACAAATAATTAGTTCCTTGATGTCCTACGCTTCCCGCGCCCGAGTTCCCGGGTTCGATTCACGGCGGGGACATGGATTTTCCCTGCCTCGTGATGACTGAGTGTTGTGTGCTGTCCTTAGGTTAGTTAGGTTTCAGTGGTTCTAAGTTCTAGGGGTCTGATCACCATAGATGTTAAGTCTCATATTGCTCAGAGCCTTGATGTCCTAAAACATTTCCTATCATCCTACCCCTTTTTACAATTTATGTTTTCCATATACTACTTTTCTTTTCCCTTCGATTTTGCAGAGAAGTCCTTCTTTGACTCTATTATAACTCTACCTAATTTTCATTATCATTCTGTAACACCACATGACAAAAGCTTCGATTCTCTTGATTCACGATATTCCCAAAGATCTTAGATTCGCTTTTATGCAGTGCTGTACTCCTGACTTACAGTCTCAAAAACTACTCTTTAAAATTAAAGCTTGTGGATACTGTCAAAATTCTTTTACCACAGAAAGGTCTCTTTGCCTGTGCTTTTCTGATCCCTATACCCTCTTTGCTTTGCTCGTTGTTCTTAGGTGGAGGAACTCCTTTCCTTCCGTCTACGTCTTGGACCTCAATGTTGGTCTTGAATGTTAGACTAATCCGGTTTGTTCTACTTTCCATTACATTCAGCTCTCTTGCGTTTACTTTGGGTCTGTATTTTGTGCTCAGTACACTGTTCGTGCTACTAATCCAATTCTTCTTTACTTGCACAAAGAACAGCAACGCCTTCAGAAAATCTTCTTATTATTTCCTTTCATTCTGAATTTTAATCCTTGGATTGTGGAGAGAAAACCGGAAAGAAATTGAAGAAGTGTTTGAGATCTGTGACTTTGCAAATGGTTCAAATGGATCTGAGCACTATGGGACTTAACTTCTGAGGTCATCAGTCCCCTAGAACGTAGAACTACTTAAACCTAACTAACCTAAGAACATCACACACATCCACGCCCGAGGCAGGATTCGAACCTGCGACCGTAGTGATCGCGCATTTCCAGACTGTAGCCCCTAGAACCGCTCGGCCACCCCAGTCGGCGATGGCGTTACAAAAGGCTGTTGAAATTTAATGCTGCCGCAGGAAGACGCAGAGGGCAAAAGCTGCAGAGGAAGATTGTTGTTGGGCTATGTCCAACAAATACTGGAGGACGTCGGGTGAAAATGCTATTCTACGATGAATACGCTGACGTAAGACAGGAAGACATGACTGGTTACATCAGTCCAATTTGGGGATTGATGACAAAACTCTGAGTAAACCGCACGGATGCGACATCAGACGCTCGTTGCGTGCTAATCAGTCGTTAAAACAGATTTGAAATACAATTGGTCCTAGAACGCTTCCTTGTGGAACATTCCATCTTATTTCTACGACAGAAGAAATTGCCATGACAGTACTTTTCAGGCTGGGTGATGGCATCAGAGAAGACAGAACAGAGCTGACACACACACACACACACACACACACACACACACACACACACACACACACACACACACCTTCTGTTGCTCAGAGCCTTATATTCGCTGGCGGCGTCCACGGTTTGACCTGCCGTGTTTCCCCGACGCGTTGGCAGCTATTAGTCAAGCCAGAAATGACTCCCGAATGAGGCGCATCTCCCGGCCGGCCGGTTGGCATCCCCGACCGCAGAGCGGCAGCCCATCAAATATTCAGACGGCGCCATCAGTGCTACCACCGGCCACTCGCGCCGACGTTTACGACGCCGTAAAGAGCCCCTGGCGGGTCCGCCACCCGCAGCGCACTCCAAGCGTTCTGTCGGCGTGTCGAGCTGCACTGTAGACCGCTTGCCCAGTACAGCTACGAATAGAGCAACTGTCCGCAAGACTCCACGTGTCTCCAGACATGTTACTACGGGTGACGATGAAATAAAGCGGGTGTGAATTACAAGACCATCGAATTACAGGCTCAAGCTTTAAAACTTTGAAAAAAGGGCGCACCACGGAGCTACAGGTATTATCCGAATGGGATGGAAAATAGGTAGATCTGATGCACATGTACAGAAAAACAAATGATTACAATTTTAGAAAATTTAGAAAGTGTTTTGAGGTGAAATAGCTTCACAAATTCAGCAGCCATTACGCAAGCCGTTATTCGGCTTTTTATTGATCGATAGTGTTGATGGACGTCCTCCTGAGAGGCATCGCTCTGAGTTTCGTCCAATTGGCGCTTTAGATCGTAAAATTCCTGACCTGACTGGAGGGCCCTATCCATAATGCTCCAGGTGTTTTCAGCTGGGGAGAGATCAGACGAACTTCTTGGCCAAGACAGGTTTCGCAGCCACGAAGACCATCAGCAGAAACCCTCACCGTATGCGGGCGGACATTATCTTGCTGGAATGTAAGGCAATGATGGCTTGCCATGAAGGGCAACAAAACGCGATTTAGAACATCGTCGAAGTATCGCTGTGCTGTAATCGTGCAGCAAATGACAACCGAAGAGATCCTGCTATGAAAGGAAATGGCACCTTACACAAAGACTCCATGTTGTCAGGCCGCATAAAAAGCACTCCGTCTTCAGGCCACAAGTGGCCCATCGGGACCATCCGACCGCCGCGTCATCCTCGCTGAGGATGCGGATAGGAGGGGCGTGTTGTCACGACCGCTGTCCCAGTCGTTATGATGGCTTTCTTTGGCCGGAGCCGCTAGTATTCGGTGGAGTAGCTCTTCACTTGACATCACGAGGCTGATGGCACCCCGAAAAATGGCAACAGCGCATGACGGCCCAGATGGTCACCCATCCAAGTGCCGGACACGCCCGAGAGCGCTTAACTTCGGTGATCTGACGGTAACAGGTGTATCCACTGCGTCAAGGCCGTTTCCTGTCAGGCCGTATGACGGTTGGCAGTTGGTACCCCACTGCTATCGGGGGTGTCTTCAGACACGTGTTCGCTGGTCATTGGGGATCGGAATTTCATTGAGTGGAATAGAATTGTTTTAGTCGTGAGACCCACTTCGCACTGAGCCCCGATAACCAGCTAAGAAGTGTCTGAAGACCACCCGGACAGCTGATTGTCGGCCACCGTAGGACCCAACAACCAGAACCAGGAATGATGGTCTGGGGGTGACATTTCTTTTCATGGTTGACATTAGAGCTTAGCGGTACGTCGACGATGTTCTACATCCCGTTTTGTCGCTCTACTGGGTTTACATTTCAGCATGATAATGCCCGCCCGCACACGGCTACAATTTCTACAGCTTGTCTTCGCGTTTGCCGAACCCTAAGTTGAGCAGCAAGGTCGCCGGATGTCTCCCCAGTGGAGAACGTTCTGAGTGCACCACTTGGACATAGTTTGGTACGATACCGCAGGAGAAACATACGACAGTTCTGTCAATCAGTGTCAGCTGTTTACGTAAGGGCCAGAGGTGAACCAACGCGTTGTTAATTTCTTCAGTTTGTGAAGGTCCTTTTCTTGAATAAATCATCTTCCTCGTCTGTACATGTACATCACATTTATTGATATTCGTGCCTTTCGGATATTCCTTCGTGATGAGCAGTTTTTTTTTCTATTTTCTTCAGGCAGCATAAAATCTATGTCAAACCTTTCCCTCATTCACGATTAACTGTCAAGTAAAATGCATTCATATGGTTCGCAATCAGATGATGGCTATTAAAAATGAGTGTAGCTTGGGCGCCAGTTTGTCAGTTAATTTTACAGCTTCCATAGTGCCCTAGGCGACGTTAGCTGCTGAAACTTTCTCAATGGGAAATATCGCATAGGTTTCAGGAGCAGAGACTGAACATCACAGTTAGTACCTTCACGTGATATCTGAATGTACACACACCCCTGATACCAGCAGTGTTACTTGACAATATCAGTGTCCAATACCATATGCATTCTAGGGAAAGACAAGAGCTGTCTGATTACAATGTTACCCCTACTTTACCCGCCCCGGAGAACGTTCCCAGCCGTGATTAGGTCAGGAGACACGTGGGTTCTGTGACCCAGATGCTATCGCTGGGCTGGTGACCCTAATGGGTGTCGTCCCTGCCTGCCCCCCACATAATGAGCCACGCCACGCTCCCGCCTTGCTGTACTCCTCCGCTCTGCACAAAGGCCCGGAATTCCTGGTGCGCCGAGCTAAAGCAGCGACTCGGCAGGGGCTGTTAGCGGCCTAATGTTGCGGCCGTTAGGGGTTGTCCCGTCTCGGCGATCCCGTCTCCCCCGCAACACACGTACGGCGGCGCGCTCCTGTCTCCCGGCCACTGTAACAAGTACACTTCCCGAAGTTAATGACGCTTGAGGAAATTCACTAAAGATTATTCTTACTATGGACAGAGTTGTTAACGTTTCTAATTTGCAACCCGCTTATCCTTACACTGGTAAATCGAATTTAGTGGAACGAAATCAAGCGATGCTGAGGGAATCAGATTAGAAATGAGACACGAAAAGTAGACTGTTTGGGCAGCAAAGTAACTGACGGCTGCCGAACTAGAGAGGATGTTAAAACGCACGCTCGTAAATGTAAGAAAATTGTTTCTGAAGAAGGAGAACATGTTAACATCCAATAGAAATATCTAAATACTACGAAAATCATGTGCTGATTGCTCAGGAGTGGGACGTGAGCCCGTACATCCCACTTCGTGGCTGTGCACTCTTACCGGACTGACCTGAAGCTCTGTACGCCACATTGTCTACACGTCGTAATGCTCACATAATTACCTGGACTCCCGCCAATGGGAGACTGAGACTACAGTGAAACAAAAGCACTCGCTCCGTCTTCAGGCCACGAGTGGCCTACCGGGACCCTCCGACCGCCGTGTCATCCTCAGAGGAGGATGTGGATAGAAGGGGCGTGGGGTCAGCACCGCTCTCCCTGTAGGTATGATGGTATTCTTGACCGACGCCGCTACTATTCGGTCGAGTAGCTCCTCAATTGGCTTCACGAGGCTCAGTGCACCCAGAAAAATGGCAACAGCGCATGGCGGCGTGGATGGTCACCCATCCAAGTGCGAAACAAAAGCACTGTCAGTATTATAATATATAGAGACTTGATTCGATCTAGGGAGTTTGCACGGATAGCCGAAGTGGTTAAGACGACCGCTCGCGATTTGCGGTAAATCCAGAGTGAACCCTGGTCCGGCGCAAATTTTCATGTATCAGTAATAGCTTGCAAATTTATACCTAATATATTCAGTTGGCGCAAAAGTTCGTAGTGTTTTTGTTTTGTTTCTAAATATTCCGGTTGGTATGGATTTATTTTTCGGTTGTCTTTTTTTCTATTTTTATTTCACAGTTGCTGTTTGAATTCACGTATTGTCATTTGGTGATTGTGGATGGAGATGTGGACGCTAGAAAATTGATTGGCGAGTGGAGAAATCGCAGTATTTCCACCGAGCGAGGTGGCAAAGTAGTTAGCACACTGGACTCCCATTCGGAAGGACGTGGTTCGAACCCGCGCCCAGCCATCCTGATTTAGGTTTTTCGTGATTACCCTAAATCACTTCCGGAAGATGCTGGGATGGTCTTTGAATGGGCACCGTCAAATTCCTTCCCCAATCCGATGGGACCGATGACTTCTTTGCTAGGTCCCCTCCCCCAAATCAACCAAAATTTTTGACATACTCTCCTCTTTCAGTTCAATAGAGGTCGCCTGAAACATCTGCGCCATGTATGGAGATAATGTCATTGAACAGAGAACGGCAAGAAAATGGTTTTCTCGTTTCAAGGAGAATTCTCGAGGGCATTAGTGATTCTCCACGTTTAGAAAGACCTTCGGGGTATGAATATGATCGTTTAGACGTATTAATCCTCAATGATCCACGTCAGTGTACCCGAGAACTAGTAAATGCGATGAGCTGTTATCATTTGACCATCGTGTGCCATTTACATGCAATATGAAAGGTTTAAACATAGAGTGTATTGGTACTGTAAGGTTAAGCCACAATCGCAAACGTCAGTGGGTGGCCGTAATCCATTTCATCTCGCTCGTCATCAGTTGATCCGTGAACAGTACCGACTATTGCTATCCTGTACTGTTACTGGTGACAAGAAACGGTGTCTTTAAGCTAACATAAGGGAAGCAGATGAGTGGCTGAGTCCAAACAAAACAGCATTTCGCTTTATTAAGACTTGAAGGCAACTACAAAAATAATGCTGTGCGTCGATCTACAAAAATAATGCTGTGCGTCTGATGGAACGGCGATGGTGTTGAGGACGAGGAATTGCTTAGTCGTGGTATAACCATCACTGCTGACATTTACTGTCAACAACTGAGATGTCTTGCAGACCCAAGAACAACAACCAGTAAGACTACGTGAAGTGATGCTACTCCATGATAATGCCCGCCTACATTCTGCGAGACTGGCCAAAAACGCTGTACAGGAACTGCATTGGGAAATCATTCGCCTGATTGTGCGCCCTCAGATTTCCACCTTTTCCGCTCTCGATCGACAAACCTCAGGAACTTCCTTTCCTGATCAAAATGCTCTCCTAACGTGGCTTGACGAGTTCTTCGCTTCAAAACCACTTGATTACTACGGTCGCGGAATCGAGAAGTGACTGCTGTAAATAGTCAAGGAGATTACTGTCTCTGTTATGTGTTTGCAAAAACAGACATAATGTCTTTTGGGACAACAGCAATCAGTGAAATTATAATGTTACTTAAAAACCGTCTTGATTGCAAATATTTTTATTCATATGACCGGTTTCGGTTCATTCAGAACCATCTTCAGATCTGATATTTCAGTTACAGGAGTAACCCGTCCAAATCCAGCAGTTTTCACATGCTACGTCACATCTGTTATGTGTATCTGTTACATCTATAAAACTTACGCCGGTTCTAGGTTATAGGCGCTTCAGTCCGGAACCGCGCTGCTGCTACGGTCGCAGGTTAAAATCCTTCGTCGGGCGTGGATGTTTGTGATGTGGTTAGGTTAGTTAGGTTTAAGTAGTTCTAAGTTCTAGGTGACTGATAACGTGAGATGTCAAGTCCCATAGTGCTCAGAGACATTTTTTATAAGACTTACGAAAACGCGCTACGAAGTTACACGGCCAACCTAATACTTTAAATCGGATTGTAAGCCACTCAACTGTATCTGCTCCTTCAGACGGCCAGACAACGCCCGCCACACCTGTTTCCGTCCGCGAAGGGCTGAGCGTTTTCTGGCCTCGTTTACGTCTGCGACATCGGTCTCTCTGCAGGTAACGCTGGAGTGATTTTTACCCAGGACGGCACTCGCTCTCTCAGGCTAAGCAGCGGCGAATGATGAGGCACCGACAATGGGGAGGTAACTCAGCAAGTGTGGCCGACATTCCAGGGCGTGGTGGGGGTGGTGAAGGGGGTGGCGTGGGGGCAGGTGAGAAGCAGGCGGGGCTGGGTGGCAGAAGCCGGCGCGTCGTTCCTCTCCAGGACTGGCGCGCCAGCACACAATGGACGATAAAACGGCACGCAACTGGCGCCAGCTGTCACGCACAATGCGACATGACCGCCCGCTGGTTATGCGTCACGATTCCACCTCCATCCCACCGCTCTGACTTCTACCATCTTGGATATCTGCCTCTTAGCTGTCACCGTGTCCGTAACAGTGCACAGCATCTCAACTACCGTCTTCTGCGCCGGGATACTGTACCGGTGAATGGAAATCTTCTACTGGGCCAACCATGCCAAACCGGTCACAACACTTTGCTCGTGTACCTCTAAATGCGATACTACCACCATCCACAGTGATCCTCCGTCAGCCCTCACCCTCACCCTCACCCTCACCCTCACCCTCACCCCAGGCCCTCCTTAGTACATACATTTTATATATATATATACATACCAGAGGGAGGACTCGGACCTCCGGCGAGAGGGAACACGTGTCATCGGAGGGAATTACAGAAGGCTTCGTATTACACATGTAACAAAATAATTTTGCATGAATCACTTTCAGTATATTTTCTATCAGCGTACTCAGGATAATTAAAAGATACTAAGTTCAAACAAAATGGTGAGGCACTGAAACAGATACCATTTGCTTCGCCATAAAATCGAACACCGAGGACAGACTATTGAAATTAAGCTTATCCATTACGTATAACTTCTGAAGATATCCTGAAAAAGCTACGTACCCTGATAAAGAACTACATTTAGATTTTCGGCATCAAATTCCGATCAAAATTATGTGTAACGATCTCAAGCTGTGTTCCCACCAATTTGAAAAAATACTATTTCGAGAAAAACGCGTTTAAATTTTTAAGTTTTTTTTTGTTTAGTTGAGTTGCGAGCAAACACACCTCTAGTCAGTGATCCCTCGACCATACAGAAATCCGTACAGATCCAAAAGGAGGTCCTCCTCCACCTTCTTCATGGCGACTGTGGTCCTAAGAGCCTCTTTGGAAGCTTCTGTCATCCGTTTCTCTTCCTTTTCGACGCTTTTTCGTCCGCTTTTGTGCAGAAGTTGTAACAGGCTGGTACGATCTCAAGCTCGAGCATGTGCATAAGATCCATAGTGCCTGTTAGGCCGTCGCTGAAATTACATGCTACCATGGTGGTCGCAATGTTGAATGATTTTCGGAGACACTTTTTCACCAGCCTCCTTGTACTTCGACAACGGAGTTTCTGCCGAATATTGGATGAGCGCTGCAATAAAGTGGTCATTGCACAGAACATTTTAAGCAAAAAAATCTTTTTTTTCGGAGGACTGCCTCCTAGAGCGAATTGGTGTGAAAATCCGCTGTCGTTTATGACATATTTATTTCATCGTCGTGATGCACATTTTCGTGTTAAGACAGAGATCTTTGTTCGTGGCCGACTTATCATTCTTTTACCCATAGGTTTTTCTTGGCGTCCGGCTTTTACTTTATTGGAAAATAAATACAAGCAACTCCTTTTTGGGAAGAAACTGTGAAACAGATTGCTGTAGTGATACGTAGGGACTTAAGAAAGTTAGTTACCATGTCGTCCCACGCTAAGACCATTGCGCTACCTATGTGGCGCATTGTCAGAAGAGAGTGCATGTTCCGGGTTTTTTGCAGAGAAATTTCTGTTACGCTACGGATAACAGATGGTGAGGAAATTGGGAAAATTTAGACCTACTCCAAGGTTGAAGTACGAATGACAGCACGATTCCTGTGGGCAAAACGTCTAAATTACACATAGATGCGGGGTGAAATGCTGGGATATATGGATCAGATGCAATGCCGCGTCCAACCGTACTCAAATGGTTCCGTACAATTTTACCAAGGCGGCACAGACATTGGTGGTGCAGACAAGAATGTCCATATCTTGCTCCATACAATTTTCATCATTTCGGGAAAAATATAGAACAGCTTTGGGGAAAAAGGAGTTTCCCAACGATGAAGACGTTCACCACAGAGGTTCTCCAACGAGTTGTGACGAATGATGGGGTTTATGTCGACGAATTCAACGATTCGTAGAAGATTCTGCCAGTGGTTTGCACAGACTTAGTGACGACGTTGAAGAACAGTGCTATGTATGTCACTTCGAAAGGTTATATTGGATTCAAAAAAAGTTATGTGCTCTGCCATAATAATGTGTAAGATACTTTCTAAAGTCCACCAGTAAAATGAAGCCAAAAATACTTTCTCTCGCAGGTAGTTTATAAAAATTATGGGTTTATTTAATAAGGCCACGACTTAGAGTATAAATGCTACTGCAGAAATAGTAAATGTTTTAGGACAGATTCCTGCTTGAATTGTATCGTTATATTACGCCATTGTAATAAGTTTCGAGTAATGTTGTTCTATAATTTCTTCTATGTGTTTCAAACCTATGTTGGTCGGTATGTGATCTGTTAAGTTCATACACAAATGAGCGAGGCAGATAGTTAAAAGTCTGCTGTCACCTGCTTTTACTGCACAGGTTACCTGAAATCGTCTGCTAGTGTTCTGAAGTTCGATGGATGCCAAGTTTCACATTAAAACAGATTTATTATCCGTCTTGATTACATTAATAAATCATTGTTAAAACCAGAGATTGCGGGAATTTTCTTCAAGGACATAATGTCAGTTTTTGCAAAGTTTCACTTGTAGCATTATTACTACGAGAACCTAGTCAGATGCTAAAACGTTTACGTAATTTTTCAGTAATTATTATGTTCGTAACAAAATGCTCTGCCTCGTATACATGCCATGTGCAGAATTGGCCCGAATAGTGGGACGATGTTAGGGCTGATCTCACGAGTTGGGAATAACTGATTAAATAATTATTTAAGTGAAAGAACCTTTTAATACAACATGTTTCCAAAGCGGACTAGAAGGTATACGTATTCTTAGCACCACATAGACAGTCCTGAAAAGCTCTGTTTGGGAATGTTTAATAGGTGTGAGACTACATGTACAATTTAAAACGAAGAACGTAGCTCGCATGAAATAGATGACAATGAGGAGCTGAAATATTCATTCAACAATTATGTACCGCATGTGTTCCATTTTAAATTCTCCAAATATTTTAATATCTATTAAAAATTCACAAGCACTAATTTACAGGACTACCGGTGCGAGGATTGTGAATCTGTATGGGGCTAGAAGAAATTAGATTACACATTTTAGTTCCTTTTAAAAATATGTTATATTAAAAACTTTATTTAAATAATTATTTTCAGATTATTAAGCCTCTGCGTGTCGAATTTTTCAATCGAAAAATGGCTCTGAGCACTATGGGACTTAACATCGGAGTTCATCAGTCCCCTATACTTAGAACTACTTAAACCTAACCAACCTAAGGGCATCACACACATCCATGAGCGAGGGAGGATTCGAAGCTGCGACCGTAGCATCAGCGCGCTTCCGGACTGAAGCGCCTAGAACCGCTCGGCCACGATGGCCGGCAACTTTTCAATTGGTTTCGGGCATGTCGGTGAGATTAAAACAGAGACGTGTGATAAATTTCCGTATTATTTCAGTTTCTCTTCACCGGTGCCAAACAACACATTGCTTCCTCCCAACGAATACCTCAACAAAAGATCTCGAACGCAAAAATTACAGAGAATCGAGCTCACACGGGAACTTAGCAGCGACCATTCTTACCACGAAACATTCGCAAGTGGAACAGAAAAAAAGAGGGAAATAGTTGGGGTTCGCAAACTACCTTCCGCCACAAGCCAGACTCGAGTGGGATAATATTGTACTGTCATCTAGTTCTGAGCTATTTTAAAACTGTGAAGTTTCTAACGCATAGGAAAATTATAGTGGTTAACGAAGTACCTACCGCCACGCACCAGGCAAGAGGGCTAGTTGAAATTGCATTGCCATCCAGTTCTGAGCGATATTGAAAGTTTCAAGCCTCTAGGTCATCGGGAAGACAGTTTAAAATCGGGTACAAAATTTGTACCGAGCGGACAAGAAAGCGACGTAATAAAAACGTGTTGAAAACTGCATGACTATTTCGGTATTCGAAACCAGTAGTTCCAGGATGCATCACCACTGTCGTATCCACTGAGCAATATTTCTCCATTGCTGCTCTTAGCCGCAAACATTTAAGCAGCTCCCCCCTATTCGTTTCTATGTAACATACGACTGAAACGCTAGAATCAGGAGTAGACTATAAATTTAAGCTACGACAAGAAGTGGTATTATAGTCACTGGTAACCTCGCTCAGTTTGGGCGCTCTCGTGATTCCCGTGTGCCAGAGAAATTTTAGTCTAGTAGCGTTCCCTTACCACAAAAAAAAAAAAAAACGGTAGGCCAGCCTTTTGAAGGCGTATGCCAGAAGTATTTCGGCCCATCGGCGCAAGGAATACGTTAAAAGGTTTTAGCGCTCCTCCCGTCGTGCTTTTCGCCAAGAACTGGAACAAGGACTGGAAGACAGTAGAGGAACTGGAGTACCGAGAAAAAAAAAAAAAAAAAAGCGTCTCTCTCTCTCTCTCTCTCTCTCTCTCTCTCTCTCTCTCTCTCTCTCTGTGTGTGTGTGTGTGTGTGTGTGTGTGTGTGTGTGTGTGTGTGTGTGTGTGTGTGGACGCCGTCGGGTTCAAGGCCCGAAACGACGCGCGCTGGTCATTTGCATGAAAGTCCCGAGGCGGTCCTTAATGATGCATGGCCGCCTTGGGCAGCAGCCGGGGAGCGCACAGAGCCGAATTAATTCCAGTCTTCGCTGCACCTGCAAAGTGTACTCCTCCCTCCCTCCCCTCAACACACACACACACACACACACAAACAAACAAACAAACACGGGCACATACATACACACTTTTTCTCTCGTCGTTAAACGTTATCAAAAATCTGAAAAAGAACTTGAACGATTTACTTCAGATTTGTACGTGCTACTTAATTAACTTTCTGACGAAAGAAGGCTATGTATTGTTTTAACGTATGTAACGTGTGTAATATAAGAAGGGGGAACAATCTTACCAAAATCTCGAAAAGTTATTGACTGATTTTCATCAAATTTTTTACTCTATCCTGTAATGAACATTAGACAGACACGGCCATATTTTTTATTATATATAGTACATAAATATATATGTAGTATATGAATGGGAAACTTTGTTACCATAATCTCGAAACTTTCTAGAACAGTGTACTTCAAATTTTTACATGATACTTAAATGTCCGTTCAATGTGGTATAAGCTGCACATCTTTCAAAATATATAATATATAAAAATACATAAAGTGGAGACC